>NC_069501.1:646572741-647273991 GCF_027579735.1 Bombina bombina
GTAAGTATTTAGCTTTAAATAGGAATAATTTATTTAATAAGAGTTAATTAATTTCGTTAGATGTAAATTATATTTAAGTTAGGGGGGTGTTAGTGTTAGGGTTAGACTTAGCTTTAGGGGTTAATACATTTTTTAGAATAGCGGTGAGCTCCGGTCGGCAGATTAGGGGTTAATAATTGAAGTTAGGTGTCGGCGATGTTAGGGAGGGCAGATTAGGGGTTAATACTATTTATGATAGGGTTAGTGAGGCGGATTAGGGGTTAATAACTTTATTAAAGTAGCGCTCAGGTCCGCTCGGCAGATTAGGGGTTAATAAGTGTAGGCAGGTGTCGGCGACGTTGAGGGGGGCAGATTAGGGGTTAATAAATATAATATAGGGGTCGGCGGTGTTAGGGGCAGCAGATTAGGGGTACATAAGGATAACGTAGGTGGCGGCGCTTTGCGGTCGGCAGATTAGGGGTTAATTATTGTAAGTAGCTGGCGGCGACGTTGTGGGGGGCAGGTTAGGGGTTAATAAATATAATATAGGGGTCGGCGATGTTAGGGCAGCAGATTAGGGGTACATAGGTATAATATAAGTTGCGGCGGTTTACGGAGCGGAAGATTAGGGGTTAATAATAATATGCAGGGGTCAGCGATATCGGGGGCGGCAGATTAGGGGTTAATAAGTGTAATAGTAGGGGTGTTTAGACTCGGGGTACATGTTAGAGTGTTAGGTGCAGACGTAGGAAGTGTTTCCCCATAGGAAACAATGGGGCTGCGTTAGGAGCTGAACGCTGCTTTTTTGCAGGTGTTAGGTTTTTTTTCAGCTCAAACAGCCCCATTGTTTCCTATGGGAGAATCGTGCACGAGCACGTTTTTGAGGCTGGCCGCGTCCGTAAGCAACTCTGGTATCGAGAGTTGCATTTGCGGTAAAAATGCTCTACGCTCCTTTTTTGGAGCCTAACGCAGCATTTTTTTGGACTCTCGATACCAGAGTTAAATTTATGGTGCGGCCAGAAAAAAGCCTGCGTAGCGTTAACAGCCCATCTACCGCCAAACTCCAAATCTAGGCCTAAGAGAGCTAAACTGAGAGCTTCTAAGTAAGTTTTGCAACAGTTTTATACTGGATTTTTATATCAGTATCTTTGCATCTTATTCCTTATAGTAGTATCTATTACTAGTGATGTCGCGAACAGTTCACTGGAGAACAGTTCCCGGCGAACATAGCTTGTTCGCGTTCGCCGCTGCGGGCGAACATTTGCGATGTTCGATCCGCCCCCTATTCGTCATCATTGAGGAAACTTTGACCCTGTATCTCACAGCCTTCAGACACATTTGAGCCAATCAGCAGCAGACACTCCCTCACAGACCCTCACAGACCCTCCCAGCTCCTGGGCAGCAGCCATTTTAGATTCATTATGATCCTGCTTTCTTAGTGAGAGGAGGTTTAGTGCTGCTGCTGCTGACATTATAGGGAAATAGATAGCTAGGCTAGTGTATTTAGTGTCCACTACAGTCCTGAAGGACTCATCTAATCTCTGCTGTAAGGAAAGTACCCCTTTTTAGGGCTAAAAGTTCAGCCCAAAAAGCCCTTTTTAGGGCTAGAGCTTCAGTCATTTTTTTGTTTTTTTTATTTGTAATTTTATTTGCATTTGCCTGGCTTTCAGCCTGTGTGTGAGGCTCACAACATATACTGTGATTAGTGCCACCACTGATATCTGCTTAACATTAGTGTAAATTTAAACAAAAAAACTTTTAAATCATTTTGCTAGTGTAATCTAATTTCATTTTCTATCAGGCCTGTGTCTCAGGCTCACACAGCATATACTGTGGTTAATTGCTCTGTGACAGCCACCACTCATATCTGCTTAACATTAGTGTAAATTTCAACAACAAAACTTTTAAATCATTTTGCTAGTTTAATCTAATTTCATTTTATATCAGGCCTGTGTGTCAGGCTCACACAGCATAGACTGTGGTTAATTGCTCTGTGCCACCACTGATACCTGCTTAACAATCATTTGTGTAAATTTAAAAAAAAAAAAAATTAAAATAATTTTGCTAGTGTAGTCTAATTTCATTTTCTATCAGGCCTGTGTGTCAGTCTCACACAGCATATACTGTGGTTAATTGCTGTGCCAGCCACCACTCATATCTGCTTAACATTATTGTGAATTAAAAAAAAAAAAATTTAAATCATTTTGCTAGTGTAATCTAATTTAATTTTCCATCAGGCCTGTGTGTCAGGCCCACATCATATAGTGTGATTAATAGCTCTTTTTTTCCACCACTTATATCTGGTGTAACATTAGTGTAATTTTTTTTTACATTTTTTTTTTACATCAGTCCTCTTCTAGTGTTATTTAATTTTAGTTGCCAGGCCAGCCTGGCTGCCATTAGTGCCAGCCTGTTTGTCAGGCTGCCAGTATATACTGTGCCTACTTCCATCCTCAGTGCCAGTCCACCACTCCTATCTGGTGTAACATTAGTTTAAAAAAATTTTTAAAAAACTTTTACATCAGTCTTCTAGTGTTATTTAATTTTAGTTGCCAGGCCAGCCTGCCACTAGTGCCAGCCTGTGTGTCAGGCTGCCAGCACATACTGTGCCTACTTCTATCCTGAGTGCCATCAATCCTATCTGTTGTAACATTAGTGTAACTTTTTTTAAAAAAAACTTTTACATCAGTCTGCTATTGTTATTTAATTGCAGTTGCCTGTCTGCCAGCATGTGTGCCAGGCCCACTTTCCAACTAGTGCCACGAATCATATTTGTTATAACAGTAGTGTAAATATTTAAAATAAAAACTTTTTTGACTGTGAATCATCAGTCTGGTAGTGCAATTGAATTGCAGTTGACTGCCTGCCAGCGTGTGTGCCAGGCCCACTTGCCTATTAAACTGCTAAGAACAGTACTACTTAACACAACCTAGTTACCATGGGTCCCAGACCGCATATCTTGTTGTGATACTTTGTCAGGGTAATCAGGCAGGCCATATAGACCTCCCCCGATATGGGGAGTAAGAGGTATTAAACTGCTAAGAACAGTACTACTTAACACAACCTAGTTACCATGGGTCCCAGACCGCATGTCTTGTTGCTATATTTTGTCAGGGTAATCAGGCAGGCTGTATAGACCTCCCCCGATAGGGGGAGTTACAGGGATTAAAGTGCTAAGAATAGTACTACTTAACACAACCTAGTTACCATGGCTCCCAGACCGCATGTCTTATTGTTATATTTTGTCAGGGTAATCAGGCAGGCCATATAGACCTCACCCGATCGGGGGAGTTACAGGGATTAAAGTGCTAAGAATATTACTACTTAACACAACATAGTTACCATGGCTCCCAGACTGCTTGTTTTATTATGATACTTTGTCAGGGTAATCATGCAGGCCATATAGAACTCCTGCGATATCGGGACTAACAGGTATTAAAGTGCTAAGAACAGTACTACTTAACAAAACCTAGTTACCATGGGTCCCAGACCACATGTTTTGTTGTTATACTTTGTCAGGGTAATCATGCAGGCCATATAGACCTCCCCCGCTAGGGGGAGTAAAAGGGATTAAAGTGCTAAGAATAGTACTACTAAACACAACCTAATTACCATGGGTCCCAGACCGCATGTCTTGTTGTTATACTTTCTCAGGGTAATCATGCAGGCCATATAGACCTACACAGATAGGGGGAGTAACATGGATTAAAGTGCTAAGAATAGTACTAATATAAACAAAACCTAGTTACCATGGGTCCCAGACCGCATGTCTTGTTGTTATAATTTGTCAGGGTGATCATGCAGGCCATATAGACCTCCCCGATAGGGGGAGTTACAGGGATTAAGGTGCTAACAATAGTACTACTTAACACAACCTAGTTACCATGGCTCCCAGACCACATGTTTTATTATTATACTTTGTAAGGGTAATTATATATCTATCAAATCGATCTATTTATCTTCTATCGATTCTATCTAACTATCAATCTATGTATATCTATCTATCAAATCTATCTGTCTCGTGGCCGGACTGATTTGAGACAGCCACTTGTGTTTAGGCCAAATTTGAAGTAGGAGGACAGACCAATCATCGTCTTCCATCTCCCTGTTCCAAAAATGCAGCCCATATAGACCTCCCCCGATAGAAGGAGTAACAGGTAGTAAACTGCTAAGAATAATACTACTTAACACACCACGGGTCACAGACCGCATGTCTTATTCTTATACTCTGTCAGGGAAATCATATATCTATCAAATCTATCTATTTATCTATCAAATCTATCTATCAATCGTATCTATCAAATATAAATTGCATCTATTGATCGATGTAATTCGTATCTATCAAATGTATATTGCATCTTTTGATCTATGTAATTCGTATCTATCAAATGTATATTGCATAGATTGATCTATGTAATTTGTATCTATCATCGAATGTATATTGCATCTATTGATCTATGTAATTTGTATCTATCATATGTATATTGCATCTATTGATCTATGTAATGTATGTATCTAACTATCAAATCTATCTAACTTGTGGTTGTGCAAATGGACTGTTTGCAGTTGTTTGCGGTGCGTTACACGGGGAGTTTGGTCTGTCACTGTGAAGCGGGCGTAACCCTTACACTACCTGATCGATACTACATCATACCTGATGTTTTAAAGCACGTTATTCAAAAAAAATTTAGGAATGTTAGGTGATTAAGGCACTTTATGGCTTAAAACCAGACTCTGCATCAACTATGTAATTTTCCGTGGGAGTTTTGCCATGGATCCCCCTCCGGCATGCCACAGTCCAGGTGTTAGTACCCTTGAAACAACTTTTCCATCACTATTGTGGCCAGAAAGAGTCCTTGTGGGTTTTAAAGTTTGCGCGCCTATTGAAGTCATTTTAAGGTTCGCGACATCACTATCTATTACATGCAGTTATATGAAAATGAGTGTATACTGTCCCTTTAAAGAATACTCGCCAGTCCCTCTATTTCCCTGGTAAAATGATCTAAAGCCACTTTTTACCCTTAAAACAGGTTGTCTCACTAAGGGGCGTATACTGCATTTTCATGTGAAATGTGCACAGCAAAATTCGTATTTTAAACATCATACAAAACAAATATTTGAACCATTCCCACCTAAATAAGCAGGAAAACATTGTATTGTTAAGGTGCATCAAAAATCGTAACAAAATGTGTCACCAAAAATAGTATGTTAACAAAAACGTAATATTAGTATGTAATTTACACAGGAATAAATCAAATTAAATATGCACAGCGTAAATCTTAATTGTAGTACACTGGATGTGCAAAAATCACACAGAAATTTGAACTTATAAATACAAAATGCAAAGTGTAATTGTTGTTTTTTCGTATAAAGGGCTGAACATGGGTGTATATGAAAATGTCTCTCTAATCCCAGCGTAATTCTATAAAGATTTTTGCACTGAAGATATCACAGTTTTTTCTCGCCAATTAAAAGGTGGCAAGCTTTTCTCAGAACACTCAAAATAATTATAACCCAAATAGGTAAACAAGTATATACGAAAATATAGGTGAATGTAAGATGCTCTATGCAGAAAGCAGCATAATGTGAGTTATATTGGCTGCAGGATTTTAATTTTAATGTGCTCCCCCTGCTCCCTGCTAACTTCGCTCTAAAGAGCGAAGTGTCCCTATCCAGCGAGCTCCAATACTTTTAATAGGAACCATCTTGCCACTTGCAGGGGCTGCCCCTGCAGTTTACGATCATTGCACCAGGGCAGCCCTGCGAGAGGAAAAGTGGCTTTGTGCAGGCGAAGTTTATATCATTGAGCCCTTGGTCTTTTAGACACTGCTCTCTCTTGGATCCACTGTTATCTTTCTAACAGGCTCCTTTCTATGTAATTTAATGGTAACACATCCTCTTCAATGCCTCTGTCAGTTAAAGTACCTCACGGCTCTGTCCTGGGTTTCTACTCTTCTCCATTTATACTTCATCACTGGGTAAACTTACCAACAGCTATGGCTTTAAATTTTACCTCTATGCTGATAACACTCAGATCTACCTCTCGACCCCTGCTCTCTGTCCCTCATTCCCTTCTCATGAAATTTACTGGTTATCTGGCATTTCTTCCTGGGTGGTCTCTCACCATCTAAAGAATAACATGTCCAATACTGAGCTCTTTTTAATCCCTCCTCTAGCTCTACTCTGATCTCTGAATTTTCTATCACTGTCGACTGCATCATTACTCCTTATTACCCCAAGTCCGCTGCCTCAGTGTTACACTTGACTAAAATCTGTCCTTCATTCCACACAACCAATTGCTCTCTTCATCCTGCTGCAACTACATACGTAATATATCCCAAATTTATCCTTTTCAAAATGCTTACATTACAAAGCAACTAATTCACTCCCTTGTAATTTCCAGACTTGACTACTGTAATAACCTGTTAAATGGCCTTCCTCTCTTCTGCCTCTCCCTTTTAATCCATCCTAAATGGCTAATATACCTTTCCTATCATTCTGTATCTGCTGCACCACTCTGCAAGTCCCTTCACTGGCTCCACCTTCACATCAGAATTAAATTCTCACTCTGACCTACAAAGCCCTTACAAACACCACTCCTCACTACCTGTCCTCACTAATCAACAAATATACTCCAGCCCACTCCCTAATATCCATCTTTTGTCATCACCTCTTCCCATGCTAGACTGCAGGACTTTTCTTGTGCATCACCAACCTACTGGAATGCACTTCCTCACACTATCAGGCTTTCCCTAATCTGCCTTCTTTTAAACGCTCCCTAAAGACATTTTTGTTCTGGGAAGCCCACCACCCAACTCAGTAACAAATGAATTCCAACCCACCTAATAATTGCCCTTACCAAACTCTATTTTAACATCATTTTCACCCTTGCGGCCTTCACCTCCTGTTTCTCACCCTCCTACCCTTCTAGATTTTAAGTTCCAAAGGGAATATGGCCATACATTTGTTTGTCAAATTGTGTTTTGGGGGTTGAGAAAGAGAGCCTGGTCCATTTGAAAGGACATTTTCCTGCAGCATCCAATGAACTTTTATTTGCTGTCTGCCTGAGTACATAGGACCTGATGATCAAAAACTCAGAGAAACTGGAGAGAAATCACACAAAACCTTTGGTGGCTTTTTCTGAGCATTAAATTGTAATGTTGGTGTTTCTCCTTCACATCCAGAACTCTACATAGGGAGATAAACAACTCTCTAGCTAAAATGGGTCTTTATAAAATTACTTTGAGGAACCTGTCAGGACTGACAAGACTTCTTACATCATCTTGCATTTAGATCATCAGGCCCATAGTCCCTTTAACATTCAGAATTTAGTGACACTCTATAGGAAGATAACTTTATATATAATGATACCGTTTTCTCAGTGCATGAAATATTCATTATTTAAAGGTACATACTAATCAAAATGCTAAACATTTGTAAACAAAAAAAAGTCATAGTAAATTATCCATAATTTGAAGATAATTGATGCCATAAAGTATCTTACTTGGCTTTCTGCTCTCATATCACTTGTCCTAACCTACTCCATAATTTATTAAAAATTAACAGGCAATGGAATGTGCCTTCAAACTACAGTTCTTGAAGAAACATTATTACAGTTATTTTTTATTTGTTGCTTTTACAAGAGGATATTTTAAAGTGTATTACATTTAATGGATGTTCCTAGCCTGACTAAAGCTACATATTGTTTTCTTATTACTCACTTAACTGCAAGCAGCTCCTTGTAACCCTACACAAATTAACTCCTAGACATCTAGTATCTCCCAGCTGATTACCTTTCACTACATACAACATTCCATCCACAAACACCTACCTACCTAAGGCTGTTTCCCTCTACAACACCTCCTTCTCCATGAGCATTTATCTTCTAATGCTTTTTTACTGCCTATGTTACCCCAACCAAAAGTAGTTATGCCTCCTATACCAACAACCATTTCAAGAAACAATCTCTAAAGGATCGCCTCCTTTCACAACCCTTGCCAACTTAAAAATGTAAGAGCCAAGCAGAGGTCAGAATGGTCCAGTTCTGACATTAATCCCTTTAATGATTAATACAAAATTAAATAATAACTTTAAATATCTACGGCTAGATTACTAGTTTTGCGTTATGAGTGAAAAAGCAACGTTAAGCCTCATAACGCTGATTTTTCACTACCGCTGGTATTACGAGTCTTGCAGGTTTAGGTGCACCGCACATTTTTTGGCCTTAACGCAAATTAACTTACGCAATTTGCATGAAGTCTTTTTTCAATGGGACTTCCACAGCGCTGGTATTACGAGTCTGCCTGGGAGGCCAAAAAGTGTGCGGTATAGCCTATGCCACCAAGATCCATACCGTAAACGGAAAGTCAGTAGTTATGAGTTTTATGCTACAACGCCATAACATAAAACTCATAACTAAAGTGCTAAAAAGTACACTAACACCCATAAACTACCTATTAACCCCTAAACCGAGGCCCTCCTGCATCGCAAACACTAAAATAAAATTATTAACCCCTAATCTGCCGCTCCCGACATCGCCGCCACTAGAATAAACACATTAACCCCTAAATCGCCGCACTCCCACCTCACAAACACTAGTTAAATATTATTAACCCCTAATCTGCCGCCCCCGACATCACTGACACCTACATTATATTTTTTAACCCCTAATCTGCCGCCCCTAATGTCGCATCTTCAATCGAAGTCTTCTTGCTGAATGAAGGTTCCTTTAAATGACGTCATCCAAGATGGCGTCACTTTAATTCCGATTGGCTGATAGAATTCTATCTGCCAATCGGAATTAAAGGTGAAAAAATCCTATTGACTGATGAAATCAGCCAATAGGATTGAGCTTCAATCCTATTGGCTGATCCAATCAGCCAATAGGATTGAGATTGCATTCTATTTGCTGATTGGAACAGTCAATAGAATGCAAGCTCAATCCTATTGGCTGATCGGATCAGCCAATAGAATTGAAGCTCAATCCTATTGGCTGATTGCATCAGCCAATAGGATTTTTTACCTTTAATTCTGATTGGCTGAAAGAATTCTATCAGCCAACCGGAATTCAAGGGACGCCATCTTGGATGACGTCATTTAAAGGAACCTTCATTCGTCATTAGTCGTCGGAAGAAGAGGATGCTCCATGCCGGATATCTTGAAGATGGACCCGCTCCGCTTCGGATGGATGAAGATAGAAGTGTAGCGCTATATTATTTGTGCCCTGCACTGTGCTTTATTCCTATGCTTTGGGCTATATTATTTGTGCCCCACACTGTGCTTTATTCCTATGCTTTGGGCTATATTATTTGTGCCCCATACTGTGCTTTATTCCTATGCTTTATTACTGGATACTGTTACAGATTCATGTTCTTGTTTCTGCAACCCCACATTGTCACATTTTTATATAATTCTGTAACTATTTAGTATCATATCCATTCTGATTATATTTGCATATGTTGTCAGATGGTTTGTACTGCTGACAAACACATATTCTTTACTGCTGATAATCAAAATATAATGTTCTGCTAACAAAGATATATATTGTGTACTGCTGACAATGAGATAATGTGTATTGCTGACAAGCTAACATGATAACCAAATGTTATATAACCATATATGGGATATCCAAAGTTACTTCTCCTTTTTGGTACACTATAAAGACTTTTGTATAACTGCAAATAAACAGAACTGCTAAGAAACTATTTTGTGTCTGCATCAGTTTCTTGTTAGTCTCCAGGGCTCTGTGAAGGAAGGTGCCAGCCCACTCCCAGTCAGGGACCCCAGCTGAAGGAAAGACCCCTACAAACTTGGTGGCAGCGGTGGGATGGGATACGCAGACATCCCAACCTGCAAAAACTCATTTCAGGGAGGTGGCTTCACCTGCTATTGCGCTGCCAACCCCCCCCCCACACACACAGTTATATATTGGACACCTTGAAACTCTAAATAAGAAAGGGACTTTTCGTTAAAGTAGCTTCCCACTATAGTCACTTTAAAAAAAGCAGCTTTATTGCACAACCACATACAACAAACCTATTTTCCAGTGACCGTATGCTTGTTGAATGCTTGAATATTTTAGAATAAGAAATTTAATTACATGCAGTAAATAAGGTAGTATTTGTGTTTTATTTTATTAAAATTGGGGGGGGGGCTTTTTGGTTACTGATGCATGCTTTGAGGGTTCTATAACGTCCCAGTAACTAAAGGCATTCCTTAAAGAAGCACTTTTCAGTAATTGGGCCACATTGGAACATGGTACTTGGAGTTTCAGGGAGATTGCATTCCATTTGCTGACATCAGGGAGCTGCTATTACAATCAGGGAGACTCCCTGAACTTCATGGAGAGTTGGGATGTCTGGATACGTGACCCCATGAGGTAAGTTGAACAGTGTTATTATTTTATATACATAATCCCTTCACTTATTCCGGGATCCACAAATATCCCATCCTACTTAAATATTAGGGGAAAATATTTTTGTATTATAATCTAAGGTAGACTTGGTCTTTTGGGAAGACCCGTTTTTTTAAGGATTAAAAAGTTTCTTGGTTAGAAACATAGGAAAAGTATTGGGTACTGACTGGGAGACTGGTAACCGGAACTCAGGCATTTTGTGTACATTTGGTGTATCATTCTTTTATGTGTACTAAGTAGTCTGGTTGATATATTGCTTATATGTTTATCTCTAATTCTTTATACTTAGTATTCACTGGATGTCTTGAAGATGGACCCGCTCCGCGTCGGATGGATGAAGATAGAAGTGTAGCGTTATATTATTTGTGCCCCGCACTGTGCTTTATTCTTTTGCTTTGGGCTATATTATTTGTGACCCACACTGTGCTTTATTCCTATGCTTTGGGCTATATTATTTGTGCCCCATACTGTGCTTTATTCCTATGCTGTATTACTGGATACTGTTACAGATTCATGTTCTTGTTTCTGCAACCCCACATTGTCACATTTTTATATAATTCTGTAATTATTTAGTATCATATCCATTCTGATTATATTTGCATATGTTGCCAGATGGTTTGTACTGCTGACAAACACATATTCTTTACTGCTGATAATCAAAATATAATGTTCTGCTAACAAAGATATATATTGTGTACTGCTGACAATGAGATAATGTGTATTGCTGACAAGCTAACATGATAACCAAATGTTATATAACCATATATGGGATATCCAAAATTACTTCTCCTTTTTGGTACACTATAAAGACTTTTGTATAACTGCAAATAAACAGAACTGCTAAGAAACTATTTGGTGTCTGCATCAGTTTCTTGTTAGTCTCCAGGGCTCTGTGAAGGAAGGTGCCAGCCCACTCCCAGTCAGGGACCCCAGCCGAAGGAAAGACCCCTACAAACTTGGTGGCAGTGGTGGGATGGGATACGTGACCCTGTGAGGTAAGTTGAACAGTGTTATTATTTTATATACATAATCCCTTCACTTATTCCGGGATCCACAAATATCCCATCCTAGTTAAATATTAGGATGAAAATATTTTTGTATTATAGTCTAAGGTAGACTTGGTCTTTTGGGAAGACTCGTTTTTTTAAGGATTAAAAAGTTTCTTGGTTAGAAACATAGGAAAGGTATTGGGTGCTGACTGGGAGACTGGTAACCGGAATTCAGGCATTTTGTGTACATTTGGTGTATCATTATTTTATGTGTACTAAGTAGTCTGGTTGATATATTGCTTATATGTTTATCTCTAATTCTGTATACTTAGTATTCACTGCCATATTTTTCATAAAATTGATTTTTGTGTTAATCTGTTTATATGTAATGTATAAAATAGAGCTATAAATTTTCCATGAGGTTTCAAGATGCACCGATTCACTGGTGAGGATAAAAACCGTGATCCAGTAAAATCGAAAGCACGGTGGTTACCAAACGGAAGATAGATTGGATGTTATAAAATCTTATCCTGTTGCAAAATTAAGCTTTCAAGTCCAATATCTGATTACGGACTTTGTCGAAACCTTCATGGTTCAGTACAGCCGGGTCAGATAGTACGTTTTTTTGCGAAAGGATAGGTAACTAACTTGCTGCTAAAAAAACCTTGCTGCTAATATTGTATTTTTACATATAAGATAAGTTTTGTTACATATACCATAAGTTAAGAGTTGAGAATGGGCAAAACCCAGTCTAAGGCATTTCCATCACCTAGACCAGGGGAATCTTGTAAAGATTATGTGGGAAGGGTGTCACCCGAGGGATACGTATATGTCGTTCCCTGGGATGGACGGAGGCCATGCGAAGCTCTGATCCATTCCCTAGAAACAGGGATAATGATAAATTTCATATGAATATGTCAAAGGGTTGTGTCTAGGGGATGAAGAGGCTTTTCCTTGGTATAAGGGGGATCCCGGGTGGGATATGGAATACATGAAAAAGGGTGGTGAGAATTGGTTAACAGTTGCCCCGTATTGGCAGGACACTAACACTAAGGTGAACAAAAAGTGGAACAAGGAAAACCATAGGCAAATAGTATATATACGTCCCTTGGCCCCACCCCAGGTACAGCCTCCATTGCCATCATATAATAAGTTATACCCTAGTTTAGTGACCCCCTCAGACAATGACATACAAACTATCGCAGTAGCATCCCTCCGGCCAAGACAAAATTATTCAAGTACTTCAGTAATGTCCAGTCTGTCTGCTCCCTCTACCCTTCCATATCACCCCTCTACACCCCTAACGCCAATGCCCTCCGGGTCCTCTAGCCCAATCCTTTTCCCACCCCTTCCCTCTGATGATTAAAGTAGTTCTTCCCTTCTTTCATCACCACTTATACCCACCCTCACTCAATAAGACAAAATGACTCAGGTAGCTCAGTAACGTCTGGCCCGTCTGGTCCCTCTACTCCTCTATATCACCCCTCTACAACCTCTGGCTCCTCTACCCCAATTCTTTTTCCACCCCTCCCTCTGATGACTCATCCTCCCTCTCTTCTTCGCCAACTATATCCACCCTCACTCACGCCCTCTCGCCACCCACAATGGCCTTGACTAGAGCACAAGCCGATGGTCTTCAGAAATTTGAGAAAATTCACAGCGAAAGGCAGGGAAAGCATAATAACATAAACAGGAAGACAATGAGGTACCTTATCAAATGTCTTTTCTTACTGTGGGTGACCAACTTATAAGTAAACCTTTAACACCTAGTGAGCTGCGTGAAATTACTAAGGGAGCACCTAACCCCCGACAGTACCCATCTGCATGCATTCAATATTTAAAGCGCATGTTAGAAGGACAGAACATGACACAAACAGACATACGTATTATTATAGATGCACTATAAGACCATAACACTGAATCGGGATGGGACTGGGAAAAGGTTAAAACCATTAGTGAAATCGATAATAATACCTCTACAACTTATTCATTAAATAATCCTGTAAAGAGGGCTGCTATGTGGAAAGAAGTATCTGTAGAAATGCATAGAGTGTAGAAAGATAAGCAAAGCATGTCAATTGCATTATCATGCAAACAAAGTCAGAAGGAAACACTGGTTGAATTTATTAAACATTTTTATAAATGTTGGAAGGAGGAGGCCGGAATGGAGTCAGACAATGCGTTGGGCTCTTTAAAAGTCCAGACTTGCATAGGTAATATGCAGTCTCACTTTTCTTTCTGATAATCAAAATATAATGTTCTGCTGACAAAGATATATATTGTGTACTGCTGACAATGAGATATTGTGTATTGCTGACAAGCTAACATGATAACCAAATGTTATATAACCATATATGGTATATCCAAAGTTACTTCTCCTTTTTGGTACACTAAAAAGACTTTTGTATAACTGCAAATAAACAGAACTGCTAAGAAACTATTTTGTGTCTGCGTCAATTTCTTGGTAGTCTCCAGGGCTCTGTGAAGGAAGGTGCCAGCCCACTCCCAGTCAGGGACCCCCGGCCGAAGGAAAGACCCCTACAAGAAGATGCCGTCTGGATGAAGACTTCTACCCATCTGGAGGACCACTTCTGCCGGCTTGGATGAAGACTTCTCCCGGCTTCGTTGAGGACTTCTTGCCGCTTCACTGAGGACTTCTCCTGGCTTCGTTGAGGATGGATGCCTGGTCTTCAAAACTGTAAGTGGATCTTTGTGGGTTCTAGATTTTAGATTAGGGCTTTTGGGCAATTGAAAAAGAGCGAAATGCCCTTTTAAGGGCAATGCCCATACAAATGCCCTTTTTCAGGGCAATGGGGAGCTTAGATTTTTTTAGTTAGTATTTTAGTTGGGGGGTTGGTTGTGTGGGTGGTGGGTTTTACTGTTGGGGGGTTGTTTGTATTTTTTTTTTACAGGTAAAAGAGCTGATTTCTTTGGGGCAATGCCCCGCAAAAGGCCCTTTTAAGGGCTATTGGTAGTTTAGTTTAGGCTAGGTTTTTTTTTTTATTTTGGGGGGCTTTTTTATTTGGATAGGGCTATTAGATTAGGTGTAATTAGTTTAAATATCTGATCATTTCTTTTTATATTTTGTGTAATTTAGTGGGTTTTTTTTGTAATTTAGGTAATTGTATTTAATTTAGGTAATTTATTTAATTTCAGTGTAACTATTTAGTAACTATTCTACCTAGTTAAAATAAATACAAACTTGCCTGTAAAATAAAAATAAACCCTAAGCTAGCTACAATGTAACTATTAGTTATATTGTAGCTAGCTTATTGTTTATTTTACAGGTAAGTATTTAGTCTTAAATCTTAATTATTTAGTTATTAATAGTAGGTTTTATTTAAATTTATTTTAATTATATTTAAGTTAGGGGGTGTTAGGGTTAGACTTAGGTTTAGGGGTAAATAAATTTAGTATAGTGGCGGCGACATTGGGGGCAACAGATTAGGGGTTAATAAATGTAGGTAGGTGGCAGCGATGTTAGGGGCGGCAGATAATAATATTTAACTAGTGTTTCCAATGCGGGAGTGCTGTGGTTTAGTGGTTAATATGTTTATTATAGTGGCGGCGATGTCTGGAGTGGCAGCAGATTTGGGGTTAATAAGTGTAAGATTAGGGGTGTTTAGACTCCGGGTTCATGTTAGGGTGTTAGGTGTAAACATAAATTTTGTTTCCCCATAGGAATCAATGGGGCTGCATTACGGAGCTTTACGCTGCTTTATTGCAGGCGTTAGGCTTTTTTTCAGCTGGCTCTCCCCATTGATGTCTATGGGGAAATCGTGCATGAGCATGTAAAACCAGCTCACACTGACTTAAGCAGTGCTTGTATTGGAGTGCGGTAGGGAGCACAATTTTGCTCTACGCTC
Organism: Bombina bombina; assembly: GCF_027579735.1. NCBI lineage: Eukaryota > Metazoa > Chordata > Amphibia > Anura > Bombinatoridae > Bombina > Bombina bombina. Next base: position 646,587,990 of record NC_069501.1, read on the forward strand.
ACTTTTTGCCTGCTAACGCCGGGTTTATGAAAACCTGTAATACTAGCGCTTTAGGTAAGTGAGCGGTGACAATAATGTGCAATTTAGCACCGAGCAGCTCTTACCGCAAAACTCATAATCTAGCCATTAGATAGCTATCATTTGGGGGCTTTAAAAACAACATTTGCTTTAAGCAAGTGCAAAGAAATAATTGAACATTGATGGAACAAAAATTAAAGTCGTAACCTACTTATACGTTGGGCCTAAAAAGGTTTTGTACTGTGTAGGCTTGGAAAGTGTTGGACCATTACATTTATTGGGAGGACATGAAGGAAAATATAGTTATTTGTGAGTATTTTGTGGAGCAAAGAGACCTTAAGGGTGTAGGTTTGGTGTCAGGTTTTTGCAAGGGTTTAAAAGTTAATGGGGAGAGAAGATAATTCCTGTTTAAAGGTTTATCAGTTTAGGGGTGTGACAGCTATCTTAGGCTATGATGACCATTATACAGTGCTCTGTATCCTGTGGGGATGTGTGCCCAGTCAGCTGTTAATTGAGATGTGTATTGCCGGATTAATGGCCCTACTAACAGACTCTTTGGCACGAGACAAGTAAGTAGCATCCTTATCTCCCATTAAAAGAACAAAACTGGAAATGCCTCTGTGAGAAAACTGGGCTGGGGTTGTATTAGTTTAAATGCTATTGATTATTTTACAAGATTTTGATTTTCATATGAACTGGGATAATCGGAAGGGTTTTGTATAAATATGTGTGTGTGTTTAATAAAGAATTTATACTGATTTCTTAATTTAGATTCAATTTTGAGTCTAAATTGAAATTGTGGAACTGGCATGGAGTGCCTTAGGATATCTTTCCCTTTTAGCTATATTTCTTGAATCTCCAGTGAGTAACGTATTTGTAAAGACTGTCCGGGTTGTGCTATCACAGACTGCTGGTGGACTCCTCAGGTCACCGCCAGTGACCTCTGTCTTTGTATAGAGAGAGCAGATACTCTAACGGTTACATGTCAGTCGGACACATGAGTAGGCGAGGACCAGAAGATAAACCAATAAATACGTTGGATGCACCAACCCAATACTATTGAGTGATAACAATAATTTGCAATTAGTGCTAAGTACAAAAATAGCAATAATATATATATACTATGATGAAATATATTAAACTAAATTAAATCAAAATTCAATATAGATATGTAAAAGTTTGGAAACAACTTAAACGTCTATGGCTCACTAAGTAGTTGCAGTGGCAATACACAAGTGCAACAGTGTAAAACGAAAGTGCAGATTTAAAAGTGCTAAAATGCAAAAATGCTATGTGTGTATCAAAGTTACAAATTACAAACATATATATATATATATATATATATATATATATATATATATATATACAATAGTATCAATATACGATCGCATAAGTAAGTAATTCATTTCACCTATCCAAAAAAGTGCAAGTTAGTCCCAATTAATTGCAGGTTAGTCCCAAATTATTTCAAGGGTACAGTCCACAGGGGGTTATTATATGTGGCAGACTACTTCTTCCAGAAACTTGCTGGTAGTCAAGTCAGATCGTCTAGAATTATCAAAGAAAAGAAGAAGAAGGCACCACCATAGTGCACAATCAGTAGTTCAAATGCGTATTTGTGCAAATACTTAATGTACTTACAAGATTCAGGGCACTTGAGAAGTGCTACATAAACCTCCTGGACTCTTATAAGTCGTCCAGACAACTTTTTCCTTGTGTGTTCCAAAAAGCTTCTGCTCCAAACAGCTTGTAGTTTGATTAGACTGTCAATGACAGGGATATTCGGATTGCTGCAACGGATGCAAGGCTGTGATTCACAGCACATACAATACAATAAGACCATATAAAACTTCCACAATAGTGGACAATGGTTAAAAGTATATATAAAAAAGTTGTGGAAAAGTCTAAAATAAAATAAGACTTTAACCTAGATTTAGAGTTTGGCGTTAGCCGTCAAAAGCAGCGTTAAGGGGTCCTAACGCTGCTTTTTACCGCCCGCTGGTATTTAGAGTCAGCCAGGAAAGGGTCTAACGCTCACTTCCATACCGCGACTCCAGACTACCGCAGATCCCCTTACGCCAATTGCGTATCCTATCTTTTCAATGGCATCTGCCTAACGCTGGTATTTGGAGTCTTGGGAGAAGTGAGCGGTAGACCCTCTACCGTCAAGATTCCTACCGACAAAAAAAGTCAGTAGTTAAGAGCTTTATGGGCTAACGTGTGAATATAAAGCTCTTAAGTACTGTGCTGCAAAGTACACTAACACCCATAAACTACCTATGTACCCCTAAACCGAGGCCCCCCCACATTGCCGCCACTATAAAAAAAAAGTAACCCCTAATCTGCCGACCGGACACCGCCGACACCTACATTATCCCTATGAACCCCTAATCTGCTGCCCCTAACATCGCCGCCACCTACCTACAATTATTAACTCCTAATCTCACGCCCCGCAACGTTGCCGCTACTATAATAAAGTTATTAACCCCTAAACCTAACTCTAACCCTAACCCCCCCTACTAATTTATAATAAACTAAATAATATTCCTTATATTAAATAAATTAATCCTATTTAAAACTAAATACTTACCTATAAAATAAACCCTAATATAGCTACAATATAATTAATAATTACATTGTAGCTATTTTAGGATTTATATTTATTTTACAGGCAACTTTGTATTTATTTTAAGTAGGTACAATAGCTATTAAATAGTTAATAACTATTTAATAGCTACCTAGTTAAAATAATTACAAAATTACCTGTAAAATAAATCCTAACCTAAGTTACAATTAAACCTAACACTACACTATCACTAAATTAATTAAATAAATTACCTACAATTAGCTAAACTAAAATACAATTAAATAAACTAATCTATAATACAAAAAAACCCACTAAATTACAAAAAATAAAAAAATTACAAGAAGTTTAATCTAATTACACCTAATCTAAGCCCCCTAATAAAATAAAAAAAGCCCCCCAAAATAAAAAAAAAATCCCTACCCTATTCTAAATTACAAAAGTAATCAGCTCTATTACCAGCCCTTAAAAGGGCTTTTTGCGGGGCATTGCCCCAAAATAATCAGCTCTTGTACCTTTAAAAAAAAAAAATACCCCCCCAACATTACAACCCACCACCCACACACCCCTATTCTAACCCAGCCAACCACCCCCTTAAAAACACCTATCACTAACCCCCTAAAGATCTCCCTACCTTGAGTCGTCTTCACTCAGTCTAGCCGAAGTCTTCATCCAATCCGGGCGATGTGGTCCTCTATCCAGTAGAAGTCTTGATCCAAGTGGCAAAGAAGAGGTCCTCCATCCGGGCAAAGTCTTGATCCAAGCAGCAAAGAAGAGGTCTTCCATCCGGGCGATGTCTTCTTCCAAGCAGCATCTTCTATCTTCTTTCTTCCGGATACATCTTCATCCCGCCGAAGCGGAACATCCTCCTTCCCCGACGGACTAACGACGGATGAAGGTTCCTTTTACGAAACAGCCAATAGAATGCGAGTTCAATACGATTGGCTGATTGGATCAGCCAATTGGATTGAACTTCAATCTGATTGGCGGATTGCATCAGCCAATCAGATTTTTTCTACCTTAATTCCGATTGGCTGATAGAATCCTATCAGCCAAACGGAATTCGAGGGACGCCATCTTGGATGATGTCCCTTAAAGGAACCTTCATTCATCGTTAGTTCGTCGGGGAAGGAGGATGTTCCGCGTCGGCGGGATGAAGATGGATCCGGAAGAAAGAAGATAGAAGATGCCGCTTGGAAGAAGACATCACCCGGATGGAAGACCTCTTCTTTGCCGCTTGGATCAAGACTTTGACCGGATGGAGGACTATATTGCCCGGATTGGATGAAGACTTCGACTCGGCTGATTGAAGATGACTCAAGGTAGGGAGATCTTCAGGGGGTTAGTGATAGGTTTTTTTAAGGGGGGTTTGGGTGGGTTAGAATAGGGGTGTGTGGGTGGTGGGTTTTACTGTTGGGGGGGTATTGTATTTTTTTTTACAGGTAAAAGAGCTGATTACTTTGGGGCAATGCCCCGCAAAAAGCCCTTTTAAGGGCTGGTAATAGAGCTGAGTACTTTTGTAATTAAGAATAGGGTAGGGATTTTTTTTTATTTTGGGGGGCTTTTTTTTATTAGGGGACTTAGATTAGGAGTAATTAGATTAAACTTCTTGTAATATTTTTTTATTTTTTGTAATTTAGTGGTTTTTTTTGTATTATAGATTAGTTTATTTAATTGTATTTTAGTTTAGCTAATTGTAGGTAATTTATTTAATTAATTTAATGATAGTGTAGTGTTAGGTTTAATTGTAACTTAGGTTAGGATTTATTTTACATGTAATTGTGTAATTATTTTAACTAGGTAGCTATTAAATAGTTATTAACTATTTAATAGCTATTGTACCTAGTTAAAATAAATACAAAGTTGCCTGTAAAATAAATATAAATCCTAAAATAGATACAATGTAATTATTAGTTATATTGTAGCTATATTAGGGTTTATTTTTTAGGTATTTAGTTTTAAATAGGAATAATTTATTTAATTTTAGGAATATTATTTCGTTTAATTTAAAATATATTTAACTTAGGGGGGTGTTAGGGTTAGAGTTAGGTTTAGGGGTTAATAATTTTATTATAGTAGCGGCGATGGTGCGGGCGGGAGATTAGGGGTTAATACAATTTATTATAGTGTTTGCGAGGCGGGAGTGCGTCGGTTTAGGGGTTAATACATTTATTATAGTGGCAGCGAGATCCGGTCAGCAGATTAGGGGTTAATAAGTGTAGGTAAGGTAGCGGCGACATTGGGGGGGCAGATTAGGGGTTAATAAATATAATATAGGGGTCGGCGATGTTAGGGGCAGCAGATTAGGGGTACATAGGGATAATGTAGGTTGCGGCGGTGTCCGGATCGGCAGATTAGGGGTTAATAGTATAATGCAGGTGTCAGCGATAGCGGGGGCGGCAGATTAGGGGTTAATAAGTGTAAGGTTAAGGGTGTTTAGACTCGGGTCATGTTAGGGTGTTAGGTGTAGACTTAGAGAGTGTTTCCCCATAGGAAGCAATGGGGCTGCGTTAGGAGCTGAATGCTGCTTTTTTGCAGGTGTTAGTTTTTTTTAGCCCAAACTGCCCCATTGTTTCCTATGGGGATATCGTGCACAAGTACGTTTTTCCAGCTTACCGCTACCGTAAGCAACGCTGGTATTGAGGGTTGAAGTGGAGCTAAATTATGCTCAACGCACCCTTTTCTGAGCCTAACGCAGCCACTCAGACAACTCTAAATACCAGCGTTGTCTTAAAGTAAAAGTAAAGTTTGAGCCTCTAGAACACATAAATCTACTCTATATGTCAAATATACTGAAATCGCTAACTTTTTTTTTTTATTCATTTTATATTTTCAACTTTATCTATAAAATTTCCTACCGTTACCGAGCTAACTTCGCTCATCATCTACTTCCTTGATTTCTTTGTGCTGACGTATAGAGCGGTCCCACCCGCTCCATACGTATATGTAAAATCCGCGTTCACATTGAACAGGTCTAAAACGAGCATGCGTCAATCACGCTAGCAACATAGTATTGAATGAATACCAATAATGTATTCATTCAGTACTATGTTATATTTCAAACAGAGTGGCTATAATTTTTTTAAATACGTGACCGTTTTCTCTAGACCGCAACTATCACGACGTTTACTCTTTATTGCCGGGGGGGGGGGAGAATGCGCATGCGCGAAACGGGAGCGCGCAACAAAACCAAATCTGCAGAAAGTAAATTGTCGCATGCGCAGATTAACCAATACTCCGATGACGTAGCTTGACGGCCGCCTAACGGCCAGAATTTCAATTGGTTATTGGGACAGCGTGACCAGAAGCAAAAAACAAAAATTATATTACGGGTTGAATTACGATACTATGTAAAACCAAATAGTTGCGGTCATAACTTTGTTGACAGATAAGTGCTGCAAAATTGATGAATGAAACTCATATTATTTTCGCATAAAGAATGTTAATGAAGAACGTAAACAAGGTAAGTTTACCTTCACTTTAAGGGTGCATTGGGAAAAAAAGCAGCGTTAGCTACGCTGGTTTTTACCGACAAAACTCTAAATCTAGGTGTTTATTTGTTAAAACACAACATTTCACAGTCTTGCCTGACCGTTTCCTCAGGTGTAAATATACTGTGAAATGTTGTGTTTTAACAAATAAACACCTAGATAACGAGTTTGGCATTATGAGTCAAATAGCAGTGTTATGACCCATAATGCTTCATTTTCCCTAACGCTGCTATTTAAAGTCTTGTTGGTATAGATGTTACGCAAGCCTTTTAGCCTGTCATGCAATGTCAGTACCACACTTTTAAAAAAAAGTCCTTTTTCAATGGGACTCCCATAGCACCAGTATTATGAATTTTCCTGGGAGGCTAAAAAGTGAGCAGTACACCCTATACCAACAAGATCCAAACCGCCATCTGAAAGTCAGTAGTTATGAGTTTTACGTTACAAAGCTGTAACATAAAACTCATAAATAAAGTGTTAAAAAGTACACTAACACCCATAAACTACCTATTAACCCCTAAACCAAGGCCCTCCCGCATTGCACAAACACTATATTAAAATTATTAACCCCTAATCTGCCGCTGCTGACATCACCCCACTAATAAAATTTATGAACCCCTCCCGACATCGTTGCCACTATAATAAACCCATTAACCCCTAAACTGCTGCCCTCCCGCATCGCAAACACTATTTAAATATTATTAACCCCTTTTCTGCCATCCGCACATACTGCTGCTATAGTAAACCTATTAACCCGTAAACCACAAGCTCCCCACAACAAAATATACTATAATAAAATATTAACCCCTAAACCGCAAGCCCCCACAACAAAATATACTTAAATAAACTATTAACCCCTAAACCGCAAGCCCCACAACTTTATATTAAAATTACAATTTCCCTATCTTAAATTAAATTAAAACTTACCTGTCAAATTACAAAAGTTAATTTTAAAATAACAATTAAACTAATATAATTATTAAACTACAAGTAAAATAACTACCAATTAAAGAAACCTAAACTACACATTAAAAAAATTAAAAAATGATGTAGCCTGATGAAAAAGCTGTATTATATGCTGAAAAATGCGTCGCTATTTGTCTGTACAAATAAAAGATTGTAGTTTTACACTATCCGTGCTTCTGTTTGATTTACACGGAACTCTGGATTTGCCTACTTTCGGCTTGTTTTGTCCTCCTGATTGGCCTGCCCGGGTACTCGCCTCCTCTGACAAGTGTCCTGATGCTGCCTTGTACTGCACTCCGGTTGTGTCACTATTTCTGGTGAGAGGCTTGTGGCGCCTCTGTTCTTCCTTTTTAGGTTCTCTCTGATACATTAAAAAATCCTAACACTACTCTAAAAATTACAAAGTAACTAAATACAATAAAAAATAAAACTAAATTACAACAAATAGCAAAAACTAAATTACGAAAAATAAGAAACAAATTATCAAAAATAAAAATGAATTACACCTAATCTAATAGCCCTATCAAAATAAAAAAGCCCCCCAAAAATAAAAAAATCCTAGCCTACAATAAACTACCAATAGCCCTTAAAAGGGCCTTTTGTGGGGCATTGCCCCAAAGATGTCAGCTCTTTTACCTGTAAAAAAAATACAAACACCCCCCCAACAGTAAAACCCACCACCCAACCAACCAAACCCCCAAATAAAAAAACTATCTAAAAAACCTAAGCTAACCATTGCCCTGAAAAGGGCATTTGTATGGGCATTGCCCTTAAAATGGCATTTAGCTCTTTTACCATGCCCTGAAAAGGGCAAACAGCTCTTTTATGACTCGCCCAAACCCTAAGCTAAAAAAAAAACCCACCCAAAAAAACCTTAAAAAAACCTGACACTAACCCCTGATGATCCACTTACAGTTATTGAAGTCCCGCTTGAAGGATCCATCCAGCCGGCAAAGTCCTCATCCAGGTGGCAAGAAGTCTTTATCCAGACTGCCTCTTCGATTTTCATCCAGCCGGCGAAGTCCTCATCCAAGCGGCAAGAAGTCTTCATCCAGACGGCATCTTCTATCTTCATCTATCCGGCGTGGATTTCAGAGCATGGCAAAAGAGCTAAATGCCATTTTAAAGGGACATTATACACTCATTTTTTTCTTTGCATAATGTTTTGTAGATGATCTATGTATATAGCCTATAAAGTTTTTTTTTGTTTTTTTTTAAATGTATAGTGTTGCTTATTTTTAAATAACATTGCTCAGATTTTCAGACTCCTAACCAAGTCCCATAGTTTTATGAGAATACCGTCATATACCTACTCCTGCTTGCTTCTGTTTGAGTAAAGGGTCTTATCATATGCAAGGAAGGGGGAGGGGGAAGTGTCTTATTTGCCACTTGCAGTGGGCTTTCCAGCTACCTTTTCAACAGAGCTAAACTGAGAGCTTCTAAGTAAGTTTTTAAACAGTTTTATACTGGATTCTTATATCAGTATCTGTGCATCTTATTCTTTATAGTAGTGTCTATTACATGCAGTTATATGAAAATGAGTGTATACTGTCCCTTTAAGGGCAATGCCCATACAAATGCCCTTTTCAGGGCAATGGTTAGCTTAGGTTTTTTTAGATAGTTTTTTATTTCGGGGGGGGGGGGGGTTGGTTGGGTAGGTGGTGGGTTTTACTGTTGGGGGGGTGTTTGTATTTTTTTTTTACAGGTAAAAGAGCTGATATCTTTGGGGCAATGCCCCACAAAAGGACCTTTTAAGGGCTATTGGTAGTTTATTCTAGGCTAGGGTTTTTTATTTGGGGGGGACTTTTTTATTTGGGGGGTTTATTATCATAGGGCTAATAGATTAGGTATAATTCGCTTTTATTTTTGATAATTTGTATCTTATTTTTTGTAATTTAGTGGGGGGGGGGTTATAATTTAGTAAATTTTATTTTAGTAATTTTAGTGTTTTTTCTGTAATGTTAGGTTTTAGTGTAAGGCAGGTAAGGTTTTATTTCACAGGAAAGTTTGTATTTATTTTAACTAGGTAGTTAATAAATAGTTAATAACTATTTATTAACTAGTCTACCTAGTTAAAATAAATACAAACTTACTTGTGAAATAAAAATAAAACCTATTAGTTATATTGTAGCTAGCTTAGGTTTTATTTTACAGGTAAGTATGTATTTAGTTTTATATAGTTATTATTTAGTTAATATTTGTAACTTTAATTTATGCGTATTTTAATTATGTCAAAGTTAGGGGGTGTTAGGGTTAGGGTTACGTTAGGCTTAGGGTTAGGGTTTTGCTAGGGTGAGGTTTAGGGGTTATTTATTTAGTGGTAGCGATGTGGGAGGGCAGAGGTTTAGGGGTTAATAAGTTTAGTATAGTGGCGGCAACATCGGGAGCGGCAGATTAGGGTTTAATAAATGTATGTAGGTGGCGGCAATGTTAGGGGCGCAGATTAGGGGTTAATAAATGTATGTAGGTGGCGACGATGTTAGGGGTGGCAGATTAGGGGTTAATAAATGTATGTAGGTGGCGGCAATGTTGGGGGCAGCAGATTAGGGGTTAATAAGTTTATGTAGGTGGTAGCTATGTTGGGGGCACAGATTAGGGTTTAATAAATGTATGTAGGTGACGGCAATGTTAGGGGCGCAGATTAGGTTTAATAAATGTATGTAGGTGGCGGCAATGTTAGGGGCGCAGATTAGGGGTTAATAAATGTATGTAGGTGGCGTCGATGTTGGGGGCAGCAGATTAGGGGTTAATAAGTTTATGTAGGTGGTGGCTATGTTGGGGGCGGCAGATTAGGGGTATTTAGAGACTCAGGGTTAATGTTAGGGTGTTAGGTTTTAACATTCAATTTTTTTTCCCCATAGACATCAATGGGGATGCGTTACAGAGCTTTTCGTTCCACGATCGCAGGTGTTAGGCTTTTTTTTTGCCGGCTCTCCCCATTGATGTCGATGGGGAAATCGTGCATGAGCGTGTAACAGCAGCGATTGATTTCGGTGTGGTTTGGAGCTCAACGCAACCATATTGCCCGCACGAGCCTGCTTTTTTTAAACTCGTAATAGCAGCGCTATAGGGGGTGAAATAACGCCGCTTTTGTTGCAGTCGTTAAAAACCCTATAGTGCTCAATACTCGTAATCTAGCTGAAAGTCTTATTTTATTTCAGACTTTTCCACAACCTTTTTTATATATACTTTTAACCATTGTCCACTATTGTGGAACTTTTATATGGTCTTATTGTATGTGCTGTGAATCACAGCCTTGAAGCCGTTGCAGCAATCCAACTATCCCTGTCACTGACAGTCTAATCAAACTACAAGCTGTTGGCAGCAGAACCTTTTTGGAACACACAAGGAAAAAGATGTCTGGATGACTTATAAGAGTCCAGGAGGCTTATGTAGTACTTTTCAAGTGCCCTGAATCTTGTAAGTACATTAAGTATTTGTGCAGATACGCATTTGAACTACTGATTGTGCACTATGGCGGCGCCTTCTTCTTCTTTTCTTTGATAATTCTAGAGGACCAGAAGATGTGGTTTGCATGCTTATTGGAGCATCTGAAGGTAGTTTCTAGACTATATTGATGTCACCCAAGATATCTATTACAAGGGGTTTTGCAGTGGGGGATGCTGGCAGGTTATAGGTGAAATATTTAGGTTGTACTATATTGCAGGATGTTGAGGTTTTGGGATTAATATGTTTATGTGGTTTTGAGGGAGAGTAATGCTAGGTTTGTGGGTGTTTATTTTAGTTTAGGTCTTGCTATAATGGAGGGTTAATGCTGGTGTAAGTATGATATTGGCTAGTATATTTAACCCCCCAAGTGCTTGAGCTTAGTACCAGGTGTTAATTTGTCATGGGATGTTACTCACAACTCTGAATTTTCCAACTCTAATACATTCTCAAATATATAAAAGGTGCATGCATATTCAAAGATTTCTATAGTGGTGGGATTAGTCCCAAGTAGGTTAGTTTTCAGATCGGAATAAACAGGAAGATTGGAATCTACCATATGAGGGGACATCTGTCTGTTTTATAGTAATGTTTTAGTTTTTTTTATGCTTGATAGCAAAAATAGCATAAACAATATTTATTAACATCAGAAATGTAATAATTGTTTGGGGGGTTGTTAAGCCTTTAGTAAGAGATTACTTAATTCAAAGGGGTAATATAGGTTTGAACATACTGAGCAACAGGAGAACTACATTTGCAAGTTACAGCTCTTATCTTTAGGACATGACTGTTATTTTTTAACATTAAACTTTCATGAGAGTAGAAATAAATCACCTACTTGTCATTGGTAAGAAGTGAGACAATTGGGGTCCTAAGACCAAGCAAAATGCTGATTAGAAACAATGTGGTGAAAGCTGCAAAAGAAAAAAATATTTAGTACAGAAACATATGCAATTTTATTTCAGTATGGAACTACATGTTAAACCTTTCATGTCTCTTGCTTACCAAGCAGAAATGAATCCATTTCTAACAAGATTCTTGTTGGACCAATAGTGTTAGGCAAAGATAGCCTTTTTAGACAAATGTTAACTTTCCCTTTATCACATGACACTGGATATATAATTTAATGTTTGAATATTGAAATATTAAACTTGTAATGCTGATTCTCAGGGCTTCAATGTAAAATTCAAATATTAGATTCATACATTCATACATACATTTGTTGGAATCAAATGGTAGAACAAATAGCAAGGAGAACATTTCTTTTACAATAGATGTGATTTGCACAAGTATATTCTATATCAGTAACTCGGCCTTTCTTAAAATAATTATAAAGTTAAATGAAGATACATTTTCACATGTAAGCTCAGATTATTTTTTTTTTTTGCTGAGCAAATGCATAAGAAGGTTACACTGACAAACGTGGCAAAAAAAAGTACACCCTGACTCTCTTAAGTATGGGCACTTCTAATTTAATATACAGGTATATTTCACTATTTTAAATCTCAAATCTATTTTGACACTGATTACATTTTTCAACAAAAAATACATTTACAAAAAAAAATCTATAAGTTTATAAAATCTATAACGGACATGAAAATGTTTAATTTTACGTAAATAATAATAAACAAAAAACTAACAAAAACTGTATTATACTTTTTCCTTTAATCTACTTCTGAAAATTGTGGGTTTTCCAATTGTGAAAACTGGGACTACACACTCCAGACTCCATAAACATAACACTGCTTAATATCTCTCCCTAACTGTTCTCACCAATGGTGGTGACATATGATATTGCTAAACATATCAAGTTTTGCATTAAGTGGAAAGTCTTTATTACTCCAGTAACTATTCTAGAATGTTTCCTCCAAATAGGTCAAACAGCTCATGAAAAAGAGCAAACAAGATGCCTATATATTGAAAATGTTCACACTATGTTAATTTATTGCAATACTTTAAAAAGTTATATGTATACTCAAAGCTAAACATTAATAAACTTACTGTTCTCCTAACTGTATGTGGCCTATCACTGGTACTTCATAAATTAAGATAAAAAACAGTGGTTTAAGGTTTCAAATGTACCATACCTGTTACAAGAAAACTGAGTTGTGCTACCTTCTTAGCTTTATCCGTCTCTCCAGCACCTAAATAGTTACCCAATTTAATGCTACATGCCATAGCAACTGAATAGCTGATCTGAAAAGCAATAGATAGATTGGATAAATTATTAATAGACTAACGCCTAGATTTAGAGTTTTGCGTTAGAAGGGGTGCGTTAGCTACGCGTGTTTTTCCCCCCCGCACCTTTTAAACAACGCTGGTATTTAGAGTTGTCTGAATGGCTGCGTTAGGCTCCAAAAAGGGAGCGTACAGGCATATTTACCGCCACTGCAACTCTCAATACCAGCGTTGCTTACGGACGCGGCCAGCTTCAAAAACGTGCTCATGCACGTTTCCCCCATAGGAAACAATGGGGCAGTTTGAGCTGAAAAAAAACCTAACACCTGCAAAAAAGCAGTGTTCAGCTCCTAACGCAGCCCCATTGTTTCCTATGGGGAAACACTTCCTATGGCTGCACCTAACACCCTAACATGAACCCCGAGTTTAAACACCCCTAACCTTACACTTATTAACCCCTAATCTGCCACCCCCGCTATCGCTGACCCCTGCATATTATTATTAACCCCTAATCTGCCGCTCTGTACATCGCCGCCACCTACATTATACCTATGTACCCCTAATCTGCTGCCCCTAACACCACCGACCCCTATATTATATTTAATAACCCCTAATCTGCCCCCCCCAATGTCGCCGCTACCTACCTACAATTATTAACCCCTAATCTGCCGACCGGACCTCGCCGCCACTATAATATATGTATTAACCCCTAAACCGCCTCACTCCCACCTCAAAAACCCTATAATAAATAGTATTAACCCCTAATCTGCCCTCCCTAACATCGCCGCCCCCTAACTTCAAGTATTAACCCCTAATATGCTGACCGCTACTATAATAGTGCAGTGTTAGGTTTAATTGTAACTTAGGTTAGGATTTATTTTACAGGTAATTTTGTAATTATTTTAACTAGGTAGCTATTAAATAGTTATTAACTATTTAATAGCTATTGTACCTAGTTAAAATAAATACAAAGTTGCCTGTAAAATAAATATAAATCCTAAAATAGCTACAATGTAATTATTCGTTATATTGTAGCTATATTAGGGTTTATTTTACAGGTAAGTATTTAGCTTTAAATAGGAATAATTTATTTAATAAGATTTATTTTATTTCGTTAGATTTAAATTATATTTAACTTGGAGGGTGTTAGTGTTAGGGTTAGAGTTGGCTTTAGGGGTTAATACATTTATTATAGTAGCGATGAGGTCCGGTCGGCAGATTAGGGGTTAATACTTGAAGTTAGAGGTCGGCGATGTTAGGGAGGGCAGATTAGGGGTTAATACTATTTATTATAGGATTTTTGAGGCGGTTTAGGGGTTAATACATTTATTATAGTGGCAGCGAGGTCCGGTCGGCGGATTAGGGGGTTAATAAGTGTAGGTAAGGTAGCGGCGACGTTGGGGGGGGGCAGATTAGGGGTTAATAAATATAATATAGGGGTCGGCGGTGTTAGGAGCAGCAGATTAGGGGTACATAGGGATAATGTAGGTTGCGGCGGTGTGCGGTCGGTAGATTAGGGGTTAAAAAATGTTATTATAGTGGCGGCTATGTGGGGGGGCCTCGGTTTAGGGGTACATAGCTAGTTTATGGGTAATAGTGTACTTTAGAGCACAGTAGTTAAGAGCTTTATGAACCGGCGTTAGCCTATAAAGCTCTTAATTCCTGACTTTTTTCTGCGGCTGGAGTCTTGTCGTTAGAGTTCTAACGCTCACTTCAGCCAAGACTCTAAATACCGGCGTTAGGAAGATCCCATTGAAAACATAGGATACGCAATTGACGTAAGGGGATCTGCAGTATGGAAAAGTTGCGGCTGGAAAGTGAGCGTTAGACCCTTCCCTGACTGACTCTAAATACCAGCGGGCGGCCAAAACCAGCGTTAGGACCCCCTAACGCTGGTTTGGATGGCTAGCGCAGAACTCTAAATCTAGGCGTAAGTATGCCCAATAGATAGATTTGAGGTCTACCTGTAGATTTCAAGCAGATCTGCAGATTGGTTAGTGATTTACTCATTTCACTGAAGCCAGTTATAATGATATGGTGCAAAGTTAAAAACAAATCTACAAAATTGTTTACACAATTATTTTATGCATTATGCCCTCAATTTGAGAACAAATTCTGATTTGGCCCAATGGCATGCTAGTGTAATGCTCATGGGATACTCCTCTATCAGACCAAACTCGGCCAGTAGTCTTGTTATCCCGGCGTTGAGCTGGAATGATAGGGAATATCCCAGAGCAGAGAAAGTTAGTAAGAAGAGGAAGGCAGCACTCTTCAACAGGCAGGACAGTCAACCAGCGGCAACAGCAGAGCAGTCCAAGGATGAACCACTAGAATGGTCAGACAGGCAGGTCTGGCAACAGTAAAGCAGTCCAAGGATAAACCACTAGAATGGTCAGGCAGGCAGGGTTTGGCAACAGTAAAGCAGTACAACAGTTTAAGGGATAAGACAGGTAGAGTAGTCAGACAAGCAGGTTCAGCAACAATAATCAATCCAGCAGTGTAAGGGTTAAGGCAGGTAGAGTAGTCAGACAGGCTGGTTCAGTAACAATAATCAATCCAGCAGTGTAAGGGTTAAGGCAGGTAGAGTAGTCAGGCAGGCAGGTTCAGCAACAATATTTAATCCAGCAGTTTAAGGGTTAAGGCAGGTAGAGTAGTCAGACAGGCAGGTTCAGCAACAATATTTAGGCACATAGAAAGAATGATCTGTCACACCCAGGAGCACACAAAGTATCACCTATACTTTTAAATAGGTGCAGATTTATGCCACTGAGCTCAGACCGGCATCTGGAGCGTGCATCGATGACGTCAGCGCCGCACGCATCTGGAGCTGACACTGCCCCTGGCAACGAGCAGGGAAGTAGACGCTGCAACCCTAGCAACTGCTAGAGAGGCGTGGCGTGACATAGCCCCCCCTCTCAATCGTTCCCTCCGGAACCCAGAGTCGGCCTCAAAGGATGAGCAGCATGGAATCTGGAGACCAGAGATGGAGCATGCACATCACGGGCAGGAACCCAGGAACGATCTGCTATGGAGTAACCCTTCCAATGTATCAGATACTGCAGTTGTCTGCGTTTGTATCTGGAGTCCAGAATCTTAGCTACTTCATATTTGGGGTAACCACGGACCATGAGCGGAGGAGGAGGAGCTTGGAGCCGGGTACATCTATTCTTGATGTAAGGTTTAAGTAGTGAGATGTGGAAGACTGGGTGTATGCGTAGGGTTTATAGCAAGGCCACTTTGTAGGCAACAGGAGACAGCCATTTCAGGACCTTGTAATGACCGATAAACCTAGGCCCCAATTTTTGACAGGGTTGACGTAGACGAATATGTCGAGTAGAGATCCAAACACGTTCACCACTGGAATGGCACGTACAGAAGCCCTATGATGATCAGCAAACTTCTTATATCTAGAGACAGCTGAACGCAGCTGAGAGCGAATACGTTGCTAATGAGTGGTGAGTTCAGTGGTGTGTCAGTCTGCGGCAGGGACACCAGTGGACTGAGCTGAAAGAGGGAAGACACGAGGTTGATACCCTGCTGTGGCTTGAAACGGAGAACATTGAAGAGTGCCATTGAGTGTTTCTTGCCAGCTCAACTAGGGGTAGCAATTCAGAGCAGTTGGTATGGCGAGCGCTGACAAACGCTCAAAGGTAGGCTTCACGATCCTGGTTAGCTCTCTCAGTTTGTTCATTGGTCTGAGGATGGTAGCTGGAAGACAAGGAAACAGTGGTTCTAATCAACTTATAAAAGTCTCTCCAGAAGGCAGAAATGAACTATGGACCTCTGTTGGAAACAATATTCACAGGAAGTCGTACCTATAGGTATTATACCGCAGAATAGATTTATTTTCAAAGATCTTTGAGACCATGAATAACTAAAATATTCTAACCAGGAAATAGCACCATTGTTTTCACAAGTATTATATATCACATATAGTAGCAGCGATAACCAGGAGATATCTAGGGAACCAGGAATACCCCTAATCCTAAGCCTGGAGATAACTCTCCTTACAGATAGCTACGTTTAGCATTTATATCCTCTTGATAGCATCCTCCTCAACATTGAGTGTTTTTAATTCACATATGTTTGTGTTTGTTTTGTGGAATCTTTTTTAATAATCCTAATAAAGGTTATATTTTAATTCCTACGGCACAGACCGTCCTCCCTTTTTTGCACTAGATGTTCTAAATCTAAAGCCACATCACTACGAGATGTGAGTGCTAATAAGTGTACACGCTTCAATCCCTGTATTGAATCAACCTCTCTTTTTTAGAATAAAAAAGTACACAGCACCTAACTCTAATATTATAGCAAGGTCAATTACCTGCCTCAATTATTATAGAGCATCTCAAGGATACCGGATAGTAGTGCTATTTAGTCTCTCTCTTTCTTTCGTAGGAAAAGAACAAGGCCCACCCGATCTGTCCAGGGTTGAGTCGATGAGCAGTCTCTAGGTAAGTCAGATTCTTGTGGTCGGTGAGAATCTGAATAGGATTGGTGGGGCCCTCTAACCAGTGACACCATTCAGTCAAGGCCATCTTAATGTCTAAGAGTTCATGATTACCCACATCGTAGGTCCTCTCAGCTTGAGTAAACCGTTTAGAGAAAAAGGCTACAGGGTGTGACTTGGAAGTCAAAGGGTCTCTTTGGGTAAGAACTGCTTCAGCCCCTATCTCTGAGGCATCAACCTCTAAAGTGAACTGTAGGTCAGAATCAGGATGGCGGAGCACAGGAGTTGAACAAAAAGCCTTTTTCAGACAAGAGAAGGCATTTATGGTCTCAGGAGGCCAATATTTACAGTCTTTGTTTCCTTTTGTCAATTCAGTAACAGGAGTGACTGTTTGAGAAACGTTCTTTATAAACTTGCGGTAATAATCGGAGAATCCCAAGAACCTCTGCAATTCCTTAAAAGAGGTAGGTTAAAGCTATTCTAGTACTGTGGTGAGTTTATCAGGATCCATGGCAAAACCTTCCTTCGAGATGACGTAACCAAGGAATTGGATCTGAACTTGATCAAACTCACACTTTTCTAGCTTGGCTACCAAAAAATTATCTTTGAGACGAAGAAGCACCTGTCTCACGTGCCTATGATGCTCCTCTAAAGTGGAAGAGAAAACAAGGATATCATCCAGATAAACGATGACAGTGTGATTGAGAAGGTCAAGGAAGACATCGTTGACAAATGCCTGGAAGACTGCAGGGGCATTACACAGCCCAAAGGGCATTACACAGTATTCATAATGCCCAGATCTTGTGTTAATGGTGGTCTTCCATTCATGGCCTGGAAAGATACAAATCAGATTGTATGCCCCATGTAAGTCCAATTTGGTAAAAAAGCAAGCATCCTGGAGTGATTCATACAGCTCGGTGATAAATGGTATGGGATAGCGATTCTTGATGGTTATGTTGTTCAAGGCCCTGTAGTCTATGCAGGGTCTGAGCACACCATCCTTCTTACTGACAAAAAAGAAGCCAGCCCCAGCAGGAGAGGAGAGAGAGCAAATGAAACCTTTAGATAGGTTCTCTTGGATGTACTCCTCCATGGATTTTGTTTCAGCCTTGGAGAGTGGATAAGTCCTCTCTTTAGGAAGTTGGGCTCTGGGAAAGAGGTCGATCTTGCAGTCATAAGGATGGTGGGGTGGCAGCACGTCGGCTGCTTTTTTCTCAAACACATCCACAAAGTCTAAGTATACTGAAGGAAGGTTTGAAGGAGTCTGTATACTGGCTATGGGAATACGGGGCAGAGGAATGACTTTAGCAAGGCAGGAGTGGAGACAGGAGGTACCCCAGGAAGCCAGTTGTTCCTCAGCCCAGTTGAACTGTGCATTGTGTACCTGAAGCCAAGGAAGACCAAGGATGACAGGCTGTGCTGGGGAATGAATGACCTCAAACTGCAGCTGTTCAGTGTCGAGGACTCCCACAGTCAGGGTCAGGGGTGCTGACTCAAAATGTATCACACCTGAACCAAGGGGGGTGCCATCCAGGGTAGTTATTTTGAGATAATGTCTTTTCTGCAGAAGAGGTAAACCAGCTTGAATCATAAAACGGTGATCCAAGAAGTTTCCAGCTGCCCCTGAATCAATGAAGGCTTGAGTGTGGACAGTATTCTGAAGGAAGGTAAGGGTAACAGGTACCAGAATCTGAGAGGAGTGAGCGGATTTATTTGAGACCATGCTTAGAGGTACCCCAGTGTTATCCCAAAGCATTGGCTTTTCCCGGCTGAATGTCACAGTCCTTTAGTTGGTGGGTGTTAGATCCACAATAAAAACATAATCTCAGTCTCCTTCTTCTCTGCCTTTCAGACTCTAAAGGTTTGAAGGAGGAGAGATCCATGGGTTCCTCTACTGAGGTAACTGGAGTAGCTGAAGGGGTAGTGGATGCTGCTGAAACTGGGCGAATAGGAGGACGAGAGAGAAGGACCCTCCTTGTTCTGTCTCTCTCAGCTTCCCTTTCCTGAAAGGTAGAGTCCAGATTGATACAAAGCGCTATAAAGTCATCCAGAGAAGAAGGACTATCTTTGATGCATTCATGGAGACTTCTCCTAAAGGCTGCCTTGAGAGCACTGCCATCCCAAGTGGTTTCAAGTGCCAAGGTGTGGAACTCGATGGCAAATTGTGCCACAGTTTTATTGCCCTGGCGGAGATCCAGGAGAGAATATTCCGCAGCAGAGGTACGGCCAGAAGTCCCAAACACAGAAGATAAAGCAGAAATGAACTCATCAGCATCATGCAGGAGTGTAGCGTTCTGTTCCAAAACGGGAAAGACCTAGGGTTGTGGCGGTTTAGGGATTAATAGGTTAGGGGGCTTATTGCTTTAGGGGGTGCTGGTGGTGGTTTAGGGATTAATAGGTTGACGGTGGTTAGGTCTTTAGGTTATGGCAGATTAGGGGTTAATAGTGTAGGTTGTGATTGGAGTGAGGGTACATAAGGGGTTAATAGTTAAGTTTAGCACTGCATTTATATATATTTATGTTTAAATAATATAAATTGTGATGTACATTGCATATTATTTTAAGTATTGTATATAATTTAAAATGTAGTTAATTTTGCTTGTTCATTTTATTTTCTTAAACATAAATATATCATTTAAATGAAATATTTATGTTTACAATAATAAAATGACCATGCAAAAATAACTACATTTTTAAATTAGAAACAATACTTAAAATAATATGCATTATACATAACGATGCATATAATTTTAACATTGTATATTAATGTAGCGACATAGCTTCAATAGCTATAATAGGGAGTTTTTTTTGTATACTTTATTATTCAGGTAGATTTCAGACATTATGTAGGCGTTCTCTGAGAGTTAGTCAGGCATTCCAGGGGGAGTATAGGGAAGATATGATGTAGGTATAGGCGGTATTAGGGAGTTAGCTATTCGCACTTGGGGGAGTATAGCTAAAGTATGACGTAGATGTAAGCGTTCTGTGGGAGTTAGCCAGGCCTTTCAAGGGTTGCAATCTGTACTTTGATTGTGATACATTGCCATGTTTGTCTCACCACCTTTTCAGTGACAAGACTTTTCAGTGTGAGGCAGGTAGTGTAGATGTAGTCACAGTTAGGTCACACAGGCATTATTTGAAGTGTTCCTACACAGAAATAGTGTTTGGTTTCAGTGAGTGCACTGTCTGTGCTGTGTAGAAACATTTCAAATATGCCCCCAAACTGCTGAAAGTGACGACAAGTGGTGATGTTGGCAGACTTTTGCAGAAGACACAATCCCTATTGTTTCTTAAGGGAGACAAATCGCCACTCAATGGCAGTTTATGTGTCCACCCCCTTTTTTCAAAATATCAGCAGAACAAAGGACTGCGAGGCCGACGAGGACAGAAAGGCAGTTTCTCGTTGGTTTGTCGATGCTTTGAATATCGGGGCCTTATTAAGAGGATGCACAGAGTAACATAGACAATAAAGATATTGAAGAAACTGGTGAAGCTGCAGAATATATTAGTGAATTTAGTGCAGTGATACATAGGAGAAAAATAAAAGAACTGCAGATAAATAGATTTGATCAAATCTGTCTTTTTATCTAGACTGCTGCATAAATATTGCTTGGTAAATAATTGAATACAATTATTGTGGAAAATAACTTATTTAAACATTTACATTTGAGACATAGAGATACCTCATGGAGAAAGATGCCAAGTTCCAACAGTACTGCTTGTGCTCCAAGTTCCACTAAGTTAATATGACCTACATCAAGAAAAAAGATAAATAAAAACTTTAAAACCCCCCCAAAAAAACACTTAAAGAACAAATAAATGGATGAATTGTATTAACCTGCTAAAAAGATTGCTATATCGTATATCCACCATTCAGTATACAGCATCAGCATGCTGGGAATTCCCAGAGACAGGAAAGAATTCCAGTCCGCCAAACAAATAAAAGACCAGCCTGAAGATAAAAATGTATATGAAAAAGATATGTGAGTTGCAAATATTGAAACTATGAGCATAAAAAGGTGTGTTACACATTCATTATTCCAGTATATAAACATTTCTCAATATTCATCCAATTCATGTATTTAACTTATAATTGTTTCTGGTCTTGAAATAGTGTGGCATTTTCTGAAAGAATCAGCTAAGGATATTGGTCCCTTTTCTAATTCCTGAAAATTCCCCTACTAAATACCTTATATATTTTTTGAGGTGTTTTCAGATTTGTAGCTCGTTTTAATTTGTTAGAATACAAATCAATAGCAAATTTATTGTATCAAGATTACACCCAATATGGGGACATTTAGACAGTGGGATTCCAATTAAAGGGACACTGAACCAAATTTTTTATTTTGTGATTCAGATAGAGCATGAAATTGTAAGTAACTTTCTAATTTACTCCTATTATCAAATTTTCTTTATTCTCTTGGTATCTTTATTTGAAATGCAAGAATGTAAGTTTAGATGCCGGCCCATTTTTGGTGAACAACCTGGGTTGTCCTTGCTGATTGGTGGATAAATGTATCCACCAATAAAAAAGTGTTGTCCAGAGTTCTGAATAAAGAAAAAAGCTTAGATGCCTTCTTTTTCAAATAAAGATAGCAAGAGAACGAAGAAAAATTGATAATAGGAGTCAATTAGAAAGTTGCTTAAAATTGCATGCTCTGTCTGAATCACAAAAGAAAAAATTTGGGTTCAGTGTCCCTTTAACTGTACTTTTTGATCACTTTTCTAAGGATTTCTGGACTTTTCTTATTCATCAGTATTGCCTCTAGAAATAAACCCTGATCGAAGTAAATGATTACATTGGTCTTAATCCGTTAATTTACACATGTGTAAATTTATTCATTAAACAAATGCTTTTTTATGTTCGGGGGCGCGATCCGATAAAGATCGTAGTTTGCGGCACAAGCGAGGGAACCCCCGCCGCCCGTAGATTCAGCTTGCAACTCGAGCTATCCTATATACGGGGCTGTCAGATGCTAAAGTGCCGTAAGTCTGATAAACCAGCGATGTCCAGAAATCTGCGTAAGTACAAATTTCTGGAGTCGCCAGTGACTTACGGCACTTTAGAAACTGCCGGCGCCTACAAAACCTGACTAAATTATTAAATCTCCCATACTGCCTAACACGCCTCCCAAATATAGCCCGACACGTCTAACCCTCTATCCGCTATACCCCCTCACTATCCTAACAATAAAAAATGTATTAACCCCTAAACCGCCGCTCCCGGACCCCGCCGCCACCTAATAAAGTAAATAACCCCTAAACCACCGCTCCCGGACCCCGCTGCCACCTACATTATCTATATTACCCCCTAATGTGAGCTCCTACCCCGCCACCACCTACATTAACTACCCCCTAATGTGAGCTCCTACCCCGCCGCCACCTACATTAACTACCCCCTAATGTGAGCCCCTTACACCGCCGCCAGCTATATTAAAATTATTAACCCCTAATCTAATCCCCCTACCCCGCCGCCAGCTATATTAAAATTATTAACTCCAAATTTAATCCCCCTACGCCGCCGCCAGCTATATTAAATTAATTAACCCCTAATCTAATCCCCCTATACCGCCGCCAGCTATATTAAATACATTAACCCCTAATCAACTCCCCCTATACCGCCGCCAGCTATATTAAATACATTAACCCCTAATCTAATCCCCCTATACCGCCGCCAGCTATATTAAATACATTAACCCCTAATCTAATCCCCCTACACCGCCGCCAGCTATATTAAATACATTAACCCCTAATCTAATCCCCCTATACCGCCGTCAGCTATATTAACTATATTAACTCTAATTATATTAGGGTTAATATAGTTAATATAGATATTATATTATATATATTAACTATATTAACCCTAATTATATTAGGGTTAATATAGTTAATATCGTTATTATATTATATATATATTAAGTATAATAACCCTATCTAACTCTAACATCCCTAACTAAATTCTTATTAAAATAAATCTAATTAATATTAATATTATTAATTAAAATATTCATATTTAAATCTAAATACTTACCTATAAAATAAACCCTAAGAGAGCTACAATGTAATTAATAATTACATTGTAGCTATTTTAGGGTTTATATTTATTTTACAGGTAACTTGGTATTTATTTTAACTAGGTACAATGGCTATTAAATAGTTAATAACTATTTAATAGCTACCTAGTTAAAATAATTACCAATTTACCTGTAAAATAAATCCTAACCTAAGTTACAAATACACCTACACTATCAATAAATTAAATAAGCTACAAATATCTAAACTAAAATACAATAAAATAAACTAAACTAAATTACAAAAACAAACACTAAATTACAAAAAATAAAAAAAGATTACAAGATTTTTAAGCTTATTACACCTATTCTAAGCCCCCTAATAAAATAATAAAGCCCCCCAAAATAAAAATATTTCCCTACCCTATTCTAAATTAAAAAAGTTAACAGCTCTATTACCTTACCAGGCCTTAAAAGGGCCTTTTGCGGGGCATGCCCCAATGAAATCAGCTCTTTTGCCTGTAAAAAAAAACACAATACCACCCCCCAACATTACAACCCACCACCCACATACCCCTACTCTTACCCAAACCCCCTTAAATAAACCTAACACTACCCCCCTGAAGATCTCCCAGATTCAAGTTCAATCCGATTGGCTGATTGGTATATTAGGGTTAATATAGTTAATATAGCTGGCGGCGGTGCAGGGGGATTAGATTAGGGGTTAATATATTTAATATAGCTGGTGGCGGTGTAGGGGGATTAGATTAGGGGTTAATGTATTTAATTTAGCTGGCGGCGGTATAGGGGGATTAGATTAGGGGTTAATGTATTTAATATAGCTGGCGGCGGTATAGGGGGATTAGATTAGGGGTTAATTAATTTAATATGGCTGGCGGCGGTATAGGGGGATTAAATTAGGGGTTAATGTTAATAATATAGCTGGCGGCGGTGTAGGGGGCTCACATTAGGGGGTAGGTAATGTAGATGGCGGCGGTGTAAGGGGCTCACATTAGGGGGTATGTAATGTAGCTGGCGACGGTGTAGGGGGATCACATTAGGGGGTTATACTTTTAATGTAGGTGGCGGCGGGTTCCGGGAGCGGCGGTTTAGGGGTGAAATACTTTATTAGGGATTACGGCGGGGGATCGCGGTTGACAGGTAGATAGACATTGCGCATGCGTTAGGTGTTAGGTTTTATTTGGCAGATCGCGGTTGACAGGTAGATAGACATTGCACATGCGTTAGGTGTTAGGTTTTATTTGGCAGGTAGTTTAGGGAGTTACGGGGCTCCAATAGACAGCGTAAGGCTTACTACTGCTGCAATTTGTGGCGAGGTGAAAATGGAGTAAGATTTCTCCATTTTCGCCACGTAAGTCCTTACGCTGTATATTGGATACCAAACTGCGCGGGTTTGGTATACCTGCCTGTGGGCCAAAAAACTATGGCCGAAGGCAGAAATATACGAGCGTAACTTCTAGGTTACGCCGTATATAGGATACCAAACCCGCGCAAAATTCGGATCGAGGCCCTGGGCTTTTCTTCTGCATTGGATGATAAATTTTTGCATGCTTTGTAAATGTTACAAATCTAATCAGCACTTTATGGTTGATATTATTTTAACATTAAAATAAACTTTAAACATGCTCAAACAATAAAAAAAAAACATACATAAGTTCAGCAAGGATATGAATAAACAGTTTTTTATGGCTCTGGTGCTTTTATGATTCAACTTTGGGAAGTGAGGGGTTAAAAATAAAAGAGAAAACACTTGCTATGTTAGTATTTTTAGACAAATTAAAATTGTCAGAAAACAGACATAAACAAATCCATAAAAAAACAAAGAGCTCCTGAATCAATGAAATAACCATTAAATACAGTATTCAGATTTCAAAATTCCTTTAAATTTCACTGCTCCTGTATCACGTGACGAACATCAGCAAATCACAGAATCATATACATATACATTGAAAACTCTTCCACATGATCAGGTGCTAGTGCCTCAGAAAGTGTGCATATGAAATATTGTGTTCACTTTGATGGACGTAAGTTGAAATGTTTTTAAAATGTCATGCTCTATAAGAATCATGAAAATTTAATTTTGAATTTAGTGACCCTTTAAATGTGGCCGAGGTGCCCTAAATGCTAATTTGCAGAGGGATTTGCAGTATTTTTAGTTGAAATATTTCTTTTTTATTAGAAGCAAAGGATTAAGGTTACAACATAACAATAATTTCACAGCTATCCAACAGACATTACAAAATGATGCAATATTCAGAATCCCTTTTGCCTAGAATAAGCACTAACATCCCTCTATATCCCATACATTAAAGTGTTACATAGAACTCCTCATATCTTACATCTTGTATCATTATATCATACATGTTCTTTGCAATTTTCCTCTGCTTTTTTTTTTTGCTTTTTTTTAAAAAACATATTGCAAAACTGAAATAACATTTTTGAACTAACATAAACAATTCTGTGGTACTATTAAATAACCCTCCACCCCTCTCTATCGTTATCAAGTCTCGTCGTTTTCTTAGAAGAGAATTGGGATGTGAACTAGAGTATTGATTCTCTAAAAGGGTAAGTTCTCTAGATATTCCTAGTATTTCGTTCAGCCTCACTCGACCTCCAACCGCCTTTCTACTCTGCCTTCTCCTGTATTATCCAGTAGAACCAAATTTTAATAAATTGGTCCCTGCTCCCCTGAATAGATGCGGCTAAGTCTGACATAGTATATAAATGCTCTATTTTATCTATCACTTCAGGCCAGACTGGAGCCCCTACCTTCCAAAGTCTGGCTATACAGATCCTAGCTGCAGGGCATACAATCTTAATGAACGTGTTAATTGCTTTATTGTATGGTTTGAGTCTGTAGTTTAGAAGAGCCTGCTCTACGGTCAGGATGATTGAGTCTCCCAGTACTCTGCCCAAAAGTCTCTGTAACTGTTCACAGGGTACTCCCACCACATGTGTATGTGTGTGTCCCTAGCCCCACATCCTCTGTAGAATTGTGTAGTACCCTCTAACGTCGTGAGTGTCTGTGGGGCCCATGGGTAACAGTATTTATGTATGGCAGAGGAAATCTGGAGGTAAAGGAACCATTATAACTTCAGAGGTTGGATACTATCTTGGACACAAGAGAACGTTTGTATTTGGTTTCCATCCAGAAAGTCAGCTACCCTATAGAGTCCTTTATTAAACAATTTCCCTATTTGTGAATGTAAGTCTGGGTGCAAGAGAAATTTAATTGGTTTGGTCCTAGAGTTTGCGTGAGCTAATTTCCCAGTAAATGATTTCCAAACCCTAATTGTCTCACTAGTGGTGAGAGCTTTATAGTTATGACTGTCAAATGTGTGGTCTAGTTCCCACAGTACATCTGCAAGAGAATCATAACCACCCAGGTCTGTCTCAAGTCTGGTCCATAAAATATTGAAGTCGTTCTTACTTAACAAAGAAGCCTGCGCCAGTCTAGCCGCATGATAGTAATCGGTTAAATTCGGGAGGCCTACTCCCCCCAATTGTCTGTGCCGGGATAGTATATGCGCGGCTATTCTTTCCCTTCTATCCCCTCTCAGGAAAGTGTTTAAAAAAACCTGTAATTACTGTAAGTCTGATCTAGATACCTTGATCGGAAGTGCCCTAAAGAGATATAAAATTCTTGGGAGGATGTTCATTTTAATCGCGGAAAGCCTACCATACCAGGAGAATTTGCAAGCTCTCCATTTTTTGTCTTTATTGATTGTTTTGTAGAGTGGGACATAGTTCAAATCATAGAGTTTGTGATATGAGTCTGATAATTTAATGCCAAAGTACGTAATTGACTTCGTGGCCCAGACAAATTCAAAGTTGGTCTCAATCAATTTTTTGGTAAGTGGCGGAAGATTTATAGATAATGCCTCACTCTTGTCTAAATTAATCTTATAGCCCGAAACAAATGAGAAGTTATGTATGGTTTGTTATAGGTTGGGCAAGGATATTAGGGGTCTAGTCAAAGTCAGGAGGACATCGCCCGTGAATAATGACAGTTTATATTCCGAGTCCCTAACTACCACTCCTGAAAATGTCTGAGTTATTACTAATACAAGCGGCAAGTGGCTCCATACATAGAGCAAACAGTATTGGTGATAAGGGACACCCCTGACGGGTGCCATTCAATACTTTTATAGTCTTAGATTGGAATCCTGCTGCCCTGATGACCGCTGTCGGGTTAGAGTATAGTCCCTTTATCTCCTTAATAAAGCCCCCCCCGAAAACCAATTCCATCAGAACTGTGTTCATATAGATTCAATCTATTCTGTCAAATGCCTTCTCCGCTTCCAAAGATAGGAGCAGAGAAGGCGTTTCTTTAAAATAATCTACCACAGATATAGTTTTCCTCATGTTATCTGGCACATCCTTA
Source organism: Bombina bombina (assembly GCF_027579735.1). NCBI lineage: Eukaryota > Metazoa > Chordata > Amphibia > Anura > Bombinatoridae > Bombina > Bombina bombina. The sequence continues at coordinate 646,615,540 of NC_069501.1, forward strand.
TCTGAGATAAAGCCCAACTGGTCCGGATGGACCAGTTTTGGGGCTAGTTTCTTAAGCCTGTTAGCCCAAATTTTGGTGAGGATTTTAACATTCTGGTTTATCTGGGAATTTGGTCTATAGCTTTGGCATTTCTCTGGGTTCTTACCGGGCTTGGGGATCACCACAATCCTAACCCTCAACTCTTCATGTGGGATAGCATTGCCCTGCATAATGTCATTGCAAAATGAATTACAGTATTATTAAGGAGGAAACAGAGCCGCACCTTTGCTTGCATTGAAGGGCATTAAAGCATAAAATGTATCAAAATGTTATAAGTAATTTTGAGGCTGTGAATGAAACGATCATTTATGAACATTTCCAGATAACTAATGCTTACTGATCTTATTATGAAGGGCTATATAATTTACCTACTACACAAAATGATCACCCTGGGGGATGTAGATCAATTTTTTAGAGAGCTAGACCTAAGTAAGATTTCTAGTCAGACCTCGGAGGCTTTGTAAGACCCTATCACCCTTCAAGAAGTCTTTAATGCTATAAGTAGTTTGCCATGTAGTAAGGACATGGGTCCTGACAACTTTTTAAATCAATATTATAAAACCTTCAACTATCTCTTTGCACCTCATATTTTCTCCCTTTTTCATTTAATGACAATGCTAGTCATTTCCCCCCTCCCATGTTAGAAGCACTTATCTCTGTAGTACACAAACCCGGAACCCCCTACTAGTACTAGTAATTATCGTCCCATTTCACTTCTCATTTCAAACTTAAAAATCTATGCTAAAATATTAGCTATATGACTAAATGCAATTTTACTTCAAATATTACATACTGACAAGGCAGGGTTTGTTCCAACAACTTATTGAATATGCTAAACTTGCTAATATTAAAACAGTTCTTATATCCACTGACACAGAAAAGCTGCAGATCTCTATACGGTTCTCTGGTCAGATTTGGATTTGGAAAATTAAAGCAACATTGAAGCCAAAATTGGAATCCACATGGATGCATTTCAGTTTTAAAAAGAAGCATTTCTGTAATATAAATGTATTTACAAAAATGCTTCTAATGAAAGCTATAGCGGTTTCAAAAGTGTTTTAAGTAAGCACCGTGCACCAGCATTTTAAATACCCCCTCTGAGGAAGCGTATGAGAAACGCCGCGTCAGGGGTTTCAGTTTTAATTGCTCTCCTAAGTTGTATAATGAAGTTATAAAATTTAGTACAAGTTGATTAAGTCAAAAAACTTAGATGTCTATGGTTTAATTGGTATTAAGGTGACTTACGGTTAGCTTGCAGGCATAGTCTGTGTGGCTAACTTAACTAATACAGAGTTGTCTTATAGAAAAGCAGTATAGATAAATACAATTATAGACCAGAGATAATATGAATATAAAATTTATACCGTTGAAAAACCGCTATCAGACAAGACTGTAGAAGTGTCTTAAAGGTTGCAGCAGACAGTAATTAGAATACGGAAAGCTGAACATTGCTCAGAAGATATATGCCAAATGCATATCCAATAACAAATATATTTGTTTTTGCCACAACAGTAACAGCATTAGAGTTAAGAGGATTAACTTCTTGCAACTATACAGATCTTTAGTTAATATACAGCAAAACATATTAAGAAGTTCCTAAAGGTGATAAAATTACACTAGAAACATATTTACAAAGAAACACTTTGTTTCCGTTTCAAGGTGCAAATGTAATAATATATGTATTCAGTCAGATAACGCAACAAGCTATTTAATACTCACTGAAACCATATAAACATTTTAGCATACAAGATCCAAATACAAGGCTAGAATTTAATAAGCCTATAAAGGATCTATTACAATCAAAACAAAAACATTAGCATTACTGAAAGGAAACAATATCAAGCACTACAACAATCAAAACACCAGTATAATTATAGCTGTATATTCAATTTAAGAAACATTATACTATTGTCAGTTGCTGAAAATTTAATGAATTCCCTCTTTATGAGCTCAAGACTGTTCAAACACCCAGGTAAAAACCATATGTTATAGCAACATTGGAATAAATAAGAGTACAACAGCTCTCCAAATAGTAGTACAATTAAAGCTGTACACCTAAGTTGACAAACACTATAACAGTGTTTACTGCTGCAAATTTAAGAACTTCTTCTTTATCAGTCTGTGACTTTGACAATATTAAGTCACATTAAAGGATTACTTTCTGTTATAATTCTTAAGCTAAACAACTAACATATTAAAGTTAATAAACATTAATTAAAACCTACTGACCTATATTTTCTCCAAAACGAAGTTTCATAAAGTTCTAAAAGTTATATCTTTTATTCGCCGATGATGTCACGTTATCCTGCCCACTATTTTCAGCACTGAGTGTTCAAAATACTTAAACCAATAACTTTGTGTTTAAAGCGCCATTTTGAAACCTAGGTATTGTAAACGGATTGGTACAGAGCAAAGGATACCCACGGAGTGGGTTTGGAAAACAATTAAATTTGCAGACAAGATTTCTGATATACGGTAGAGATATGTTAATGAAATGCTATTGATAAAAAGCGTATTTGGGGTAGTTAGTTAGTAACAGGCATAGAAAATATTTACTTACAGTGGCCCTTTAAGTAATAAAACCACAGGTTACGTGAGCATTGTAGTAACCAAGTGTGCACAAACATCACACTAAAAATACAATTGAAATTAAGTTCATCAAAAGGCATTATTAACAAAAAGTAGCCACACGATAGATACTTTTAATCTTTAAGTCACCTTTCAATTGATATTAAGACCATAGATATAAGTACTCCATAGGAATTTTATATTCCTTTTTCAAGCCTAAAATCAAAATACAATATTTTTCATAACAAGCCAAAATAAGGCTATAATAACTTAGAAAAATAATTAAAAGGTCATTAGGCTGTGGATATTACTGTTAACAATTCCTATTATTTTAATCAACTACAGATTTAAACTTAAAACATATGGCAACTGAAGGAGATGTGTTTTTAAATTCCAGGTGAGGACAGCAAAACACCATAATAATACAGCTGTCTTTTTTTATACATCCTAATAAAAGTTATATTTTAGCACCAATTTATTCATTTTTTTTTTTTTACATTATAATATTACAGTGAAAAAAAGCATAACCCTTTCCAACATAATTCACATACCAGTGACTTATGTTATCTAAGTATTAATTTGCATTTTATGCTTAAGCACTGCTCCTATAAGTTACCCATTTATTTGTAAACAACAAGACAAGGTACTTTAGGAGAAAATAAGTCCCCAAGTAAAGAAACAAGAATAATTAATTTGTGTTTTTGCTCCTAATCTTTTGATTTTAAATACAGCACTTGCTCAGAATCCCTAACGTGCCTGTACCATCTGGTAATTATTTAATTTGTTATTTGCTGACATGATACAAACCCCACTGGCACTCTGTGCAGCTATGGTATTTAAAATGCTGGTGCACTGGGGATATCTAGCTATGCTTTGCATGCACATGCAGAGAAAAAAAATGTTAACACTAAAACAGTGATTACTTTTACTAGAAGCACTTTTGCCAATACATGTATATCGAAAAGCTTAACTATATGTAATGGGACAAGGCAGGGCTGTCCACTATCTTCAATACTCTTTATACTCAATATGGAGGCTCTGGCCTCAGGTATTAGAAACAATCCCCTGATATCAGGTGTTACTGTAGACCTTAATGAATATTACGTTTTGCTTAAGGCAGACAATGTACTGCTTTCCTTAACTTCGCCTACATCCTCGATTTGATATTAGAAGAATTCAGAACATTTGGACATCATTCCACATTTTTTGTAAATAACCAAAAAAAGCCCAGAAATATTAAACATATATCTTCATCTAGGTGAATTCAAATATTTTAAATCAATTAGCTCTTAAAATGTCCATCTAAAAGCACTCAGATATTTGAGCATAGCTCTATCCACTGGCATCAATCATTATTTGACCTTAATTTTAGATCATCTTAAACCACATAGCAGAGAGACCTGGTCTTGTGGAGGGACCGACCTCTTTTCTTCTGGGGCAGAATTAACCACGGCATGAGAATGAGGGTCCCATTAGAGCCTATGGAAGTGAGCTCTCACAAGCGCAATGCTTTTGTGCAATGCACACACGAGGTATGCAAAGCACTGGTATAACTAAGTTGAGTGCAAATATCGCTTTAGCGGTAAACAATATTTTTCATTCAACTTGTAATCTGGCCCTATACTGTAAAATATACATTATACAACCATACTGTTTTACTTTCATATTAATAACATGGATGAAAAGAAATATACATCATAAAGAGATTTTTGTATAAAGTATTTATAAATCTTTTCTTTGTGGCATTCAATCTTGTCATATTGCATCATATGACATGGGCCTGATGATCCCACAAAATTCTTTGAGTTTTTTTTATTGAGAATTAAATTGTGATTTAGGTCTTTCTCGTTCACATCCAGAACTCTCAATAGTGAGCTAAAAAAGCTAAAGCTAAAATCTGCTTTTATAAAATAGTTTGAGGAACCTTGTAGAGCTTTAGATTGTCAGGCACTAAATGTGGTCAATAAACACTTTACTTATAGTCCCGTAGGACTATATTTTGGTAAGATGCAACTTTGCAATTCCTATTAAACTGTCCCATTCAAATCACAAAAATCACATAAAATATATATTACAGCTTCTAAAACAAGTTACATAGAAAATATTATTTGTAACGTTATATTACTAAAAGGTATGGTGAAACATTTTACCTGCTCATAAAATTGTTTTATGAAAATGTTTAATCTCATAACAATGAGTTTTGAAAAATTCACATATGAGAACATTTGCCTACATAGCAAGAAAAAGGTAATTATTTTATTTAACAATATAAGTCTCTTGACTTCCCATATACTATGCACTGAAGAAATCATTACTACACACTGCATATTTCTCACATATCTTCTGAAATTTCTTAAAGTTACTTATTATGGATAGTTTTAGTGAGAATTTCAATAAATAATTGAAGTTACTGTAACAGCGGTGGCAAGATACATGTTTTATATATTACTAAAAGTAATAAGTATTACATACCTGGCCATGTGTCCACATGTAACTTTTTCAGATGGATGAAGAGGAAAAGTAAGATCAACTCAGATGTGTAAGTGATAGTTAAAGCCACTGAAGCTCCTCTAAATTAAGAGATATGTATTGTAAATATTAATTGTTACTATTAAATATAGGATGATATGCCTAGTGCTAATTATCACCGCCTGTAATTGGGCTAGATTACAAGTGAGGCGCAAGCAGTTTTGTACTAGCGTAATCGTGTTTTTGCAAGAAATGTTCATTCCATTGACATTACAAGTGGATCGAAAATGCGATCTCTGAGCTGTGCTTAACTGTTTTCTTAAACAAAAAAGTTGCACAAAACACATCAAAAATACATTACAAAGTACAGTTCCATTCATATTAACATTATTAATAAAAATATTGCACAAAAACGTTATAAGGGCTCAAAGATTGAAGATCTTGGGTGTTAGAGGAAAAGAAAGGCTGGCACATGGCTTCAGCATTGAGACACATACATACATATAGCATACGATTTTGTTGTGTGTATATATATATATATATATGTCTACATATATATTAATGTTTTTATATGTGTGTATGTATATAGTGTATGTATATATATATATATATATATATATATATATATATATATATATATATATATATGTATGTATGTACAACCCCAATTCTGAAAAGTTGGGACAGTATGGAAAATGCAAAAAAAAAAAAAACTAATGAAAAGAGTCATTTGAAAATTCAATTCACCCTGTACTATATTAAAAACACATTATTAACTCATTATTTGTTGTTTTACTTTGTGAATGTAATGCATTTTTGAAAATATACCCTCATTTAAAATCTGATGCCTTCAACACGTTCCAAATAAGTTGAAACAGGGCAATTTAGAACTAATAGTGATGTGACAAGTTGAAATAAGAAGATGATGTGAAACAGGTGAGGCAATCATGTAATCATAGTATATAAGAAGCCTCCAAAAAAGACCTAGTCCTTCAAGAGCAAGGATGGGTCAAAGCTCACCAATCTGCTAACAGATGAGTCAGCAAATAATCCAACACTTTAAGAACAACATTCCCCAAAGTCTAATCGGTAGGATTTTGGGCTTTTCACCATCTACAGTGCACTATATAATTAAAAGATTCAATGTATCTGGTCAAATCTCGATGTGGAAAGGGCAAAGGCCAAAAACAAATTCTAAATGTGCGTGATCTCCGATCTCTCAAAAACCTAGGATATCCTGACATGGGTTCAGGAATACTTTGGTAAACATTCACCGCTGCATCCACAGATGCAAGTTATGGCTTTACTATGCAAAGCAGAAGCCATACATCAACACTGTCCAGAAGCGTCGCTGACTTCTCTGGACTCTGTCTCATTTGAGATAGACAGTAGCACTGTGGAATCGTGTTTTGTGGTCAGACGAGTCAACATTTCACATAGTTTTTGGAAAAAACAGAAGTTGTGTTCTACGGGCCAAAGAGGAAAAGGACCATCCAAGCTGTTATCAGCATCAGGTTCAAAAGCCAGCGTCTGTCATGGTATGGGGGTGTGTCAGTGCATTCTATCCCTTTGCCATTAAGTAGATGAAAACATGATAAAACATATTTATGCAATATTCATATTCAATAAAGATTTCACTATGTATTTACTGTAAATATTTGAAATTTTTTAATGCGAATATGCTATTTTTCTTTTCTCCATTGACTTCTATGGGGAATGCGAAAATGCGATGGTGTTTGTGCGATCTCAGGTGTTAGTTTTTTTTCCCACTACTTTTTTCTCCATTGATTTTTATGGGGGAAGTACATGCACGCTTACAGAAAAGCTTAACTTAGTTTTTCATGCTATTCGGGTTAACGGTAGCGCAAAATACTTTTTTTTGGAACTTGTAATATGAACGCAACCCGACAAGTATAAAAACGAAAAACGTAGCGGCACTTGTAATCTAGCCTATTCTGTTTATAATTAATATTTTTAAGCTTAAAATGTTTTAGCAAACAGGGCAAGATTTACATTGCCCGTTCATCTAAGCAAAGGTTAATTACCTGGCTTTTTTAGTCTTTTTTTTTTATTCTTTTAACTACTAACACAGTCAGTCTACAGCCATATGTGTTGAAGAGTCGATGTATTACTTAGTACAGTTTTTTTTTTTTTCTCGTCGTGGTTTGTGGTATGAGTGGATGAGTGGATGCCCCCCCCCCCCCCTTCTCTCATAGTGGAGAGAAAGGTGGAAGGGTGTAAAAATTTTGGAAAAACCCCAACATGGGTACGAGAATTTATTATGTTTGAACTCTACTGTCAGATCAAGATGGAGATACAATTATAAGTGTTACTATATGACTGTAATATGATGTTTTCTTTGTCTTTAAGCTGTACCCATTTTGTCTCAATAAAAAAATGTATATAAAAAAAAAATTACTTAGTACAGTTTCTGATTGGCTGATGAGCATAAATGTATAGAGAACACAGCTTGAAAGATGATAGGTAGTGTATTCCAAACTTTTGTCACATGGCCAGACTGGAAGGCAATGTTGTGAGACAAGACCCTTAATGTCCTCTTTTACAATAGGAACTAATAAAGAATCTTTATTTAGAATTGAAAGAAAACGCTGGATTATATTGCTGATTTAACTATACTGATTACTATATTGCATAGAAAAATTACCTGTTTTCCTGCATAGTCCTTTTTATCCTTAGCATGTAGTAAGACATCTATATCCATCTCTCTAACCTCTACTAATGTGTCACTTAGAGCCTTTTCTTTATAACCATGGACCACTAATCATTCTTTCAATTTATTAGCATGTCGTACATAGTCTGAAACTTCAGTACAATTCCTACGCAATCTCATAAATTGTCCTTTTGGAATCGCTCTTTTTAAGTGCTGAGGATGATTTGAATCATATCTTAGAATACAATTTCCTGCAACCGCTTTACGGTACATATCTGTTTTAATTACCTTTCTATATGAATCCTTCTTGATATTTAAATCTAAGAAGGAAATATAATATTTTGAACATGTAAATGGGAAGTTAAGATTCATATTATTGGTATTCAAATTTTCAATAAAACTCACAGCTTGTTGAACCACTCCTTCCCATATAATAAGTAGTGTACAATTCAATATTCTCTTTAAAGGGGTTCAAATTGCCAAAGATTTTAACATTTTCTAAATATGCCAGATATAAATTTGCATAAGAGGGAAGAAATGTAGCCTCTATTGCTGTTCCCCTTTTTTGAAGACATATTTTGTTTTCAAAGATAAAATAATTATGAGTTAGAAGGAATTTGACAGAATCTATCAAATAATTAATTAAAGGGACAGTCTAGGCCAAAATAAACTTTCATGATTCAGATAGAGCGTGTAATTTTAAACAATTTTCCAATTTACTTTTATCACTAATTTTGCTTTGTTCTCTTGGTATTCTTAGTTGAAAGCTTAAACTAGGAGGTTCATATGCTAATTTCTTAGACCTGAAGGCCACCTCTTTTCAGAATGCATTTTAACAGTTTTTCACCACTAGAGGGTGTTAGTTCACGTATTTCATATAGATAACACTGTGCTCGTGCACGTGAAGTTATATGGGAGAAGTCACTGATTGGCTAAACTGCAAGTCTGTCAAAAGAACTGAAATAAAGGGGCAGTTTGCAGAGGCTTAGATACAAGATAATCCCAGAGGTTAAAAGTATATTAATATAACTGCGTTGGTTATGCAAAACTGGGGAATGGGTAATAAAGGGATTATCTATCTTTTAAAACAATAAAAATTCTGGTGTAGACTGTCCCTTTAAATTGAACTCATAGTATATAATGTAAACATTTCTTCAAGTACAATTAGCCCTTGAGCATAAGGTATACTAGAGTGAAGAGACATCACATCTACGGTAAGAAAGAAGTAGTTTTCTTTCCACTCAAAACCATCAGGTTTTCTTAATAGCTCTTTAGTGTCTCTCAAATACCTTGGTATTCTCTTCACAATAGGCTGCAAGAATTAATCTACCCATTTACCCATATTCTCACCAAGTTTACCAATAGTAGAGATTATGAGCATACCGGGAGGTTTCACTAGATCCTGAATCTTGGTTAGATGTTTGAAAGTAGAAACATTAGGATATTTTACCAATATGTGTTCAGAACGAAGTTTGTTTATTCATAATTCCTAAACTTACACCTTCTTTTAATAATTTCTGTAATTCATCTACAAATTTGCTAGTGGGATTATATGTTAGCAACATATGTTTCAGTGTCACCTAACTGCCTATAAGCATTTCTCTATATAGTAATCCTTATCTAAAACCACAACAAATCCTCCTTTCTCTGAATTAGTAATCACAAATATATATATAAATATTGAGTACAGGGTCTTATTCTTTGCTACTTAGCTATGTTTGGATATTATAACATAATTTTTTGTGTGTGAATTATTTGTTGTACAAGTTTTGTTACATGACAATAACTGTGCCTTAAAGTTTGTAATACCAAGACAAATAATAGTTTTATATTTCTTTTTTCTTCAAATTTCTTTCTTTTTATATTCTGTGTTAATTGATTACATATGGAGATTGTTACCAGTTAATACTGACATTGAAGAGTAAGGAGCCGAATTATCATTGTGTGAGCGAACATGATCCGATATTGCGGATCATGTCCGCTGCTGTCAGGTCCATCTGGCCCTTTAACACATTACCTACTTCCCTATAAAAGGGCCTGCCTCCTTCCAGTCAATGCTGGTATATTGAAGTTTCTGGAGCTGTTCCCTGCTCTCTCTCTCCTTTGATACTTGTAGAACTCTGCTCTGCTTGATGTTATATAATTCTATTCTGACTTTCATTTCATTCCTAATTCTTTAGAATTGTGCCCTACATGATCTAGTTAAAACTTGTGTATAAACTACAAGTACTTAGTTACATTTACTATCCTGTAACACACGTAACAGCTAACACCTGGAAGGAGACCATCTAAGATTCTCAGATAATATATCAGCCAAAAAAAAAGCGATCAGTCGTGTACTTTGCACAATTGATCTGCAGTTTTATTTCCTTATTTGTGTTAGCTTACATTACTTCCTTTTTTTCTCTCTAAAGCAGTTAATTATGCATTAAGTATGGATCCAACACTTATACCCAAACAGATACAGAGTTTATCTGATAGGATAGATATTATAGTGAACTCATTCCATGAACTACAGGTAGAGAACCAAGCGGTGAAGCCATGTTTAAGGGAGGTACTTTCAGTTAAGACCAGTTCTCCTGACCCACACCCTGAGCCGCAGGTATCCCCCCCTGATAAGTTTTCAGGAGACAGAACTCATTTCAGAGAATTTAGGAATGCATGTTAGCTTCTGTTTGACCTAAAACCTAAAACATACCCTAACGATAGGATAAAAGTGCTTACTCTGATATCCTGCCTTAGGGGAGAGCCTAGGGCCTGGGCTGACATATTTTATGAATCACAAGACCCAATTTTAGGGTCCCTTGATCAATTTTTCACTGCAATGTCCACCCTTTACGATGATCCATACAAGCAGATTACTGCGGAAAACAACCTAAGATCACTAAAACAATCTAAATACCCTGTTGAGACATATATAACCCAGTTCAAAATGTATGCAGGTGATTCACAATGGAATAACATATCCCTTAAGAACCAGTTCTGTTTGGGCCTCACAGATGACATAAAAGATAAGTTGTCCCGGATTGGCCTTCCTGACACACTGGAGGATATGTTTAACCTGTGCATCAGTATAGACAGAAGGCTTAGGGAGAGACGCTCAGAAAAAACACAACCGAAACATAATGCAACACCAGTATTACAAGGACTGAAGGAACATCCCCAACCCATGGAGATTGGATTTATCAAGGGACCCCTCACTCAATAGGAGAAGTCCAGAAGGAGGACCATGAGCTTATGTATGCATTGTGCTTCCCCCAATCATGAAGTTAAAGAATGTCCAAGTCTCTTGAGGAACAAACCTGGTAAGCAAACAAAATGACCACAACCCCTTACATCCTACTTCCCTTTACTTTACAGTGGGGACATAGCAAGACCAGCTCTGAGGCTATCATAGACACAGGTTCCTGTGGAAATTTTGTTGACCAGCACTTTGTAAAAATTAATAAAATTCCTGTAATCACTAAGCACAACCCAGTGTCTCTCAAGGTTATTGACGGTACTCTCCTAACTACAGGCCACATTAAATATCAGACTATACCACTCACACTCTCTACACATACCGGACATACTGAATCTGTTGAGTTTGATGTTATATCATCTCCTATGTACAACATTGTACTTGGAATGAGTTGGCTCTAGCTTCATAGACCCAATATTGACTGGGAAAACTCAAAAATATATTTTCCTATAGCTACTACCTCTAATAACCATACATCCAATTTCTGTCTAGTCTCTGAACCTTCTATACCCTCACACTACTATGAATTTGCAGATGTATTCAATAAAAAGGTTGCAGGACATCTTCCACCACATAGGTCCTATGACTGTCCGATAGATTTACTACCAGGGATTACTATCCCTTTTGGTCATATCTACCCCCTTTCACGTCCCGAGTTAAAACATCTGAAGTCATATATTGACAAAATCTAAAAAAAAGGGTTCATTAGACCTAGCACCTCCCCCGCTGGTGCTGGGATCTTCTTTGTGAAGAATAAGGATGGTTCTTTGAGACCTATAGTCGACTATAGCAAGTTGAAAAAAGGATCAGGAAGAACAGGTACCCTCTTCCCTTGATCCCTGAATTGATAGAAAGGTTAAGAGGAGCCCCTGTGTTCACAAAATTGGACCTCAGGGGTGCTTACAACCTCATCAGAATGAGAGCTGGAGATGAGTGGCTTACAGCATTTAGGACCCGGTATGGTCTATTTGAGTACACTGTAATGCCTTTCGGTCTTTGCAACGCTCCAGCAACATTTGAATGTTTAATGATATCTTTAGAGACATTATAAATGTTTACCTTGTAGTTTACCTTGATGACATTCTGATTTTCTCAAAAAATATTGATGAACATAGAGAGCATGTCAAGACGGTACTTTCTAGACATGGGGGCCCATTTATCAAAGGGCTTGCGGACCTGATCCGACACTGCGGATCAGGTCCGCAAGACCTCGCTAAATGCGGAGAGCAATACGCTCTCCACATTTAACATTGCACCAGCAGCTCACAAGAGCTGCTGGTGCAACGCCGCCCCCTGCTGACTCGCGGCCAATCGGCCGCCAGCAGGGAGCTGTCAATCAACCCGATCGTATTCGATCGGGTTGATTTCCGGCGGTTCCTGTCCGCCTGCTCAGAGCAGGCGGACAGGGTTATGAAGCAGCGGTCTTTAGACCGCTGCTTCATAACTTGTGTTTCTGGCGAGTCTGAAGACTCGCCAGAAACACGGCCCTTCAAGTTCCATACGGAGCTTGATAAATGGGCCTGTAAGACACAACTCGTTATAAGTAAAATTAGAAAAATGCATCTTTGACTCACAAAACATATCTTTTCTTGGTTACCATATTACCCCTGATGGTATTAATATGGAGAGTACCAAGGTCAAGGCCATTGTGGACTGGCCTCAACCAAAAAACAAGAAGGAAATCGAAAGATTCCTTGGGTTTGCTCATTTTTACAGGTGTTTTATACCTAACTTTGATGCAATAGCAAAACCTCTAAGTGACCTAACTTATTGATGAACATAGAGAGCATGTCAAGACGGTACTTTGTAGACTAAGCACAACTCGTTATAAGTAAAATTAGAAAAATGCATCTTTGACTCACAAAACATATCTTTTCTTGGTTACCATATTACCCCTGATGGTATTAATATGGAGAGTACCAAGGTCAAGGCCATTGTGGACTGGCCTCAACCAAAAAACAAGAAGAAAATCCAAAGATTCCTTGGGTTTGCTCATTTTTACAGGTGTTTTATACCTAACTTTGCCGCAATAGGAAAACCTCTAAGTGACTTAACTAAGTTACATACATCCTTCCTATGGACATCCTCAGCACAGTCATGTTTTGAACAACTTAAACTTAGATTTACATCTGCTCCTATCCTCCAATTCCTTGATACTGAACGTCAGTTTATCCTGGAGGTATATGCCTCAGAGTACGCCATTGGGGCTATACTCTTGCAAAAACGGTCCTTCAAGGAACCTTTTCAACCAGTAGCTTTCTTCTCCCATCTGATGACACCTGCCGAGCTAAATTATCCGTTTGGAGAGAAAGAACTATTGGCCATCAAGTGCTCCTTCGGTCATTGGAGACACCTACTGGAAGGAGCCTCTCAACCTATAGTGATCTACACCGATCACAAAAATATCCAGTACCTGCAGTCTAATCGAACACTCTCTTCTAGACAACTCCGTTGGAGCCTTTACTTCTCCAGATTCCAATATGTCATAACATACCGTCCAGGAAGTAAGAATGGCAAGGTGGATGCTCTCTCTCAAATGTACAACAAGCCTTCATATAACATTACTCCATCTTCAGTGATACCTAAACATTGCTTCATAGGGGTTTTAACCACTTCGACACCTGAAATTAAGGCTGCCCAAGCTGCTGATCCTGACAAACCACAAGAATTACTCCATCCTGATTCCAAAGGACTTCTCTTCCACCAACAAAAATTATACATACCTAGTACTTTACACAGCCAGATCCTCAAACAAATCCATAACTCTCCTTTGGCAGGACATCTCGCAAGACCTATGATCTCCTAAAACACTCTTTTTGGTGGCCGAATATGTTTAAATCTGTGGAGGATTTCCTAACATCCTGCACTATATGTGAAACTTCCAAACATTCACAAAGACATCCTGTGGGCCTTCTTCAACCTCTTTCGGTACCCGAGGTACCCTGGAGAATGGTCTCTATGGACTTCATAGTCGATCTACCCACATCTTCCACTTATACCACCATATTCGTCATTGTTGACCTCTTTTCCAAAATGGCTCACTTTCTACCAGCCAGGGGACTACCTATCTCCTCACAAACATCTGAAATGTTTATCCGGGAGATTGTAAGATTACATGGAATACCACTTATCGTCTTAAGCGACAGGGGAACTCAGTTCACCTCTCTTTTCTGGAATAATTTGTGTAAATCTCTGCATATAGACCAACGCCTCACTACATAGTACCATCCCAAGACCAACGGTCAGACGGTGCGAACAAACCAGTGGTTGGAACAATACCTCAGATGTTATTGTTCACAACAACAGGATTCATGAGCCTCTTATTTACCCCTGGCAGAATTTGCCTACAATAATGCAGTCAACTCTTCCACTGGATTTTCGCCTTTCTTCGTTAATTATGGATTACATCCACGCTTTAACCTCCTGCCAACAAAAGATACACCTTGTCCCAAGGTCAGCAACCTAGTAAATGCAATTTCAAGGTATACTCTTTAGTCTCAGATAACATGAAATGAGCTCAAGCATCTCAGAAACGCTACTATAATCTACGTCATAGCGAACAACCCTCCTACTCAATTGGTCAGAAGGTATGGTTGTCAACCAAAAATCTGAAACTGCATAGCCCCTGTTGCAAGTTTAACAAATTATATCTCGGACCTTTTCCAATAACCTCCATTAAGAACCCATTGATTGTTACTCTACAGCTGCCTGCTTCTTATCGAATACACCCGACGTTCCAAGTGTCCCTGGTGAAACCATGTCACTCCGATACTTCTCAGACCATGCATCCCCAGCCTGACCCTCTGATTGATTCTGGACCTCAATATGAGGTTCAAAGCATACTTGATTCTCAACATCGCAATGGGCAGTTGTATTACTTGGTTCATTGGGCAGGTTACGGACATGATGATGACTCCTGGGAACCAGCAACCAATTTATTGGCTCCTCGACTTGTCTCGTTGTTTCATCACCGCAATGCTAACCGGCCTCGGCCATAGAACCTTGCAGTGGTTCTTTAAGTGGGGGGCTATGTCAGGTCCTTCTGGCCCTTTAACACATTACCTACTTCCTATAAAAGGGCCTTCCTCCTTCCAGTCAATGCTGGTATATTGAAGTTTCTGGAGCTGTTCCCTGATCTCTCTCCTTTGATACTTGTAGAACTCTGCTCTGCCTGAAGTTATACAATTCTATTCTGAATTTCATTTCATTCTTAATACTTTAGAATTGTGCCCTACATGATCTAGTTAAAACTTGCGTATACACTACAAGTACTTAGTTACATTTACTATCCTGTAACACATGTAACAGCTAACACCTGGAAGGAGACCATCTAAGATTCTCAGATAATATACCAGCCAAAAAAAAAAGCGATCAGTCGTGTACTTTGCACAATTGATCTGCAGTTTTATTTCCTCATTTGTGTTAGCTTACATTACTTCCTTTTTTTCTCTCTAAAGCAGTTAATTATACATTAAGTATGGATCCAACACTTATACCCAAACAGATACAGAGTTTATCTGATAGGATAGATATTCTAGTGAACTCATTCCACGAACTGCAGGTAGAGAACCAAGCGGTGAAGGCATGTTTAAGGGAGGTACTTTCAGTTAAGACCAGTTCTACTGACCCACACCCTGAGCCGCAGGTATCCCCCCCTGATAAGTTTTCAGGAGACAGAACTCATTCTCTATCTGCCACCTCAGAGCAGGTAAGAGGAAGAACTGAGGTTTAGTGTTTTCCTACTACAGTGTGGATGCCTGTGGAGAGTGATAATCAATATTTAAATGATAAGACCAGAGGAAAAGGGTAAGATTATTATACAACTGCTCTTTTGAGATATGAGGATTTCGGACATCCACATCTCGTTTTGGTGAGTCTTCACTATACTTTACTTTATTGTGCCATTGCTTCTATACAGAGTTTTACTGTGGGAAGCTTTACCACCAAGAGTTGGTTCAATCACTATATGTTTTTGGGGACCCAGTAACAGCCGTTAGACATTTACATTATTGAGGATATCAGAGGGACTGTGTGTGCTTTTTTTAACATTTAACTCTGACTGGTAACGTACGCTCACTTTTTCTAGCCCCTTTTGTCTGTCTAATTTGGGGTCTTATGATAAACATTCTTTATACTTTGTATGTCAGTTGCTGGCTTATTACTTCAGCTGCAACTAAGCTATTTGTGAAGCTATACAATCATTTTTATACCCATCAGGCTGTCATTATAAATAAGTTATATGGTTTTTCACCTTTGTTTTGTATATGTCTAATGGCCTTTTGGACATATAGCTATAAGAATTTTTTTTACATGTCTTTAGGTGAAGCTTCCTCACTGATCTTCAATAGAGGCATAGGGGCCAATTTATCAATGTCTGGTGGTCATGATCCACTGTAGCGATTATGTCCACCAGACATCGCTGAATGCCGTAAGCATACACTGTCGGCATTTATCATTGCACAAGCAGTTCTGGTGAACTGCTTGTGCAATGCCACCCCCTGCAGATTTGCAGCCAATCGACTGTTAGCAGGAGGTTTTGATCAACCCTATCGTACACGTACACAAGGCTCAGAGGAAGCGTACGACTTAAGAACGCTGCTTTTCAACTCCTGTTTCGCGGAAACAGTTGCATTGGGGCAAACTGACTATTTGATAAATTGGCCCATTGATTCATTAGATCTTATTGGGGCTTCAAGAAAGCAACCCTCAGGAGGGATATATAAGTGTCCAATTAGGGTATTATATTAAAGAGGCTAAACCAAATATCTTGCAAGCTGTTTCTCAAAGCTCCGTAGAAAGAGTTTTTAGAAAAATGTATTTTTAAAACACTTCTGAACAATAAAATATGAATAAAATGTCTATTTAATCTAGTACATATTATACTTGGCAACGTGGCAATCTATAAGTTAGGGTCACATGACTACAGAGGACTGTTACTTCAATTTATAGTAACTTTGATAGACAAACAGAACCAGAATGTACTTACATCACTCCAGTTTTTACTATGAACAGAAAAACATAGCACAAGATGATAAGAAGAATATTTCCAATAAAACATATTATGGTCTGAGGCCAAATAATACCCTGGGGATAAGAAAAGGCAGATTAAAAAAAATAAATAAAAAAGATTAGTATTTAGTTCTGTCTTAGGTATTATATTTTTTATTTTTGTTGGCTGATCTACATACAGACATTTTTTATTTCTAAATTTAGGCACTGATTGGCAGAGGAAAATAGGTGCAACTGAACAGAAAATAAATCAGACTTGAAAACAAAAATAGAATCAATGAAAACTTTTAAATAACAACTAAAAAACATAAAAGGAAGGTTTTATTTTATTTGAAATCTTATCAGTTTCTGTACTACATATTTTATTAGTTTTATTATACGTAACTAAAAATTCAAACCTTCAGTATACCAGAAAATATCAAGAACTGTGTACACAGTTGCCTGGGTGCCAATTATTTTATTTTTTTTAAACTCCATTAAATATTGCAGAGCAGGTCAGGTGATTTTTTTTTAATCAGTAAACCTGCAAAAACTATTTGAAAACACCTAGGATGCATTGTGATACTTCAGGGTTCCAGGAAGAAGTAAATGCTTTTTATTATAGATATAAAATTCAAATACTCCACACTCTGCCGTCCACTTCAAAAGTCAAGTTTTGTGTGAGCTAATGGTTTGAATTGTTCTCCAGTCAGTGCTCTAGCTACAAAACAAAAGTGTCATTTGGGGAGAGTGCTGATTGGGCAACAATTCAAACTGTTAGCTCACAGAAAAATTTACTTTTGAGGTGGGCAGCAGAGCGCGGGTATTTACATTTTATATCTATATTAAAAAATAAGTTAGCGCATCTTCATACTCTTCATACTCCATCTAAAATATCACTAACATCCATTCTCGATCTGATTTTAAAAAGGGGAGAGTTTAGCATCACTTTAATAATACAAATATGAAGTGGAGATATAAACTTTATTACACTGTACCTGGTTTTGCAAATACCGTTGTTGAAGTTGGCAATAAAATATTACCTGCCAAAAGAATGATTATATTAATTTAGTTGACATTTTTATGCAAGTTTAGAACACACATATATAAATATTTACATTGTTACAAAGTTAATTTTGGCATATCTGCCCTAGGAGATAATTGTTTATGCAGAGTAAATTGCATCATGTAACTCAACATGGTTTGCATGAAAACTTGCCTTTGCAGCCAAAAAAAGGGAAAGCTTTCAATCTGGTTGCAGAAATTTGGGGCTAGATTATGAGTTGCATAGTAACTGTTGTGCGCAAGTGGAAAAAAAGTTTTATCGCTAGTCTTTGCACACTTCATAAGTAGCGTGCCTATTACAAGTTTAAAGTAAATGTGTTTGCTCGAGCGCAATTAAATTTAGCATGTGTAGCGTAGTTTTGCACTATTAACCTCGGCTAGGCCAGCTGAGGGTCCTGCACCTTATTGACCTTTGGGGAGACTGCCCACCACACTTCGTTACCTCCACCAAGTGACATGGATCAGCAAAGACATAGCAAGCTTTGGAGATTTAGCGTATAACAGCAGCACACAGGGGAAGCAATGTCCAAGCACTTATTACACAGAGAGCCGTGTCCGGATCTTACTTACCTTTATTATACATTTCCTGTCTATATAGACAATACTAGGCCATATTGGCGCCTTCTTGTGTTTTGTATCACCTTCTGCAGAGTACTGAATATCTACCGGAGTACAGTCTTCTGGGTGATTGCTATTGACCAGAGACCGCTCCTTCTGCACAATCAGTGGTGTCTCACCTAATGTGAGTGTATCTATTTAACCAAATACCCTCATTTGCATCCTACAATATTGGGCCATGTGGCGCTTCTGTGTTTTTATGTTGTCTACAGATTTCTGATCCTGGATCATAGCCTAGATCCTCTACAGATAGCTGCCTTGACGTCTATTACCATCTATCCACTGTGGACATCATTCTATATCGAGACTCATATCTCTTATCTCTTTTGATACCAATAACTTTTTTCTAACAATTATGTTTAGACAACATCTATGTTTATCTCCTTAGATAGGGATCTTTACCATCTACATGATTTGTCGAAGATTATCATATTTCACTCTACTAATTATATGTCATAACATATATATGTACTTATACTTATATCTACACTTGGTTGTGTGTACATATACTGTATATATATATATATATATATATATATATATATATATATATATATATATATATATATATTAATAATTTACATTATAGTTGGCATAGCTCCATTTAGTCTGATTACCTCCAAATTGGTATCACTTATATAACATCACAAACTGTGAGTATATTATATACAGCTTTACAAGGGCGCCCCCTATCTTCATTTTCATTAGTATTTTACCTGTAATGTACAGTAATAGGACAGCTCCGCCTCCGGACTCTTCTTCTTTGTTTAAGTTTGGCCGTTTTTTTGAGTCACATATCTCTTCCAGGGAGACGCATCCACAGACCAATGAGAAGACGGGTGTGTAAGGTCATGTGACCGGCGAGTGAACAGACGTCAGTTCTTACGGAGACGATGACCCGACTTGAAGAGGGAATCCCTCGATGACACAGAGGAGCGATGGCACTCTCGGTGATGTTTAGGTACACTTTTGTTTACCACAGGACCGAGCAGCACTGAACACGTCAGTAACTGTAAGTGTTTATTGCCGACTAGTATACAGTATTCACTTTGCTTGTGGGGCTTGATTTACAGGCGATAATACTAGAGGCTCAAACATGTGATTCACAACAGGAAACGGCTCCGTTAGCAGCACTGAACACGTCAGTAACTGTAAGTGTTTATTGCCGGCTAGTATATTCACTTTGCTTGTGGGGCTTGATTTACAGGCGATAATACTAGAGGCTCAAACATATGATTTACAACAGGAAACGGCTCCGTTCGTAAGTACGAGTTGTACGTAAGCCGGATGTTCGTATCCCGGGGACTGCCTGAATATACACATATATACAGTATGGAGATGTGTGTTTGCGTACAGTATATTTATATATATATAAAAATACTTAGAACATATTTATATGAATATTGCATAAATATGATTTTCCAGCCAACTGACTGCAAAGGGCTCCAATACACTTATACTGTTTGTAAGTATATATATGTATACATATGTATTTATATGTTTATATGTCTGTAATTACATATATACACACATATAAATACCTATATTAACACATATAAACACACATATATATATATATATATATATATATATATATATATATATATATATATATATATATATACAGAAAAAAGGAGATAGAAAATATATAGGAAGAGAAAAAGTATGCCCTGTGCCAGCACTAACCATTAATAAAAGTACAAAGGGGACAAAGTCATCAAAGCTGGGTGTGAGAGCCACTGGTCTATGGGATTTAAACCCCTCTTCCATAAACATCAAGATGCTACTAAGTAAATTGCAAAAAAACACTCAATTTATTAGTCAATAACACGTATAAAAATATAGAAAAGAGAAAAAAGTGCCTAAGTCTAAAAACGGTACTTATCTACCAATGGCCATTGGGAAGAGAACATAGTCCTGTTTCCATAGTATGAGCTCATAGGGTAAGTTAAAGAAGAGGATTGGTAGATGCCTGTCTTCTTAAGCCTTTACAGTTAAACACAAATGGGTTCATAATGTAATCCTATATTTCAAAGTCCATTTCCCATGAAATACATACACAATTACACCACACTGATCTCCAGACAATTAAGCAAAAGCGCACATTGAAAACAATCAATTATGGAGAAATGTTAGTAGCAGAGTAGCGGTTCATTCGACACATATAGGCAGAGAAGAAGAGGGGCAGCAATCATAGCAGTTCATGTAATACAGACCCGCTGTGTAGATATATTAGGTTGGTTATAGATCACCAAAAATTGCCGGGTGTTCTCGCTACAGAGATACTACCTACTTAGAGCTTTGCCCTCGTCTAAGGGACCCTTTATCAGAAGCAAGAAAATGGTCAGATCTCACCCGTCTTCATCGATGTATGACATCCATATGTAGTGGTATATGCCGATCCGGACACGGCTCTCTGTGTAATATGTGCTTGGACATTGCTTCCCCTGTGTGCTGCTGTTATACGCTAAATCTCCAAAGCTTGCTATGTCTTTGCTGATCCATGTCACTTGGTGGAGGTAACGAAGTGTGGTGGGCAGTCTCCACAAAGGTCAATAAGGTGCAGGACCCTCAGCTGGCCTAGCCGAGGTTAATAGTGCAAAAACAAAATAGTGCGGTCTCTGGTCAATAGCAATCACCCAGAAGACTGTACTCCGGTAGATATTCAGTACTCTGCAGAAGGTGATACAAAATACAAGAAGGCGCCAATATGGCCTAGTATTGTCTATATAGACAGGAAATGTATAATAAAGGTAAGTATTTCACTCACATTTAGTAGAGAACTTCCCCTGGTGCAGTCAGAGCAAGCTGGGATCAATCTAGTCACCCAGTAGACTTATATTCGGCAGTCTGGAACTCCGAATAATCCAAAGAACAGGTGATAATAATCGTCCGGCAGCAAGTGGTAAGTATATAAAACTTACTTTATTAAAATGTTTAAAAAATAATAGCAATGCGTTTCTCAGCCAACCAGTGGCTGTTTCATCAGGCTTAACAAACAGCCACTGGTTGGCTGAGAAATGCGGTTGCTATTATATTTTAAACATTTTAATAAAGTAAGTTTTATATACTTACCACTTGCTGCCGGACGATTATTATCACCTGTTCTTTGGATTATTAGGAGTTCCAGACTGCCGGATATAAGTCTACTGGGTGACTAGATTGATCCCAGCTTGCTCTGACTGCACCAAAGGAGGTGTTCTACTAAATGTGAGTGAAATACTTACCTTTATTATACATTTCCTGTCTATATAGGCTATACTAGGCCATATAGGCCCCTTCTTGTGTTTTGTATCACCTTCTGCAGAGTACTGAATATCTACCGGAGTACAGTCTTTTGGGTGACTGTTATTGACCCCAGACCGTCCATCATGGGTGCCTCACCTAATTTGAGTGTATCTATTTAACCAAATACCCTTATTTGCATCCTACAATATTGGGCCATGTGGCGCTTCTTTGTTTTTATGTTGTCTACAGGTAAAATACTGTATTATCCTTACTGTAATGTAAAAAACAAACATAATGGAAGCTTGTACAGGGTATGTCCAGATAAGCTGGCTTGTGGTCACAGCTTGATTCGGAAACATCAGGACTGACTTATGTAACAAGTCAGTCCTGATGTTTCTGATTGGATCGCACAAAGTAAAGAGCCAATGCAGCCGATGAGAGCACGGAGCCACTAGTACAATTAATAGTTGAGCGGAAGGAACAAAAATACTGTACGTATACAGGAAGTTACAGGACAGTACATACTGCATACACTACCTGTTATGTACAGTGTTTTTGTACCCTGCAACAATGCCTCCCAAAAACAAATCTGCCTCCAAAACAAGTGCTGGTGATACAGCAAAGAAAAGAAAAACCATCACCATGGAAAATAAAGTAGAAATAATAAAGAGATCAGAGAGAGATGAAAATCCATCATCCATTGGCAAAGAATTTGGTTACAGTAGGTCAACAATTGCAACAATTTTAAAAGATAAAAGTAGAATAATGGACCATGTGAAAGGTTACACAGCAATGAATGCTACAATTATTAGTAAGCAACGCAGTGGTTTAGTTATACAGATGGAAAGGCTGCTGACAATTTGGATAGAAGACCAAAATCAGCATAATATACCTATCAGTCTTTCTTTAATGCAAGTAAAGGCTCAAAGCATTTTTAACGATTTAAAAGCTACAGGTACACCTCATACAGCAATTTAAGGTGTTTGTAATGAAGAATTTGGTGCAAGGGGTTGGTTTAACCGCTTTAAAAAAGAGCAAATTGGCATAATATTAAAGTTTAAGGCGAAGCAGCGAGTGCCGATGCAAGTGCTGCAAGTGATTTTAACAAGATATTGGAAGATATTATTGATGACGGAGACTATTTGCCAGAACAAATCTTTAATGTAGACGCAACTGGCTTGTTTTGGAAAAAAATGCCTGAGAGGACATACATTTCAAAAGAGGAAAAAAGTGAACCAGGACATAAGGCATCAAAGGACAGGCTGACTTTATTACTTGGGGGTAATGCATCAGGGGATTTAAAGCTCAAGCCTTTGCTAGTGCATCGCTCCCTAAATCCGAGGGCACTACGTAATGTCACTAAGGCATTTCTTCCTGTTATTTGGAGGGCAAATTCAAAGGCGTGGGTTACATTGGCACTCTTTGAAGAATGGTTTTTGAACCATTTTATCCCTGCTGTTGAACGTTATTGCTTAGCTAAAAACATTCCTTTTAACATTCTCCTTCTCCTTGACAATGCCCCTGGACATCCAACCACTTTAGATGACATGCACCCCAATGTAAAGGTGGTGTTTGTGCCCCCCAAACACCACATCACTTATTCAGCCAATGGATCAGGGAGTCATAGCCTCCTTTAAGGCCTATTATTTACGGAGAACATTCTCACAAGCTGTCAGGGCTACCCAAAATAATGAGATGACCTTAAGGGATTTCTGGAGAAATTATAACATTTATGATGCCATCAAAATTATTGCTGATGCTTGGAATGAAGTGAAAGAGACAAATATGAGAGGAGTTTGGAACAAATTGTGCCCCCAATTGACAATAGAATTTCTGGGGTTTACAGATGATGAAATCGCCGAAACCAGTCAAACTTTGGTTGCTATGGGTAATCAACTTCAGTTAAACATCAATGAAAATGATGTCATCGAGGTTCTCGACTCCCATAGCAAGGAACTAACCAATGAAAACCTAATGGAAATAGAGCAGGAGATAGAACTGAGGGAAGAAACCCAGGACCTAGAAACTCCACAATTGAAAAAGTTTCTTACAAAAGAGTTAGCTGATGATTTTCATCTTATTGAAGTAGGAATGGCAAAGTTAGAGGAGCAAGATTCTGATACAGAAAGGTTTGTAAAAGTTTACCGTACAGATACAGAAGGTCTGAAATGCTACAGGGCAATTTATGAAAAAAAAGAAAAGCTCTATACAAACCTCCCTTGATGCCTACTTCAATAAATGAACTCCATTAGCAAAATCAAACTCTCCAATAAGTCCATCATCCTCTATCAAGATTGTTTAAAGATGTACTGCAATATTTGAAAATGTTTGTTTAAGGTTGTACTGTACAGTACTATACTGTGCAATACCTGTATTTGAAAATGTTTAAGCATTTACATGCACAGTTAAAAATAAATAATATGTTAACACAAACATCTGTCCAAGTTGCATTTATTGCATTTCCTAAGTTGAACACCATTCAATTTAGTTCTGGTGAGTATGGTATGGGGTTAGAGCCACTTAAGGTTTTACTGCTGTCTGTATCCTCATTTGAAAGATTGTTTGGCTAGAGTTTCACCTAAAAAAGTGCCTGTTCCAACTTACATACAGATTAAACTTAAGAACAAACCTACAGTCCCTATCTTGTACATAACCCGGGGACTGCCTGTATATACACATTATAAATATATATATATATATACATACACACAATAGGTATAGATATATTTTGTAGCAAAATACCATCATATATATATATATATATATATATATAGAACAAGCAATGAAAGTAAGGTAAAGGGACTTCAAAGGAATATGAATATATTAAGCCACCATGTGGATGTCTATTCCATTCAACCCCTATAAAGGCTTCATAAACAGTTCGCTGTAACAAGCCAGAATGTCCAATCACAAGATGTGCAAAAACCCCTCAAGCAACTATTGCAGAGATAACATATATGAGAGCAAACTAGTGAGTGTCACTTGAAACAACTGAGGATGTATCACCCTCATGCATCCAATGCAGCAGTGTAGCGGGATATATGTGGTAATACCCAAACAGCTTATAGCTGTGTAACTCACCGCTCTTGCTTGAAGTCGAAAACTTGCAGCTTGTATCAAGAAATCCTGTTGTGTGCTTCGTTTTCCACGGCGTCTAGGGCAGCCCTGATGCCAAAATCCAGCCGGTTCCGGTCATGTGATGAGCATCGGGCGTCTCAGCCAATGGGATCCGTTTGCCTACCAGGAGGCTTTCAGAAATCAACGTAGGAGGGGATGCACAGTGTAGAGAGATCAAGGGGGAGTGGAATAGAGGCACGCTCCTGGGGCAGCCCAGAATGCTGGAGATGTATAGCCAAAAAAGAAAGTGATATCCAGGCTGCAAAATTTAAAACAAAGTTTTTATTGAATTCCACTTAGGATAAAAAAACGACAGGGGGATCCAGCATATCAGTGTAACCAAGAAGCTCCGCTAACATGTTTCGGTGAAAACCGTAATCATAGCTAATTGGAGACTGGTGTGCTGGCTTTTTAAAAGACAGAAACAACACTTATTGGACAATGTTAAAACCAATAGAATGGTCACACTTGTAATTTTAGAAAATGAATGAATGAATGAAAAACAAACACTCCCTGACATCTCCGTTAACATACTCACAGGCCACACCAAAAAAGGTGATCAATTAAGAAGAGGCTGTGAGTGATAAACAATAGAAGGAGGAAACAGTAAAAGTTGAAACATATGTTAAATGGTAAATACACACCTAAAGCGTATGGCAATGTTACAGATGAGAATACATATATGAGGACAGAAAGTACTCACAGTAATGGAGTCAAAACATACACCTTACTCTAAAAACATCCCAACATATAAATAAGTATATACGAATATATAAGCATATATAAGCAAAAGTATGTAAACAAAAATATGTAAACAAAAATATATATAGATAATATGTTGATGTATATACCAACTTATAAAGAATGTGACAAATGGGAAGAGTATCAAAAACAAGGGACTACTGTAGCACCTAAATGCCCTAATCACAAACATTATGTACATTATATCATATATTACATTGAATTCCCTACCATGTTAAAGAAACAGGAGCGTATCAATACAAGGGGGTAACAGTGACCCGGATGTATAAAGGGTTAATTTAGTTGATTGCACAACTAAGGGAGCCTGAAGATACTAAGGGAAATAGCAGGAATAGTATCCATAAATATAGATATAATGGTAAACATTATATATATATATATATATATATATATATATATATATATATATATATATATATATGATTGTAAAAGAGTCCTAAGAATATACTAGGAGTAAGTGTGGATAACAAGGTGCCTGCACAGTCCTCAAAAGACCAAGGGTAATTCTGCATAAACCATCTATCTACTAATGGATAATGACCTACCAGGTGAGTACAGTTAACAAAAACAATATATGGAATGTATATATGTGTACATATATATGGGTAAATATAAGTATGAATATAAATGTTGTTTTTAGAAAGTTGATTTACAGATATCAGGCCTTAAAAGTTTTTTTCTTTCTTAAAATGTCAAATATCAAATTGTAAATACTAGTAAATTCTAAATTTAGAGCAAAAATGTAGAGAAAAGAAGAGAGAGAGTGTGTATGTGGTATATGCTCGGCATGCGTGAGATGTAAATTTCACTATAATTGTTATTTCCAATAGTTGATCAAATCGTATTCAGAGTTAAGACCCTCTGGTACTCTAGTACGCAATTTAAAGATCCAAAACATCTCACGCTTGCCGAGCAGCTGATTCCTGTCACCTCCTCTAGGTGGTGCCTTGACATGTTCAATGGCCTGCCATCTAAGTGTGGAGTTACTTTTGTTGTGAAAATTTCGGAAATGTTTAACCAGTGGGGTACTGGCTTCACCCAATTTGATTGTAGAAAGAGGGTTTCTAATTCTAGTGTTCACGTCAGTAGTGGTAAGCCCTACATACTGAAGATGACACTCCAAGCAGTATAGTAGATAGATAACATAGGAGGATGTACAGTTCAGGCAGGAAGATATCTTAAAGATCTCTCCAGTGACCTCTGATTTAAAGTCATCAGATGCAATGATGAATTCACAAGGTCTGCATCTTGATTTGCCGCACCTGTACATCCCCCTATGTTGTAACCATGAGCTTTGTCCGTCTGGTTTTTTTACCAAAACCTCTGAGGGGGCCAAAATATTTCCCAGGGTCCTGTTCTTCCTATAAGAGCAACGCAAGCCACCCTCCACACAGCTAACAAGGCTGTCATCTGCAGATAGCAAACTAAAATGTTTCTTGACAATCCTACAGATACCCTTGTAGTCAGTACTGAAGTCCGTCACAAAAGTGACCTTGTGTTGTGCGTTTGTGTTCTCTCTTATATTCTGACGATTGGATTCGTTCAAAAGAGAATGACGATCCAGTAAGTCTACCTGTCTCTGTGCTCTGTTTATTACATGTCCAGAATAACCTCTTTCTCTAAGTCTGTTCTGCATTTCTAGACTTTGTGCTCTGCAAGTATCACTATTGCTGCAGTTCTGTTTAACTCTGATGAGCTGTCCCTTGGCTACTGCCATAGGGACATGTACAGGATGGCAGCTTTTTGCGTGTAGCAGAGTGTTTTTAGATATAGGCTTCCTGTACATGTTGCTCGTGATTTTTCCATCGTCCCCTGCAGTCAAAGTCAGATCCAGGTAATTAATGGTCCTAGAATTCATCTCAAATGTGAAACTAAGACCGACATAATTGGAATTTAAGAGACCAACAAATTCAAGGAGAGAGGCCTCAGAGCCCTGCCATATGAAGAGCAAATCGTCAATATATCACCTATAAAAGGCGATATTAACTCTATATCCATTGCTATCTCCATAGATGTGGGACAGCTCCCACCAACCCATAAAGATGTTGGCGTATGAGGGCGCAAATTTGGCCCCCATAGCTGTCCCACATCTCTGGAGATAGTATTGCTCTCCAAAACGGAAATAATTGTGAGTCAAGGCGAAACCTGTCGCCCTAACCACATATTTCACCAAATCAGTGTTCAAATCAGAAAAATTCTCCAAAATGTAAAATAGAGCCTTGAGACCTTCCTCATGTGGGATGGTAGAATACAGTGACACTACGTCTACTGTTAACCACATGTGTCTGTCAACATCCCAGCTAAAGGTGTCCATAAGATTTAATAAATCCTTGGTATCCTTCAGGTAGCTCTGTAGGGAGGTGACTAGAGGATACAAAATGCTGTCTAGCCACTGGGACAGGTGTTCCAAAAGGGAACCAATCCCACTGACTATAGGTCTTCCCTGTACTCCAATTAAGGATTTGTGCACCTTTGGAAGATGGTGGAAGATGGGCACTACCGGGTGTTCCACCAACAGATAGTCATGGGTGTCTTGGTCAAAGAACCCATCCTCCAAACCATCATCCAAAAGGCACTTAAGTTCTTTCTGAAAGCACCAAGTGGGATCCCTGTCTAGTCTCTGATAGTTTACGTCATTGTGAAGTTGCCTATGGGCCTCTTTGACATATTCAGATTTATCAAGAACAACAACAGATCCGCCTTTATCGGCGGATCGAATGACCAAACTGTCATTTTGTGGTAGTTCTGACAGTGCCTGTCTCTCTTTGAAGGACAAATTGGGCCTACTGTTGTTGCCTTCAGTTTTAGTAGAGGCCAGGGAAGTGAGGTCCCTCTCAATCCTTTTAAAGAAAGTCTCTAAGACAGGACCACGACACTGTAGTGGGTAGAAATCAGATGGTTTCTTAAAACCACTGTGACATTTAATAGTCCCTGTTTCAGTCTCATTGGTCCCCTGTCTTTTAAGTTCATGCAGAGACAACATATCACAAGACTCTGAGAAAGATAGATGTACAACATCAAGAGTGGATTTATGTGACTGTGTCAAAAATTCATTAGTATCTGTAGTGTTATCAGCACTATGAAAGAATTTCTTCAAGGTTAAATTCCTGATTAGCCTGTTAACATCTAACATTGTATTAAAAAGGTTAAATGAAGAAGTGGGGGCAAAATTTAGGCCGTAACTGAGAACCTTTAATTGCATATTAGATAGAGTGGCAGTGGAAAGGTTAATTACATTATAGATGTTATCATTAGTAGATGTTACTGATACTTGGTGTTTTTGTTTATCCTCTGTGGGTACCTCTTCTCCTGCCCTATCCCAGTCTTGTCCTGTACCTGGTGAAAAACCTGATCAAAAGCCCTACGATCTTCTCCTATGGTATTCATTTCATTAGCTGTATTCTGATTGGTGCTACTTACATACTTTGTGCCTTTGACAGTGTGTGTCTTGTTTTGTGTATTTTTGGCGGTATTTGCACCCTGTATATGTAGAGCTTTCGGTATCACAGCTATAACATCAGTAATATTGGTAGAGCCATTTATGCTCACTTGTTTATGTGTGCCTTGTGTGTTTTTCAGAATACCCTTAGGCATCCCTACAAAATCCTCACCACCTGAGGCGCCATTATCATCACCTGAATCCCCCTCACTGCCAGAGGATTTGTTAGCACCTGAGTAATTAAGGGAAGCATGCTGTTGTTGTTGTTGTTGTGCCCTACCTCTACCTCTACCTCTACTCCTGCTCCGTGATCTACCTCTCCTATTATTGGAATTGTTCCTGGAGTGGTGCCAAACATATACCATTTTGTTATCATAATCTGCCTGGTCCCTGAGATACTTTGAGTGTTTAGTGTTTAAAATCTCCTTTTTAGAGTCAGACAAAGCCAATCTCAGAATACCATCAAATTTAGGGTGATACATCCTCAGTTGTTTCAAGTGACACTCACTAGTTTGCTCTCATATATGTTATCTCTGCAATAGTTGCTTGAGGGGTTTTTGCACATCTTGTGATTGGACATTCTGGCTTGTTACAGCGAACTGTTTATGAAGCCTTTATAGGGGTTGAATGGAATAGACATCCACATGGTGGCTTAATATATACATATTCCTTTGAAGTCCCTTTACCTTACTTTCATTGCTTGTTCTATATTTATGCTTGCTGGTAGCATATTAGGTATAAAGGGACTATTTACAGCTCCTAATGGAGGGATCCAGCAATATGAATTACTACTCCCTGTTGCCTTCTACAGAAAGAGGATATGACAACTATGAACTTGATACTGTTTTTTCTACTGATATTTCTACCTACACCCTAAGTACACTCTTTGACGATATTGAAAAGCTTCTTGTAAAGGAACATAAATTGCAATTTGAGATCTGGACTTTTGAAAAATATATAAAACTGAACATTGTTCCCAGGGGTCTCAGACTAAATAAATACCCCACCTTTGATGTCTGTGACCAGGAGTTCGTTGAGACTTGGAACACAGTACTTACTGAATGCTCAGTCAGATTAATGCACTTGTTGATTATGTATAAATCCAAATTGCTTACTATGGTTAGAGGTGAAATTGAAAAATTACAGATTGAGTTAAATAACAGAAAATTAGAACCTGACTACCCTAAATTTGATGGTATTCTGAGATTGGCTTTGTCTGACTCTAAAAAGGAGATTTTAAACACTAAACACTCAAAGTATCTCAGGGACCAGGCAGATTATGATAACAAAATGGTATATGTTTGGCACCACTCCAGGAACAATTCCAATAATAGGAGAGGTAGATCACGGAGCAGGAGTAGAGGTAGAGGTAGAGGTAGGGCACAACAACAACAACAACAGCATGCTTCCCTTAATTACTCAGGTGCTAACAAATCCTCTGGCAGTGAGGGGGATTCAGGTGATGATAATGGCGCCTCAGGTGGTGAGGATTTTGTAGGGATGCCTAAGGGTATTCTGAAAAACACACAAGGCACACATAAACAAGTGAGCATAAATGGCTCTACCAATATTACTGATGTTATAGCTGTGATACCGAAAGCTCTACATATACAGGGTGCAAATACCACCAAAAATACACAAAACAAGACACACACTGTCAAAGGCACAAAGTATGTAAGTAGCACCAATCAGAATACAGCTAATGAAATGAATACCATAGGAGAAGATCGTAGGGCTTTTGATCAGGTTTTTCACCAGGTACAGGACAAGACTGGGATAGGGCAGGAGAAGAGGTACCCACAGAGGATAAACAAAAACACCAAGTATCAGTAACATCTACTAATGATAACATCTATAATGTAATTAACCTTTCCACTGCCACTCTATCTAATATGCAATTAAAGGTTCTCAGTTACGGCCTAAATTTTGCCCCCACTTCTTCATTTAACCTTTTTAATACAATGTTAGATGTTAACAGGCTAATCAGGAATTTAACCTTGAAGAAATTCTTTCATAGTGCTGATAACACTACAGATACTAATGAATTTTTGACACAGTCACATAAATCCACTCTTGATGTTGTACATCTATCTTTCTCAGAGTCTTGTGATATGTTGTCTCTTATCTTAGTTCTTATAAACTTAAAAGACAGGGGACCAATGAGACTGAAACAGGGACTATTAACTGTCACAGTGGTTTTAAGAAACCATCTGATTTCTACCCACTACAGTGTCGTGGTCCTGTCTTAGAGACTTTCTTTAAAAGGATTGAGAGGGACCTCACTTCCCTGGCCTCTACTAAAACTGAAGTCAACAACAGTAGGCCCAATTTGTCCTTCAAAGAGAGACAGGCACTGTCAGAACTACAACAAAATGACAGTTTGGTCATTCGATCCGCCAATAAAGGCGGATCTGTTGTTGTTCTTGATAAATCTGAATATGTCAAAGAGGACCATAGGCAACTTCACAATGACGTAAACTATCAGAGACTAGACAGGGATCCCACTTGGTGCTTTCAGAAAGAACTTAAGTGCCTTTTGGATGATGGTTTGGAGGATGGGTTCTTTGACCAAGACACCCATGACTATCTGTTGGTGGAACACCCGGTAGTGCCCATCTTCCACCATCTTCCAAAGGTGCACAAATCCTTAATTGGAGTACAGGGAAGACCTATAGTCAGTGGGATTGGTTCCCTTTTGGAACACCTGTCCCAGTGGCTAGACAGCATTTTGTATCCTCTAGTCACCTCCCTACAGAGCTACCTGAAGGATACCAAGGATTTATTAAATCTTATACCTTTAGCTGGGATGTTGACAGACACATGTGGTTAACAGTAGACATAGTGTCACTGTATTCTACCATCCCACATGAGGAAGGTCTCAAGGCTCTATTTTACATTTTGGAGAATTTTTCTGATTTGAACACTGTTACGGTTACCCTTAGTCTCGCTGAGAGATGGACCGCTTAGTAGCCTGGATTCCTATTGCTGAAGAGGGGAGAAGCTGCTTTCCATAGTATTCTATATGAGTCTCGCAAATGTAGAATAATCCCCCTTAGCTGTAGTACAGCTAGGATACCCTTCTGCCGACAAAAATGAGTCAACTCTGCGATTGAGGGACAACCAAGAACTCAGGACTGGGATGCCCAGCCTGCTTTTTATTTAGATTACATGCACACAGGGCACTCCCAGGGGGGGAAGCATAAAATCCCCCATCACACATTTAGACAACGCCCTTGGACAGGCCCCCGCAGATAACAAGTACACACAAGAAAACAATTGAGTCCTTCTTATCACCTAGCAGTGAATGCTTATCTCATAAACTTAATTACAGTACACAATATGCTAGGAAACCTGCCTCAGAAAATAGTTTTCTCAAAACTGAACAGAGTTAACCCTTTATGAAATGATACTTGTTACAGTTTTCTTGGAGCCCTTCTTAGGCGCTGGCTTGGCTGGTTCAGGCATTGCTGCTGGGAAATAAGTTCTTCACAACAAAATAACTAATGCTTCTGTAACAGTGCTCCCTTTCTGTGGAACACTCTGGCAGACACGGTCTGACCCCTTTTCGGGGCAGACTAAGGCTGTCCAGACCGCTGGTTATGCGGGGCTGAGGTCGGTTTGTCTGGACAACCCGTCGGCGTTGCCATTCTGTTTCCCAGGTCTGTAAGTAATGGTGAAATTGAAGGGTTGCAACGATAAACTCCAACGTAATAGCCTGCCATTATCTCCAGAGACCCGGTTCAGCCACACCAACGGGTTATGGTCGGTGACCAGAGTGAACTCCTGCCCATATAAATAGGGAGTCAATTTCTTTAATGCCCACACCAAAGCCAAACACTCCTTTTCGACCGCTGCATAGCTGACTTCGCGGGGCAGGAGCTTCCGGCTGATGTAGGCAACTGGATGCTCCCCTCCATCTTCGCCTACTTGGCTGAGGACGGCTCCCAGCCCGAACATGGAAGCATCTGTATGGACGATAAAACGTTTGTTAAGGGCTGGAGCCGCCAAGACAGGAGCGTTAATTAGAGCATTTTTGAGAGC
Organism: Bombina bombina; assembly: GCF_027579735.1. Taxonomy (NCBI): domain Eukaryota; kingdom Metazoa; phylum Chordata; class Amphibia; order Anura; family Bombinatoridae; genus Bombina; species Bombina bombina. The sequence goes on from NC_069501.1 coordinate 646,648,786, forward strand.
CTGGAAAGCCGTTTCACAGTGGGGAGACCACAGGACCTGTCGAGGTAAGTTCTTCTTGGTCAAGTCAGTCAGGGGTTTGGCAAGTGTGCTGTAGTCTGGTACGAACCGTCTATAGTACCCTGCCGTGCCCAGGAAGGCTAGGACCTGAGTCTTAGTGATGGGGGTGGGCCAATTGGCGACAGCTTCTATCTTGGCCGGCTCTGGTCGCTGCTTTCCACACCCCACCCGGTGACCCAGGTACTGTACCTCGGCCATCCCAAAGTGGCATTTTTCTGGCTTCAGAGTCAGGCCAGCAGCCCGGATCTGATCCAGAACCATTCCTACGTGAGCTAAGTGGTCCTCCCAGGACTCACTGTGGATCGCTATGTCGTCCAGGTAGGCGCAAGCAAAACTCTGGAAGCCATCCAGGAGCCTATCCACCAAGCGCTGGAATGTAGCTGGGGCATTCTTCATCCCAAACGGCATTACTCTAAACTGATATAAGCTGAATGGGGTGACGAATGCCGACTTGGGGATAGCCTCCGGGGCCAGGGGAATCTGCCAGTAACCTTTGCAGAGGTCAATAGTGGTCAGGTAATTTCCCCTGGCTATACGATCGAGTAGCTCGTCTACCCTGGGCATAGGGTAAGCGTCCGTCACGGTCTTTTCATTGAGCCTCCGATAGTCTACGCAGAACCGGGTGGTCCCATCTTTCTTGGGCACCAAGACAACTGGGGAGGCCCAGGGACTATCGGAGGGCTCAATTACCCTGAGTTGGAGCATCTCATCGATCTCCTTCTTCATTCCTATCCTAACTGCTTCGGGGATTCGGTACGGAGCCTGGCGCAAGGGAGCTTGTCCCGGAGTATCTACCTGGTGGGTGGTTAAAGTAGTGTACCCTGGCTTCGGGGAGAAGGTGAGGTGTTTGGACTGTAGGAGTTGGTTGAGCTGCTCCCTTTCAGTGGGGCTAAGTCGGTCTCCTATCTGAACCTGAGCCACTATACCTGTGGGGAGACTCTTTTCTAATAGGTCTGGAATGGGTAGACTGTCGGGGCCTTCCTGAGGGGAACAACATACGGCCGTCACGTTCTCTGGTCGCTCAAAATATTCCTTGAGCATGTTTACATGGAATGTCTTTCTAAGATTGTTGTCGTGGCAGCTAGCTATCACATAAGTGGTGTCTCCCCTTTTCTCTACGATCTGGTAGGGGCCCTGCCAGGACGCCTGCAATTTGTCTGTCTTCACCGGCTTAAGTACTAACACCTTTTGTCCTATGGTAAAGATTCTCTTTCGGGCCCCCCGATCGTACCATACTTTCTGTCTTCTCTGGGCCGACTGGAGATTAGCCCGCACGGATTTGGCTAATTGCTCCATTCGGTCCCTGAGTTCCAGCACGTATGGCACAATGGGGACACCGTCAGTCTCCATCTCTCCCTCCCAGTGCTCCCGGATCAGGTTTAGGGGTCCCTGTACCTTTCTTCCGTAGAGCAACTCGAAGGGAGAGAACCCTGTCGTTTCCTGGGGCACCTCCCTATAAGCAAAAAGGAGGTGCGGCAGGAAGCGTTCCCAGTCTCGGTATTCCTGAGTGAACGTCTTGAGCATTTGCTTGAGGGTCCCATTGAACCTCTCACACAGCCCGTTCGTCTGGGGGTGGTATGGGGAGCTCAGGAGGGACTTAATTTTGCAAACCTGCCAGAGTTGTTGGGTCAATTCAGCCGTAAATTGGGTGCCTCGGTCGGATAGGATTTCTTTTGGAAATCCTACCCGGGAGAACACCTGTACTAGTGCATTCGCTACCGTATCCGCTTGTATGTTGGATAGGGCGACAGCCTCTGGGTACCTGGTAGCGTAGTCCACTACGGTAAGAATGTAGCGCTTACCGGAGGGACTAGGGGTAGCCAGTGGTCCCACTAGGTCAATAGCAACCCGGCTGAAGGGTTCCTCTACAATGGGCATATTTACTAGATGGGCTTTAGGGTGATCGCCTCGCCTTCCTACTCGTTGACACACATCGCAGGTGTTACAGTAAGTTCTAACGTCAGCGTGTACCCCTGGCCAAAAGAACGTGTGAGTAATGCGGTGTAGGGTACGGGTTACAGCTAGGTGGCCTGCTAAGGGGATGTCGTGGCCTATCTTGAGGATTTCTTGACGGTATTTGTGGGGCACTACCAGCTGTCGCCTACGCTGTCCCTTTTTCTCTGTCCAGCGGTATAGTTTCCCTTTTTCCCATAAGAATGTTTCGTTATCTGCCCCGCCCCCTCCGGTCTCTGCTCGTTCCCGGTACTTTTGTAAGGTCGGGTCAGTCTTAGACTCTGTCTCAAAAGCATCTGGGGTGTCCCAGGGTATGGGGCCTAACATGTCAGGCAAGGTCGGGGTAGGTCTTACCTGTGTCTCCCGCACTGGTGAGAGTTCTCGCTCCGTCCGGGCTTGGGCCCGTGTAGTCACTGGGTCCGCCTCGTTGTTGCATACTGGAGCATAGGCAGAAGTCATGGGGCCCAAATCATTGCCCAGTAGTACTTCAGCAGGTAAATTATCCATTATGCCCACGTTCACAGCCCCCTTTCCCGCTCCCCACTCAAGATGCACTTTAGCTGTTGGAATTTTGTACACATCCCCCCCCCGCCACTCTAACGGCCACAGTCTGTCCAGATCGCTTGTGCTCCGGCACCAAATGACTCTGTACCAGCGTGATAGTAGCCCCTGTGTCTCTCAATCCCTCGGTAGATCGCCCCTCGAGCCATACCTTCTGCCGATGGTGCTGGCGGTTATCTGAGGCAGCATATACAGGGTCCGCCTCGTGAAGCGGCCCCAAATATTCCTCCATAGGGGCCTCTTGGTTAACACAGAGGGTCCGGGCCGGACGATATGCCCCAGAGGGGTAATTGTAATTCCTGGGTGTCTGGTGCGTATTAAGGGGGTAGCTAGCCATGAAATGCCCTGGTTGCTTGCATCGGTGGCAAGTCGGTCTGGGACGCTCAGAGCTGTTATTGGGTGGTCCTGAGCGTCGGGCGGGCCCTGTGGGCATCAGGGCTCGGAATTCAGCACGAGGGGGTGCACGGTAAACCTCTCTGGGTTCGTGAAGTCATAATGTTCATCGGCCAATTTGGCTGCTTCTTCTAAGGTAGAAGGTCGCCTGTCTCGCAGCCATTCCTTCCCTTGCTGTTCCATGCCATTATAAAAATTTTCTAAGAGAAACAATTGTAAAATTTCCTCACCAGTCACCGCTTTACTTCCGCTCATCCAGTGATTTGCCGCTCTCCGCATTCGGTGCGCCCATTCCATATGGGTATCGTTAGGCTTCTTTTTCGTGCCCCGAAACTGTCAGCGATACGCGTCCGGAGTTACCGCGTACCGTCGCAACAGTGTCTCCTTAACTAGCTCATACTGTGTCACTTCCTCAGCACCCAGAGTACGAAAGGCTTCCAGGGCTCGCCCGGATAGTTTCCCAGACAATATCGTGGGCCACTCCCTGTTGGGAATCTGGTGCAGGGCACATTGCCTTTCGAAGTCCGCCAAATATTCATCAATCCCTGTCTCGCTCTCTAGGAAGGGTCGAAATGCCGCATAGGGTATCTTGGGCCTCCCAGCATTTTCGACAGGGATGATTACCTGCGGGGCTTCAGCATTGCGGTGTGCGTTCGCTAGGTTGAGTTTGTGGGCTCGAGTCTCTCGTATATCCTTGTCCGCTTCCGCCATCAACTGCTGTACCAATTCCATGGAGGGGTTCGGCCCGTACAGTGAGAGCCTCTCCCGAACAATCCTGGTTTTTTCGTCACTAATCGTGGTCGGTGTTTCCGCCATTGTGAAGCTCTGATCCAGTTCGGTCAATTCTGCGATCAGCTCTCTCCTCGGCCGGTTGCTGGCGTACCCCCCTCTGCTTTCAAGTAAATCCTTTAGGGTTGTACGCTTCAATTTTTCGTAAGCGCTCTCCATCCGTTCTGTACCTCTCCTAGGAAATCCAGGAAAAATCCCACCGCTGCCGCCAAATGTTACGGTTACCCTTAGTCTCGCTGAGAGATGGACCGCTTAGTAGCCTGGATTCCTATTGCTGAAGAGGGGAGAAGCTGCTTTCCATAGTATTCTATATGAGTCTCGCAAATGTAGAATAATCCCCCTTAGCTGTAGTACAGCTAGGATACCCTTCTGCCCACAAAAATGAGTCAACGCTGCGATTGAGGGACAACCAAGAACTCAGGACTGGGATGCCCAGCCTGCTTTTTATTTAGATTACATGCACACAGGGCACTCCCAGGGGGGGAAGCATAAAATCCCCCATCACACATTTAGACAACGCCCTTGGACAGGCCCCCGCAGATAACAAGTACACACAAGAAAACAATTGAGTCCTTCTTATCACCTAGCAGTGAATGCTTATCTCATAAACTTAATTACAGTACACAATATGCTAGGAAACCTGCCTCAGAAAATAGTTTTCTCAAAACTGAACAGAGTTAACCCTTTATGAAATGATACTTGTTACAGTTTTCTTGGAGCCCTTCTTAGGCGCTGGCTTGGCTGGTTCAGGCATTGCTGCTGGGAAATAAGTTCTTCACAACAAAATAACTAATGCTTCTGTAACAAACACTGATTTGGTGAAATATGTGGTTAGGGCGACAGGTTTCGCCTTGACTCACAATTATTTCCGTTTTGGAGAGCAATACTATCTCCAGAGATGTGGGACAGCTATGGGGGCCAAATTTGCGCCCTCATACGCCAACATCTTTATGGGTTGGTGGGAGCTGTCCCACATTTATGGAGATAGCAATGGATATAGAGTTAATATCGCCTTTTATAGGTGATATATTGAAGATTTGCTCTTCATATGGCAGGGCTCTGAGGCCACTCTCCTTGAATTTGTTGGTCTCTTAAATTCCAATGATGTAGGTCTTAGTTTCACATTTGAGATGAATTCTAGGACCATTAATTACCTGGATCTGACTTTGACTGCCGGGGACGATGGAAAAATCACGAGCAATATGTACAGGAAGTCTATATCTAAAAACACTCTGCTACACGCAAAAAGCTGCCATCCTGTACATGTCCCTATGGCAGTAGCCATAGAAATCAATGGAGAAAAAAGTTGGAAAAAACCCCCACACCCCACTCTCGCACAAATATGATCACATATTCTCATTAGCCCCTTATAATCTAGCCCTTTGTTTTTTCTGTGAAAGGGTTACAATCAAATCGGCATTATATAGTGTCAACTTTCTGAACACTATATAATAGAATCAATTAGGTGATTTTGACCCCTAATGCAGTAACTGATATCTACTGTAGTGTATACCATATGCTGATCTGTATATATAAACTATGTCACGGATACCGGGCTGCAGGGGTTAAACCTTCACCATCCAACTACCTCACCTCCTACCTCTCTCTTCTTTTCTCTACATTTTTGCTCTAAATTTAGAATTTACTAGTATTTACAATTTGATATCTGACATTTTAAGAAAGAAAAAAACTTTTAAGGCCTGATATCTGTAAATCAACTTTCTAAAAACAACATTTATATTCATACTTATATTTACCCATATATATGTACACATATATACATTCCATATATTGTTTTTGTTAACTGTACTCACCTGGTAGGTCATTATCCATTAGAAGATAGATGGTTTATGCAGAATTACCCTTGGTCTTTTGAGGACTGTGCAGGCACCTTGTTATCCACACTTACTCCTAGTATATTCTTAGGACTCTTTTACAATCATATATATATTATATATATACATAATGTTTACCATTATATCTATATTTATGGATACTATTCCTGCTATTTCTCTTAGTATCTTCAGGCTCCCTTAGTTGTGCAATCAACTAAATTAACCCTTTATACATCCGGGTCACTGTTACCCCCTTGTATTGATACGCTTCTGTTTCTTTAACATGGTAGGGAATTCAATGTAATATATGATATAATGTACATAATGTTTGTGATTAGGGCATTTAGGTGCTACAGTAGTCCCTTGTTTTTGATACTCTTCCCATTTGTCACATTCTTTATAAGTTGGTATATACATCAACATATTATCTATATATATTTTTGTTTACATATTTTTGTTTACATACTTTTGCTTATATATGCTTATATATTCGTATATACTTATTTATATGTTGGGATGTTTTTAGAGTAAGGTGTATGTTTTGACTCCATTACTGTGAGCACTTTCTGTCCTCATATATGTATTCTCATCTGTAACATTGCCATACGCTTTAGGTGTGTATTTACCATTTAACATATGTTTCAACTTTTACTGTTTCCTCCTTCTATTGTTTATCACTCACAGCCTCTTCTTAATTGATCACCTTTTTTGGTGTGGCCTGTGAGTATGTTAACGGAGATGTCAGGGAGTGTTTGTTTTTCATTCATTCATTCATTTTCTAAAATTACAAGTGTGACCATTCTATTGGTTTTAACATTGTCCAATAAGTGTTGTTTCTGTCTTTTAAAAAGCCAGCACACCAGTCTCCAATTAGCTATGATTACGGTTTTCACCGAAACATGTTAGCGGAGCTTCTTGGTTACACTGATATGCTGGATCCCCCTGTCGTTTTTTTATCCTAAGTGGAATTCAATAAAGACTTTGTTTTAAATTTTGCAGCCTGGATATCACTTTCTTTTTTGGCTATATATATATATATATATATATATATATATATATATATATATATATATATATATAAATATATATATATATATATATATATATATATATATATATATATATATATATATATATATATATATATATATATATATGTATATATGAATAAATAGAACATATTCTTCTATGTAAGTGCATTGGAATGTGAAATATTATTTCATGTTAGGTTAGCGCACCTGAGAAAATGCAATAGTTTTTCCTCACTTTTCACGTTTTATTGAAGTCTATGGGGGGATACATTAATGTGGTTGTGATATTTGGACTTTGGCTTTTTGCGCGAGTGAAAAACATTTAGGGCGCGAGTGAAAAACATTTTGCTTTCAACTTGTAATATGCATGCTACTCAACACGTGCAATAGAGGAAGTCTCGTGGAGTTAACGCTTGAGTGGGGTTGATAAATAGCGCTCCATATGTCACCTAGCATTCGTTGCTATAACAAAACATTTTAGGCCAGATTACAAGTGGAGCGGTATTTTGCGTTTCCATTATAGCGATAACTCCGCTAGAATTAAGCTTTTTGTGCTAGTTGGATTATGCTGGTTTTACAAGTTATAAGTAAACTGTTTTTGCTCTTGCGGTAACCTGTATAGCGTAAAAAGCCAAAATTAGAATATTGCGTGCGCGTTCACATATTCCCACATAGAAATCAATGGAGAAAAAAGTTGGAAAAACCCCCCACACCCCACTCTCGCACAAATATGATCACATATTCTCATTAGCCCCTTATAATCTAGCCCTTTGTTTTTTCTGTGAAAGGGTTACATTCAAATCGGCATTATATAGTGTCAACTTTCTGAACACTATATAATAGAATCAATTAGGTGATTTTGACCCCTAATGCAGTAACTGATATCTACTGTAGTGTATACCATATGCTGATCTGTATATATAAACTATGTCACGGATACCGGGCTGCAGGGGTTAAACCTTCACCATCCAACTACCTCACCTCCTCCTGTTTCTTGGCGGTTTTGGGCTCCTTAGAGCAACGGCAAACTCCAAGACCTTTCCTTTTGTGAGAATTTGTGTGTGAACCTGATCTTAAAAGAGCTGGTCTCTGACCGACCTATTCCTCTCCGGCTGGCCAGGCCCCTGGATCTACCGGCCGGCCGCCGCACCCAGCATCCTCTGGAGATCTTTACCTCCAGCCCTTTCAGGGGCCCCTTGCCCCAAAGATCCACTCTCTTGGGGATTGGTACCCCGTGGGGAGGGTAAGATGTGGGCCAAGTGCCGGAGGTGAGCTCAATAGGGAACCGGGGTTTCCAAGCCCTACTCAACAGACTGCCCTTTGACTGGTCGGCCCCATGGAACTGCCAGCCAGCCACAGAAGCTCGGATTCCCGGTCCCCTTTAACTCAGGTTGCTCCAGCGGCCCCTTGTATTAAAACTCCGCTCTTTTGGGGATTGATACTTCTCAGGGAGGACTAGAGGTGGGGTGATATCCAGCGGTAAGCCCTCTTAGGAACCGGGGGTTTCAAACCTCCCCTGGACACTGGGGGCCTTTATGGAGGCGCCAGCCTGTCTGGAGGGACGGGAATGGCGGGAGATTTGGGAGACCGATAAGGCTCTTATCAAGATCAGTTTGTGTATAAATGTTGTGTGTTTTCCCAATAAAGATTACTTCTTGTTCTCACCTGAATGCCAGTCTGTCTAGTTATTTGGGTGGGAGTTGCTAAAATTACTTTGCTCCACTACATAGCGGCTGGTTCCAGGTACAGGAAGGATCCTTTGGTGGAACTACCCAGTCGGGGTAGCCGGAGACTGTCACATTGGTTGGCAGCGGTGGCATGTTTCCATCTACCTGGAACATCCAAACCATCAACTGAAGACTTTTTCTGATGGAGCAGTATGCTGGACTCCAAAAGGAAACATTGAAAGATCTGCTTGAAGCTCAGGGGAAAACTGCCGGGCCATAAGTCTAAAGCGGCCATCATCAAGGAACTAATTGAGGACAAACGGGCTAGCGAGCCAGATAGTGAGGACAGTAGCAGCCATAACAGCACACGGCCCAGTGAGGCCTCAACCTTGGAGACTACGATGTCGGATCTCCAGAGGGATATCCAGTGGCGGCTGGCCCTCTATGGGACTAACCCACCTGCAGAGAATATCACGCAGATGGTCACGGAAGCCACCCGGGTCCACATGCTGGAGTTCCCCTGGATCCACCTCCTTGGCCAAGAAAGCTACCCCACAAGGCTTTTTGAGCCTTCAAAGACAGTGAGGAGGAGATTGACAGCTACCTCCAACTTTTTGAGACTCAGTATGAGCTGCAGGGTGTCGCCTCTACCGACCGAGTAGCCATTTTGCTTGGGAAGCTCATTTTGTTAGAGCATTTCTACAACAACTGGCGGTGGTCCGGGACTGGGTCAAGGATAAGGGGCCTGCAACAGCCATCCAGGCCAATCAATATTTACATGCCAGGCACGAGACTACCCCTGAGCCTTGACCAGTGAATCTCTCTGCTCTCACCTACTCGGTACCCACAGACTTGCCCGGCACCTGTCTGCCCCTCCGGGCCCAGCTCATCCCAGTGGTGCTATGAGTGCAGACGGGCAGGCCACATGAGATGAGAGTGTCCCTAGCGGAGGCTAAGAAACCACTCTCCGGCTCCTGTCAGGAGCTACAAAGCTACGGCCCACTGCCTATACACCGAGGACCCCACCAACTACACCGGCTGGGCTCAAGAAGAAGTCGGGGTCCTGCATGAAGTGCACTCCGCAACTGGAAACAACTGCCAACACCATCACCAGGACCTCTGGGTCAATTAACAGGCAGCCTAGGGACTAAGGGACACTGGAGCTACAGTCACCCTGGTCCAACCCCACCTGGCCCCCGCCTCCAGCCATACAGGGAGCATACTTGCCATTAGGGTTGTTGAGGGTGCTGTACTAAGGATCCCCACAGCACAAGTGCACCTGGATTGGGGTGTTGGGCCCCATGCTATAGAAGTGGGGATCATGAGCCACTTGCCTGCTGAGGTCTTACTGGGAAACGACCTTGGCCACCTTGCCTCAGCCTTTGTGGGGGATAAACCCCAGGATGTTGCTGCAGTTACCACCCACCAGCAAGCCAGACGCCATGCCACCGCACCTGATCCAGGGACCCAGGTGAGACATTCTGCCCCGACTCCTACCTTACCCTGACCTTCTGCCCTGACTCCTACGTTGCCCCGACCTCCCGCTCAGACTCCAACCCTACTCCCTTACCAACCCTCCTGGGCATCCCCCTCTGACTTCACCCAGGAGACCTTAAGCAACCCAATCTTAGCCCCTTACCGAGACTGGGTAGGTACTGACCCTCAGGGCCCCAGGGAGGAACGTTTCCAGTGGGAGAGAGGGCTACTGTACTGGATCTCCACGACAAGAAAAGGGCCGGTGCCCAAACATCAGCTGGTTGTACCGAATATATTTTGGTCCGACCTACTGCGGATAGGGCATGATATTCCCCTAGCTGGACATTTATGAGAGTAAAGGACCCACCACCCCCTGACCCAGACCTTTTTTTGGCCAGGAATTACAGTAGACATTAAGGACTACTGTAAAATTTGCCCAGTGTGTCAGAAGGTAGGGAAGACAGGAGACCACGCTAAACCTGCCCTGCATCCCCTTCCCATTACTGATGAGCCTTTCAGTAGAATGACAGTAGATATAATTGGACCTTGGCCCAACCTAGCCCCACTGGGAAGAAGTATAAACTTACAGTGGTTGACAATGCCACCCGATACCCAGAGGCAATCCCCCTGGCCAATATCCAAGCAGAGACAGTGGCAGATGCAATGCTCCAGATATTCACCAGGGTAGGCTTTCCCCAAGAAGTGATCTCGAACTAGGGAACCCAATTCACGGTGTTGTGGAGGCTATGGCAGATCAAACCCCTGCACAGTGCTCCATATCACACCCAGACTAATGGGCTATGTGAGTAGTTTAACGGGACCTTAAAGCAGTTGCTTAGGATGTTCTCGTCCACTCACAAGGACTGGGAGAGGTTCCTGCCACACCTCATTTTTGCATACAGAGAGGTGCCCCAAGAATCCACTGGTTTCTCCCCATTCGAATACGTGTATGGCCAGAAGATAAGGTTACCCCTACACCTAGTGAGAGCCAATTTGGAGGGGGCCACAGAAAAGGAAGGACCATCCATTGTGGAGAACATCCTCCAACTCAGGGACCGACTGAAGGACCTCACCGACAGGGTGCGAGAGAACCTTCAGGTTGCTCAAAGGAAACAGAAATGATGGTACAACCGAAATGCTCGTACTTGGACCTTGACAGTAGGGCAAAAGGTCCTAGCTCTGAAGCCTGTCAAAACATACAAGCTACAGTCCTCCTGGCAGAGACTCTACCAGGTAGTGGAACAGATGAATGACACCACCTACCTAGTAGCCAAATGTTCAGATGACCGAGTCCGCAGGACCTTTCATGTGAACATGTTAAAGGCATACCTAGAAAGGACCAAAGATGTGGCAGCTATCTGTGCTCCGGCTGTGGAGGACTCTGAGAGTCTTCCCATGCTGGAGCTCCCCGGGCAAAATGAGACTCCCCAAGGAGTAGCTGACATACCCCTAGATGAGAGGTTAGAGACTGGACAGAGAGAACAAGTCTGGCGATTCCTTGAAGACAGATGAGATATGTTCTCTACTGTCCCTGGGTACACCACAGTGGCCACACACCGAGTGGAGATCCCGGGACAGGCCCCCCTACGATAGGCAGCCTACAGGGTCCCAGAGACAGTCAGGGGCAGTATGCACCACAAGCTTAGGGTAATGTTGGACCTAGGTGTTATTGAATTGTCCAAAAGTCCCTGGGCCTCCCCAGTTGTGCTGGTACCTAAAAAGGACAGGGCTACCTGATTCTGCATCGACTACCATAAGCTCAATGACAGAACCACAACTGATGCCTACCCTATGCCCCAAGTCGATGACCTATTAGACAGAATTGCCCGAGGCCACATCCTGACCACCTTTGACCTCTGCAAGGGGTACTGGCAGATCCCCTTAGACCCTGAGTCCGTCTCCAAGTCTGCCTTCATCACCCCCTTCAGCCTCTACCAATTCAAGGTCATACCATTTGGGATGAAGAATGCTCCAGCCACCTTCCAAAGGATGGTGGAGCACCTTCTGGATGGCCTCCAGGACTATGCCTGTGCATACCTGGACGACATCGCCATCTATACTGACACCTGGGAGGGCCAATTGGTCAACTTAGTGGTCGTTCTAGACTGCCTCAGAGCTGTCAGGCTGACCTTGAAGCCCGACAAATGCACCATAGGGCGCTCGGAGATCCAGTACCTGGGCAACCATGTGGGCTGCAGAAAGCAGCCACCAGAGTCAGCTAAGGTTGAGGCAGTGGCAAACTGGCCCACTCCCAAAACCCAAGTCCTGGCTTTCCTAGGAACCGCAGGGTATTATCAGAAATTTGTCCCTTATAACAGTGCCCTCGCCAAGCCCCTGACTGACCTAACATGTAAGCGACTTCCTTGACAGGTCCCGTGGTCCCCAGAATGTGAGTCGGCCTTCCAGAGCCTCAAGTATGCCTTGATCTCTGCCCCTGTCCTGGCCGCTCCTGACCCCACCAAACATTTTTGTGTCCACACAGATGCCTCCATGTTCTGATTGGGAGCAGTGCTAAGCCAGGTAGATGAGGAGGGGGAGGACCACCCCATAACTTACATCAGCTGGAAGCTATTGCCCAGGGAAGTAGGCTACGCAGGGGTGGAGAAGGAGCGCCTGGCCCTAGTATGGGCCCTTAAGAAACTGCAGCCCTACCTCTATCAGAGGCCTTTCACCATCCTCACTGATCACAACCCCCTAGTATGGCTCAACAAAGTGTCTGGGGACAATGGACGCTGTGGTGGAGTTTAGCCCTGCAGCCCTTAAACTTTGACATTCAGTACAGGCCGGGAAAAAGCAATGGTAACGCTGATGGACTTTCCCGGCAAACTGAACTGGAATAGCTCATCGGACAGCCCAGACCAACCTGTGTGTGGATCTAGCCGGGTCTGCTGAACTGGAAGGGGGGAGCTTTCACGGATACCAGGATGCAGGGGTTAAATCTCCACTCCCCTACTACCTCACCCCCTCCTGTTTCTTGGCGGTTTTGGGCTCCTCAGAGCAACCATGACCTCACAGACCTTTCCTTTTGTGAGAATTTGTGTGTGAACCTGATCTTGAAAGATCTGGTCTCTGACCGACCTATTCTTCTCCGGCCGGCCAGGCCCCTGGATCTACCGGCCGGCTGCCACACACAGTATCCTCCAGAAATCTTTACCTCCGGCCGCTTCAGAGGCCCCTTGCCCCAAAGCTCTGCTCTCTTGGGTATTGGTACCCCGTGGGGAGGGTAAGATGTGGGCCAAGTGCCCTGGAGGTTAACCCCATAGGGAACCGTGGTTTCTGAGCCCTACTCAACAGACCACCCTTTGACTGACTGGCCCAATGGAACTGCCAGTCAGTCACAGCAGCTCAGATTCACGGTCCCCTTTAACTCAGGTCGCTCCAGCGGCCCCTCTGTCTGCTCTTTTGGGGATTGATACCTCTCAGGGAGAACTAGAGGTGGGTGATTTCCAGGGGTGAGCCCTCTTAGGACCCAGGGATCTTGGACCTCCTCTCAATGCCCATTTCCCACCCAGAGGTCTTCCCTGTGTACTCTGGGTATCCCCTAACTTCGACCCCAGTCATGGATCAAGGCCCCAGTATTGGCCCTAGTATGGCAACAGGAGATTCAGATGTTACTCTAGTCCTGGTAAGGATACCAAGCATAAAAAAAGTGTCCTTTTATTCTACATATATGAATTCTTCAGATCCTGAACCCACCTCACAGGGGTATATATCTGATATTGATAGTGGCTCTGTAGCCACGTCCTCAACAAAAGACTCTGGAGATGAACCAATGGCAAATACTACATCCATCACACCTCAATCAAGTATCCCTTTAGGCGTAGGATGAGGAGGTCCCAAAGGATAAAAAATAAACAACAGCAAGAGCAAGAAATAGTTGTAAAGTCTTAGCATTGTGAATCTCTCTGACTATAATTTGACCAATGAAAAAATGTCACTTTTGTCTAGAGGACTAGGTTTTGCTCCAACCAACAAGTTTTTGGTGCTTGAAGCCACAATAGATCTTAATAAGTTTGTTCACAAGCTTACATTGAAAATGTTCTTTGACACAGACCAGCCATCCACAGAACAACAGGATCTAAATGAAGACACTCATCCCACAGAGACTGACCACAGGATTGATCAAGAAGACCTGCAAGATTTCAAGGACTATTGTGCTCTGGAGGTTATGAGAGAACTTTCCGGCAGTCGGGATAAAAAACAATGATACTGGAACGCAATCTGTCATTCCTCCTATAATAAAGAACAGGGATTTGAATCCCATATAAATCAGAGGGCCATACATTAATGCCTTTCAGAGTAGTGTTGAGAGGGATTCAATCAAACTAGCCTCAGAAATTGAAAAAGATCCATATTCTCAAACAAAAATAAATTTATAACGTAGGGAATTAAATGCCTTAACTAGATTAAAAAGTAATGACAATCTTGTTATAAGAAATACAGATAAGGGAGGCTCAATTGTGCTTCTAGATAAAACTAGTCATGTTGCAAAAGCCAAGATACAGCTATCAGACCATGTCACCTATCGCACCCTACCTACTGACCCTACTAATATATTTAAAAAAGATCTTGCTAACTTGCTGGATGATGGAATAGCCTTGGGTATTTTACAAAAAAGAGAGGCGGAACTTTTAGTTCCCAAATCACCAGTAACACCTATCTTCCACCATGTACCCAAGATCCACAAAGTTTTGAAATCCCCCCTGGTAGGCCCATTGTCTTGGGCATAGGCTCCCTTTTGGAGCCTGTGTCCGAGTGGATGGACTCTGTCCTCCAGTCCCTAGTCCCCAGCTTATAAAGTTACTTGAGAGATTCCAGTCACCTACTTGAAAATGTGAAGAAAATCAAATGGAAAGATACATTTTGTTGGGCCGTCATTGACATTAAGTCCCTTTATTCATGTATCCCTCACAATTTAGGAATACGAGCTGTTAGTTGGTTCCTGGACAGGAAAACTTCCTATCTGGTATAGGAGAAAATCTTTCTGTGTGAATGTTTGGAGTTCCTGCTAACCCACAACTATTTTCTGTTTGACCACGCTTAATATCTCCGACTATGTGGCATAGCCATGGGGGCAAAATTTGCCCCCTCTTATGCTAATTTGTTTGGGGGTTGGTGGGAACTCCATTACATATTCTTTGATAGCAATTTGTTCATTGATAATTTTGTTTTTTACAACCGGTTCATCAATGATATCATATTTGTAATAGATACCAAGGATGGTGGAAGTTTCACCATCACAGAATTTTTAAATTATCTTAATGATAATGATTTCAAACTTTGATTTACGGGTGAAACAAATTCTTTCAAAATTAATTTTTTGGACCTTACACTTGAGAGTGTGGTGGATTCTGGTGACATTATGTCCAGTACGTAAACCTACAGCAGGCAATACCATCCTGCATGCTCAAATTGCAAATCCACCACCTTTATTGAATTCCATACCTAAGAGTCAATTCCTCAGAATAAGAAGGAATACAAATTGTGACAAAACTTACAACTATCAACCTGAGGAATTAAAGACTAGGCTCCTTAATAGGGGCTATACTCAAATCACTCAGCTCTGCCCAGGAAGAATCGAGAAAAGGCCAACAATTAAATAAAAAGTCAAGGAACTCATTTCCACAAGGATCAATTGTTTTCAGTACCCCATATTATTTGCATTATGACAAAGTTGTTGGCATTTTGAAAAAAAAAAAACATATCAAACTTTTAAATAATGATAATGCCCTGGCACCATTTGTCAACAAATGTAAATTCATTCCCAGAAAACAAGAAACTCTGGGTTTAAAGCTTTCTCCAAGCATTGTTCAAACAAACAAAACCACTACTACAACTTGGCTACACTGAAAGGGGAATTTAAAATGTAACAACTTTAATTGTAAACCTTGCCAAATGGTAATAGTAGGTAATATTTTTTTCTTCTTTGCCACAAATAGATCATTTAACATTAACTTTTATGCAACATCTAGAACTAGATGGGTTGTATATTTAATAACTTGCAACCATTGCAAATTACAGTATGTTGGCCAAACCTCTTGTGAACTCCAGGACAGAGTTAGAGAGCACCTCAGGTATGTTAAAAACTTCAATAAAGACTCTGCCATAGCCAAACATTTCAATGACCTGCACCTCACTAGCATTCCTGACTTTGGGGTGCAGATCATTGAAATAGTAAAAAGGCACCCTAAGGGGGGGGGGGGAGTGACAGACACAAGTTTCTAACCAAAAGAAAGCTATTTTGAATTTTAAAGTTAGACACAAGACACCCTAAAGTTATGAACCTAGAGTGGGATATATCATATTTTACAAACTAAGCTTGTAATCTATTCACTAATTTTTTTGAAATTCCAAAAATCAGCTCCTTTGCTTGGTCCCTTAATTGCTTTTATTAATCTCTAAAATGCAATAGAAATCATTGCTGCATTCCAGACCCTTAAATATTCTTTTCTGTATCATTTCTTTTTTGATTATTAACCCCTTGTCTTGAACTAAAATGAAAAAAATAATTAAGCTTAGAAAAGCATTAATTTAAAATACTAATGTTCAGGATAATGAGTTTCAACTTAATATAATATTTTCTTCAAATCCTGTAAGCAATTTTCAAGGATAATGTACTATTGGTTTTATTTACATTTAATGTTTTTACCTTTTATTCTTGCAATACCACCTTAAGTTTTGGATGGGCGTATCCATTTGTGGTCCGGTTTTTGGTACCTGATTGGCTGGGTCCCTCTTAAATATGAGTTGGCTTGTTTCCTGTGTATCCTATGACTAAGCGCCACCAGAGGCATGAAACACGTCAGGACAGTCCTTTTCCTTGACCCCTGCATGTATATGGCATGTATATTACATTTTTAATCTTTATCTAATAAAGATCATTTGAATCTCCCCTCTGAGTGCTCAGGATTCCGTTTCTCTTTTCAATTATAATAAGAATAATTATTCACCAAAAACTATACAAAGAATAAATCTACATCATATCTTTATTAATGCCTTCTGGATATCAGGTTTTACGTGTAAAAATCCAAAACACTTCTCTATGAAAAAGTTGTTTGATTCTATCAACGCCTCTGGGGCCCTTAAGATTATTTTCTATTACCATAAAAGAGAAATCATTTATACCATGATCATGTTGATGAAAATGTTTATCTACAGGTGTCCTTGAATTGGGATCTTCTATTGCCAATAGATGCTCCCTAATTCTATTTTTTAGGGCTCTGGTGGTGATCCCTACATATTGAAGCAAACATAATATATGTGACTTAATGAATGCCTTATTCACCCATAATAAACCAACAGTAAAATATATTATTTAATCAGAAGCACTTACTGGAAGAGATGGAATTTGCACCATCACGCACCTCTCTGCCAAGCTGTAGAAAAATATAAATTTGTTAATTAAATCAGATAAATAAAGTTTATTTTGCAGATTTGTTTTTAAAAGCATGCTCTTCTTATTTTGTAACACATTCTAATTTATGATGCTGTTGGTGCAAAAGGTATATTTTATGCTATCATGCTGTTTTTTTCATTATCTGGTAAATTGATAACAAGAATCCTATATATATATATATATATATATATATATATATATATATATATATATATATATATATATATATATATATATAGTACTTGAATTGACTTATTTTGACTTAAATCCGCGTTCTATTCTGAGCTACTCTTCACATCTCTAGTGTGAGCAGATCATTGTCTGCTAGCTTCCAACGTTGGGTGTTTGATTGCAAATTTGTTCTTAACAAAATGTTTTTTGTCTTTCAGATTCTGCCGTTTCCTTAAACTATAACTATGGGTTTGATCACAATCTATCGGCTATTTGCTCTCAAAATGGCTTTTGACTTTCTGCCCAAATTGGTAGTCAAGTTTCTCAAGTAATCACAATGTAAAATCCATTCATTTATTACAACTCTGCAACCACAAACAAGTTTTCAACACAAAAGCTTCTGAAGTTCATGTTTTCAAAATAGAAACTGGGCAGTTATGTGAAACTGGCTGATATAATAAACAATTCACACCTCTTAGGGTTACAGTTAAGGTTATAGTTTACAGTAGATGGCAAATACTCATTTATAAGTGTGACAATAACCTATTATAATACAAATTCATAGCATTTTAAAATATTTGAGTCTACATTATTGAATTAGTAAATGTGCCTTTGTGAGTCACTTTGTTTGAAGGTCTCCTAATGAATTGTATGTTAACAGACCTCTACAAAGTCTCATGTGGACATTTCAGAGTGTTTTAAAAGTTAATAGTCCGTTTCCAAATGTCCAGGAAATAATTGAAAAGATGTCCAAAATGCCCATTTGAAGACTTATCAAGTGCTCTGAGGTGTTGAATTTAAAAAGTCGAGTAGAATTTGAAAAGATGTTGAAAAGTGATTTCAATTGAATTTCACCCCATAGGAAAAATAAGGCTTTTAGGGAGGATCCCTAAACACATTTGTGGGTTTGGGAAAAAGCCAAAAACATGTTATTGTGATGGTGTTAAATGAAAAAGTGGTGTCCGATAGATTGTAAATGAGGCCTTGCTAAGAAGGGTATGTATCTCTAATGCTGCCTAAGGCATTGTGTAAATTATGTTTAAATTTTGCTCACTTTATTTAAAATGCCTACATGTATGAAATTCATCCAACAGACTTTTAAGAAGAACATTAAACAAATTTTTTGGACAAAACAATTTTTTTGCCCATGCACATTTATAGTATTTGTATTGGTGTAAATGTATATTTAACTATATTACAGCTAGATTACAAGTTTTGTGTTATGGTGCGGTACAGCTACACCGCTGAAAAAATTGCCATTGCGCGTGGAATGGCAGGTCTCCCATATTACAAGTCGCGTCAGTATATACCGCAAGCGTTTTAGCCTGTAACGCAACGATCCATTCAGCAAAAAATGAGTGTGGGATTTTCCAAAGCGCCGTATTACAAGTTGTTCGGGCAGGCTATAACGCTTATAGCTTATACCACCGCAATCCATTCCACGATCTGAGACCAGTAGTTATGGATTGTGTGAAACAAAAATGTTTGACAAAACTAATAACTAAAATGCTGCAAATTGCACTAACACCCATAAACTATCTATTAATTTAATTTAAAGTTAGAGGGGTGTTAGGTTGTTAGGTTTAAACGTAACTTTCTTTTCCCCATAGACATCAATGGGGATTGCGTTACAACGATCTCCATTCAGCGATCGCAGGTGTTAGTTTTTATGGGGGAAAGCGTGCACGAGCACGTAAACTCAGCCCTTGGCTTTTGTGTGGTATGGAGCTTATCGCACCATAACGCACAGCACAAGGAGGTTTTTCAGTAACTTGTAATAGCAAAAGCCTGCAGGCTCGCCAGAAACAGCAGTTATTAAGCAGCAGTCACAAAGACTGCTGCTCCATAACCTGTCAGGATGCTCTGAGCAGGTGGACAGAGATCGCCACAATACAACCCGATCGAGTACGATCGGGTTGATTGACACCCCCTGCTGGCGATCCATTGGGCGTGAGTCTGCAGGGGGCGGCGTTGCACCAGCAGCTCTTGTGAGCTGCTGGTGCAATGCTGAATATGGCGAGCGTATTGCTCGCCGTATTCAGCAAGGTCTGGCGGACCTGATCCGCACTGTCGGATCAGGTCCGCCAGACCTTGATAACTAGAGGCCAAAGTCACCTAAATAGCCATTTAAAACAGCATACATGTTAACCTTAAAAACTACTGAACTCCCCAAAAATATGATCCTTGGGTTCTGTTTGCCTATTGCCTCGAATGTTTTTCATTGCCCTCAAAATATATAATCCTACAAATTACACCCAAATTAACTCTGGTTAATTAAATTAGCTAGCATGCCTGCAGCCAATCCAGAACCAGTTCAGAAGTAATAAATGGGTGAGGGCAACAATAAGACAATATTTAAAAGTATTTTTTTAAAGGATGAAAATGCAATGCAAGAAAAGTGCAGAGCAAATAAAGTGCCACGTGCAGAGTGAGAAGACAGGTAGTTCACATAAAGTGCAGAGCAAATAAAGTGCCACGTGCAGAGTGAGAAGACAGGTAGTTCACATAAAGTGCAGAGCAAATAAAGTGCCACGTGCAGAGTGAGAAGACAGGTAGTTCACATAGGATAAAAGAGAGGAAGTGCATGCAGCACAGAGGTAAACATCTAGACTGGGATGCATTCAGTGGAAATGTACAAGTGAATAATACAGCCTCTAGATATTTTACTGCTAAAGAAAAAAAGTAAAACATTTGTGCCTGTAATGAGACAAACTTGGTAGCTTGTGACTACAGTGCAATTTGGAAAGCAACCACTAGGAATAATCACCATTCCTAATTTAATTTTTAAACAAAAATGCCAAACAGAATAAAAATACTGAAACAGCTGTATAAAAACTATACAACATTATTTTCTAGCCCTAGGGGAATTAAAGAAAGAAAAAAAAAAGTTATTTTTTAGGTTTTAGGTTATGTGTGAATTTAGGTTGAGTTTACTGTGCTTACATAACCTACACTGGTCATGAAATTATTACAAATGAAAAATGATTAACTAATATCATTTTAATGCAAAATTAAAACGGAATGGATTTTGCAAAGCAGTATTAGTGCTCCATTCTACTTGTACCCTGGCATATTATTTTTTTACCACATACTGTATATATAATCTTTTTTTTAGTGAAGCAAAGCATTATAAATGAATAGACTAGCCATTATAACGTATGTGATTTTGTAGCTTTAATTTAGAAGTTATTTGTTTAATTGAAAATAAAAAAATTGCTTAAATTGCAATATGCTAAATTTAAATGCAATAATCTTATGTCTATTAACTTGTAATATAAGTGCAAACATTAAAGGGACAATGAAGTAAAAATTAAACTTATATTGACTGTATAGAGCAGGCCATTATAAAAAAATTTACGATTTCCTTATATTATCAATTTTGCTTAGTTCTCTTGGCATTCTTTGTTGAAGAGTAATCCTAGGTGAATTAATGAGTGAGAACGTATCTTAAGCCATCTGACAGTAGTGCTTGCAAAATTGTTTATAGAGATGTGTAGTATACTGTTGCCATAGACTGCTATAAAGACGTGCACGGTCCTAAGCTCCTATCAGCCTAAACAGGTTTAGTCTTCATCAAAGGATACCAAAAGAACAAAACTAATTTGACAATAGAAGTAAATTTGAATGTTGTTTTAAATTGCATTTTCTGTCTGAATCATGAAAGTTCGATTTTCACTTTACTGTCCCTTTTAATCCTGTGTGTAACCCTGCTTTCTGCCATAGTCCTTTCTTTTCTATATCAAAGAAATAATGATAATACCGTACCTTGCCACTTTGGGATCTTGTCCAAGAAGAAGCAAAATGCTTTTGGTGTTAACAAATAATGCCCAACATGGGAAGCAAGCAAGAAAGAGGATGAGTATAGCGCGTTGTATAATAACACCAATGAGTTTCAGGTTTTTTCCTCCATAAATCTGAAATGAAATATAATTATAAGCTACATTTGTTTTGTTATTATTCTAGAGTTACACCACATGTTGTAACACTACTTTTAATAGTTCTACTTTTTTTTTTTTTTTTTTTTTTATTAAGAATCAATATTTAATAACAACACATTAGGATAAGTATAACAATACAAACATTAAAAGAAAAAATCCAGCATACAATATTAATTTAGTATACATAAGTCCCAGAAGATCTGTCTGATAAAATTAAAGCTTACATTTACCTTTTTCCAACTGTGTCCAAAGGATTAAAGAACTGTATTTTCTCATTTGGAGACAGGAAGAAGAAAAGAAAAAAAAATCCCCTCTCTCCCACTCTCTCAAAAAATGATTAATCAAATTAGATGATGGATTTAATTATATGGCCTCTATTTATCAAAGTCTGGTGGACCTGATACAACAGTGCGGATCAGGTAGCCAGACCTCGCTGAATACGGAGAGCAATACACTCTCCGTATTCAGCATTGCACCAGCAGCTCACAAAAGCTGCTGGTGCAACGCCGCCCCCCTGCAGAATTGCGGCCAATCAACCCGATCGTACTCTGCATCTCTATTTCTAATGTCTTTATATAGGGTTGCCATTTTTTAAGAAAACCTCTCAATCTATTTGAACTATCCAATTTAGTATCACGATTGCTCTATAAATAACTGTCATATTATTTAATTGTTTAATTGAGGAATCATGGGAGGATTCCTAACTGTCCATAAATCAAGTATACACTTGCGAGCCAACAGAATAATTAGAGGGAGAAGTGTTTTGCATTTATCAATATTTATCCCATTAAAGTAAGCAAATTTGAGGGATATCCAAGGTAATATCAATGTTAAAACAGTGTTTAATCCAATATTGGACCTTTCCCCAAAAATATTTAATCCTTGGGCAAGTATAAACATTATAAATATACTTTGCATTCTCCCAGTGGCATTTGACACGCACATTGCTACAATCAGGTCTCCACTTAGATAACCTACTCCATTTACCCACCAACCCATCCAATACTTCTAAATCTATCTTTTGTGATTAAGGATTTTTTAAAATCCAGACATAGAAAAAGAACCCATAACAAAGGCTGGATAAAAACCGAGGTATCCAAAAAGGAGGAGTCCTTCCCACGTTAAACTCATAATATAATGTCGTACCTGAAGGTATGCATAGATATGAGAATGTGGAATATTAAACCGAGCTTGTAAATCTTGGAATAAATATATCCCTCTATTAAAAGTGTCCAAAAGATCCTCTGTTACCCTCAGTCCTCTAATCTTCCATAACTGGAAGGGGCTAGTATCCATACCAGCTGGAGAATAAATATTTCCTAATAGTGGGATAAACCTGGGAGAAAGGTATGTACGCTTTAAAAATGTATGGGCTAAACACCAAGATAGAAGATCATCCCTATGTAAAATATGTGTAAGAATGTTCGTAGGTAAATCCTTAATAGAGACATAGGGCAGAAATTAAAGTTCCCACTTACCCAAAAATACCCCTCGAATGCTTCTTCATGAAAATGACCCGTACCTAATTGCCAATCCAGGACATTGCGTAGCAACATTGCCCAATTATATCACTTAAAATTGGGAAGACCAAGGCCTCCACTTAAATAGGGGGACGTGCAGTTTCTTAAAGGCTATTCTCGGCGTTTTCCCTTTCCAAAGGAAAATCCACGTTGTGTTGTTTAAACATTTTAAGTCCCTTCTAGTAAGAAGAAAGGGAAGCATTAAAAGAGGGTATAATAATTTGGGCAGGATGAACATTTTAACAAGGTCAATCCTGCCAGCTAAAGAGAGAGGAAGATGCTGCCAACCTTCCAAGAGTGCAGATACTTCTATACATTGTTTAGTGATGTTTAAATTATATATTAAGCTAGGATTATTAGACAAATACCCAAGTTAGAGGATGGTTAACTTCTTTAAATAGATAGCTATGTATACTATTATTGAATTTATGAAGCCAGAGGATCTCCGATTTGGCCATATTCACCTTATAGCCTGATATAACTCCAAAGTTTGTAATCAGTTGTAGTATTTTATGAATATATAAGGAGGAGTGTTCCACAAATAGCGCATATAAAGCAAGGTGTAATATCGACCCTTTAATATTTATTCCAGGGAAAGAGAGGCGTAGTTTTATTGCTAAGGGTTCCAAAACTAAATTAAATAGAAGTGGCGACATTGGGCAACCCTGCCTAGTTCCTCTATATACAGGTACCCCTGGGGAAAAAACACCATTAATCAAAATGTGAGCCATTGGTATATGAAAAATATTACAAATAAAATATAGAAATGAGCCGTTAAAGCCAAAACGCCTAAGAGTCTCAAACAAATTATTCCATTCAACCCTATCAAAGGCCTTAGACTTGCCATTTGCTAATGTAGAAATAGTTTTTTCAATTTCCTCCCAAGTAATCGGCGCATTTAAACATTTTATCTGCTCTTGTGTAATTTGGGGAAGCACTAAGTTCTTCCAAATATTATGTGATGGTGCCATTGAAGTAGATGTTTGGCTGTATAAATCAGTAAAATAATTTGTGAAAGCTGTTGCAATAGCAGCTGGCGTCCTGTCTATAGTACCACAAAATCTAATAGCTGCTACATGTTTGCAAGAGGATTGCATCTTGACTAAAGAGGCAAGTAGCTCACCCAACCTATTCCCAAATCTATAATAGTGACTATTAGTTTTTAGCAATGAGTGCGATGCTTGATGTGCAAAATAAACATCCTGTTATTCTTTGCTTGTCAAATAAGCCTCTCGTGTCAAAGTTGTGGGTGTTGCACAATAGGAATGATAAGCCACAGTTAATTTTTCCTGCAACTGTTGAAGTTTCTGTCAAGTTTTCCTATGTAACTTAGCATTGTATGCTATTAAATTACCGGAGAGTACTGCTTTAGCAATGTCCCAAAATAGTTCAGGACTATCTAAAGGTCTCTCATTATCCATTAAGTAGTCATTGCATGAATGTATTAGATGCTTCTTTCTGAACTTTCTGAAGAGTATAAATAATACTGAACTTTCTGAAGAGTATAAATAATACTGAACTTTCTGAAGAGTATAAATAATACAGAAAATGCAAGGTATTTCTATTACTACAAGGGGGACCATCTGAAAAAAAAAAACAGTTCTATTGGTGCATGATCTGAAATCATCACATCATAGATTTTATCCTTAATAACCCTAGGAATGAGAATTAGAAATAGGTCTATTCTAGAGAGAATAGGAGCCGCTCTGGAGGCACAGGTATAATCCCTACCATCTGGATTGCGTAGTCTCCAGATATCCACTAGTTGAAGAGTATCTTTCAATTTTTAAGAAATGTTCCCCTCAAACTTTCTGTGTTTGCTGATTGATGTTCTCAACCTTGAACATCCCGAGGATTGGAATCTGTCACATACGGGGTCTGAAGCTAAATTAAAATCCCCTCCTAGTATTAGATCCATACCCTGAAATGGGGCCAGCACCTGAATTAAACCCGCCCAAAACTCAGTAGCCTTTTCATTAGGGACATAGATATTGCAGAGCACCCAAACCCTACCTCATATGCTGACCTGTAATATCAAAAATCTACCTTCAGGGTCCTTGACAGACTTGACCACATCAACTGTATACCGTTTGCCAAAAAGTATTGCAATTCCCATCTTTGCATCTTAAAACTCCCCACATTCCATGATACAAATTTAAGCGGCATTGTAATTTCTAAAAAGGGTAATATAGTACAGTGTTTTTCAACCAGTGTGCCGTGGCACACTAGTGTGCCATGAGAGATTCTCAGGTGTGCCGCGGCAGACTGACAACAGTGTGACATATTTTTTAAACTTTTCTTGTTTTTTACTCCCAGTGCAGGGGTAGTTAGGAGGCATGGCATAACAGCACAATACATACAGTATGTTTGTCTGTGTGTATGTGTATATATATATATCCTGTATTAGGCTACAATGTGTGATTTTTAAAAAATTTTGGGATGGTGGTGTGCCACAGGATTTTTAATGTAAAAAAGTGTGCCACGGCAAAAAAAAGGTTAAAAATCACTGATATAGTAGATAACCAGATTGAAGTGAGGAAACAAAAGAGATGGTAGGGAGGAGAGGAGAGAGAGAGAGAAAAAAAAACACACACTCTTAAACACATGAATTAAACCTTCTATAAATAAACACATGTGTTCCAGTGTACTATCTCCTCTAAAAGGGAGGATGCACTGCAAGAATCAGCCATCCAAGTAGCTAATACAATACCATTCTTTTGTTGCACCTCAAAATATGCAATTCTCAGTGTTCCATAAACCATGAACTGCACATATGCAAAAAATAACAAAAACACATTCTGTGAGAGAATCATTATGATGCATAAGTTTACTTCAAAGCATTATTTTATGTGAACAATTAAAATATAATAAATACATTATATTATATAACATAAAACTTGAGTTATAAGTGATAACCATCAAAGTGACCAATACCATTTAAAACCTGGGGAGGGAGAAAAAAAGGCCTTAAACATCCTTTTTGTAACATATCAGATTTTACATTCCAAAGCACCTTAAATATAAGCCTAGACATAAGATCTTTTTAAAGTAAACAATCCAAATAAAGAATGTATAAAAAGGAGTATAGTTTAATCAGTAATCTGTAATACTTGCCCCTCTAAAATTATAAGTAGATAGGCAATAGCCAAAACATCTGTTAACACTGGAAGCTTAATTATATGTGAAGGTTCACAGACTTTCTTATACATTTTATTCCTTCCTTTGGAATACAGATTACACTTCTATACTTGGAGAGACCAGAGGAGAGGAATTGTAAGCAAGACCACCGGATTGATGTAGAGGCCGCACGTGATCATACACATGTGAGAGTACATGGAATTGATTCCCAGCAGTGACTGAAGATGCCATAGTAACACAGAGGGAAGACGCTTCTCCCGAAAATCTAGCATTGTGTGGTAAGAATCATCGGCAATCACTCTGGATGGAGCCCCACACCTAGAAGGTCTGATAAGATTCCCCGGGTAAGCCCTGCTGGTATACATTTAAAGAATATTCAAAGGCATACCTGTATTCCGTAAGTGCTAGACTCTGACCACTGGCTTTACTTTCCTTGGAACTTTATTATAACAAAAAGATTCTGTGCCCAACAGTATCGATTCATGTAATAGAGATGCCTTTATTGGATTTGTGCTTTATCGGACTTTTGTGCCAAAATGTCACAATTTACTCTGCAAATAGAGATGCAGTTGTTGGGCTTGTTTTATAGATAACAGACGTCTTTTTTTGTATTTAATTGTGGACACATATTATTTTTTGTGTGCTTATGCTTAATGTTTATGTCTATATGCTTATACAAATGAAAGAAAAAGGTTAACCAACGCTCAGTGAATAAAAGAAAAAACTTTATTACAAAAAAACGTTAAATATAGGACAGCAAGCAACCTATACAAAATTACCGAAGGGAGCGCAGCAAAAGGGCTTACGCATTTCAGCAAAATGCCATAGTCATAGCCTGTGTAATGCTATCACCCCATAGTTTAAAAACCCTAAGAGGTAAAATGATTGGTTAATCATGTGGCGCCTCCCCTCACTAGCACCTATGCGTATGTGTTGCCAATAACCTGCAATGTTAAGGACCTATTCTGTATTAATGTCATGTCAGAACTAAATATATATATAAATCAGTACAAGGAACACAAAAATGTATAACTTCCAGTTCCATATAGGAATAAGGTTTATGACAATAGGACATTGAATTCCCGGGCCTGTCTAGGTCCCTGTGAGATACTACCTGTAACATATATCTGTAGTATTGGATGTCTGACATAAATGAAATTTATACTAGATGTACTGTGTCCATATGAATGTATACAGAGATTACTGATGCATGTGAGGAAACAAAAAAGGGGGGAGCTAACCCTCAAGAAAAATTATATACCTGACCAGAATTGTTTTAATCTATTCAATACATAGCACACAGTGATTTAACAGATAGATAATTAGCATAATGTTCACTGCATAACTGTTTGGAAGGACAGAGTATATCTAGTCTAGAAATTATAATATATAGGGGCCTTGGAGTGGCCTAGGATTACCATTACGGAGATGAAACAGGATGGCTCAAAGAAATGTACTAAACTATTCCCAATAGTTAATTAGATCATATCTGGAATTGAGGCCCTCTGGGTGTCTAGTCCTGAGCCTAAACATCCAGTAGGCCTCTCGTTTTGCCAGACGTTTTTCCAAATCTCCCCCTCACTTAGAAAGTTTTACTTTTTCTATGGCACACCATCTCAGTGTGTGTACTTCTCCATGATGATTATCCACAAAGTGGCATACCAATGGAAATGTGTATTTCTCTTGTATAATTGTAGATAAATGTTCCCTAATGTGTGATTTTATGTCCCTTGAGGTAAGTCCTATGTATTGAACCCCAAATTTTTGACATCTTAACAAATAAATAACCTCAGAGAACATACAATTCATGCATGGTTTTATCCTGAATTCCTCACCCGTTATATGTGAGGTGAAAGTTTTATTTTTTTCAAGAAATTTACATGCCCTACACTTTCTGTGTCCACAATTGTACATGGCTGTACTACTCATCCAAGTGGAAACCCTTGTATTTTCTGTTTTTATTAGGGTAGGAGAGAGCAGGGACCCCAATGTAGGACATTTCTTGGAACTTCATCTAATTCCATTCTTGACCAGTTCTGTTAATTTGTCATCTGCTGCCAGAATGTGAAAATGTTTCCGTATTATTTTTGAAATCTGAGGGAACTGGACACTATAGCTGGTGATAAAATTGACTCCCTTAAAGGGTTCAAGTTTAACTTTTCTGTCCCCCAAAAGGGATGATCTTTGTATTTTGTCCACCTTGTTTCTTGCAATATTGATGGTTTTTTGGGTATCCCCTCTCCCTCAGCCTATGTTCCAATTCCTTTGCTTTGCGGCAGTAGTCTCCATACTCAGAACAGTTACGTTTTAAACGTATAAACTCTCCTTTCGCCACTGCACTGCAGTGTGATTAGGATGGCAACCTCTGCCGTGAAGCAAGGAGTTTCCCGAAATTGGTTTTCTGTATATCTTGGTTAGAAACTTACCCTCTTTGGAGCCAGTTAGGGTGAGATCAAGATAGTTGATTCTCTCACCATATAACTCAAATGTAAACCTGAGGCCAACATCCTTGTTGTTAAGCATATTTACAAAGGTCTCAACTTCAGATTTTCTACCCTTCCATATAAAGAGGAGGTCTTCAATAAACCTTCCGTACATGTCAATATCTTTCTTATAGATGTCTCTATCTCCAAATATGTGGAAAAACTCCCACCAACCTAAAAATAGGTTGGCGTACGAGGGGGCAAATTTAGCCCCCATCGCTGTTCCACACCTTTGGAGATAGAAAACTTCCTGGAATTGGAAGAAATTATGGGTAAGGAGAAATGTACGGCTAGATCACGAGTCTTGCGTTAGCCTTAAAAAGCAGCGTTGAGAGGTCCCAACGCTGCTTTTTAACGCCCGCTGGTATTACGAGTCCTGCAGGTACAGGTGTACCTCTCACTTTTCTTCCACGACTCGAGGCTACCGCAAATCCCCTTACGTCAATTGCGTATCCTATCTTTTTAATGAGATTTGCCTAACACCGGTATTACGAGTCTTGGAAGAAGTGAGCGGTACAGCCTCTCCTGTCAAGACTCCTACCGCATTTGAAAGTCAGTAGTTAAGAGTTTTATGGGCTAACGCCAGAACATAAAGCTCTTAACTAAAGTGTTAAAAAGTACACTAACACCCATAAACTACCTATTAACCCCTAATCTGAGCCCCCCCCCCACATCGCAAACACTAAAATACATATTTTTAACCAATAATCTGCCACCTACATTATACCTAAGAACCCCTAATCTGCTGCCCTTAACATCGCCGACACCTAGATTATATTTATTAACCCCTAATCTGCCATCCCTAACATCGCCGTCACCTACCTACAATTATTAACCCCTAATCTGCCGACCGGACATCGCCACCACTTTAATAAATGTATTAACCCCTAAACCGCCGCACACACCTCGCAAACACTAGTTAAATTTTATTAACCCCTAATCTGCCATCCCTAACATCGCCGACACCTACCTACATTTATTAACCCCTAATCTGCCCCCCCAACGTCACTGCAACTATATTAAATGTATTAACCCCTAATCTTCTGACCCCAACATCGCCGCTACTATAATAAATTTATTAACCCCTAAACCTAAGTCTAACCCCCCTAACTTAAATATAATTTAAATTAAACTAAATAAATTTAACATAATTAAATAAATTAATCCTATTTAAAACTAAATACTTACCTATAAAATAAACCCTAATATAGCTACAATATAACTAATAGTTACATTATAGCTAATTTAGAATTTATTTTTATTTTACAGGCAACTTTTTATTTTTTTTAACTAGGTACAATAGTTATTAAATAGTTTTTAACTATTTAATAACTACCTAGCTAAAATAAATACAAATTTACCTGTAAAATAAACCCTAACCTAAGTTACAACTACACCTAACACTTCTCTATAATTAAATTAATTACCTAAACTACCTACAATTAATTACAATTAAATTAAATAAACTAAATTATGAAAAAAACAAACACTAAATTACAGAAAATAAAAAAATTACAAGAATTTTAAACTAATTACACCTAATCTAATCCCCCTAATAAAATAAAAAAGCCCCCCAAAATAAAAAAAATTCCCTACCCTATACTAAATTACAAATAGCCCTTAAAAGAGCCTTTTGCGGGGCATTGCCCTAAAAGTAATCAGCTCTTTTACCTGTAAAAAAAAATACAATACCACCCAACATTACAACCCACCACCCACACACCCCTACTCTAAAACCCACCCAATCCCCCCTTAAAAAACCTAACACTAACTCCCTGAAGATCACCCTACCTTGAGCCGTCTTCATCCAGCTGGGCACAAGTGGTCCTCCATACGGCAGAAGTCTTCATCCAATCGGGGGAGAAGAGATCCTCCAGACAGCAGAAATCTTCATCCAGGTGGCATCTTCTATCTTTATCCTTCCGGACCGGAGCGGGTCCATCTTCAATAAAGCTGATGTAGAGCATCCTCTTCAAACGAAGTCCTAAAGAAGAATGAAGGTTCCTTTAAATGACGTCATCCAAGATGGCGTCCCTTGAATTCCGATTGGCTGATAGAATCCTATCAGCCAATTGGAATTAAGGTAGGAAAAATCCTATTGACTGATGCTATCAGCCAATCGGATTTAAGTTCAATCCGATTGGCTGATTCAATCAGCCAATAGGATTGACCTTGCATTCTATTGGCTGATTGGCCAGCTCAGCCCCATTGTTTCCTATGGGGAAATTGTGCATGAGCACGTTTTGCCAGCTTACCGCTGACTTAAGCAGCGCTGGTATTGAGGTGAGATGTGGAGCTAAATTTTGCTCAACGCTCACTTTTCTGAGGCAAACGCCAGCTTGCAGAAAACTCATAATACCAGCGTTGGCTTAAGTGAGCGGTAAGAAAAAGGCTCATTAGCACCGCACAGCCTTCTTACCAACAAAACTCGTGATCTAGCCGTTAGTTATTTCCACTAGAAAATCCTGAAACTCATACGTGTACTCTGAATCGTTCTTTAAATAGAACATTATTGCTTTGATGCCTTCCTTGTGAGGAATAGATGAGTACAGTGATACAGCATCAACTGTTACCCAACAAAAAGTGTCTTCCCACTTCTGGGATTCAATCATATTTAACACTAGTGATGTCTCGAATTGTTCGCCAGCGAATAGTTCCCGGCAAACATAGCTTGTTCGCCTTCACAACGGCGGGCGAACACATGCAATGTTCGATCCGCCCCCTATTCGTCATCATTGAGTAAACTTTGACCCTGTATCTCACAGTCTGCAGACACATTCCAGCCAATCAGCAGCAGACCCTCCCTCCCAGACCCTCCCAGCTCCTGGACAGCAGCCAGTTTAGATTAATTCGGAAGCTGCTTTCTTAGTGAGAGGAGGGACAGTGTAGCTGCTGCTGATTTAATAGGGAAATTGATAGCTAGGCTAGTGTATTCAGTGTCCAATACAGTCATGAAGGACTCATCTGGTCTCTACTGTAAGGACAGCACCCCAAAAAGCCATTTTTAGGGCTAGAATATCAGTCTGTTTTTTTGTTTTTTTTCCCTGTGTAATCTAATTGCATTTGCCTGCCTGCCAGCGTGTGTGTCAGGCTCACAGCGTATACAGTGCATACTTGCCCAGTGCCACCACTCATATCTGTTGTAACAGTAGTGTAAATTTAATAAAAAAAAAACTTTTTTGACTGTGAAACATCAGTCTGCTAGTGTAATCTAATTGCAGTTGCCTGCATGCCAGCGTGTGTGCCAGGCCCATTTGCCCAGTGCCACCACTCATATCTGGTGTAACAGTAGAGTAAATAAAAAAAACTACTTTTTTGACTGTGAAACATCAGTCTTCTAGTGTAATCTAATTGCAGTTGCCTGCCTGCCAGCGTGTGTGCCAGGCTCACTTGCCCAGTGCCACCACTCATATCTGTTGTAATAGTAGTGTAAATTTAAAAAAAATAACTTTTTTGACTGTGAAACATCAGTCTGCTAGTGTAATCTAATTGCAGTTGCCTGCCTGCCAGCGTGTGCCAGGCCCACTTGCCCAGTGCCACCACTCATATCTGGTGTAACAGTAGTGTAAATAAAAAAAAAAAAACATTTTTGACTGTGAAACATCAGTCTTCTTGTGTAATCTAATTGCAGTTGCCTGCCTGCCAGCGTGTATGCCAGGCTCACTTGCCCAGTGCCACCACTCATATCTGTTGTAACAGTAGTGTAAATTTAAAAAAAAAAACTTTTTTGACTGTGAAACATCAGTCTGCTAGTGTAATCTAATTGCAGTTGCCTGCCTGCCAGCGTGTGTGCCAGGCCCACTTGCCCAGTGCCACCACTCATATCTGTTGTAACAGTAGTGTAAATTTTTAAAAAAAAACTTTTTTGACTGTGAAACATCAGTCTGCTAGTGTAATCTAATTGCAGTTGCCTGCCTGCCAGTGTTTGTCCCAGGACGACTTGCCCAGTGCCACCACTCATATCTGGTGTAACAGTAGTGTAAATAAAAAAAACAACTTTTTTGACTGTGAAACATCAGTCTTCTTGTGTAATCTAATTGCAGTTGCCTGCCTGCCCGTGTGTATGCCAATCTCACTTGCCCAGTGCCACCACTTATTTCTGTTGTAACAGTAGTGTAAATTTAAAAAAAAAAAAAACTTTTTTGACTGTGAAACATCAGTCTGCTAGTGTAATCTAATTGCAGTTGCCTGCCTGCCAGCGTGTGTGCCAGGCCCACTTGCCCAGTGCCACCACTCATATCTGGTGTAACAGTAGTGTAAATTTAAAAAAACCAAAACATTTTTGACTGTGAAACATCAGTTTGCTAGTGTAATCTAATTGCAGTTGCCTGCCTGCCAGCGTGTGTGCCAGGCTCACAGCGTATACTGTGCCCACTTGCCCAGTGCCACCACTCATATCTGGTGTAACAGTAGTGTAAATATAAAAAAAAAACTTTTTTGACTGTGAAACATCAGTCTGCTTGTGTAACCTAGTTGCAGTTGCCCGCCTGACAGCTTGTGCGCAAGGCTAACAGCGTATACTGTGCCCACTTGCCCAGTGCCACCACTCATATCTGTTGTAACAGTAGTGTAAATTTAAAAAAATAGTAACTTTTTTGATTGTGAAACATCAGTCTGCTAGTGTAATCTAATTGCAGTGGCCTGCCTGCCAGTGTGTGTGCCAGGACCACTTGCCCAGTGCCACCACTCATATCTGGTGTAACAGTAGTGTAAATAAAAAAAACTACTTTTTTGACTTTGAAACATCAGTCTGCTAGTGTAATCTAATTGCAGTTGCCTGCCTGCCTGCCAGCGTGTGTGCCAGGCTCACTTGCCCAGTGCCACCACTCATATCTGTTGTAATAGTAGTGTAAATTTAAAAAAAATAACTTTTTTGACTGTGAAACATCAGTCTGCTAGTGTAATCTAATTGCAGTTGCCTGCCTGCCAGCATGTGCCAGGCCCACTTGCCCAGTGCCACCACTCATATCTGGTGTAACAGTAGTGTAAATTTAAAAAAAAAAACTTTTTTGACTGTGAAACATCAGTCTGCTAGTGTAATCTAATTGCAGTTGCCTGCCTGCCAGCGTGTGTGCCAGGCCCACTTGCCCAGTGCCACCACTCATATCTGTTGTAACAGTAGTGTAAATTTAAAAAAAAAAACTTTTTTGACTGTGAAACATCAGTCTGCTAGTGTAATCTAATTGCAGTTGCCTGCCTGCCAGTGTTTGTCCCAGGACGACTTGCCCAGTGCCACCACTCATATCTGGTGTAACAGTAGTGTAAATAAAAAAAACAACTTTTTTGACTGTGAAACATCAGTCTTCTTGTGTAATCTAATTGCAGTTGCCTGCCTGCCCGTGTGTATGCCAATCTCACTTGCCCAGTGCCACCACTCATTTCTGTTGTAACAGTAGTGTAAATTTAAAAAAAAAAAAAACTTTTTTGACTGTGAAACATCAGTCTGCTAGTGTAATCTAATTGCAGTTGCCTGCCTGCCAGCGTGTGTGCCAGGCCCACTTGCCCAGTGCCACCACTCATATCTGGTGTAACAGTAGTGTAAATTTAAAAAAACCAAAACATTTTTGACTGTGAAACATCAGTTTGCTAGTGTAATCTAATTGCAGTTGCCTGCCTGCCAGCGTGTGTGCCAGGCTCACAGCGTATACTGTGCCCACTTGCCCAGTGCCACCACTCATATCTGGTGTAACAGTAGTGTAAATATAAAAAAAAAACTTTTTTGACTGTGAAACATCAGTCTGCTTGTGTAACCTAGTTGCAGTTGCCCGCCTGACAGCTTGTGCGCAAGGCTAACAGCGTATACTGTGCCCACTTGCCCAGTGCCACCACTCATATCTGTTGTAACAGTAGTGTAAATTTAAAAAAATAGTAACTTTTTTGACTGTGAATCATCAGTCTGCTAGTGTAATCTAATTGCAGTTGCCTGCCTGCCAGTGTGTGTGCCAGGACCACTTGCCCAGTGCCACCACTCATATCTGGTGTAACAGTAGTGTAAATAAAAAAAACTACTTTTTTGACTTTGAAACATCAGTCTGCTAGTGTAATCTAATTGCAGTTGCCTGCCTGCCAGCGTGTGTGCCAGGCTCACTTGCCCAGTGCCACCACTCATATCTGTTGTAATAGTAGTGTAAATTTAAAAAAAAAACTTTTTTGACTGTGAAACATCAGTCTGCTAGTGTAATCTAATTGCAGTTGTCTGCCTGCCAGTGTGTGTGCCAGGACCACTTGCCCAGTGCCACCACTCATATCTGTTGTAACAGTAGTGTAAATTTTAAAAAAAAAACTTTTTTGACTGTGAAACATCAGTCTGCTAGTGTAATCTAATTGCAGTTGCCTGCCTGCCAGTGTTTGTCCCAGGACGACTTGCCCAGTGCCACCACTCATATCTGGTGTAACAGTAGTGTAAATAAAAAAAACAACTTTTTTGACTGTGAAACATCAGTCTTCTTGTGTAATCTAATTGCAGTTGCCTGCCTGCCAGCGTGTGTGCCAGGCCCACTTGCCCAGTGCCACCACTCATATCTGGTGTAACAGTAGTGTACATTTAAAAAAAAAAAACATTTTTGACTGTGAAACATCAGTCTTCTTGTGTAATCTAATTGCAGTTGCCTGCCTGCCAGCGTGTGTGCCAGGCTCACAGCGTATACTGTGCCCACTTGCCCAGTGCCACCACTCATATCTGGTGTAACAGTAGTGTAAATATAAAAAAAAAAACTTTTTTGACTGTGAAACATCAGTCTGCTTGTGTAATCTAATTGCAGTTGCCCGCCTGACAGCTTGTATGCCAGGCTCACTTGCCCAGTGCCACCACTCATATCTGTTGTAACAGTAGTGTAAATTTAAAAAAAAAAACTTTTGTGACTGTGAAACATCAGTCTGCTAGTGTAATCTAATTGCAGTTGCCTGCCTGCCAGCGTGTGTGCCAGGCCCACTTGCCCAGTGCCACCACTCATATCTGGTGTAACAGTAGTGTAAATTTAAAAAAAAAACATTTTTGACTGTGAAACATCAGTCTTCTTGTGTAATCTAATTGCAGTTTCCTGCCTGCCAGCGTGTGTGCCAGGCTCACAGCGTATACTGTGCCCACTTGCCCAGTGCCACCACTCATATCTGGTGTAACAGTAGTGTAAATATAAAAAAAAAAACTTTTTTGACTGTGAAACATCAGTCTGCTTGTGTAATCTAATTGCAGTTGCCCGCCTGACAGCTTGTGTGCCAGGCTAACAGCGTATACTGTGCCCACTTGCCCAGTGCCACCACTCATATCTGTTGTAACAGTAGTGTAAATTTAAAAAAAAAAACTTTTTTGACTGTGAAACATCAGTCTGCTAGTGTAATCTAATTGCAGTTGCCTGCCAGCGTGTGCGCCAGGCTCACAGCATATACTGTGCCCACTTGCCAGGTGCCACCACTTATATCTGGTGTAACAGTAGTGTAAATTAAAAAAAAATAACTTTTTTGACTGTGAAACATCAGTCTGCTTGTGTAA
Organism: Bombina bombina; assembly: GCF_027579735.1. Taxonomy (NCBI): domain Eukaryota; kingdom Metazoa; phylum Chordata; class Amphibia; order Anura; family Bombinatoridae; genus Bombina; species Bombina bombina. The sequence continues at coordinate 646,684,683 of NC_069501.1, forward strand.
TATAATTGCAGTTACCTGCCTGCCAGCGTGTGTGCCAGGCTCACAGCGTATACTGTGCCCACTTGCCCAGTGCCACCACTCATATCTTGTTTAATAGTAGTGTAAGTGTACATTTAAAACCAAAAAAATGTTTTTGACTGTGAAACATCAGTCTGCTTTTTTGTGTCAGGCTCACAGCGTATACTGTGCCCACTGGCCCAGTGCCACCACTCATATCTTGTTTAATAGTAGTGTAAGTGTAAATTTAAAAAAAAATTAACTTTTTGGAATGTAAAACATCAGTCTGCTTTTTTGTGTCTTTTGTTTTTCTTGTTTAATAGTAGTGTAAGTGTAAATTTAAAAAAAAATGACAGGCAGAGGCAGGCCACCCCGCAGGTGCCATCGTGGTCATGGTGCTGTGATTCCCTTTGGCCCTAGAATAATGCCCAGTGTTCAGAGGCCAGATACCATGAACTCGAAAAGTTCTGAGGACATAATTGACTTTTTAACACAGGACACCCAATCTTCTATAGCTTCCACTCCGAACCTTGACGCACCATCCTCCTCCAGCTTATCTAAGGGCACCTCTCAAGTTACCACTCGCCGCCTGCCGCCACCACCAACACTAGCACCACAGCCACTTCACTTGATCTGTCAGAGGAGTTATTGACACATCATTTGGAAGAAATGAGTGATGCGCAAACCATCATTGACAGAGGATGTAGATAACAGTGATATGTCTCAGTCAGGCAGCATTACAGACATGGACGTACGGTGTGATGATGATGATGTTGTACCCGCTGCTGCTTCCTTTGTTGATTTGTCAGATACAAGTGAAGCGGTTGATGATGACGATGCATCCGTGGATGTCCCGTGGGTGCCCGCTAGAAGAGAAGAAGAACAGGGGGAAGGTTCAGATGGGGAGACAGAGAGGAGGAGGAGACTAGTTGGAAGCAGGGGGAGGTCATCGCAAGGAGCTAGTGGCACAGTCAGACAGCATGCATCGGCACCCAGGGTCAGCCAGACAGCACACCAATCAACGCATGCTGTTGCCACCACCAGAATGCCATCATTGCAGAGCTCAGCAGTGTGGCATTTTTTTGGGTGTCTGCCTCTGACAACAATGATGCCATTTGCAACCTGTGCCAAAAGAAACTGAGTCGTGGGAAGTCCAACACCCACCTAGGTACAACTGCTTTGCGAAGGCACATGATCGCACATCACAAACGCCTATGGGATCAACACATGAGTAGAAGCAGCACACAAACTCAAAGCCGCCATCCTCCTCCTGGTCCAGCATCTTCAGCCATGTCAACCACTGCTGTCCTCCTTGCCCCCTCTCAACCATCCGCCACTCCGTCTCTCTTCCGGAGAATTTCCTGCTCATCTGCCCACAGTCAGGTGTCTGTCAAGGACATGTTTAAGCGTAAGAAGCCAATGTCACAAAGTCACCCCCTTGCCCGGCGTCTGACAGCTGGCTTGTCTGAACTCTTAGCCCGCCAGCTTTTACCATACAAGCTGGTGGAGTCTGAGGCATTCCAAAAATTTGTAGCTATTGGGACACCGCAGTGGAAGGTACCCGGCTGAAATTTCTTTTCACAAAAGGCAATCCCCAAATTGTACTCGATTGTGCGAAAGGAAGTAATGGCATGTCTGGCACACAGTGTTGGGGCAAGGGTCCATTTGACCACTGATAGCTGGTCTGAAAAGGATGTTCAGGGCAGGTATATCACCTACACTGCGCATTGGGTAAACCTGCTGACGGCTGACAACCATGGAATGCGTGGCTCTGCAGAGTTGGTGACACCGCCACGACTTGCAGGCAGGCCTGCTGCCACCTTCTCTACTCCTCCTACTCCATCCTCTTCCATAACCTCCTCGGCTGAGTCCTCTTCTGCTGCTGCGTCTTGCTCCACATCAACGGCACCCCCCCAGCTCCCCAGGTACTATTCCACATCCCGGATACGGCAGTGTCACGCCGTCTTGGGGTTGACTTCCCTGAAAGCAGAGAGTCACACCAGACCAGCACTCCTGTCCAACCATGAATGCACAGGTGGATCAGTGGCTGACTCCGCACCAACTGAAGATCGGCAAAGTGGTTTCTGACAACGGAAGTAATTTGGTGGCGGCATTGAAATTGGGCAAGTTGACACATGTGCCTTGCATGGCACATGTGTGTAATCTGATCGTACAACACTTTGTGCATAAGTACCCAGGCTTACAGGACATCCTGAAGCAGGCCAGGAAGGTGTGTGGCCATTTGAGGCATTCCTACATGGCCATGGCGCACTTTTCTGATATCCAGCAGCGAAACAACATGCCAGTGAGGCGCTTGATTTGCGACAGCCCAACACGTTGGAATTCAACACTCCTAATGTTCGACCGTCTGATCCAACAAGAAAAAGCCGTTAACGAGTATTTGTATGACCGGGGTGCTAGGACAGCCTCTGCGGAGCTGGGATTTTTTTTGCCACATTACTGGACGCTCGTGCGCAATGCCTGTAGGCTCATGCATCCTTTTGAGGAGGTGACAAACCTAGTCAGTCGCACCGAAGGCACCATCAGCGACATCATACCATTTGTTTTCTTCCTGGAGCGTGCCCTGCGAAGAGTGCTGGAGCAGGCCGTAGATGAGCATGAAGAGGAAGAGTTGTGGTCACCATCACCACCAGAAACAGCCTTATCAGCATCACTCGCTGGACCTGCGGCAATGCTGTAAGAGGATTGTGAGGAAGAGGAGTCAGAGGAGGAATGTGGCTTTGAGGAGGAGGAGGAAGACCAACCACAACAGGCATCCCAGGGTGCTTGTTGTCACCTATCTGGTACCCGTGGTGTTGTACATGGCTGGGGGGAAGAAGATACCTTCAGTGAGATCACTGAGGATGAGTAACGGGACATGAGTAGCTCGGCATCCAACCTTGTGCAAATGGGGTCTTTCATGCTGTCGTGCCTGTTGAGGGACCCTCGTATAAAAAAGCTGAAGGAGAATGACCTGTACTGGGTGTCCACGCTACTAGACCCCCGGTATAAGCATAAAGTTCCTGAAATGTTACCGAATTACCGCAAGTCGGAAAGGATGCAGCAGTTCCAAAATAAATTAAAAAGTATGCTTTACACAGCGTAAGGTGAGTAATCCTCCGACTCCACGACCACGCCGGCAAGGACAGGATGCTTTACAGACGTGTTGTTGATGGAGGACATGCAGAGCTTTTTAAGTCCTATGCATTGCCACAGCCCTTCGGGGGCCACCCTCAGAGAACGACTCGACCGACAGGTAGCAGACTACCTCGCCTTAACTGCAGATCTCGACACTCTGAGGAGCAATGAACCCCTTGACTACTGGGTGTGCAGGCTTGACCTGTGGCCTGAGCTATCCAAATTTGTGATAGAACTTCTGGCCTGCCCCGCTTCAAGTGTCCTGTCAGAAAGGACCTTCAGTGCAGCAGGAGGTATTGTCACTGAGAAGAGAAGTTGCCTAGGTCAAAAAAGTCTAGATTACCTCACCTTTATTAAGATGAATGAGGTATGGATCCCGAAGGGACTGACATTGGGCAATACATTCGACCAAAAAAAATGGTCCACACTCTGCTGTATTTTATCTTCGAATGCCGGATGACTTGCGTGACTTATCCGCCACCAACTAGGGTTCAAGCCGCAATGTTTTAGGGCACTTTCTGCCTGGGAAACAAACATCAATTTTTCTGGCCGCTGCTACAGCAGCAGCTGCAACAATACCTAATTTTTCAGGCATGTGTACATGCCAAATTTTTCTGGCCTCTGGTGCTGCACTGTGGCTTCAAAAACCACACCACTCATATCTGGTGGCACAGTAGATTGCACGCGCAATGCCCCAAATTTGAAGTAGGAGGACCGACCAAGCATCTTTTTCCATCTCCCGGTTCCTAAAATCCATGCCATATACACATCCCCTGATAGGGGACGTAACAGGAATTAAACTGATCAGAATAGTACTACTTAACACACCACTCATATCTGGTGGCACAGTAGATTGCACGTGCAGTGCCCCAAATTTGAAGTAGGAGGACCGACCAAGCATCTTTTTCCATCTCCCGGTTCCTAAAATCCATGCCATATACACGTCCCCTGGCGACGCAACTGCCTCTGGGAACCTTACCATGGGTCCCAGACCGCACGTCTTGTAATTCTCTGTCTGGGAAATTAACTATCTATCAAATCTATCTATTTATCTATCTATCAAATCTATCTATCTATCGTATCTATCAAATGTATATTGCATCTATTGATCTATCAATCTAATCTATGTATCTATCTATCAAATCTATATATCTCGTGGCCGGACTGTTTTGTGACAGCCACTTGTGTTTCAGCCAAATGTCCGTCAGCTAAAAGTCCAGTCATGATTGCACGCGCAGTGCCCCAAATTTGAAGTAGGAGGACCAACCAAGCATCTTTTTCCATCTCCCGGTTCCTAAAATCCATGCCATATACACGTCCCCTGATAGGGGGCGTAAAAGGGATTAAACTGATCAGAATAGTACTACTTAACACACCACTCATATCTGGTGGCACAGTAGATTGCACGCGCAGTGCCCCAAATTTGAAGTAGGAGGACCGACCAAGCATCTTTTTCCATCTCCCAGTTCCTAAAATCCATGCCATATACACGTCCCCTGGCGCCGCAACTGCCTCTGGGAACCTTACCATGGGTCCCAGACCCTACGTCTTGTAATTCTCTGTCTGGGAAATTATCTATCTATCAAATCTATCTATTCATCTATCAAATCTATCTATCTTTCTATATATCTATCTTATCTATTAAATGTATATTGCATCTATTGATCTATCTATCTAATCTATGTATCTATCTATCTATCTATCTATCTATCTATCAAATCTATCTATCTCGTGGCCGGACTGTTTTGTGACAGCCACTTGTGTTTCGGCCAAATGTCCGTCGGCTAAAAGTCCGGCTACGATTGCACACGCAGTGCCCCAAATTTGAAGTAGGAGGCCCGAACAAGCATCTTTTTCCATCTCCCGGTTCCTAAAATCCATGCCATATACACGTCCCCTTGCGCCGCAACTGCCTCTGGGAACCTTACCATCGGTCCCAGACCGCACGTCTTGTAATTCTCTGTCTGGGAAATTACCTATCTATCAAATCTATCTATTTATCTATCAAATCTATCTATCTATCGTATCTATCAAATGTATATTGCATCTATTGATCTATCTAATCTATGTATCTATCTATCTATCTATCTATCTATCAAATCTATCTATCTCGTGGCCGGACTGTTTTGTGACAGCCACTTGTGTTTCGACAAAATGTCCATCGGACAAATGTCCGTCGGACAAATGTCAGTCGGACAAATGTCCGTCGGCTAAAAGTCCGGCCACGATTGCACGCGCAGTGCCCCAAATTTGAAGTAGGAGGACCGACCAATAATCTTTTTCCATCTCGGGGTTCCTAAAATCCATGCCATATACACGTCCCCTGATAGGGGGTGTAACAGGTATTAAACTGATCAGAATAGTACTACTTAACACACCACTCATATCTGGTGGCACAGTAGATTACACGCGCAGTGCCCCAAATTTGAAGTAGGAGGACCGACCAAGCATCTTTTTCCATCTCCTGGTTCCTAAAACCCATGCCATATACACGTCCCCTGGTGCCGCAACTGCCTCTGGGAACCTTACCATGGGTCACAGACCGCACATCTTGTAATTCTCTGTCTGGGAAATTATATATCTATCAAATCTATCTATTTATCTATCAAATCTATCTATCTATCTATCGTATCTATCAAATGTATATTGCATCTATTGATCTATCTATCTAATCTATGTATCTATGTTTCTATCAAATCTATCTATCTCATGGTTGTGCAAATGGACTGTTTGCGGTTGTTTGCGGTGCGTTAAACGGGGAGTTTGGTCTGTCACTGTGAAGCGGGAGTAACCCTTACACTACCTGATCGATACAACATCATACCTGATGTTTTAAAGCACGTTATTCCAAACAATTTAGGAATGTTAAGTGATTTATGCCCTTTATGGATTCAAACCAGACTCTGCATCAACTATGTCATTTTATGTGGGAGTTTTGCCATGGATTCCCCTCCCGCATGCCACAGTCCAGGTGTTAGTCCCCTTGAAACAACTTTTCCATCACTATTGTGGCCAGAAAGAGTCCCTGTGGGTTTTAAAATTCGCCTGCCTATTGAAGTTAATGGCGGTTTGCCCGGTTCGCCCGTTCGCGAACAGTTGTGGATGTTTGCGTTCGCCATTCGCGAACAGAAAATTTTCAGTTCGTGACATCACTATTTAACACATGTTTTGTGTCCTTAATATACGAGGGCATGGAGATGACAAAGAGTTGAAGTATAGAATCTAGTCACTGGGACAGGTGCTCAAACAATGACCCAATCCCACTGACTATCAGGCGACCTTGTATATTGCCTAGGGATTTATGAACTTTGGGAAGGTGGTGGAACAGGGGTATCCTTGAGTTCAACCAATGCCGCTCAAGCAATAGAACACCAGGTAGCAGTTAGGCCCAAAAAACAAAGAACACCTAGCAACAGACAAGGAGGGACAAAGTACACACCTACAGTAGAAAGTACACAAGGACCCCATACATCAGATATAGATCAGGTTTTTCCCTTAGACCTTCCCCTGTCATTAGTCCCCATAGAGTCACACAAGACGCAAGACAGGTACCCATTGCTGGGGCCACGAGCCCAAAGTAAGTACAAATAGGGAACGTGATAAATGTATCACAAAAAGATTTGACTAATGAGCAACTGAAATTTTTGGGATATGATCTCACGTTTGCCCCCACTGGTGAGTTTGATGTCTTCCAGACTATGATTGATGTAAATCGTCTAATCAGAAACATACATTTAAAAAAGCACTTTTCTGGTCAGGAATACATGGAACAAACATTAGAGGGCAAATATTTTAACAACATTAACCATGATCCTGGCAAACTATCCTTTCAGGATAAATTTGACACTGTGGGTTTACAGGAAGTACAATTTGAGGCAGACAACAATGAGGGTAACATCACTAAAGGTATCTCGATGAGACTCAAATCAAAATTCTATCCAATCCACTCCAGAGGAGATATTATAGAGACCTTTTATAATAGTATTGAAATAGATTTAACTAACTTAAAAACCTTAGGGAGTCAAATTAACCATAACATAACCAGAAAAGAGAGACTAGCCATCAAACAATTACAGGAAGATAACATTGTTATAAAAAAATGCGGACAAGAGGGGCACGGTTGTGGTTATAAATAAGACGACATACATAGAGGAAGCTCTCAGACAGCTAGGAAACTAAGGCCTAGATTTGGAGTTTGGCGGTAGCCGTGAAAACCAGCGTTAGAGGCTCCTAACGCTAGTTTTAGGCTACCTCCGGTATTTGGAGTCACTCAAAAAAGAGTCTAACGCTCACTTTTCAGCCGCGACTTTTCCATACCGCAGATCCCCTTACATCAATTGCGTATCCTATCTTTTCAATGGGATCTTTCTAACTATTTAGAGTCGTGTCTGAAGTGAGCGTTAGAAATCTAACGACAAAACTCCAGCCGCAGGAAAAAGTCAGTAGTTAAGAGCTTTTTGGGCTAACGCCAGTTCATAAAGCTCTTAACTACTGTGCTCTAAAGTACACTAACACCCATAAACTACCTATGTACCCCTAAACCGAGGTCCCCCCACATCGCCGCCACTCGATTAAATTTTTTTAACCCCTAATCTGCCGACCGCCACCTACGTTATACTTATGTACCCCTAATCTGCTGCCCCTAACACCGCCGACCCCTGTATGATATTTATTAACCCCTAACCTGCCCCCCACAACGTCGCCGCCAGCTACCTACAATAATTAACCCCTAATCTGCCGACCGCAAAGCGCCGCCACCTACATTATAGCTATGTACCCCTAATCTGCTGCCCCTAACACCGCCGACCCCTATATTATATTTATTAACCCCTAATCTGCCCCCCTCAACGTCGCCTCCACCTGCCTACACTTATTAACCCCTAATCTGCTGAGCGGACCGCACCGCTACTATAATAAAGTTATTAACCCCTAATCCGCCTCACTAACCCTATAATAAATAGTATTAACCCCTAATCTGCCCTCCCTAACATCGCCGACACCTAACTTCAATTATTAACCCCTAATCTGCCGACCGGAGCTCACCGCTATTCTAATAAATGTATTAACCCCTAAAGCTAAGTCTAACCCTAACACTAACACCCCCCTAACTTAAATATAATTTTAATCTAACGAAATTAATTAACTCTTATTAAATAAATTATTCCTATTTAAAGCTAAATACTTACTTGTAAAATAAATCCTAATATAGCTACAATATAAATTATAATTACATTGTAGCTATTTTAGGATTAATATTTATTTTACAGGAAACTTTGTAATTATTTTAACCAGGTACAATAGCTATTAAATAGTTAAGAACTATTTAATAGTTACCTAGTTAAAATAATTACAAAATTACCTGTAAAATAAATCCTAACCTAAGTTACAATTAAACCTTACACTATACTATCATTAAATTAATTAAATAAAATACCTACAATTACCTACAATTAAACCTAACACTACACTATCAATACATTAATTAAATACAATATCTACAAATAACTACAATTAAATAAACTAACTAAAGTACAAAAAATAAAAAAAAAGAACTAAGTTACAAAAAATAAAAAAATATTTACAAACATAAGAAAAATATTACAACAATTTTAAACTAATTACACCTACTCTAAGCCCCCTAATAAAATAACAAAGACCCCCAAAATAAAAAATGCCCTACCCTATTCTAAATTACTAAAGTTCAAAGCTCTTTTACCTTACCAGCCCTGAACAGGGCCCTTTGCGGGGCATGCCCCAAGAAGTTCAGATCTTTTGCCTGTAAAAAAACACATACAATACCCCCCCCAACATTACAACCCACAACCCACATACCCCTAATCTAACCCAAACCCCCCTTAAATAAACCTAACACTAAGCCCCTGAAGATCTTCCTACCTTGTCTTCACCATACCAGGTTCACCGATCGGTTCAGAAGAGCTCCTCCGATGTCCTGATCCAAGCCCAAGCGGGGGGCTGAAGATGTCCATGATCCGGCTGAAGTCTTCATCCAAGCGGGGCAGAAGAGGTCTTCCATCCAATTGAAGTCTTCATCCAAGCGGGGCAGAAGAGGTCTTCCATCCGATTGAAGTCTTCATCCAGGCGGCATCTTCTATCGACATCCATCTGGAGCGGAGCAGCAGCATCCTGAAGACCGCCGACGCGGAACATCCATCCTGGCCGATGACTGAACGACGAATGACGGTTACTTTAAATGACGTCATCCAAGATGGCGTCCCTCGAATTCCGATTGGCTGATAGGATTCTATCAGCCAATCGGAATTAAGGTAGGAATATCAGCCAATCAGATTGAGCTCGCATTCTATTGGCTGTTCCGATCAGCCAATAGAATGCAAGCTCAATCTGATTCGCTGATTGGATGTCAAAAATGTGGGGTCAAATACATAGGACTCACATCAAGGAACATAAAATCATGCATTAGGGAACATTTATCTACAATTATACAAGGGAAATCCACAACTCCATTGGTACGCCACTTTGTGGATAATCATCATGGAGAAGTACACACACTGAGATGGTGTGCCATAGAAAAAGTAAAACTTTCTAAGTGAGGGGGAGATTTGGAAAAACGTCTGGCAAAACGAGAGGCCTACTGGATGTTTAGGCTCACTCCAAGGCCCCTATATATTATAATTTCTAGACTAGATATATTCTGTCCTTCCAAACAGTCATGCAGTGTACATTATGCTAATTATCTATCTGTTAAATCACTGTGTGCTATGTACCGAATAGATTACAACAATTCTGGTCAGGGCTAAATTTGCCCCTCACACACCAACTTATTTTTAGGTTGGTGGGAGTTTTTCCACATCTTAGGAGATAGAAACATCTATAAGAAAGATATTGACATGTACGGAAGGTTTATCGATGACCTCCTCTTTATATGGAAGGGTAGAAAATCGGAAGTCGAGACCTTTGTAAATATAGATTGAAAGTAAGAAGGCGCCAAACATAGGGTAATATTGTTACAATCTGCAGACACGCTCAAGTAACATATAGATGGAATACTTACAAACGAAACGGCACCAAAACGTGCCTAGTGAGACAGACCGGGACCTCAACCGTCGCCCGGAAGACCAACCAATGGCATGCACCAAACTCCCGCAGTCACGTGAATGCTGTAGCCAATCACCGGTTCTTTGGGCTCACACACCTTCCTTGCAGACGTCCGGTTCAAAAAATAGTAGGATCACAGTATAGACAAACCAGGTGTCCCATACACTGCGATTTCAAGATGTTGATTTGTAACAGTACTAGAGTGAAAGTAAAACCCACTCCAAACAAGGTACACTAAAAACAATTTATTTAAAATGTTTTAAAATCAGCAACGCGTTTCTCGACCATGCAAGGTCGTTTCATCAGGCTTAAATACACAGTATGATATTCCTGCTGCTTATGTACCTCTTCTAACCAATCACAACATCTAAAGCCTCACACACCCTTAAGGAGGGCGGATATGTTATTCTCAATGAGCACGTTTATTTCAGACCACATTGGAAATCATGCTATTATACTCAACTTTGTATTGTATCATAACAATGCTAATATACATCCGTTACAAATTTGAATTTTATTTCGATCTTATTTCATTTAATTATACTGTCTTGCGTGACTAATTCTCGTTGATTATTTCAATAATTATTATTTATTCTATTTCTTCTATCATAAACTATATTAAAAAGGGCTCCATGTATAATACATCTACAGTATATTCCAATGTAATCTCAATATAAAATGTGCCCAAATTTTACCTTGGTCTCAATGATTATGCCATTATCTTATATAAAATACACACATTCTGACATTATGCTATACAGCGTTAAAAATAACAAATAATGGTTATGAATTTATTTCTTATAATTCTATGTTATAATTATTAAGTATCATAAAATTATGTATCAATAAAATCAATTATTATGTTTTCTAAACCATTTGACCAAAAGGACATATTTGTTCATAATCTGCATGTTCATACATATGTATTTGACCATCAGTTGATATAGGTTAATTGTTCTTAACTGGTGTCATAATAGAGCTGGCTATGATTTAATAGACCAGAAAGACTTATTGTCTTTATCTCCTATTTTTGTCTTTGTATTGATTATTATTCTCTATATGTAATAATGTATTTACTTTGTTTATTCAATGGTTTGATTATTTAATTTTGTTGATTAATTAAAGGCTGCAAGATCTATATTCAAGTTGAGGCCTAATGGATGTAAGGTTTGTAACCTATATATCCAAAAGGTCTCTCTTTGTCTCAATCTGAAAAAACGGTTGTAAAGATCAGATTTAGGGATATGTTCTATTGGAGTTATTTTTAAACAGCATGGATTTCCGTCATGTTTTGCATTACAGTGTCTGGATACACTATGTAATTTATAGTTCTTTTTAACGTTACGAAAGTGTTCGGACCATCTTACACTTAGGCGTCTGCAAGTGCGACCTATATATTGATATCCACAAATACAAGTTAACATGTAGATTATATAGTTAGATGCACATGTCATTCGACTATTCATTCTATATGTTTTCGAGGTGACCTTTGATTGAAATGTGTTTACATTATGAGTAATGTGATTGCACATCTTACATTTCTTATTATTGCATTTAAAACTCCCTTTTCTTAGTCGTTCACTGATATTTTTATTTCCAAATTGATTCGGTCTTTCTTCATTATTTTTATTTTGCATAACTTTGATTTTATTTTTAACAATTTTACTGGGTGCTAAAATCCTTTTTAGGTTTGGTGCCTTTTTAAAGACTACTGTTGGTTTTGTATCAAGTAACTGACCTAATATAGGGTCCTTCTTAAGGATTTTCCAATGTTTATCTATACTTCTTTTGATCATATCATGATTGCAATTATATTCTGTAATAAACATGACTTGATTTTCTCGGCTCTCTTGAGATCTATTAGAATTTTTTAAGAAATATAAATTTCTGTCATCATTTTTAGCTCTTTCGTATCCACTATTAATGATATATTCTGGATACCTTTTTTCTCTAAATCTTTTTTTGAGGATTTTGCTCTGGGACTCATAATCCGTTATGTTACTGCAATTTCTACGGATTCGTTTGAACTGCCCGTAGGGTACATTTATCTTCCATGGGTGATGGTGATTGCTCCTATAGTCTAAGTAACTATTACAGTCAACTTGCTTAAAGTGTGTGCTGGTAATAATTTTATTGTTTTCGAAACGTATTAATAAGTCCAAGAAAACCACACCACTATCATCTATTGTACTAGTGAATTTTAAGCCTCTATTGTTATTATTTAGATGCTTTACAAAGTTTTCTGCTGATAATTTGTCGCCTTTCCAGACGATAATCAAATCATCTATAAAACGGCCATAGTATACCAGGTTCGCCCCAAAGTTTGGGTCATATATATACTGTTGTTCGAATGATCCCATGTATAAATTGGCATAACTAGGGGCGAACCTGGTACCCATGGCCGTTCCTCTAACCTGAAGATAGTATTCATCTTGAAAAATAAAATAATTATGGTGTAAAATAAAAGAAATTAATGATAGAATAAATTCTTTTTGGGTATCTGGTAGATACATGTCTGTCTCCAGAACTTCAGAGATAGCTTGGATACCCATTGTATGTGGAATGTTTGAGTAAAGGGCTTGTACATCACATGTGATCCAAATTAGGTCACAAGTGATGTTAATTTTTTCAAGTTTACTAATCAAGTCCGATGAGTCTCGTATATAGGAGGCTAGACCTATTACGTACTTCTGTAAAAAGAAGTCAACGTAAGATGAAGCATTATCTGTTAAACTCCCTATTCCCGAGATTATCGGGCGACCGGGTGGACATTTGGAGTCTTTATGCAACTTGGGGAGATGGTAATAAAAGGCTTTGTTAGGTTCAGTTGGAATTAAATAATTTTTTTCTTTTTTATTTACTATACCTTCTTTATAGGCACACTCTACTATATCACCCAATGTGGCCAAATATTTATTGGTTGGATCAAATGACAGTTTAATGTAATAATTCTTGTCATCCAGAATTCTATTTGCCTCTTTTAGATAATCTGTCAGATCTTGAATGACAGTTCCCCCGCCTTTATCGGCTTGTCTTATGACGATAGACTTATCATTCTTTAAAGACTGAAGGGCCTGTTTCTCATTCCAATAGAGGTTGTTCTTTTTATTTAAACTCTTTGGAATCTGATCTAAATCATCAGTAACCAATTGCCTGAAAATTTCTATGTGGGCATTGTTTTGAAGTTTAGGGATAAAATTTGATTTATTTCTAAAGTTTGTATGGATGAAACCTTCACACAAATGGTCCATTAATGATTCAGGCTCAAATGTAGGAACAATTTGATTTTTGAGCCTGGCGTCCATACTATCCAACAATACAGGCAACATGGTTTCCTCTCTTAATTTTTTCTCTGCAAAAAATTTTTGCATCGAAAGCTTTTGTGTGAATCTATTTAGATCAACAAATAGGGAAAACATGTTGTGTGTATTTGAAGGACTAAATGACAATCCTTTTCCTATTACCCTGATTTCGTCGTCTGACAATGGACGGGATGATAGATTAAAGATGCCCCTACCTAGTTCCTGTAGTCTTGCCTTTTTGTGGGCTGTACTTCTTCCTCTACATCCTCGTCTGTGTGAGGTCTTTTGCCTTTGTATGGTGAGGTCAGGCTGACTACAGGTTCTAGGTAACTGGCGATCTTTTTTTGTTTCCAAATTGGTTGTCTTGGGCGCTGTTCTAAAAAATGGTTTCCTGAAGTGGATGGTTGGGGATTATTTACCTCATTATATTGAAGTGGCCTTTCGACACAGTTTTGAGGATTTAGGTCACTCAGTGTATGATACCTATTTGAGGTACTAATTTCAGTGTATTCTTGGGGACTAGAATTTCTTACATTTTGAGTATGTTCTCGAGTCATGTTTTCTACTGGTGTTCTCATATAAGGTGTTTGATTATTAAACATCATTTGATCATTTGACCAATGGTTATTAGGCGATGGTCTATAGTGATTGTATTGATCACGTGGATTCCTATCCCTGTTATGATGATGAAAATTTCTTTCATCTCTCACATAACCATAATTATTTGTATTGGATGGGCCTTTATGAGACCAATTCTGATCAGATGTCTGATGTTGTTCCTTCCTGGGTTTTGGTTGATTATATGTATTCTGTCTATAGTCTCTGTCATGGTAATTCGATACTTGTCTATTATAATTTCCATTATTATAATTACCTGAATTTTTCTTATTATTGTTATTGTTATTATTTTTGTTTTTGTGTTTATGATGACTAACCACTGTCCATCTACCATCGTAATATTGATTGTTGGTAGGTGTGACTGGATTCATCAGATTTTCTTCCTCTGAATGCTCATTTGAATTAGATGTTTCTGTCTGTATTTTCTTTCTATTATAAGTGTAAATTTCACCTTTAAGGTAATCCTCATTGTCCCTGGCTAATTTTCGATTTTTATTTTCCATAAGTTCTTTCTGATAGTTATCTGTTTTTTGCAAAACCATATAATTAAATTCTTCATATTGCTTGGTAGTTTTATATTTATCTAGGCTTTGTTGAACTACTTCTATTTCCTTAGATATTTTTTCAACTAGAGATTTCCGATAGGAAATCAGAATTTTCATAAGAGATATTGAACAAATGGTTAATGTGTCCTCCCACTTTGTGTTTAATGATTGGTCATCCTTAAATGAACAATTTTTAAGAATTCTTAACCCCCTAGGGACTTGGTTAGCATCCACATATTTTTGGAGCATCTCTGCATCTAACCAATGTCTACATTCATCATTTATAAGGTCTTCTAATTTTGCGAATAAAGTATGAATTGGCAGATGATCAATAGATGTATCTTCACTAGGGGCCACATTTGTGGATCCTACATGTGAAACTAATAATAGTCTCTTATTATGTCTTTCGTTAATAGAAAGCATATTTGGATATTTCTACAAAAGTTGTTGAGAGTTATTTTAATTTTATTTTTATTTTAAACTTGTAAACCTATTTAATTGTATTTTGGTCAATATACCAATGTTGCACTACTATTATATGTCAGTGGCTCAGAAATAAATATATTCTTACAGTGATTATTTTTTATATATATATGTGATTAATTGATATTTTATCAAACAGTGCTTAAATATGTTTTCCCAATGAGTCAAGTGATAGTTATTCTTTCTACCAATTTGGTGATGCTGAATATTTTATAAAAAACAATGTGAGTGACAGTAACCTATAATATGATTGACGTGTTTTTATAAATTTCTAACAAACTTTAAATCTCTAAAGGAAGAGTTACTACAAGTTTTATACTGTGCTAATTCTAAAAATATTGTGACTAAAAAGATTCCTTTCAACCAGTTACTAAATATTTACGCGTTGCTGATTTTAAAACATTTTAAATAAATTGTTTTTAGTGTACCTTGTTTGGAGTGGGTTTTACTTTCACTCTAGTACTGTTACAAATCAACATCTTGAAATCGCAGTGTATGGGACACCTGGTTTGTCTATACTGTGATCCTACTATTTTTTGAACCGGACGTCTGCAAGGAAGGTGTGTGAGCCCAAAGAACCGGTGATTGGCTACAGCATTCACGTGACTGCGGGAGTTTGGTGCATGCCATTGGTTGGTCTTCCGGGCGACGGTTGAGGTCCCGGTCTGTCTCACTAGGCACGTTTTGGTGCCGTTTCGTTTGTAAGTATTCCATCTATATGTTACTTGAGCGTGTCTGCAGATTGTAACAATATTACCCTATGTTTGGCGCCTTCTTACTTTCAATCTAGATTCGCTCATCGTAGTACAAACAATTGGAAGAGCTGCCGTCTTTTGGAATTGATTGGACTGTTCATTTGATATTATTTGTTATAACCTTCCGTGAGCGCACCTCTACAGGGAGTCCTAAGAAACCCTGAAACCTTTGTAAATATGCTTATCAACAAGGATGTTGGCCTCAGTTTTACATTTGAGTTAAATGGTGAGAGAATCAACTATCTTGATCTCACCCTACCTGGCTCCAAAGAGGGTAAGGTTCTAACCAATATATGCAGGAAATTCATTTTGTGCAACTCCTTACTTCTTGGCAGAAGTTGCCATCCTAATCACACTGCGGCGGCAGTGGCGAAAGGAGAGTTTATAAGTCTAAAACGTAACAGTTCTGAGTACGGAGACTACAGCGCGAAGCAAAGGAATTGGAACATAGGCTGAGGGAGAGGGGATACCCCCAAAAATCCATCAATATTGCAAGAAACAATGTGGACAAAATACAAAGATCATCCCTTTTGGGGGACAGAAAAGTTAAACTTCAACCCTTTAAGGGAGTCAATTTTATCACCAGCTATAGTATCCAGTTCCCTCAGATTTAAAAAATAATACATTTTCACATTCTGGCAGCAGATGACAAATTAACAGAACTGGTCAAGAATGGAATTAGATGTAGTTCCAAGAAATGTTCTACATTGGGGTCCCTGCTCTCTCCTACCCTATTAAAAACAAAAAATACAAGGGTTTCCACTTAGATGAGTAGTCAGGCATGTACAATTGTGGACACAGAAAGTGTAGGCCATGTGAATTTCTTGAAAAAAAAAATTCACCTCACATATAACAGGTGAGGAATTCAGGATAAAACCATGCATGAATGGTATGTCCTCTGAGGTTATTTATATGTTAAGATGTCAAAAATGTGGGGTCAAATACATAGGACTCACATCAAGGAACATAAAATCATGCATTAGGGAACATTTTTTTTTTTTTAAATATTTATTTATTAGTTTTTCCGACAATACATAAAAAGGACAAAAACAAATCAAACAAAACAAAATAATCAACACATATGTGAGCATAGATTGTGGAGGCACAGCTCCGAAACATATTATAACTCTCATGGAGACGCAGCTCCGCATCAATGAGATAAAAAATAATAATACAAAAGCCCATTCTACTACTGAGCCATTATCTTAGCTTGAATCACCTTTCCTCTACTCTAGCTTTTTCTTCTTTTCCTCCCCTCCGCTCCTCTTTTTTAACATCATTTTTTATTTTTTATTGAAACATAGTTACAATCACAAGAAGTACCACACATGGTATACAATAAAAAGAAAGAAAAGAAAAAGAATATACAAAAAGAAGGGAAAAAAAAAAAAAAAAAAAAGGGAAAAAAAAGGAAGGCACACACTTCCTCCTCCTCCTCCCGGCCCCCTCCCACAGCTCCAATACAGTACATAACCTCAAATAGAAAGTTCGCCTCTAAGGCAGGCTTCCAGAACAGGAACTGAATTACGGAACGGAAATATATATTGTTTTTGTATGCCCGTAGGTAAACTTTGTAGGAAATTATTCCATTTATTGAGAAATTTTTTAATCTCCTGTTCTGAATCGATCGAAGTATCGTATTGTTCAATGGTTAGTTTCAAGTGCATATTATTTATATATTGCACAAAGCTAGGAGAACTCTTTGATTTCCAAGAAGCAAAAATAGTGTTCCTAGCACACAGAATTGTGAAATTTACAAACATTATGTTCAAATTGGGTATTAAAAGTGACTTATCATATAACAGAATAATATCATCTAGTTTAAGGTGAAACTGGTGCCTGAAAATTTTTGAGAGCCAAAATGAGATTTTAGCCCAAAAGGATGCAACCTTTGGACAGCTCCAGATACAGTGGATCAAATTGGCCATTGGGAAGTTACATCTCCAGCAGGCATAGCGTTGATTTTTATTCCAAAGATTTAATGCGTGGGGCGTTACATATGTGCGATTAATCAATTTTAATTGTGCCTCTCTCCAAGCTAGTAACGGGGTAGCTTGCCAAGCCCTCAAAAAACTTTTACTAATTGCTTCAGTGTCAATCCCTGGTATGTCAGCTGACCACCTTTGTGCCAGGCCAGTAAGATGCTTCTCTCCTTCTTTCTGCAGTAGCAGTTTATACCAGTAGGAGATGGAGTGCACACCAGCACGGAAGAGGGCAATCCCTGTATGCAAGCCTTCCCAGCCTTCATCATCAAAACTAGTTTTCTTAGTATTCAGAAAGTGTCTGACTTGTAGGTATCCAAAAAAGTCTTTATTATCAATTTGAAATTTAGTTTTTATATTTTCAAATGAAAAAAGATTTCCAAACTCCCGGTTAATACATTGATCAAAGTGGATCAGACCCTTAACCTGCCAGTTTTTAAAGATCTTATTGTTTATACCTTCTGTGAATTCAGGGTTACCTATGATGGGTAGATATTTAGAATAGCTGTGATCAGCTTTTATAAATTTACATATCTTATGCCATGCAATAATAGGGTTTTTAAAGGTACACATTTTTTTCATCATAGTAGGTAATTTAGACATGTTTAAATGGATGAGCGCTTTGAGGGAAAAGGGCAAGAAAAAGTCCTGTTCTAACTCCTTTATTTGAAAGTGTCCCACGTCTACTAGCCAGTCTGGAATAATTTTAACCAGGCAAGCCCAATTATATTTTTGGAGACAGGGAAAGCCAAATCCCGCCGAGTCTCTCTCAAGGACAAGTTTATTTAAGGATAATTTAACTTTTTCTTTCCCCCACAAAAAGATCTTAAAGGCTTTGTTCATTCTTTTCAGATCACAAGATTTTATAAACAAAGGCATATTTTGCATTATATATAGGAATTTAGGGAGAATAGTCATTTTAACCAGGTTTATTTTTCCTGCCAGTGTAAGCGGGAAGTTTAACCATCTGGATAAGTCGTTTTCCACTTTGATAATAAGCCCTACAAAATTTTCCTCATACCATTTTTCTGGTGAGATATTAACATTAATCCCTAAATACCTCAAACTCTCAACTTCCTTAAATGGACATTCACTTTTACAGTTACCTGACTTTTGAATCCATAATATTTCCGATTTTTGTGAATTTACCTTGTATCCAGAAAACGTACTAAAACTGTCAAGAATTTTCATGAGTTTTGGGATATTTTCATCTGCTTTACTGATGAAGACTAGTAGGTCGTCCGCGTAGAGGGATATTCTAAACTCTTTAGAGCCCACTCTAATACCTTGCAGGTTATTCCTCAACACTGTTGCTAATGGTTCTATACATAAATTAAACAGCAGGGGTGATAACGGACATCCTTGCCTGGTCCCTCTGTTCAATTGGAAATTCTCGGATAATAGGCCATTTACCACTAAGGCTGAGAATGGGTTATCATAAAGTTTAAAAATAAATTTGAGGAAATTACCTATTAGGCCAAAGCTAGCTAACGAGTTAAAGAGGTGCTGCCACTCTATCGCGTCGAAAGCTTTTTCGGCGTCTATGGCAATCACTGCCTTATCATCCCTCTGATATGTGTTATCCTTAGCCTGAGCATTATAGTAGTCTACTGTCAGGAGCAATTTCCTTAAGTTGGTAAATGAGGACCTACCCTTTATAAATCCAGTTTGGTCACTGTGTATTAACCTTGGTAGTAATTTCTGGAGTCTTGCTGCTATTATTGCTGTTAATATCTTGTAATCGGAATTGAGCAATGAAATTGGGCGGTAAGCGTCCAGAGATTCGGGATCTTTACCTTTTTTGGGGATTAAAATAATTGTTGACCTAGTAAATTCTTTAGATGGAGCTGCACCTTTAATATAAAAGTAATTAAATAGGTCAACCAAATATTTTACAATATTATTTTGTAAGATTTTATAATATTCGTTTGGGAGCGCATCCGGCCCTGCAGCTTTATTCCAGGCTAGATTATTGATTGTTTTCTCAACTTCCTCCTGCGAAATTGAATTATTTAGTTCTGTTAACTCTTCCTCCCCAAGGTTTGGTAGATTACATGCTTCCCAGAACTTTATCTTATTGCTTATAATATTTTAAGAATTCCGCGCTAATATCATTAAGTTGGGTTAGTCTTTTCTTATCACTTTTTATTGCCAAAATAGTTCTTGAACCCTTAGTTGCTTTAACCAAGTTAGAAAGGCATTTGCCCATTTTCCCCCCATGTCTATAATATTTTGCATTTGTTTTTACAACTTCTGAGGCTGCGTTCTGATGTAAAAAAATTTCCCTTTCCCTCTTTGCTTGCTGGTATGCACTCCATCCTCCACTTGACAGATCCCTTAAGTAAGCATTGTATGCGTTAACTAATTGGTTAGCAAGTTGTGTGTTGCGCTCACTATTCTTTTTTTTTATATGGCACAAATATGCCTTTACTTCTCCCCGCAACACCGCTTTAGAAGCTTGCCATACAATTTCAGGGTTTTGAACCGAGTTTTGGTTAATATAAATATATTCTTTCCATTTTTCATTTAGCCAAATTTTGAATTTAGAGTTATTAGTAAGATATTTTGGGAAGCTAAACGAAAGATAAGATCTTTTTATCAAGTCAGTTTGTAATTGTAATATAATAGGTGCGTGGTCTGACAAAATGATTGCAGAAATTTCTGCCCTTGGTGTCCTGCCTGCTAATTTTTTGTCTATTAAAAAGTAATCAATACGTGAGAAAGTTTTGTGGGTTTTAGATTCATAAGTGTATTCTTTTACATCGGGATTTTGCAATCTCCAGATGTCCACCAGATTCAAAGTTTTTTTAAATTTTTTTAAAATCTTTGTCTCAGCCTTATAACTTTTATTTTTATTATTATTTTTTTTTTTTAATCATACTGTCAGCTCTATGTGAGCGATCCAGGGGGTATTGTGTAATTAGATTTAAATCACCTGCTATAATCAGACCATCATCTAAATAATTTGTTAATCTCCTTGTTAAGTTCTGCCAGAATTCTTTGTCTCCGTTGTTTGGAGCGTAGATATTACATAGCGTATATTTATGGTTGGCTATAACTACCTGTACTATAATCAGTCTACCTTCTTCGTCAATAAATTTATGTGTTATTTTGTAGTCTAAATTTTTATGGAACAATATTGCTACTCCCCTCTTTCTTTTGATACCCGAAGTCGCCACTACTTCACCAACCCAGCCAGACTTAAGTTTAAGAGCTTCATTGGCTACCACATATGTTTCTTGTAAAAAAGCAATTTGCGCCCTGCACCCCTTTAGGTGTTTCAAAATAGCTTTTCGCTTAATGGGTGTTGTTATTCCGCGAACGTTCCATGAAACCAGATTAATCACTGTCTCACTCATATTTTAACCACCGGCTTTTCAAAAAAAGATGTGGGAAAGGCCAGGAAGAGGAGGAAAAAAAAAAAAAAAAAAAAAAAAAAAGGGAATAAGAATGGAAAAGAGGATAAGCCCTCATTTCGAATAAAAAAACTTTTTAAGACCCAATCATTATGACTTTTCGGTGTTGCCATTTCTTACATCAAAGAATTTATCTAAGATCAAATATAGTTAATTCCTATTCAATTATCTCTAGTTTCTCCTAGATATTATCCAGAAAGGAATTAGCTTCCGCCCTGTTGGACAAAACATGCCATTCTCCAGACTTCAACACTTTGATCTTAGCTGGATATAAAAGAAAAGCATTAAAACCTTTTTCTATTAATTTAGAACAAAACGGAGCCATTTCCTTTCTGCGATTAGAAGTCTCAGTTGAATAATCTTGAAAAAGAAAGATTTTTTTATCATTTACAAGAACTGTAGCTTTCTTTTTCCTATAGTAACTCATAATGGCAACTTTATCTTGAAAATGCGAAAATTTCACGATTATGGATCTATTTAGTACGGTGCCATCTGGTCTTTTTTTTTCGGGGCCTATTCTATGGATTCTTTCAATCAATATTTTAGTTCGACTAGTAGGCATCTCTAATAGATTTGGTAATATTTCATCCATAAAATTATTGAGGTCAGCAAATTCTTGGGTTTCAGGAACACCTACTATTCTCAAATTGTTGCGTCTGGAACGATCTTCTAGATCGTCCAGTCTGTCCTGTAGTTTTTTAATTGTATAATCATAATGCTTAGAGTCTTGCTCTCGTGTGTTCAGTCTGTCTTCAATTTCAGAGATTCTAGCCTCTGCTTCATCTAACCTATTATTGAACTGCCTTACTTCCAGTGACAGTGCTGCTACATCTTGTCTGATCAACTCTAGGTGGGGTAACATTGATAGTGAAAACTGTTCTACCAACTGTTGAACATCTAGATTTGTCTGGAGAGTAACATGTTCCTCTGTTATACTATCTTGAGATAGCGAGGTCTGGGATTTAGCTTTGAGTTTGTCTTTTTTTGGTGGCATCATGGGTGATTTATTTTTAGCTATATGTACGAATTTCTCCATGTAAAGTGCAAAAAAAAGTGCTAAGGGGGTGAAGAGTATGGGGAAGTGTAAAAGATTAAAAAAAAGTTATTATGTGCAGTATAAGCTGTGTCTTGTTTGTGGGTGATAAGGGGAAATTAACAAAAAAAAAAAAAAAAAAAAAAGGGGAAGGGTGAATTAGGAAGTGTAGATGTGAGGTGCAAATTAAGGACGATCCTCAAGTGGGAATTAGTGCATTTATAAGAATGTATATGTGATGTGAGAAAAAAAAACTCTGTAAACTAAACTAAACAGAAAAAATTCTACCTTTAATTAGTTATCTCGTTCCCTTTTTATTTCCTTCTTCCTCCCTCCATTTCTTACATCAAAGAATTTATCTAAGATCAAATATAGTTAATTCCTATTCAATTATCTCTAGTTTCTCCTAGATATTATCCAGAAAGGAATTAGCTTCCGCCCTGTTGGACAAAACATGCCATTCTCCAGACTTCAACACTTTGATCTTAGCTGGATATAAAAGAAAAGCATTAAAACCTTTTTCTATTAATTTAGAACAAAACGGAGCCATTTCCTTTCTGCGATTAGAAGTCTCAGTTGAATAATCTTGAAAAAGAAAGATTTTTTTATCATTTACAAGAACTGTAGCTTTCTTTTTCCTATAGTAACTCATAATGGCAACTTTATCTTGAAAATGCGAAAATTTCACGATTATGGATCTATTTAGTACGGTGCCATCTGGTCTTTTTTTTTCGGGGCCTATTCTATGGATTCTTTCAATCAATATTTTAGTTCGACTAGTAGGCATCTCTAATAGATTTGGTAATATTTCATCCATAAAATTATTGAGGTCAGCAAATTCTTGGGTTTCAGGAACACCTACTATTCTCAAATTGTTGCGTCTGGAACGATCTTCTAGATCGTCCAGTCTGTCCTGTAGTTTTTTAATTGTATAATCATAATGCTTAGAGTCTTGCTCTCGTGTGTTCAGTCTGTCTTCAATTTCAGAGATTCTAGCCTCTGCTTCATCTAACCTATTATTGAACTGCCTTACTTCCAGTGACAGTGCTGCTACATCTTGTCTGATCAACTCTAGGTGGGGTAACATTGATAGTGAAAACTGTTCTACCAACTGTTGAACATCTAGATTTGTCTGGAGAGTAACATGTTCCTCTGTTATACTATCTTGAGATAGCGAGGTCTGGGATTTAGCTTTGAGTTTGTCTTTTTTTGGTGGCATCATGGGTGATTTATTTTTAGCTATATGTACGAATTTCTCCATGTAAAGTGCAAAAAAAAGTGCTAAGGGGGTGAAGAGTATGGGGAAGTGTAAAAGATTAAAAAAAAGTTATTATGTGCAGTATAAGCTGTGTCTTGTTTGAGGGTGATAAGGGGAAATTAAAAAAAAAAAAAAAAAAAAAAGGGGAAGGGTGAATTAGGAAGTGTAGATGTGAGGTGCAAATTAAGGACGATCCTCAAGTGGGAATTAGTGCATTTATAAGAATGTATATGTGATGTGAGAAAAAAAAACTCTGTAAACTAAACTAAACAGAAAAAATTCTACCTTTAATTAGTTATCTCGTTCCCTTTTTATTTCCTTCTTCCTCCCTCGCCTCAGTATTCTATAGCCTGAACCAGAGTGTATATATAGGAGATTAGCAATTTACTTTAAATATCAGCTCTAGGACGTTAGCTAGTCTCTTTAACTCAAGAGGATCTTAGTTAATACAATCACCCAACTAGAAAATTTGATAGTCAGAGGGACACAATTTTAGTGACCTAAATTTCTATGATCCCCAAACTAGAGTAAAAATTTAACGTTATTAGAAAGACTTCTTTTTGCAAATAAGAGTGTTCACAGAATATACAGACGTTACCTTAAAAAACATAGAAAAAAGAAAAAGAAAAAAAAGAAAAAAAAAACAGCACCAACTAATTAACTAGTTAACTTTTCCTGGCTTCAGGGTTTTAGCACACACTCAATCTTAATATGAAAGACAGCCTAGGATTAATCAAAAGAAATATCAAATGAGATGTATCTATGTCTGCCTTTAACAGAGTAGTAATACATCCTCCACATAAGAGAGATAACTCTGGGTATACCCACCAAGGTGGGTGACCTAAATCAATATTTGTATGACCAGTAGCAATATTTTCTGTGTAGCTGTCAGCCCTTATTTCACACAAAATATTTTACAATAATTTGGACAGGTAAAATATAGAACATCATAACTTTGAAAATCATTCAATTTCAGATGGCAAATATTACATTTTGATCATTACTGCAACAGAAAAAAAATAAATACAATAGCTGAAGCACTGCTTTGAGCAACCATTTGTCCAGTACAAAAACCATTCCTTCCCCCTATCTTCTTTTATTCAAAAGCACACCTGCTGGTTTAAGGCTAGCTTCACTGGGGTGACATTTTCCCTGAGGGGGGACTTAAGTCCATAAGTTCTTACCGCTTCCTGACTTCCTGAACCAAGTCAAGAGCCTTTAATGTGCGGTTGATTTGTATATAAATATACGAAGATGACCAATTACCTTCACCCACCTTCTCTAGGGCCCAGACTCGATTAGCCTCTTATGTCATGCAGGGAAGGAATAGAAACCCACTTTTACTACTGTGGAATGCCAGGTGGGGGAAGGAATGTGAATTTTATTAGGTGGCTGTTAAGACACAATCAGCAAAGTCCTGGATATCCTTACTGACTTCACTGGGATGTGTAGACTTTTGGGGTAGGGCTTAGTAATAACACAGTTAATCTTTTCCCAGGTTATAAAGTTGTTATGTTATAAATTTTATCCTGCCCTTATTTCCTCTCTCCTTTTTTCTTTTTCTTGTTCTTGACGATTTTTTTTAAGGGAATGCAAACAATCTTCACCTACCCTCTTACACACCCAGATTTACACACCAGGGGAACATAAATTATTGGATGTTGCATAGGATAAGAAAAAAAAATTATTCCCCAAAATGCACATTTACTGGTATAGAGAAAGTCCTCCTAAGTGCTTTGTAACCTTCTTAACCCAGATCCTGTGCTACAGCATACTGGCAGTCACTACTTGCAGGAGGGTCATTAATATGTTTAAGAAACAAGGGTCCTGTTTAGCAGTCAGTAAAAAAAACTGTCCTTGGCCAGGGGACTTGTTCAAGGCCAATTTAGAGTTACCGGATCAAGCACACGGCAGTGTGCTTTGAACGACTACCTCGCCGCTTCTCCACTCCTTACTCCCGCGGACTCACTCAGGCGGGACCAGGCCGCCACGAGCTGCGTCGTCCTCGCTGAACTGAAGTGCAGGGGTGAGCCGGCCAGAGATGCTTGGGTCGTGACAGCGCTGTAAAACTTCCGCCCGGCTGGGTGCTCCTCCTGCCGTGTAGAAGCTGACCCAGTGGGCTGCTGGCACTGGCAAGCTACGCTGTGTTGAACTCCCGGAGGCTCGTGAGCCTACACACCACACTCACTGCACACGCACGTCAGGCGCGCACGTCAGGGCTGCTGACGTCAGATCCGCTACTCGATTTTGTCATTAGGGAACATTTATCTACAATTATACAAGGGAAATCCACAACTCCATTGGTACGCCACTTTGTGGATAATCATCATGGAGAAGTACACACACTGAGATGGTGTGCCATAGAAAAAGTAAAACTTTCTAAGTGAGGGGGAGATTTGGAAAAACGTCTGGCAAAACGAGAGGCCTACTGGATGTTTAGGCTCAGGACTAGACACCCAGAGGGCCTCAATTCCAGATATGATCTAATTAACTATTGAGAATAGTTTAGTACATTTCTTTGAGCCATCCTGTTGTATCTCCCTAATGGTAATTCTAGGCCACTCCAAGGCCCCTATATATTATAATTTCTAGACTAGATATATTCTGTCCTTCCAAACAGTCATGCAGTGTACATTATGCTAATTATCTATCTGTTAAATCACTGTGTGCTATGTACCGAATAGATTACAACAATTCTGGTCAGGTATATAATTTTTCTTGAGGGTTAGCCCCTCCCCCGCCTTTTTTGTTTCTCCATATGCATCAGTAATCTCTGTATACATTCATATGGACACAGTACATCTAGTACAAATTTCATTTATGTCAGACATCCAATACTACAGACATATGTTACAGGTACTATCTCACAGGGACCTAGACAGGACCGGGAATTCAATGTCCTATTGTCATATAACTTATTCCTATATGGAACTGGATGTTATACATTTTATGTGTTCCTTGTACAGATTTATATATATATTTAGTTCTGACATGACATTAATACAGAATAGGTCCTTAACATTACAGGTTATTGGCAACACATACGCATAGGTGCTAGTGAGGAGAGGCGCCACATGATTAACCAATCATTTTACCTCTTAGAGTTTTTAAACTCAGGGGTGATAGCATTACACAGGCTATGACTACATAGTAGTGACAGTTTGCCGAAACACGTAAGCCCTTTTTCTGTGCTCCCCTTAGCTATTTTATTGAGGTTATGCACAACAATAACACATAAGATAAAATCTTTTAGCATAACAGACAAAATATCCATGGCATACAATACAATGATATACATTGAGAATAGAATGTTAGAAAAACTGTGAGCTACAGAAACCTCCATTTTTGTTAAATACTTTTGGCTTTCATGAGTGGCTAATTAGCTGGTCACTTATGGACTCTTTGATATAGGTAATACTGGTGGAGCAAGTTAACCATATCAGGGACCTTATCAGGTCCAATGTCACGTAAAAATTAAGGGAATGTAATCCTGATAATAATAATAAAGTGTAAGCCATACAACAAAGCATAATAGCTAAACTATTTAGAATAGAATATAAGCTTACATAGAAGTTGGTTTATCAGTGGGTAAGCACCATTTGGAATGGGGGGGGGGGCAAGGGTGGGATTGATGTACATATGCTATGGGAAAAATAATAGCAATGCATAGTATATGCTGGAGTATAACCTTGAAGGAAAAGAACCTTTGTGCAAACTAAAAGACATTAAACCCATCACATCTTAGGAACTAAACTATTATAGCCACTATTTAGATCATATTAATAAGATAAACCGTGACCTAGTAGGCATAGTAGAAAAAACTTAGAGCTCTTTGACTAATACAATTTAGTTATGTATGACATTAAAGATATAGAGTTCAATATGTCAGTCTGTCTTGTATCCCCATCTAAGAGGATTAGCGATATACCCTAAGTGAGATGCAGGGAACACACAATTACCCCTTGTTTTATAATGGTAAAAGATCACTACTAAGTGACTAGAGTACCTAATCAATGTGATCTTAAAGGATGATGACTTCCCCCCTAGTGAAACCAAGACAAATATATTGCAAGATGCCACCTCAGCCGCAGACAGCCTCTCATATGCAATACGTTAGTCCCAAATTAAGGAGGAATCCATGTAATTAATTTTGGTCATGGTACACATGGTGTCAGAGGGGCTACTCATATATGGGCATAGATTTCCTTGTATGTGGATATAACAGTCCCTGATCAGCCATAATATCACATGGGCATCAGCATATTTAGAAGCATAACCAATTAAAAGGCCATAGTGGAGCTCAAATTATAAATAGATTGATACATAAGGTAAAAAAACTTCATATATATCAACACAGACATAAGAGAGAAGGAAAAGGTGCAAAAAAATTAGGGGAGTTTACCCTGGTCTCCTGGAGTTGGACTAAGCAATTATCAAATCAACTAACCCACTCCTGCCCTCGCACAACATGACTCTGATTGTGATTTAACAAGGGTATCTGTCTCAGTCATAGCTAACAGTTACCCTGTTTGTGGGGTGTCCTTCATTGTTACAGGTGTAAAATCCCCTTGACATACTACCCCCAGTAATGGAGTCACGGGCCAATGATGATACATAGAGGCATTAGTGATATCTGCTCAGGACTGTTTAGTATCTTCTTCATGATACATTTCACTATGAGATGTATCAGAAGCACTATGATGATGGGGGGTACGTGGGTGGCATTCCAGAGGGTCGGCTGTATCTCTCCTAGGAGCCAACAAAGAAGAGCCCCTCTGTTCTACTACCTAGTTAAGATCAGATGTGGTGCCCTTCAACTCTGTGTTAATCGCCGTTACGGTTGTTGTCAGCTCTCTGCAGCCATCTTGAAACACTGTATCAGCCGATGGCATTACCTGATAGTGAGCAGGAATAGGTAAGTCAAATGCCTCAATGGGGATCTCCTTATCTTCTTTTGCCTCAGTGGAAGACAAATCACCCAAATGTGGACATTCTGCAGGCTGGGTGCGTTCAGCTCAGGTCTCGCAGCATTTTGTGGAAGTTCCTCTGAAGCTCTGTGTGGTACAAGTGAGATCAGATCCCCAAAGCTACAATGTATTTGTTGCTCAAATCTAGTGAAATTTGTAGAAGGCCGAGGCCTATTTTCTCTGCAGCGTAGCTCTGGGTTAGGATGTCCCACGGGCTTAATATTTATATATAAGCAGACAGCTGTGCTCTATAAAGTTGGAAACAGTCTAGAAAATGAATGATTCTGCACAATGTCATAGATATTCCAATGCTAATTGGGATTTCTCCTGGAGCTTCAGATAGTGTGACTTATCATAGCCGCCTCTTAGACACGCCCCCCCCCCCCCCCCGGTTGAGAATTAATTTAATACTTCAGAGGATCCCCTTTGCTTTATTCATTGGTTTTAATTTTAGAAGGCATTTTATTAGATCCTAAGTATTTATCCATATGCAAAAACCGATTATACATTCTGTATATTTAATGAGTCTATAATTTTACCTCTTACTAAGGGATGGTAGTTTTTGCTACCCTGGCGAGCCTGTGACTCCTGTAAGTTATTGAAATTATCTGAAGGTTTGGATCAGAGTATAGCTACTGCATGTTCCACTGATTTCTATACCCGATGTCCTCTCCCATTCTCTCCGACACCCAAGTGGAAGATAATACCTTAATAGGCTTACAGGCTGCCTTCTCACTATGATATATTAATCCTAGTTGCAACAACAGATCTGACGATCACCCGCTCCACACACCATGAGAGCAATGTTCAGTGATCACAGTGTTCCGGGCTGAATACCACGCCTCACATTTGTACTGCAGATTGCCCTCTAGCCTAGGTATGTTTTCCTTCGATAAAATAGTGGGTCCACCAGCAGTTCTAACTGCACCTAGCTCTTATGAAGGGTATTGAAGGAGTCTGAATGAAGAGTCCCCTGCTGATCACTTATTTGGCTGCCGTTAGCCATCTGTCTCCTTGCTCCTAAACAGAGTTCTGCCTGCTCGTTAAACAAGCGAGAGCAAAATTCAACCACATGTGGCCACAGCGTCCCATTACTCACGTTCCCCAGGGGTTAAACAGGGGTCCGTACTGACCTCACCTTAGAAGCAGTTAAAGTAAAAAAATATATATTTTTTTAGTCCACGCTTTCCTTCGTAGCTGTTATTTTGGTGGGTGGAGAGATGAAGGGTCTCCAGTGATGCTTAGGTCCGGACACAACTCCTGTCAAAGACTGATACACTTGGGCAGGATTTAACCTTCAGATTTCACTGTTAAACCATGGATCTACTCGAAGCTCCAAAGTTGAGCTGCTTGTTCTTTGCCCGCCCACCGGAAGTGCCTTCTAACTTTTATCATTTCATTGACTGACATATTGTTCATTCATTTCTTTTCCAATAATACAAACATAAAATACTTAAATGAATATGAAAACCAAAAAAAATGTTTTTGTGATTCAGACAGAGCATATCATTTAAAAAAAGTTTCCAATTTGCTTCTGTTATCAAATTTGCTTTGTTTCCATGATATTCTGTGTTGAAGAGATACCTAGGTGGGCATCTGTAGCACTACATGGCAGGGAATTGTGCTGCCATCTAGTGCTCTTGCAAATGGATAGCCTTCTTGCAAAACTGCTGTATTATAGCTCTCCAGAAATGGTCCAGCTACTAAGCTTATGTCCCTGCTTTTCAACAAAAGATACCAAGAAAACTAAAAAAAAATTATAATAGAAGTAAATTAGAAAGTTGTTTATAATCACATGCTCTATCTCAGCGTTGAAAGAAAAATGTTGGGTTTCATATCCCTTTAAAGGCACACTATACACTAGATTATTATTTGCAGAAATGTTTCTGCAGGTTTGCATATGCCATCTTACCCTATGCCACCTCTGAGGTGGTGAGGGAAAATCACAGAGCGCTCGCTCTCAGTGATTGACAGCCCCTTCAGTCACACAATTAATCGCGCAAATGAAAGGGCGGGTATTACACACTCCAATGAGTGTGTAATGATACATACGGGCCAGCGGATCAACAGATCCGCTGCCTATGTGTAGCATAGGTGGGCGGACAGTTTCGCGAGTTGAGAAGCTGTCTGCCCACCGGTTAGTATATGGAGCACTTTGTATTGAGAGAACTGGACAGCAATATTCAAGCCATTAGAAAACCCATAAAGTTTCATATAACAGCAATGTGCTCTATCACCTACACTATTTTGGTAAATTTATAATAACATTATACAGAGAATCAGACTCTTAGTACAACTTAGACACAAGTAATACATTTTAACAAACATGTTTTCTATACAAAGCATCTTTGATAGACATTTATTTGTCCTTAAACCCTCTACAAACATACAGCTAGATTATGAGTTGTGAGTTAGGATAAAAAAGCAGCATTAACAGGTTGTATTGCTGCTTTTTTACGCCCGCTGTTATTACGAGTCTTGAAGGTTTAGGGTCACCGCACACTTTTTTGGTCTTACCGCAAACCAACTTACGGAAACTTCGTAAAGACTATTTTCAATGGAACTTCCATAGCGCCGGTATTACGAGCTTGTCCTGGGAGGCCAAAAAGTAAGCGGTCCTAACGCATTTAAAAGTCAGTAGTTAAGAGTTTTATGGTACAACGCCGTAACATAAAACTCATAACTAATGTGCTAAAAAGTACACTAACACCCATAAACTACATATTAACCCCTAAACCGAGGCCCTCCCGCATCGCAAACACTATAATACATTTTTTAACCCCTAATCTGCCGCTCTGGACACCGCCGCAACTATAATAAAGATATTAACCCCTAAACCGCCGCACTCCCGCATCGCAAACATTAGTTAAATATTATTAACCCCTAGTCTGCCGTCCCTAACATTGCCGCCACTATATTAAATGTATTAACCCCTAAATCTAAGTCTAACCCTAACCCCCCCTAACTTAAATATAATTTAAATACATCTAAATAAAAATTACTATAATTAACTAAATTATTCCTATTTAAAACTAAATACTTACCTATAAAATAAACCCTAAGCTAGCTACAATATAACTAATAGTTACATTGTATCTAGCTTAGGGTTTTTTTTAATTTTACAGGCAAGTTTGTATTTATTTTAACTAGGTGGAATAGTTATTAAATAGTTATTAACTATTTAATAACTATCTAGCTAAAATAAATACATAAGTACCTGTAAAATAAAACCTAACCTAAGTTACAATAACACCTAACACTACACTATAATTAAATAAATTAAATAAATTAAATAAATTAAATAAATTAAATACAATTACCTAAATTAAATTAAATTAGCTAAAGTACAAAAACAAACAAACACTAAATTACAGAAAATAATAAACAAATTACAAATATTTAAACTAATTACACCTAATCAAATAGCCCTATCAAAAACTACCAAAAGCCCTTAAAAGGGCCTTTTGCGGGGCATTGCCCCAAAGAAATCAGCTCTTTACCTGTAAAAAAAAAAAATACAAACAATCAGCCAATAGGATTGAGCTCGCATTCTATTGGCTGATTGGAACAGCCAATAGAATGTGAGCTCAATCCTATTGGCTTATTGGATCAGCCAATAGGATTGAACTTCAATCCTATTGGCTGATCGCATCAGCCAATAGGATTTTTTCTACCTTAATTCCGATTGGCTGATATCAGCCAATCGGAATCTAAGGGACGCCATCTTGGATGACGTCACTTAAAGAAACCGTCTTTCAGTAAGAAACCGTTGTTTGAAGAGGATGCTCCGCTCCAGATGTCTTGAAGATGTAGCCACTTCGCGTCGGATGGATGAAGATAGAAGATGGTTTAGTTTAGGCTAGGGTTTTTTTTTTGGGGGGGGAGCTTTTTTTATTTTGATAGGGCTATTAGATTAGGTGTAATTAGTTTAAATATCTGTAATTTGTTTATTATTTTCTGTAATTTAGTGGAGGTTTTTTTGTACTTTAGCTAATTTAATTTAGTTAATTGTATTTCATTTAGTTAATTTATTTAATTGTAGTGTAAGGTTTGGTGTTATTGTAACTTAGGTGAGGTTTTATTTTACAGGTACTTTTGTATTTATTTTAGCTAGGTAGTAATTCAATAGTTAATAACTATTTACTAACTATTCTACTTAGTTAAAATAAATACAAACTTGCCTGTAAAATAAAAATAAACCCCAAGCTAGTTACAAAGTAACTCTTAGTTATATTGTAACTAGCTTAGGGTTTATTTTATAGGTAAGTATTTAGTTTTAAATAGGAATAATTTAGTTAATTATAGTAAATTTATTTAGATGTATTTAAATTATATTTAAGTTAGGGGGTGTTAGGGTTAGACTTAGGTTTAGGGGTTAATACATTTAGTATAGTGGTGGCGACATTGGGGGCAGCAGATTAGGGGTTAATAAGTGTAGGTAGGTTGTGGCGACATTGGGGGTGGCAGATTAGGGGTTAATAAATATAATGTAGGTGGCAGCAATGTTGGGGGCAGCAGATTAGGAGTTCATAACTATAATGTAGGTGGCAGCGATGTCCGGAGCAGCAGATTAGGGTTAAAAAATATAATGCAGGTGCCGGCGATGTCGGGGGTGGCAGATTAGGGGTTAATAAGTGTATGATTAGGGGTGTTTAGACTCTGGGTTCATGTGAGGGTGTTAGGTGTAAACATAAAATGTGTTTACCCATAGGAATCAATGGGGCTGCGTTACTGAGTTTTACGCTGCTTTTTTTCAGGTGTTAGATTTTTTTCTCAGCCGGCTCTCCCCATTGATTCCTATGGGGAAATTGTGCATGAGCACGTACGACCAGCTCACCGCTGACTTAAGCATTGGAGTGCGGTAAGGAGCAAAATTTTACTCAACGCTCACTTCTTGCCTTTTAACGCCGGGTTTGTAAAAACCTGTAATACCAGTGCTGTAGGTAAGTGAGTGGTGAGAGAAAACTGCTCGTTAGCACCGCATAGCTCAAAACAAAAAACTCCTAATCTAGCCGATATACAGTTAAATCTTATAATTATCAGGCTTCTACTTTCTCTTTTAATTTTTTTTATTTAAGCATAAAAAATGCCCTGGTGGTCTATTTATCTATTTATGAAGCAGCAGATGCTGCTTCCAACCCTCTCCGCTTCAATTCCAACTGAAGTGGAAATTAAGAAGCAGCGGTCCTAAGAGCGCTGCTCCTTAACTTGTCCGCCACCTCTGAGGTGACAGACAGCAATCAGCCCGATCGAATACCATCGGGTTGATTGACACCCCTGCTAGCGGCCGATTGGTCGCAAATCTGGAGGGGGGTGGTATTGCACCAGCAGTTCACTAGAACTTCTGGTGCAATAATAAATGCCGACAGCGTATGCGGCGGACATGATTCGCTATAGCAGATTATGTCTGTCCGCACCTACATAAATAGACCCCTTAGACTCTGAGTGAATCTGCTTTTATAGGATATAAATATCAGCTACATTAATATTTAATTATATATGTTCAGCCCTTATTCCAAAAGTAGAATCTAATTAGAAATATGTTAAGAATAATTTACTAAACAAAATCAACCCTATATAGACATAACTCGCACATCTGATAAATAGATGATTTATTCTGGTCAAATGAACAAAAAAGCTTTTGCTTGTTTTTCCAATCTGGTATCATTTTTTTTTTTATAAATTTGCATATGATAACCAAATATTTTTTTTGTATTATGCACGCACTATTGAGAAAATGCCAAAATAAAGCTTTATATTTATAGACATACTTATACACTTCATTATCAAATAAAAATAATTAAAAACTGCTAAAACTCACAGGCAGCTGCACAGTCTCCAGAGACCCAGGCAGTCATGGGTTCCTGGGCTTGACCCATTTGGCCAGATGCGGTAACTAAGTCTTCTATTTTTATTTTTAATCTTAGCCGTGTACTTGTGAGTGCCAGACTTCCTCTGTGTGTTGTATATATATATATATATATATATATATATATATATATATATATATATATATATATATATATATATATATATACTGTATATAAATATATACTTATATATATGTTTTTATATATATATACTGTTAAGAATCCAGTGACCCAGCACTCCAGCCTAGGGGGTGTGTCCGTGACCTGGGTGCAATCCTTAAAGCGAAGCAAGTATGTAAGTCCATATAGTGAAGGGCACACTCAGGTTTTATATAGAAGCCAATAAGTATTACTTTATTGATAGTGTCAAAAGAACATGGTCGACGTTCGGCCCTCAGTTGGGCCTTCATCAGGACATTACAGTAAAAAAAAACAAAAAAACTAATATATTATATGCTAATGTGGAAAAAAACAAAAAAATCACCCAACATCAATCTATACATAAAATATATATATATATATATATATATATATATATATATATATATATATATATATATATATATATATATATATAAAAAAAATAAAAATAAAAGCATAATCAGGAGAATTCCACAATACACCGCAAAGAGACAGGCCATAAACAACCAACAAAGATGGTTATTAGAGTCATGAAGTCATATGCAATACCCAGCACATAGATATCAGGGCTGACCAATCCAAAACAAAGAAAATCACAACCTAATTATTAATGATGAGCAAGCCATCAAGAATACCATAGAAAAACGGTAGCTAGGCACAAACAATTCGAACTACAAGCCACCATTATGTTTAGAACCATCCAAAACAGGTAACAAAAACAACATTTTCTGTTAATATGTAAATCTACAGAGCTCATAGCATAGCACATAGAT
This sequence comes from Bombina bombina, assembly GCF_027579735.1. Taxonomy (NCBI): domain Eukaryota; kingdom Metazoa; phylum Chordata; class Amphibia; order Anura; family Bombinatoridae; genus Bombina; species Bombina bombina. The sequence goes on from NC_069501.1 coordinate 646,720,035, forward strand.
GGCATAACGAGAAATGATGGAGCATATAACATATATGCACAAAGATCACCAAAGCTCATAGTAAAACCATGGATATCTCAAATTTAAAGTATGGAAATATGCAGTAATTATCACTCAATGATCACATATAATTAACAAAGGAAAAGCAGGCAGGTGACAGCAAATATAGTATTCATTTATTAAGGAGGTAAAAAAAGGGAACGTTTCGGGATTAGTCTCCCTTATTCATGCCATACCTGATACAAACCAACAAGTGACTTATATACATGTATACCACTAGGTGGCGCTCAAGTGCAATTAACTCTTTCTTATCTAACACATTAACTTACTCATTAGTTTAACTTACATTTATACGTTTCCTATTATGTATACATAGCAGCAGAGTAACCATAATTAATTAAATTACTAATTTCTTAACCAACATTCACTTTATCCTAGAATGACAACAATAGATTGTAATTTTCATCTCAACAGTATTAATCATAAAAATACTGTAAGGTCCCAGTCCTTATTCAACCCCTTGGGTTCTAGACTCTCCAATTCATATATCCAGTATGCTTCTTTTTGTTTTAACAGAATTTCTCTATCCCCTCCTCTAAGTGGAATGTCTACTTTATCAATTATTTGAAATTTCAATTGACTTATAGAATGGTTAGCTTTTATAAAATGGGCGGCTAGTGGGGCTTTTACATTACCGGTCCTAATATTGCTCTTATGTTCAATTATTCTTTCCTTAGCAGACCTGGTAGACTCCCCTATGTAGACCCACCCACATGGACATTTAATCATGTATATTATGAAGGTAGTCAAGCATGTAAAATAACCTTTTATGTTATATTTTTTGCCAGTATGAGGGTGATAGAAAATTGACCCTTTACTCATGTTGCTACAACATGAACACCCTAAACAGGAACAGCAACCGGTATTTTTTGTAGTAATATAACTGGGTCTGTTTTTAGTGCTAGAACCAATGTCAGCTCTAACCAATTTATTTTGGATATTACTACTCCTTTTAAAGGCAGACATAGGGGGGCTCTGAAATTCTATTACAGATGGATTACAGTCAGACAAAATATTCCAGTGCTTCCTAATAATGCGCTGTATTTAATTACTTTGTGCATTATATTCTGTTATAAAAATAAGTCTATCCTTCTGGTTATCTTCCTTCTTTGCTCTATCCTTTGGATGCAATACATTTAGTCTTGGAATTGATTTTACAGTTTCAATTTCTTTCGTTATAAGACTTTTAGGATAACCCCTTTCCAGGAATCTCTCTCCCATCTCTGTCAGTCTCTTATTCAGTATTTTCTCATCTGAGACAATTTTGCGCACTCGCAACATTTGACTGTGGGGTAGAGATTTCAGGAGTGAAGGCGGATGAGCACTTTCTATAAGTCAATTGAAATTTCAAATAATTGATAAAGTAGACATTCCACGTAGAGGAGGGGATAGAGACATTCTGTTAAAGCAAAAAGAAGCATACTGGATATATGAATTGGAGAGTCTAGAACCCAAGGGGTTGAATAAGGACTGGGACCTTACAGTATTTTTATGATTAATACTGTTGAGATGAAAATTACAATCTATTGTTGTCATTCTAGGATAAAGTGAATGTTGGTTAAGAAATTAGTAATTTAATTAATTATGGTTACTCTGCTGCTATGTATACATAATAGGAAACGTATAAATGTAAGTTAAACTAATGAGTAAGTTAATGTGTTAGATAAGAAAGAGTTAATTGCACTTGAGCGCCACCTAGTGGTATACATGTATATAAGTCACTTGTTGGTTTGTATCAGGTATGGCATGAATAAGGGAAACTAATCCCGAAATGTTGCCTTTTTTTACCTCCTTAATAAATGAATACTATATTTGCTGTCACCTGCCTGCTTTTCCTTTGATTTGTGAACTGGGGACCTGGACAGTGGTCCTTAGGTGGCGTGCAATATTTAAGCCTGTATGTGCTGAAAAGTTCTACCTAAATTTACAGTGTTCCTGTCTGTTTTCGTGCACCTGGCTTTCAAAATGGAGGAGAAACAAGATACCTGCATCACATTTTCTTACTCTGAACTAGAAGCAGCAAGAATAACCACTTTAACAAAAGGGTCAAGAGACTTTTTGAAGGTAGCCCCGTCTGAACATACAACTCAGGAATATGAAAAGTTGTCTAAAAAGAACCTGGCTTTTAACCTGCATGCAAACACCCTGGCGGAATATTACCGGGTTAAGCGAATCCCAAGAGGCCTGAGGATGAGAGCAAGACCCACATTGATGAAGGATAACCAGGATTACTGCAACCGCTTTGAACATATATTGAACAAATGTTCAATGGACATCATTGTCCTAACTGTAGAGTGTCTGAATAAGGAAATTGAAGAGCACAATGTCAAACTGTCTGAAATGGAAAATAGCCTGAGAAAAAACTTACCAACAGCTGAATTGGAGAAAATATTGCAGGACACCAACACGAAAATCGCCGAGTTGAAGAAGGTAATAGAGGAGAGAAAATGCACAAAATTCGCCCGGGATGAATCAGACTACTCCACTGGTAAAGTGTACAGATGGCGCTGTGACCCAGAGGGCGCCCAACGGAGATACACGCCGTGCACCAGAAGACGTCAGAGCCATGGGCCGACGCAAAGCGGCAGTAGCACAGAGTAGCAGGATTCATCGCCAGGGGAGTCAGATCCAGACAGAGACGGGGCGGACGCAAGCACCAGCGGCAACTCAAAAGAAACAAAGAAGAAGGCAACACGGCAATTGCGCTCAAGGCGAGGACACTAAATGGGGACCACCATGATGATGAACGGGATGAGATCCGGGTACCGGGGGTAAGCAATGGTGTTGAAACTGTCATGTCAACATCTACCCCACTAGAGACATATAAAAATAATGTTATCAATATTTCCAAACATGAACTCTCTAAGCCTGAACTTGAATTGTTAAACAAAGGTCTATCATTTTGCCCAGTAAAAAACTGTAACTTCTTTCAGCTGCAAAAAGACCTGTATAGATTCATAAGAACTTTGAAGTTAAAGACTTTGAATTGGGCTGAAAATGTAAATATAAATAATGAGAATCCAACGATCCATTTAAAACAACTTGGGTTAAGAAAGAAAAGTAAATATAACCCTATTGTAAATAACCACAGTATAGGGACTTTTACAACTCTAGTTCAGAGGGATATTTCAAAATTACAAACAAAAGTTGAGAAGTATAGAAAAAATGGGAATAATTATAAACAGATGGGCACTAACATGACAGTTGATCATCATTTAGCCCTAAAGAATTTGCAAGGACACCCTGAAATTATTTTAAAAAGAGCGGACAAGGGAGGAGCAACAGTGGTGTTAGATAAAAATGCTTATATTGATGAAATTAAGAACCAATTGAACAATGAGGCAGTATATAAAAAACTTAACCATAACCCTGTGTTTAAATTACAAAAAGAAATTAAAATGATCATTTCAAAAGCAGAAAATAAAGGGATAATAGGTAAGGATGTTGTTTCTTTTCTGCAGGTGGATAATCCATATACACCTGTAATGTATGTTCTACCCAAAGTAAACAAGGATATAAAAAAACCCTCCAGGGCGCCCTATCGTTGCAAGTACTAATTCAGTCTTTACAAACATTTCAATATTTCTGGATAAGATCTTACGCCCCTATGTTGAACGCTCCAGCTCCTTTATTAAAGATACAAATGATTTTTTATGTAAATTAGACTCCCTAGACCTCCCGAGCAGTAAATTTATTATGTTTAGCTTAGATGTAGAGAGTCTCTACGCTAATATAAAACATTCAAGTGGCATTGATGCTGTAGAAAATGCATTAAAGAATGACAATCAATATACTTCTGCACAAATAGATTTTTTTGTCCAGCTTCTGACAATTATACTATGTGGAAATTACTTTCTCTTCCAGGATGACTATTTCCTCCAACTCCAAGGTACTGCCATGGGTTCCAACGTCGCCCCAAATTATGCGAATATTTTTATGAACCTCTATGAGGAAAAGTATGTTTTTTCTAACGAATTATTTGTTCAATATGGCGCCACTTGGTGGCGATATATTGACGATATTTCCGGCATCTGGTGGGGCGACGTTGGAACCCTTGAAAGGTTTGTGAATGATTTAAATTCATCATCAAGGTATATAAAATTGAAATTGACTTGGAGTGAGGAGGTTGTTGACTTCCTGGACGTGAGAGTAATTAAATCAGATAACCAATTTAAAACTGATCTATTTAAGAAAAAAACTTACCGAAACAGTCTTTTGCGCTTTTAAAGTGCTCATCCGCCTTCACTTCTGAAATCTCTACTCCACAGTCAAATGTTGCGAGTGCGCAAAATTGTCTCAGATGAGAAAATACTGAATAAGAGACTGACAGAGATGGGAGAGAGATTCCTGGAAAGGGGTTATCCTAAAAGTCTTATAACGAAAGAAATTGAAACTGTAAAATCAGACTAAATTTATTGCATCCAAAGGATAGAGCAAAGAAGGAAGATAACCAGAAGGATAGACTTATTTTTATAACAGAATATAATGCACAAAGTAATGAAATACAGCGCATTATTAGGAAGCACTGGAATATTTTGTCTGACTGTAATCCATCTGTAATAGAATTTCAGAGCCCCCCTATGTCTGCCTTTAAAAGGAGTAGTAACATCCAAAATAAATTGGTTAGAGCTGACATTGGTCCTAGCACTAAAAACAGACCCAGTTATATAACTACAAAAAATACTGGTTGCTATCCCTGTTTAGGGTGTTCATGTTGTAGCAACATGAGTAAAGGGTCAATTTTCTATCACCCTCATACTGGCAAAAAATATAACATAAAAGGTTATTTTACATGCTTGACTACCTTCATAATATACATAATTAAATGTCCATGTGGGGGGGTCTACATAGGGGAGTCTACCAGGTCCGCTAAGGAAAGAATAATTGAACATAAGAGCAATATTAGGACCGGTAATGTAAAAGCCCCTCTAGCTGCCCATTTTATAAAAGCTAACCATTCTATAAGTCAATTGAAATTTCAAATAATTGATAAAGTAGACATTCCACGTAGAGGAGGGGATAGAGACATTCTGTTAAAACAAAAAGAAGCATACTGGATATATGAATTGGAGAGTCTAGAACCAAAGGGGTTGAATAAGGACTGGGACCTTACAGTATTTTTATGATTTATACTGTTGAGATGAAAATTACAATCTATTGTTGTCATTCTAGGATAAAGTGAATGTTGGTTAAGAAATTAGTAATTTAATAAATTATGGTTACTCTGCTGCTATGTATACATAATAGGAAACGTATAAATGTAAGTTAAACTAATGAGTAAGTTAATGTGTTAGATAAGAAAGAGTTAATTGCACTTGAGCGCCACCTAGTGGTATACATGTATATAAGTCACTTGTTGGTTTGTATCAGGTATGGCATGAATAAGGGAGACTAATCCCGAAACGTTGCCTTTTTTTACCTCCTTAATAAATGAATACTATATTTGCTGTCACCTGCCTGCTTTTCCTTTGATTTGTGAACTGGGGACCTGGACAGTGGTCCTTAGGTGGCGTGCAATATTTAAGCCTGTATGTGCTGAAAAGTTCTACCTAAATTCACATATAATTAACAGCCAGAATGTGATATCAACCGCGGCCAATTCATACGTAACAACATTGCAGACCATAAATATATATCAATTACAAACAGAGACAGTGTGTTTAAAGGACCAATGTAGATATATGAACCACAGTCAGAGTTACAAAATAGCTATCACAGCAGTTGAAACATATAGCTGTCAACGTATACGCTACACTGTAACAGATCATCACAGCGTAGGTGGTCAGACGCACATCAAAACAGTCAAATAATATTTAAAACAGCTAGTGCACATGAAGACAATGTTGCGAGTCAACTTTAAAACAAACTGTTCCCAGCATGTGGATAAGAATATGTCACTGTTGTATAAAACTGAGCAGTGTGACTACCGATGTAAAAGTACCGACAAGATCAACCATAGGGTAGAATACCACAATAGACCCACCTACTAGGGCAGTAATAGAGTAATATCAGAGTAAGATCGCCGTTGTAAACCAGCGTTAAAACACCAGACCAGATAGTCAAACAATAATGCAACATATAAGAATATATTTTATTCGCAAAAACACTATAAGGTATTTTAAGTATTTATTAACGCACCTTCAGCTTTAGCGCAGTTGGCCTAGTGCACCTTCAGGTTAGCTTGCAAGGGAAATCTAGAAGAAGCTTTTGTAGCACTCCCATAGAAGTTTATGGGAAAAGACAGTTAGCAAACAAATTAAACACAGCCAGTGGGAAAAGAGAACATAATATCTAATTGATTCAGTAATGATATTTTTTTGTGCATAATGTGCCTGAGTGCAGTTTTTATTTTACTTAACCAATAATTGTACGACAAATATGCAATTAAATAATTTCCAATAGTTTTCTTTTTTTACTGTTCTAAGCAATTGGTATCATAAATGGATATTGTTGGATCCGGAATCTTTATATATACACACACACACATACATATATATATAAATATATATATAATATATATATATAAAACCAAATAATTATCCCAGGAAGCATCTTATTTGTGAAACCCTGATCTAAGCATGTGCAGAAACTTAAAACGAACAAACATGCAAACAGCCCATAAAATTGTTCAAAATGAGGCTAAAATGAGTTTTCAAGCGCTCCGTGCTGTTGAATTAGAACCATAGCAACCCCTGTGCTTGTATCACTATTAAATTATCTCAATGCAAAGTGTTAGTGAAGTTATTGGAATAGCTTTTGAAAACCCTGTGAAATGCACACACATATCCTGTAACTAATTGTAATAGACTACCCAAATTAGATCATTTTGACAATGAACTCACTGCATTGTCTCTAGCCAAATTTGAATGTTGTGAAGCTAAAACAAAATATAATCATTTAGCCTCAACACCTCAATTAATTACTGTTGTTTGTTAGATATTACAAAAATTGTGTTTCTTTTTTTTTTTTTTTTTTTTACTTGAAGCCATTGACCACCTGGCATAACATTTAACAGCATTCAAAGTCATGACCATCTGCATTTTCTTGCAAGCAAAAAGGGATATTAAAGAGACATTAAACCCCCAAAAAATTATTTCATGATTCAGATAGAGAATACAATTTTAAACAACTTTCTAATTCACTTCTATTATTTAATTTGCTTCATTCTCTTGATATTCTTTTCTGAAAAGCAAATCTAGATTCGCTCAGTAGCTGCTGATTGGTGGCTGCACATAGACACCTCATGTGATTGGCTCAACCATGTGCATTTATATTTCATTAACAAAGGATATCCAAAGAATGAAGCACATTAGACAATAGAAGTAAATTTGAATGTTGTTTAAAATTGTATTCTCTACCTGAATCATGAAAGAAAAATGTTGAGTTTAATGTCCCTTTAAAGTCATTTGTATTTTTGAATAAAATAACCCACTTTTTTGAAAAAAAATAAACATCTGCAGGCAAAATACATTTTAAAATGTATCATTTTGTTTTCAATATGTATTGTTGAATGTTTTTTATTCTTCTTCCTTTGCTGGAGCCAATTGGCCCAAATCAACCTACCCATCACTGTGCAACATTTAGTAGCGTCAGGGCCTTTATAGGGAATTCAATTATGAGTTTAATGTTCCTTGAAGATGAAGACAGATTTCGACACTGAATATTTGCTATAACAATTTAACAGAAACATTCCATATGAAGGTAAAAAAAGAAATAGATTAACTAGGTAACCAAACATTTGTAACACTTACTTATTTTCACTCATTCATATAAAATTACAAATGATTTCTTTGAATTCTACTTTTTTTAAAAATAATTGTTATTGAGGTTATAAAGTCTACAAACAAAAGAAAGGTTACAATGTAATCATGATACAATATTTTATACTTAGGTAACATAATGGAGAAAGTTCTGCCATATACATCTTGTACCTTTACAATATAGAAATGAGATATGACACAGCTATATATAAATACTTAACCTGTACAATCAATATTTAACTTCTTTTATATTAAAATTAGTCTATTTCCCATTACAATTAGTGGTCACTCTTGGTTCATGAATATCGACAACATAAGTAAATGGGATCAGTAATATCGAGAATGAGGGGGAAGGGAAAATATCTTGTAGATAGAATCTAAGTTATAGTACATTGGGGTTTTCAACATATGATGCTTAGATTCACCTAGAACTCAGTTGCATCTCATGTGGATTTCTTTATTATTTTTATATAATATCCTTGGGGGCCGATTTATGCCCGGTTTCCGCGCAAGCCTTCAGGCTCACCGGAAACAGAAGTTATGAAGCAGGATAACTTGTGCACCTGCTCTGAGACCACGGACAGATATCAACCCCATTGAATATGATCGGGTTGATTGACACCCCCTGCTAGCGACCTATTGGCCACGAATCTGCAGGGGCGGCATTGCTCCAGCAGTTCACAAGAACTGCTGGTGCAATGATAAAGGCTGAAAGCATATGCTGTCTGCATTTATCGATGTGCAGCGGACATGATACGATACATCGTATCATGTCCGCTCGCACTATAATAAATATACCCCTGCAAGTTTTTTGAGAGCAATTATTAATAGACATGTTCTATGGTATAGGGAGCTATATTAGGATCTCAACTCTAATTTCTAGAAAATAGCATACAACTTAATCCTTTGGATTTAAATATTATACATTATTCAATCCCTTAGAAAAAGAAATAGATTTATTTGTTTCTGTAATTAGTCTGCATTTATAATGGTAATTAGGGGATATAGGTCTAAGGATATATTTTCCTAAGTTTTGACCATTAACCATTTAACCATTAACCAATAACCATTATGTTGGGGTGGTGGGTGGATCTATTTAAAAAAAAATTGGATTCTTGGAAGTAGGGTTGCACCGATACCGATACTAGTATCGGTATCGGTACCGATACCAAGTATTTGCATGAGTACTTGTACTCATGCAAATGCACCGATACTTAAACCGATACCTCCACTTCCTACCCTTATGCTATCTTGTGGCGTTTTTTCAAACGGCATGTTCCCATTTCATTTTAAACTGGAGTGGAGACTAAACTAAAAATTGTTTACTACTGTTCTGCCAATACAAATTGCTGTTATTTGTATTATTGTAAGAGAGATCACTGTACCTCGTTCAGACAAACCCCTGAAGTACTGGGCAGTTAATAAACAGATTTCCAGCTCTGGCTAAAATGGCCCAAAAATATCTTTCTGCCCCATGCAGTAGTGTGGAAAGTGAAAGACTGTTCAACTTAGAGTCGAACCTCCATACAAATGTCAGATTGATGTTATATAACAGCCCTACAACCCAATTGTACCACCCCTTTAAATTTAATATTTTATTGTAATATTTTTTATTTATAAACATGTTCAGTGAACTTTGTGACAAATAAAACTGTTTTATTATTTCATAATGTCTTTTAAATTACAGTACTTTATAATTATAAAGAAGGAATCTTAAATAATTAGTCTGTATTGTGCTTGGTAAAATGTCACATGACATTAAAAAAAAAAGTATCGGTAATTGGTATCGGCGAGTATTTGAAAACAAGTATCGGTACTTGTACTCGGTCATAAAAAAATGGTATCGGTGCAACCCTACTTGGAAGGATAGGAATAATTTAATTAATAAAGTTACCAAGTCACAAATGTCTGACTTCTAAAAGACCATGGGATGTCTACATATAGCTTGGTGGGGTCTCAACTAGCGCTTGTACATCTTTACCTTGACATATTGGGGTCAATTTATTAATGTGCGAGCGGACATGATACGATGTAGCGTATCATGTCCGCTGCACATCGATAAATGCCAACAGCATATGCTGTCAGCATTTATCATTGCACCATCAGTTCTTGTGAACTGCTGGTGCAATGCCACCCCCTGCAGATTCGCGGCCGGTCGGCCGCTAGCAAGGGGTGTCAATCAACCTGATTGTATTCGATCGGGTTATGGAGCATGATAAATTGACACCATAGTGTGTAGCGTAGGAGAGTATGTCAGTATTAAATCTGGATCTATAGGCTTCAGTCATGGTGTACTTAGTAGGAGGGACCTAAATTAAGTTTTATTAGTGCTACTGCATATCTTGATAAGAAAAGGTTCTATAAATCAGTGTCACTCTAGGTCATATAGGAAATTTAATGTGGACTATTAGAGAAATAAAACTGTAGCTGGTTGCTGACTCCCATCTAGTGGTGAAAATTGGTATTTACCTTTTGTCTCAGGATATCGTGGTTTTAAAAACTCCATCTGCTAAAAGGCATATCTGAATGACTATCTTAGACATCATTAAGAAAATAACTAGTAGTTAACCGAACCTGAAGGGAGGTAGTCAACATCTGCCTTAACATTTACATCGACATGAGACATGATAGTAAACTCTATAAAAGTGCATCTAGCAGAGCTCTTACAAGTCTGATATGATATAATATGCTTAGGGATGGGCGAATGTGCAAATTTTCGAATTTCGAATGTAGAACGAATGTTATTACCGAAATTCGAATTCTAAATTCGAATGTCGATAAGAACGAATATTCTTAAAAATTCGAAAATCGAATGTTATTTACAGTTTTCGAATGTCACTTTCGAATTCGAATGTTTATAATTATATCGAATGTCTACATTCGAAATTCGAATTTTTCTTATTCGAATATAAATTCGAATTTTTCGAATTTGAATATAAATTCGAATTTTTCGAATTCGAATATTGCATAATTCGAATATTACATTTAAAAGCATTAGAAATACTATTACAATCTAAATTCGAATTTTTCGAATTCGAATACACGTATTGCATAATTCGAATATTACATTTAAAGAAAAAGCATTAGAAATACTATTACAATCTAAATTCGAATTTTTCGAATTCGAATACACGTATTGCATAATTCGAATATTACATTTAAAGAAAAAGCATTAGAAATACTATTACAATCTAAATTCGAATTTTTCGAATTCGAATATTGCATAATTCGAATATTACATTTAAAGAAAAAGCATTAGAAATACTATTACAACCTAAATTCGAATTTTTCGAATTCGAATACACGTATTGCATAATTCGAATATTACATTTAAAGAAAAAGCATTAGAAATACTATTACAATCTAAATTCGAATTTTTCGAATTCGAATATTGCATAATTCGAATATTACATTTAAAGAAAAAGCATTAGAAATACTATTACAATCTAAATTCGAATTTTTCGAATTCGAATATTGCATAATTCGAATATTACATTTAAAGAAAAAGCATTACAAATACTATTACAATCTAAATTCGAATTTTTCGAATTCGAATACACGTATTGCATAATTCGAATATTACATTTAAAGAAAAAGCATTAGAAATACTATTACAATCTAAATTCGAATTTTTCGAATTCGAATACACGTATTGCATAATTCGAATATTACATTTAAAGAAAAAGCATTAGAAATACTATTACAATCTAAATTCGAATTTTTCGAATTCGAATATTGCATAATTCGAATATTACATTTAAAGAAAAAGCATTAGAAATACTATTACAATCTAAATTCGAATTTTTCGAATTCGAATATTGCATAATTCGAATATTACATTTAAAGAAAAAGCATTAGAAATACTATTACAATCTAAATTCAAATTTTTCGAATTCGAATATTTTCGAATGTAATCGTAAAATTCGAAACCGAATATTCGAAAATCGAATGTTAGAATGTTATGTAAACATTCGAAATTCGATTCGAACGAACGAATGTGTTAAAATTCGTGCCGTTTTTCGAATGTTGCGAAACATTCGCCCATCCCTAAATATGCTACCTTGCTAAATAGAAGTGGTCTAATGGAGGCTTACAAGTGTCTATATAATAAACATATTAAATGGCATATATATCTGGTGAGTAAAGTTTACAAGTGCTAATTAACTCAGAAGTAAGAAAAAGAACCTCAATAACTGAGTGATATAGGGGTATATTTATGATTGTGCGAGCGGACATGATCTGATATAGTGGATCATGTCTGCTGCACATCGATAAATGCCGACAGCATACGCTGTCAGCATTTATCATTGCACCAGCAGGTCTTGTGAACTGCTGGTGCAATACTGCCCCCTGCAGATTCACGGCCAATCGGCCGCTAACAGGGGTTGTCAATCAACCCGATCATATTTGATTGGGTTGATTTCTGTTGATTTCTTTATGGACTGCTGCTTCATAACTTCTGTTTCAGGACAGCCTGAAGGCTTGCTGGAAACACGGGGCATCAAGCTCCATATGGAGCTTAATAAATATGCCCCATAGTCTCTGTGAAATAGAACTCAATCCTACCCTACGCCAGTCTTCCTGGCCATTCGTTCCAAGAGGGTGAGATTAAAGTTCACTAAGTTGCTTAGCAGCTATTTTAACCTCCTGAAGATAGCTTTCTAGTGATTCAGCTGTTTTGTCGCGGCTCTCCGTTTCAAGTAGACGCTTGACATTTTCTTTCTTTGTTGCTGACCAAGTTAGCATGGGATGGTCAACGGACACATGGCTGGGGCCCTTCCACTCTGGCATAATATATATGTACGTTGGGTCCTGCAGTGTATTGACGTGGTTATCAGTCAAGTCTTCAGCCTTGCATGTGGTCCCTTGCATCCCAAGTATGGGAGTCTGGTCCCAGGGATCGGCCGCATCCCACAAGGTCATACCCCTCCATGCGAAGGTAATATGTCCCATGCCTTGCGTCTACCGATTGGTATATAATGGCACTTCTGGAGAGAGTGTCAGTGAGGTAATCTTCTGTGGCTTTTCACCTTGCTGTAGCAATATTAGGCTGTCAATGCTTCTGAGCATTACCTTCTCAAAGTCCCGGAATAGAGTTTGTAGAGTTTGAAAGACTTCCTCCATTGTGAGTATCCTTAAGTGTAATATAGGTATATTACCCGGAAAATTGGAAAGGTTGGTGTGTAGCAATCCATACTCCGTCTCCTTGTGTCAAACCTTACAGGCCGCACTTTTAGATTATTCTCTTGGGCCTAGATTTGGAGTTCTTCCATCCGGTGCGGAGCGGGTCCATCTTGAAGCAGGCGACGCGGATCCATCCTCTTCTTCCGTTGTCTCCCGACGAATGACGGTTCCTTTAAGGGACGTCATCCAAGATGGCGTCCCTCGAATTCCGATTGGCTGATAGGATTCTATCAGCCAATCGGAATTAAGGTAGGAATTTTCTGATTGGCTGATGGAATCAGCCAATCAGAATCAAGTTCAATCCGATTGGCTGATCCAATCAGCCAATCAGATTGAGTTCGCATTCTATTGGCTGATCGGAAAAGCCAATAGAATGCGAGCTCAATCTGATTGGCTGATTGGATCAGCCAATCGGATTGAACTTGATTCTGATTGGCTGATTCCATCAGCCAATCAGAAAATTCCTACCTTAATTCCGATTGGCTGATAGAATCCTATCAGCCAATCGGAATTCGAGGGACGCCATCTTGGATGACGTCCCTTAAAGGAACAGTCATTCGTCGTTCAGTCGTCGGTCCGGATGGATGTTCCGCGCTGGAGGTCTTCAGGATCCTGCCGCTTCGCTCCGGATGGAAGAAGATCGAAGATGCCGCTTGGAGAAGATGTTTGCCGGTCCGGATGTCCTCTTCTTGCCGGATAGGAGGAAGACTTTGGAGCACCGGATTATGGATCGCCAACCCCCGCTTGGGTTGGATGAAGATGTTGGAGCCAGGACGGATCGGTGATACCTGGATGGTGAAGACAAGGTAGGAAGATCTTCAGGGGCTTAGTGTTAGGTTTATTTAAGGGGGGTTTGGGTTAGATTAGGGGTATGTGGGTGGTGGGTTGTAATGTTGGGGGGGGTATTGTATTTATTCTTTTACAGGCAAAAGAGCTGAAATTCTTGGGGCATGCCCCGCAAAGGGCCCTGTTCAGGGCTAGTAAGGTAAAAGAGCTTGTAACTTTTTTAATTTAGAATAGGGTAGGGAATTTTTTATTTTGGGGGGCTTTGTTATTTTATTAGGGGGCTTAGAGTAGGTGTAATTAGTTTAAAATTGTTGTAATATTTTTCTTATGTTTGTAAATATTTTTTTATTTTTTGTAACTTAGTTCTTTTTTATTTTTTGTACTTTAGATAGTTTATTTAATTGTATTTATTTGTAGCAATTGTGTTTAATTTATTTATTGATAGTGTAGTGTTAGGTTAATTGTAGGTAATTGTAGGTAGTTTATTTAATTATTTTATTGATAGGGTAGTGTTAAGTTTAATTATATCTTAGGTTAGGATTTATTTTACAGGTAAATTTGTTATTATTTTAACTAGGTAACTATTAAATAGTTCTTAACTATTTAATATTTATTGTACCTGGTTAAAATAATTACAAAGTTGCCTGTAAAATAAATATTAATCCTAAAATAGCTATAATATAATTATAATTTATATTGTAGCTATATTAGGATTTTTTTTACAGGTAAGTATTTAGCTTTAAATAGGAATAATTTATTTAATAAGAGTTAATTTATTTCGTTAGATGTAAATTATATTTAAGTTAGGGGGGTGTTAGTGTTAGGGTTAGACTTAGCTTTAGGGGTTAATCAATTTATTAGAATAGCGGTGAGCTCCGCTCGGAAGATTAGGGGTTAATAATTGAAGGTAGGTGTCGGCGATGTTAGGGAGGGCAGATTAGGGGTTAATACTATTTATGATAGGGTTAGTGAGGCGGATTAGGGGTTAATAACTTTATTATAGTAGCGCTCAGGTCCGCTCGGCAGATTAGGGGTTAATAAGTGTAGGCAGGTGTCGACGACGTTGAGGGGGGCAGATTAGGGGTTAATAAATATAATATAGGGGTCGGCGATGTTAGGGCAGCAGATTAGGGGTACATAGGGAGAACGTAGGTTGCGGCGGTTTACGGAGCGGCAGATTAGGGGTTAAAAAAAAATATGCAGGGGTCAGCGATAGCGGGGGCGGCAGATTAGGGGTTAATAAGTGTAAGGTTAGGGGTGTTTAGACTCGGGGTACATGTTAGAGTGTTAGGTGCAGACGTAGGAAGTGTTTCCCCATAGGAAACAATGGGGCTGCGTTAGGAGCTGAACGCTGCTTTTTTGCAGGTGTTAGGTTTTTTTTCAGCTCAAACAGCCCCATTGTTTCCTATGGGAGAATCGTGCACGAGCACGTTTTTGAGGCCGGCCGCGTCCGTAAGCAACTCTGGTATCGAGAGTTGCTTTTGCGGTAAAAATGCTCTACGCTCCTTTTTTGGAGCCTAACGCAGCATTTGTTTGAACTCTCGATACCAGAGTTAATTTTATGGTGCGGCCAGAAAAAAGCCCGCGGAGCGTTAACAGCCCTTTTACCGCCGAACTCCAAATCTAGGCCTTGGTGACTTAAAAGGTCCTTTAGGTGACTTTGATCAGGTCAAAGATTGAGAGGAGAAACTCCCTGAATCCTCCAGTAGTTTAAACGGCACAAAACTGAAGTTAAATCAAGGGATTAGCAGTAAAATGGTAAATATATTCAGGAGCTCTTTTAAAACACGTCTTGCTGCTTCCCTGGTTAACTCCCGAATTCTACATTTTTAATCATAGCTTTCTAATAACTAGTATATTTCTCTAATTATAAAGTCACATTCCTTGCAGTTATAGTATATTATAGTAAGAATAGATCCGAAAATAAAAATAACAATATTTTAAGCTATTTGGCACTTACTTGGGAGACAAGTGTATCACATGCTGTCGTTAATCCTTGTCCAATGGAAATACCTGTGATAGTTATAAACTGAAAGGAATAAATACACAGTTAATATATTTTATAATTTTATAATTTACATATGACAACAATAATAGCTAATTTGAAAATGTCTATTGCGGCAATGATAATGATTTTACATTGGGTAATATGAGCTGCAGTGTCCAGACTAGATAAAACCCAATACTTCTAAATTGTGCAACTTGGATAATTGTCGGCAAATCACATACACTCTGCTCTGGTTAACTTTTGTATTCTTGTATGTACTACATCACTAGTAGACAGAAGTAAGTTTACATATCAAAACATATGCCATTACTTAGGAACAATAAAAGTCAATATTTGTGGAACATGAGAAAGAATTTATTAAGCCCTGATCCTTAGTGTTACTTCCACATCTTTCGAGGAACCAAATAGATCTTAAACTCTGTCTCTTTTCTTAGTCCCAACTAAAGTAGGGCAGTGTATGTGCAAATGGTTAGGAGTAAATTGTAAAGGAACAAAATTCTTACTCCAACATGGTAATCCTGACTTTATATCAGGGCTAACTACGAAACCATTTTTGCAATGGGTAATATGGGAATTAGGCATATATATCAGATATTGTCTGCTGATGGCTGCAACCATTTGTCCTTTGCAGAACTCAGAGAACATTATGTCATGCCTCAAATGCATACTTTTGCATACAGGCAAGGCATTATGTGGCAAACTTACTCAATTCCTGACAGCTGGTAATAGCTGATGATGCTATGACAAAGCTAGTTCTGTGGATCAAGAATAGACATTGGTTTATATCTCAAATGTATGCAATCCTACAGGAAATGTCAAGCAAGCAGGCTCTACAGAATGTAGGAGATGACTGGTCTGCTTGATTATCAATTCCAACAGTCTTTTTAGTGTTAGCAAAATGACTTTTTCGATGGATCTACGCGAGTCTCATACTAGGTTATTGCATAATACATATATAACTCCCAGGATATATATTTAAAAATGGAGTCCTCACATACCATGTTATTGTCCTAAGTGTCATCAACCCGATGCAGATATATTACATATGTTATGGGATTGCCCTTACTTAAGAAAATTTTGGGCATGACTCAACACTGGCTCCAGGCCAAATGTAAACTCCTGGTCATACTATTCTTAGATAAGTTAATTCTCGTAACTTTTGAGGTTGTAGTAAACAAGCTTAAAGGGATACTAAACCCAAATTGTTTCTTTCGTGATTCAGATAGAGCATGCAATTTTAAGCAGCTTTCTAATTTACTCCTATTATCAATTTTGCTTCATTCTCTTGCTATCTTTATCTAAAAAGCAGGAATGTAAAGCTTAGGAGCCGGACCATTTTTGCAACAAAGCTTTGTGCAACTTTTATGTTTTGTGAAACAGTTAACCAGAGCTCTGAAGTTGTGGTAATAATAGTGTTAGGTGTTAGTGTAACTTAGGTTAGGTTTTATTCTACAGGTAAATTTGTATTTATTTTAGCTAGGTAGTTATTGAATAGTTAATAACTATTTAATAACTATTCTACCTAGTTAAAATAAATACAAACTTGCCTGTAAAATAAAAATGAACCCTAAGATAGCTACAATGTAACTATTAGTTATATGTAGCTAGCTTAGGGTTTATTTTATAGGTAAGCATTTAGTTTTAAATAGGAATAATTTAGTTACTGATAGTAATTTTATTTAGATTTATTTAAATTATATTTAAGTTAATGAGTGTTAGTTTCAGGGTTAGACTTAGGTTTAGGGGTTAATAACCTTAATATAGTGGCGGCAATGTTGGGGACAGCAGATTAGGGGTTAATAATATTTAACTAATGTTTGCGAGGCGGGAGTGTGGCAGTTTAGGGGTTAATATGTTTATTATAGTGGCAGCGATGTTGGGAGCGGTAGATTAGGGGTTAATAAGTGTAGGTAGGTGGCGGCGACATTGGGGGTGGCAGATTAGGGGTTAATAAATATAATGTAGGTGTCAGCGATGTTGGGGGCAGCATATTAGAGGTTCATAAGTATAATGTAGGTGGCGGCGGTGTCCAGAGCGGCAGATTAGGGGTTAATAATATAATGTAGGTGACTCAGGGTTCATGTTAGTGTGTTAGGTGTAGACATACATTTTATTTCCCAATAGGAATCAATGGGGCTGCGTTAAGGAGCTTTACGCTGCTTTTTGGCAGGTTTTAGACTTTTTTTCAGCCGGCTCTCCCCGTTGATTCCTATGGGGAAATAGTGCATGAGCATGTTACACCAGCTCACCGCTGACTTAAGCAGCACTGGTATTGGAGTGCGGTAATGAGCAAAATTTTGCTCAACGCTCACTTCTTGTCTTTTAACGACAGGTCTCTGAAAACTCGTAATACCAGCGCTGCAGGTAAGTGAGTGGTGAGACAAAACTGCTCGTTAGCACCGCATAGTCTCTAACGCAAAACTCGTAATCTAGGTGTTATTTTCTTAAGTATTTATATATTTTGCATTTATTTATTTTCCAATGGAACCCTTTTTTTTCCAAATAGATATATATCTCACAGAGCACACTCCCCAATATAGGAATACAGATCCACTACTTTAGAATTTTAATAAAGTACGGTATATTCACTTTTTCTGTTTCATTAACACATAACCCTATACACATTAATCACACACAATATCTCCAACTTTAAGGTATTTTTATGGAGACTATTTTGAGCACTTTCTTGAAACTGTCTTAGTTTTTAATGAAATATTATATCCCAATAGAAACCATAAATTCGCCAACTCAGAGATTCATGAATTTATCTTTACTTTTTTACTGATTATAAGTCCCCAACAAGTAAGAAAAAGGTGATTAACTATAACACTACAATACTAATGATAATACTAATAAGTTTGTCTGATGTTTGTCTCGCAGCTTGTAGTATATATCTTTTAGTTTAACATAAATATGTCAACAAACCTTTAATCTTCAGTTAACCACTTAAGGGTTAAACCACAGAAAGAAGTTGGAATACAAATTTAAGAACTTTAAGCTTGCAAAAATATGCAATTAATTCCATGGACAACCATTGGTCCCATCAGATGTCAATCACACATCAATTTAGCATGTTAGGCTATAAAATAAGATCAGTTAATACAGGTGAGCATCTTAATAAAGGGTGACATACAGCCGAAACGCGTAGATGCATTCTTTTTATCACCTGCAGAACTGAAGTTAAGTGGAGTAGTTCATTAGGCTGAACGGGTGTCATAGAGTCCCTATTGTGCACAATTATGAGGCACAGGTACACAATTTACCATTGCAGCGCCTATATGAGACAGACTCCAATATCCACTTGAAGTTTCTTTATTCTGCTTAAACCGGATATCACAGTCCATGCTGGAACATACCCTGACAGCTCATACGAGTGTCAGGAGGTTTTTCAACTAAAGGCTTGGAGACTGTGTTAACGGAACACAGAACGTCTAAAGCAACCCAGCGTCCGGTAAATCAGTAAAGAAAAGTCTGGTTCCACATCTACTTGGAGGACAACCAAGAGGGGTTTTGTTTAAACACACGGTTGAAAAAACCGCAACTGATATCCTGTAAACAGAAGGAATAATTTAAAGGTAATGCTGCAACTTGCGGCTGACTTTGAGACTGTGGGGCCCATTTAACAAGCTCCATAGGGAGCTTGTGGGCCAGTGTTTCCGGCGAGTCTTCAGACTTGCCAGAAACACAAGTTATGGAGCTGAGGTCTAAAGACTGCTGCTCCATAACCCTGTCTGATCGGGTTGATTGACACCCCCCTGCTGAGTTTGCAGGGGGCGTTGTTGCACCAGCAGCTCTTGTGAGCTGCTGGTGCAATGCTGAATACAGAGAGCGTATTGCTCTCCGTATTCGGCGAGGTCTTGCGGACCTGATCCGCAGTGTCGGATCAGGTCCGCAAGACCTTTCTTAAATAGGGGCCTATCTCTTACCTTAATCAGGATTGACTATTTCTTGATTATTTCAGAACCATATCTTTCCACTGTTCCACTGTTCACGGAACATCACTCCCCAAGAGATTGTTATTATTTTCCTTCATCCATTTATTGGCTCACATCCTTACTTTACAAATGTTTTGGGATAAATGTTAACATCTCATTCCATTTTACTGGTCTATATTAGCAACATTTGTTAGCATTATATTTCATTAGACTGTTGTATTTTAGACTTTTTAATGATTGTTTATCATAGATTATTTTAGTAACTTGTGCCGGCACATCTCTGTTTGTTTTTAAGATAGCTTTGAATAAATTGTATATTATTTTATAAACAATATTGTGTCATCATTATATATAGATGTGATATTCAATCCCTTTTTAATACTATACATAGTCAGATTGCTCCTACTTTTGAAGTGCTAACCTGCCCCCCCCCACACCTTTTTTTAAGCTATAAAGTATTTTATGAACAAGTTTTATGGCCAGGATCAGGAGTTTGTTGCCTATGTGGTAAAGATTACAGAGTTACTACTGACTCATAACTATTTCAAATTTTGTGGGGATTTCTACTTACAGAGACGTGGGACAGCTATGGAGGCCAGTAGTGGACCAACTCAACAGAAGGCTCTGGTGCAACATTTTTTTTGGGACCCCCCAAAGGTAACAGTAAAAAGCAAAAGTAATAAAATACATTCTGTTCTGTATAGTGATTTTGAGGAAAGCCAGATGGACCTGCTACTTGCACTAATTCAAGGCTTCCCTGCATTAGGATTGTACATATTCTGTATATGCCTATGTACAGGCATTCTGATATAGGCCCCCTCCACTCTTGGGCACTGGTGCCACTGCACCTGCTGCACCAATGGTATTTCTGCTCCTGATAGAAGAAAAGTTTGCCCGTCCTATGCCAACCTGTTTATGGGTTTGTGTGAGCTATCCCACATCTTTGGCGATGGGAATCCCTATAAACATGAAATTATCTGGTACAGGTGCTATATAGACAACCTTTTGTTTTTTTGGGAGGTGATTCGGAAATTGTAAATTTAGTATTTAAATGAAAACACAGTGGTTATTAGTTTCATCCATGAATTTAACAAACAACAAATGAACTTCCTTGATATTAGACTACATGGAAAACCTGGAAGTACAGTTAAGACGGAAGTGTATAGAAAACCTATCTCAGGTAACTCCTTGCTTCAGAGGGTTTTTAAGGCTGTTGCAAGAGGTCAGGTTATATATTTAAAACAAAATGTTTCCAATGAAAATAGTTATCAGAAACATGCAGCTACTCTGTCGGAAAGACTCAAGACTCCAACATGAAGACCTTTTCGTGGGCATATTTAAAATTCCAGTATTGTGACACTACTTTGCTGAGTTTAGAACTATGACTTAGGTTGGTTTCCTGTTTTTCTTTATTTTTGCAATGTATAAAATGCACACAAGCCTCTTTTGTGTAGGGCCCAAATCTCTGTATCCAATATGCTACCATTGTACATTTCAATTTTTCATTTTTCCACTCAATAAAGTTTGTTGGAACATAAAATAAAGGAAACCTTTTGGATCTTTAGCTTAAAGTCAAGGGTCCCCTAAGGATTCAACTCAGAATATGACCTCATACATTTTTCTTGTCATATGTATTAATACATGTTTGGAAGTACTTGTGCAGGCATGGTCTAGAGCTTTATGCAAATGGAGTAAAGTTTTTTTCCTGATACATATATAAATACATGAATATATAATTAAATAAACAAATACATCAACAGTCTCTCTGGTAGACCATAGACAAGAGGTGATTGATTTAACTAATTGAATATAAGAATGAAACACCAAGGTTTCTTAAGAGGATAAGGGTTTAATCATGGTTCCGAGGATTTGGACTACACACAAGGTGAATGAGCTTAATAGCAGACTGCATTCCCCAGAAAAGGAAGGAGATTCTTATATAGATTAAGAGTTATATGGTCCCGGTATTGGAATAATTTATTGGGATAATTCAGAGGTCTACTATTATTGATAGAGCAGTTGGAAATTAATTTAACATATGGAAGTATTGGGTTACTATATGACAGGATATGAAAGAAGGAGTTATCCAATAGGAGTGCAGTCGGGTTTTTTAAAGAACAGATAGTAAATGGATTTAACCAGGGCCATCTTTTTTTTTTTTTTTTTTTTTTTTTTTTTTTAATTTTTTAATTTTTTATTGAAATTTTGATAGAAGGCATACAAACAATGCTAAATAGGGTAGCATATTAACAGTAATGGAATACAGGCAGCATGTGACATAACCTTATAATGGACAGTATGTATTCCTAGATAAGAGAGGAAAAGAAAAGAACATGTTATGCAGTTAGTATGCCAAGTACTCTAATCACCTCGATAATGATCAGAGAGGCCACTCTTGGACCTTTACGCTAAATATAATAAAGTAGTGGAGGTTGATTACAACAAAGGAGATCACTTTTGGATCTCGAGCTAGTAACACACCGTGCTTTCTAATTTTACTATTATAACTGGCAACTGTTACACACAAAGATATGGACACCGTTAAGAGCAATTAGCTGGATTATCAAATATAGAACGTAAGACGCAACTGTGCATGTAATTACTAATCAGAGTGGGAGCACTGCTAGACCGGATGGGGCTATGAATAAAAATGCGACACATAGTACATAATGGCTTTGTAACCGCTCTAACCCTCAGCACAATCTACTATCCTGGTGTGTGTGATAAATATCATCTCAGTCATATAATACATGCTTAGAATACTATATACGCATTTGTAACAAACAATCATTACGTATAGTAAATAAGTAAAACAGCTGCAGTTCCTGAGATATCTTACCTATCTTAGACAGTACAATTATGGCTGCAATACTGTCACATAGCATATGCAAATTTATAACTATATGAGGATACAGACATTCAACTTGAAATAAGGAGAGAGGTTTATTATTTAACTTGTTAGCAACTATAAATCCATATTTACCCGCCCTATGTAATTAATACAGTCTCTGTTGTAGGAGGTGCAATAAACAACGTCCACACAGTAAATAAAAATGAATAATGTATTTTCATCAAATTGTCCAGAAAGAGGAAAATTACAAAGTTCTCTCGCATCAAGCCATGCTGTCACCAGACACGTAGCACAGCGGCTCTAACCCATGCCTGTCCTCCACAACTGTGCCACAAGCTTGGGGTATAATTTATCGTCGGGTGCCTTGAAAATCGTGTGCCACATTGCCGTTGTTAGAGTAGCATTACTGTAGACAATCTTCTTGAGTCTTTGGCATTGAGTGTCATAAAGAGCAAGCTCTGAGTAGTGGGGTAGAAATCCCAGCAGTGAGAAGGTGAAAGGTATGCCTTTTGGCCTTTTAGGACGGAGATTCACAGAGGTAATCTCTGCAGCTCGATGCGTATTAACATCATCTTGGCAAGCGTCGTGAGGGTAAAGTAAATCCGGACGGCTCCAGTCTAATGTATTCATAAATTTTTGATGCATCGAGGTTTTCATCTGCTTCTCATTCTGTAATGACTCAAGCTCAATACCCCAACACGCTTCCACCATTGGTGAGGCTGTGGTATAAGGCTGAGGGTCATTTATTGCGCTTGTCGCCCCGTCTGAACTGTCTACCTCTGCTACTGTTGCTCTCTGGTGCAAAAGATCCAGATCAGTTCTCAGGTGTCTAGTTGTAAGTGTGTTGACTTCGTCTGCAGTAGGAGTCTCACATATACAGCGTTGTATAGTAGCGATCATCTCCTCCTCTAGTCGGGACAAAGCTGCACATATAAGTTCCTTGATTATTCGGGATTGTGTATCCATGATGAGCATTAGTTGTAATGAATGGTCTCTTCTCAAAGTGTTGCTCTTTTAGCAGAACAAGAAGTTAGATCGTGCTCCAGCACAACCGGCTGGCATATATCTGGTATTATCAGATCAATGGAGGGGTGAGTGAGGTTCCGAGCCGTCTCTAGGCCTCTGCTGCGTACCTCACCAATTCTGGGCTGCTAGGCTGAAGTAAACAATAAATAGTACTTAAGTCTTTTCCACGAGGATTAGATATCCTCACCTAACTGAAATTTAACTTAGTGGGAGAAATTTAGGAGTAATAAACAGCAGATTTAACATCTCCTCTGTAGAGCCCTATTTAACCCCTTAACGACTGAGGACGTGCAGGGTACGTCCTCAGAAAAAAGGCAGTTAATGCCTGAGAACGTACCCTGCACGTCCTCAGTGTGGAAAGCAGCTGGAAGCGATCCTGCTCGCTTCCAGATGCTTTCCGGTTATTGCAGTGATGCCTCGATATGGAGGCATCCTGCAATAACCTTTTTAAGTCATCCGGTGCAGAGAGAGCCACTCTGTGGCCCTCTCTGCACCGGAGATCGGTGGCTCCCTGCGTTGGTGGGTGGGAGCCGGACCGGGAGGCGGGTGGCGGCCATCGATGGCCCTGTTGATGTGAAGGGGGGCGGGATCGTGGGCGGGGGTGGCTGGGGGCGCGCACGGGCGCGCGCGTGCACGGGAGGGTGGGGGCGGGCGCGTGCACGGGGAGGGAGCGGGTGGGAACCGCTACACTACAGAAAATGTGGAAATAAAAAATATTAAAAAAAATGTCAAAAAAAAAAAAAAAAAAACGATCAGCAAGGTGGTGGGGGTTGGTCTGTGTGGGGGGGGGGGGGGGGGGAAGCTACACTACAGAAAAAAAACACCAAACAAAAAAAAAGCACTTTTTATTGTAAACTGGGTACTGGCAGACAGCTGCCAGTACCCAAGATGGCCCCCAATAAGGCAGAGGGGAGGGTTAGAGAGCGGTTTTGGGGGGGATCAGGGAGGTTGGGGGCTAAGGGGGGGATCCTACACAGTAGCATATGTAAATATGCTTAAAAAATTTCATTTTTTTTTAAAACCCTTTTATTTTAGTACTGCCAGACTTTCTGCCAGTACTTAAGATGGCGGGGACAATTGTGGGGTGGGGGAGGGAAGGGATCTGTTTGGGAGGGATCAGGGGGTGGTATGTGTCAGATGGGAGGCTGATCTCTACACTAAAGCTAAAATTAACCCTGCAAGCTCACTACAAACTCCCTAATTAACCCTTTCACTGCTAGCCATAATACACGTGTGAGGCGCAACAGGATTTAGTGGCCTTCTAATTACCAGAAAGCAACGCCAAAGTCATATATGTCTGCTATTTCTGAACAAAGGGGATCCCAGACAAGCATTTACAACCATTTGTGCCATAATTGCACAAGCTGTTTGTAAATGATTTCAGTGAGAAACCTAAAATTGTGAAAAATTTTACGTTTTTTTTAATTTGATCGCATTTGGCGGTGAAATGGTGGCATGAAATATACCAAAATGTGCCTAGATCAATACTTGGGGTTGTCTACTACACTACACTAAAGCTAAAATTAACCCTACAAGCTCCCTAAAAGCTCCCTAATTAACCCCTTAACTGCTGGGCATGATACACTTGTGGTGCGCAGTGGCATTTAGCGGCCTTCTAATTACCAAAAAGCAACGCCAAAGCCATATATGTGTGCTATTTCTGAACAAAGGGGATCCCAGAGAAGAATTTACAACCATTTATGCCATAATTGCACAAGTTGTTTGTAAATAATTTCAGTGAGAAATCGAAAGTTTGTGAAAAAATTTGTGAAAAAGTGAACGATTTTTTGTATTTGATCGCATTTGGCGGTGAAATGGTGGTATGAAATATACCAAAATGTGCCTAGATCAATACTTTGGGATGTCTACTAAAAAAAAATATATACATGTCAAGGGATATTCAGGGATTCCTGAAAGATATCAGTGTTCTAATGTAACTAGCGCTAATTTTGGAAAAAAATGGTTTGGAAATAGCAAAGTGCTACTTGTATTTATGGCCCTATAACTTGCAAAAAAAGCAAAGAACATGTAAACATTGGGTATTTCTAAACTCAGGACAAAATTTAGAAACTATTTAGCATGGGTGTTTTTTGGTGGTTTTAGATATGTAACAGATTTTGGGGGTCAAAGTTAGAAAAAGTGTGTTTTTTTCCATTTTTCCTCATATTTTATCATTTTTTTTATAGTAAATTATAAGATATGATGAAAATAATGGTATCTTTAGAAAGTCCATTTAATGGCGAGAAAAACGGTATATATATATATATATGTGTGGGTACAGTAAATGAGTAAGAGTAAAATTACAGCTAAACACAAACACCGCAAAAATGTAAAAATAGCCTTGGTCCCAAACGGACAGAAAATGGAAAAGTGCTGTGGTCATTAAGGGGTTAAAAGCAGCCATCTCAGTCGGTAGTCGGACACACCCCCCTAACCAGGGCCATCTTTAATATTGACTGGACCCTGGGCAAACATTGTCTTGCCCCACCATGCAACTTTGCTCTCCACCCCCATCCCAAAAAACAACTAAATCAATTTATTTTATATAATTTTTTAAATGATTAGCCCAGCAGTGGATCATCCACTGCTGGGCTAGTCATTAAAAAAAAAAAAAGAATTTGCAATATGTGAAACTGGACCTATGCAGTACTAATAAGTAAATGCAGTATCCCACAAAAGTGAGTACACCCCTCACATTCTTGCAAATATTTTAATATGTCTTTTTATGTGACACTGAAGAAATTATACTTTGCTACAATGTAAAGTAGTGAGTGTAAAGCCTGTATAACAGTGTCAATTTCTGTCCCCTCAAAATAACTCAACACACAGCCATTAATGTCTAAAAAAAAGTGAGTACACCCCTAAGTGGAAATGTCTAAAATGGGCCCAAAGTGTCAATATTTTGTGTGGCCACCATTATTTTCTAGCACTGCCTTAACCCTCTTGGGATGGAGTTCACCAGAGCTTCACAGGTTGCCACTGGAGTCCTTTTCCACTTTTCCATGATGACATCACAGAGCTGTTGGATGTTAGAGACCTTGCGCTCCCCCACCATCCATTTGAGGATGCACCACAGATACTCAATAGGGTTTAGGTTTGGAGACATTTACCCTCAGCTTCTTTAGCAAGGCAGTGGTCGTCTTGGAGGTGTGTTTGGGGTCATTATCATGTTGGAATACTGCCCTGCGGCCCAGTCTCCAACAGTACATGTTGGCATTCATGGTTCCCTCAATGAACTGTAGCTCCCCAGTGTGGGCAGCACTCATGCAGGCCCAGACCATGACACTCCCACCACCATGCTTCTTTGGTCGACCATGACGAGGCCTGTTCTGAGTGGAACCTGTCCTGTGAAACCGCTGTATGGTCTTGCCCACCATGCTGCAGCTCAGTTTCAGGGTCTTGGCAATCTTCTTATAGCCTAGGTCATCTTTATGTAGAGCAGCAATTCTTTTTTTCAGATCCTCAGAGAGTTATTGGCCATGAGGTGCCATGTTGAACTTCCAGTGAACAGTATGAGAGAGTGTGAGAGCAATAACACCAAATTTAACACACCTGCTCCCCATTCACACCTGAGACCTTGTAACACTAACAAGTCACATGACACCGGGGAGGGAAATGGGCCCAATTTGGACATTTCCACTTAGGGGTGTACTCACTTTTGTTGCCAAAGGTTTATACATTAATGGCTGTGTGTTGAGTTATTTTGAGGGACAGCAAATCTACACTGTTATACAGGCTGTACACTCACTACTTTACATTGTAGCAAAGTGTCACTTCTTCAGTGTTGTCACATGAAAAGATATAATAAAATATTTACAAAAATGTGAGGGGTGTTCTGACTTTTGTGGGATACTGTAAATATATACATTCCTCCGCTGTGGATTAATTTAATACATTTATTTACTAATTAATTAATTAATTAATTAAATGTTGGTTTTTAATTTATTTATATATTTTACAGTATATATTTTTTTAATACATAAAATTTAATGCAATGCAAGGCAATGGCAGACCTAATGTCTACAGGGCCCCGGTGCAAGTATTTATTTTGCGCCCCTCTAAAAGCATCCAACCAATTTTGGGATATTCACTACATATTTATTGTTTAGACAGCAACTGTACACCAAAATTACCACTTTCATGAATACCAAGGGAATGCCTAACATAACAAACTCCCCCAACCCATATACACACACACACTCTCCAGAGCATACACATGTACACACAAACACACACTCTCCAGAGCATACAAATTTACATGTACACACAAACACACACTCTCCAGAGCATACACATACACATGTACACACACACACTCTCCAGAGCATATACATGTACACACACACACTCTCCAGAGCATACACATGTACACACAAACACACACTCTCCAGAGTATACAAATTTACATGTACACACAAACACACACTCTCCAGAGTATACAAATTTACATGTACACACAAACACACACTCTCCAGAGCAAACTAGTGTACACACAAACACACACTCTCCAGAGCATACACATACACATGTACACACACACACTCTCCAGAGCATATACATGTACACACAAATACACACTCTCCAGAGCATATACATGTACACACAAATACACACTCTCCAGAGCATATACATGTACACACAAATACACACTCTCCAGAGCATACACATATATATGTACACACAAACACACACTACAGAGCATACACATATACATGTTCATACAAACATACACTCTCTAGAGCATACACATATACATGTTCATACAAACATACACTCTCTAGAGCATACACATATACATGTACACAGTCACAAACACACACTACAGAGCATACACATACACATGTACACACAAACACACACAGTATGCACATTTGTAGACCTCAGATCATATACCCTTCATTAGGTTATGGCGATAATTCACCTACAAAAATTTTTACAGCTAGATTACGAATTTGGCGTTATGAGTGAAAAAGCATTGTTATGGCCCATACCGCTGCTTTTTCCCTACCGCTGCTATTACAAGTCTTGTCAGAATAGCTGTACCGCAAACTTTTTGGCCGTCATGCAACGTCAGTACGACACTTTAAGAAAAGTCATTTTTCAATGGGACTTCCAACGCTCCAGAATTATGAGTTTTGCTGTGAGGCCAAAAAGAGAGCGGTACAGCCCAAAATGACAAGATCCGTATCGCCATCTAAAGTCAGTAGTTATGAGTTTTATGCTGCAAACCAGTAACATAAAACTCATAACTAAAGTGCTAAAAAGTGCACTAAACACCCATAAACTACCTATTAACCCCTAAACCGCTGAACTCCTGCATCGCAAAAACTATTTAAATATTATTAACCCCGGTCATTGGCAGTGTAGTGTAAGCTAGGGTTTTTTTTTTTTGGGGGGGGGTTATTTTGATAAGGAGTCAAGATTAGGAGTCATTCGTTTTTATTTTTGATAATTTCTTTTTTTTATTTTGTGTAATTTAGTGGGGTTTTTTTTGTAATTTAGATAATTGTATTTTATTATTTTAATTTATTTAATTTTATTGTAATGTTAGGTGTTAGTGTAACTCAGGTTAGGTTTTATTTTACAGGTAACTTTGTATTTATTTTTACTAGGTAGTTAGTAAATAGTTAATAACTATTTACTAATTAGTCTACCTAGTTAAAATAAATACAAACTTACCTGTAAAATAAAATAAAAATCCTAAAATAGATACAATGTAACTATGAGTTATTTTGTAGCTAGCTTAGGTTTTATTTTACAGGTAAGTATTTAGTTTTAAATAGGAATTATTTAGGTAATAATTGTAAGTTTTATTTAGATTTATTTTAATTATATTTAAGTTAGGGGGTGTTAGGGTTATGGTTACGTTAGGGTTAGGTTTAGGGTTAGGGTTACGTTAGGGGTTAATATATTTATTTAGTGTTAGTGATGTGGGAGGCCAGAGGTTTAGGGGTTAATAACTTTAGTATAATGGTGGCGGCGACATTGGGGATTGTTGGGGATGGCAGATTAGGGGTTAATAAGTGTAATGTAGGTTGCGGCGATGTCGGGGGCGGCAGATTTGGGGTAATAACTAATGTAGGTGGCAGTGATGTTAGGGGCTGCAGATTAGGGGTGTTTAGACTCAGGGTTTATGTTAGGGTGTTAGGTTTAAACATACATTTTGTTTCCCCATAGATATCAATGGGGCTGCATTACGGAGGTTTTGTTTCCACGAACGCAGGTGTTAGGCTTTTTTTTAGCCAGCTCTCCCCAGTGATGTCTATGGGGAAATCGTGCACGAGCACGTCAAAGCACCGCTTGTATTTGGGTGAAGCATGGAGCTCAATGCAACCATATCCCTCGCACAAGCCATTTTTTTGCAAACCTGTAATAGCAGTGTTATGAAAGGTGAGCGGTGAAAATAACTTACAAGTTATTATCAAGCCAGCCATAACGCAAAACTCGTAATCTGGCTGTTAGTTTGTTGTTTATACATTTAACCTGTTATAAAGATTTAAGATAGCAGGGTAACCTTGTTTTATGTTTTATGTTTTATGTCATTTGTTCTAAGAAGCAATTCTGTCTCAGGTTGATTACCTTGTATGCTTTGAACCTTACTTATCATGTACCTGAATTATATTGTGCACTTGTATTTATCTGCTAATTTCAATACAAAATATTATGAAAAATATTTTCCTCAGGCCTCCAAAGGCCAGATTTTCAGGATTATCTTGAGTGAGAGCAGGTTAATATACAAGTTTACTTCTAGATCAGATATCCTGAAAATCTGTCCTGTTAGGGAGGCCTGAGGACAGGTCTGAAAACTCCTGGTCTAACCTGAAATTATGATGTTTTTTTTTATTTTTTTAATATTTTTATTTTATTTTATAACAATATAGAGATACAAACAACAGTACGATCTGAGCGTACTATAGAAACAGGTTACATGTTCATGCATGGTTACAGTATCAAATCACAACCAATATTAATGATACAGCATTAATAACTGAGCTATGTGGAATCCAGTTCTCCTTGACACACATAGTGGAGCCAACTGGGTAATACCAGTGCATAAGGAGCTTAATATAAGTTTCGAAGATAGTGACACAATGTAGCACCTTCTTTGTGAGTAAGAGTGTATGTTGCCATACTTCTAATAGCTTGGATATGTTCAGCTTCTGCTCCCATTTAAGAATATGAGAGGCTTTATCTGTAGGGGATGCTCCTTCCATGAGAGTATAATGCAATGATAACGGTTTACCAAGTCGTCGACCCTGTTGCCATCTGGCCTCCCATACAGTCAGCTGTCGGGAGGAGGAAGGTTTGAACCCCCATCTAGAGAGTAGGCTTATTACTCTAATATATTCAAAAGCCATGTACGATGGGATTGAATTAGGGTTGTCAGTATGAAATAGTTCCACGTAAGTTCCTTGAGAGGTCGGGGACCACAGGTCCGCTACCTTACTAAAACCTAACCTAGCCCAAGTCACTGGGTGCGAGTCAGGTAGGCCTGAAAGGAGCCCTGATAAGGCGGTTATGGGAGAGGGGTGTGGGGCTATATGTTTGTAGTGGCGTATTTGGTCCCAGACTGCGAGGCATTCTTTTATCACCGGGTTTGTGATATTGAGAAGTCTCCTACAGTGAGGAGGAGTCCAAATCAAGTCTCTTAGAGTCAAATCGAATGGGAGAGATGCCTGTTCCAAGCTTCTCCGTTTGCTTTCGGAGCTGACTACGCCCCACTGGGAAATATGCGTGAGCATTGCCGCCTCGTAGTACCTGTATATGGATGGGGAGGCCACCTCCGTCCATTCTGGCATATTGTAGACATTTATGGGCGACACAAGGAGGTTTGCTCTGCCAAATATATTTGGTACATGCACCTTGGAATTGTAGGATGATGGAGCGGGGGACACTGAACGGAAGGCATCTAAATGCATATGTGAGTTTCGGGAGGTAGCTCATTTTGAGGGCAACTATGCGACCCAGCCATGAGACTGTTTTAAAGTTCCATCTCTGACTCAAAGATCTGAGCTCTGAGAGGAGAGGCTTATAGTTGTCTTCAAGCATTTGTGGAAGGGAGTTGGACATTTTCACCCCTAAATGAGAAATGTAGGAGTTATTAACTACAAATTTGTGCCTGTTTTGTATATGTTTGGAGACATCTGCTGAGAATCCCTGTAAGTATATTTCTGTTTTAGTTTGGTTTAATTTATAGTAGGAGAGACCACTGAAGGTCTCCAGCAAGGAGAGGAGCTTGGGTATGGTTTGTATTGGTTTGGAGGTAAAGATTGTGGTGTCATCCGCAAATAGTGCCCCTTATGCGTTGTGCCGTGTAGTGTAATTCCTACTTGATCTTTATCTTCTCGTATGGCTGCAGCGAGAGGTTCGATAGCCAAAGCGAAAAGCATGGGGGAGAGAGGGCAGCCTTGCCGTTTGCCGATCGAGATGGGAAAGGATGGTGAACTGAACCCGAGGCCCCTAACCGAGGCCGTGGGAGCTGAGTATAGCGCTTTCACTGAAAGTATAACTTGTGTTGGGAACTGGAAGGCCTCCAATACTTTCCATAGATATTCCCAGTGGACCCGGTCAAAGGCCTTTTCCACGTCAAGCGAGAGCACAGCTAAGGGCTTGTTTAATCTCTGGGCCTCGCATAGGATGTTTAGCAATCTCCTTGTGTTGTCCGGGCCCTCACGACCTGGGATGAAGCCCACTTGGTCTGGGTTGATTAGGGAGGGTAATAATCTCGCCAACCTGTTAGCCAGGATATTCGTGTAGATTTTGATGTCTGTGTTAATTAAAGATATGGGTCTGTAATTAAGGCACAGTGTTGGGTCCTTATTGGGCTTTGGGATGGCGATAATGGAGGCCTCCAAAAATTCCTTTCTGAAGGTTCCCTCCTCCGTTGCTAGTTTAAAGAATCTAGTAAGGATGGGTAGAATTTCTTTGCAGTATGTTTTGTAGAATATGGCAGTGAAACCATCAGGGCCCGGCGCCTTGAGAGATTTCATGTTTTTAATGACTTGTCTCACTTCTTGGCAAGTAATTGGGACATCTATACATCCGTTTTGTGCCTCATCTAAGGCAGCGAGTTTCAAGGACTGTAAGAATGGCCCTATCTGTGTAGAGGGTGATTGTGTGGGACCCGTCTGGTCCTGGATATTATATAGAGTGGCATAGTAATTGCAAAACTGCTGGCCAATTAAGGACAGCAACCTCAAAACCTGCTTACCGCACTTGAGTTCGTGTATGCGTTTAGCGCCTCTACGCTGTCTAATTTTGTTGGCAAGAATGGTGTCTGCTGTGTTGCCCTTTGAGTACATAAGCTGTTTCAGCCGAAACAGGTTATTCTGTGTTTTCTTGAACTCTATTTGGCATATATGTTTTTTAAGGTCCTTGACCTCCTGGCTTAAATCCACATTATCTGATGTGCGTTGCTGTGTTTCTAGTGTACGTAACTTACTATGGGCCTGAGAAAGGGTGAGGCCTGCCTGTTTCCTGAGGTATGCTTGTTTGCGTATAAATAGGCCTCTAGTAGTGGCCTTGAATGCCCCCCAGATTATGTCATCTCGGACATCAGGGGTGTCATTAATCTGTAGTGTGGTTGTTATTTCTGACCTGAGTTTTTCCCTAAAGGGGATGTCAGCTAATAAGTGGTGAGGTAACCTCCATGGGGATCTGGTGTTGGTAGTGTTTCTGGATTCTAGCTCCATTACTATCTGGTCGTGATCTGACCACGGGCAGGGGTGCATGTCTGCGGTTTGTACGTAGTCTAACGTTTCAGGGTTGCAGAAAAAATAGTCCAGTCTGGAAAATGTGGAGTGGGGGTGGGAAAAGTGAGTGAAATCCCTGTCGTGGGAATGCACTGATCTCCATATGTCAAAATAGTTAAAACTGGTCATGAGCCCCCTAAACCTGCCACTTGTAGTGTCCAGAGCGATCGCTCATCTCTGGGGGGTGAGTTTTTTTTCTGTCTAGGCCATTGTCCCACACCATGTTCATGCCGCCCGCCATAATCACCTTCCCTTGTTTAAATTGTTCAATTGCACTCAGAATCTTCTTAAGATAACTAGGCTGAGAGGTGTTCGGGAGGTAGACTGAAACCAGTGTATAAGTAGCATGGTCAAGGTTGCAAACCACTATGATGTATCTTGCTTGGTGGTACCTGATCACCTGGAGGGGTTCAAAAGCCACCCTTTTGTGCACTAGGATGGCCACCCCTCTAGCTTTTTTAGAGTAGGAGGCTGTCTCAAAGACTGGGAAGTCTTGGGGGAAGGGTGTGGGAAGAGTGTTGTCGAGGAGGTGCGTCTCTTGTTGGAAAGCCACATCCACCTTGTGAAAGCGTAGGGATCTAGCTAATAGGCTTCTCTTGCCCACTGAATTTAGGCCTCTAACGTTGTGGGTAAGATATCGGAGAGGTGCCATTTATTATTCAGTATCTGGTGGTCCTGAATAGGGAACTATTCGGGATAGGGATGATTGGGAGGGTATAGGGAGGGGGAAAGGGGGAGAGGTACGGTGGAAGTAGTCCACCAAAATGGAGCCCTAGTACGGGCTCCTATGTCTGAGGGGGAGCTAGCACTGTTTAGTAGGGTGTGGGTTGAGGTGAGTAGCCCCACTCTCTAGTGGGTCATGTTGGGTAGAAAGTAATTAAAATATATAAGCTAAAACCATACACATGATAAATATGACATACATAGTTGCAACCTTTTTTTCTGAAAATGTCAAGGCAATAAACAGTTGTAGACTGATAGTAAATAAAATAAAATACAAGATGTAAGTTATACCAGTATGTCAACAACAGATCTTATTCTATGTAGGATACAAGGAGTGTAGTTGTACCGCCAACTTCAGGTGCCTTAACATGGGACCTTCAACAAGAGTATCTTAACTATAGGCAAACACTAAGTGTTGGCAGTCGAACTAGAGTGTACAATTTAATGTGTCATAACTTCAAACCTTCAACAAAACATCTGAACTATAAACAGTCACTGATTGTTGGTAGAAGAACCAGGGTGTGCAGTTCCGCCAGCAACAATGTTTTAGTGCTAAACCATATTCGTTATAAAATATGGAAGGTATAACTGTAGAAATCAGTTCTGATAGTGTCTAACGTGTAAACTTTCAACAACTGTCTATAACAAGACCTTAGCGTACAACAATGTATTCAATAGTGTCAAAACCTTTAGTATACACATACCATTGGTAGCAGGTCCTAAGTGAGTGAGGCTTGAGGCCTTAGAGAGTGGTCAGGGGGATTTTGCCTCTGTCATTTGGGTCTCTGTTCTTTTAATGTCCATTCAGGGGCCGAGACCCTGAGGCAGGAATGAGATGGTGCTTGAGTTCCCGGATCCAGCTGTAGACCACAGTTAGCTAGAAGGGTGTTTCCAGAAGAAGGGGAAGTGATGGTGTGAGTCTGATTGTCCTTAGTCACAATCAATTTAGTGGGGAAGCCACACCTATACTTGATGTTGGCCCTCCTGAGCTGAGATGTGATAGGGGCATACAGCTTCCTTTGTTGCAGGGTGTATGGAGAGAGATCTGGTTGCAGCTGAATGTCTTTCAGGGGCTCAGGAAGTGAGGGTTTGCTGAAGGCCGCCTGCATCAGGCGGTCTTTAAAGGTGAAGTGGTGAAAACAGACTACTACATCCCTAGGTTTATCTGTTGAGATAGTCCTTGGTCTAAGGGCTCTGTGTGCCCATTCCATGGTGTGAGAGGTGCCCTCTAGGGGGCCCAGGAGGGCCACAAACAGCATTTTAAGGAATTCCTGGAGGTTGCCCGCCGACACTGACTCGGGTATACCTCTGAATCTTATGTTGTTTCTCCTAGCCCTATCCTCTAGATCTGCCAGTTTTAGTTTCAGTTGTGTGATTTGATCTGCTAGAGTTTCGGCATACGAGAGCAAGCTAGAGTGATCCGTGACCAGGCCGTCTTGTTGACGTTCAAGGGTGTCTACTCTGTCGCCTATTTCAGCGATGTTTTTTTTTTTTAGTTCCGCGGAGCTTCGTTGGATTTCAGCTGTAATGGATTTGGTCTGCAGAGCCAACATCTTCTGCAGTGTGTTTTCAGTGATGTAGTGGTTGAGATGGGCTGTGGATCGGGAGCTCGATTGGGAGGCCTCATCTTGTGGCTCAGGGTCGCTTTCCTCTCTCCTTTGTGAACTAGGATCTTTGCGGGCTTGGGAGAAATGATCGAGAACAGACTTTTGTGACCCAGCAGGGGTCCTAGGGTTTCTTTTTGAGGTTTGAGGCATAATAGCTGAGAACTAGGGGAACTAGTGTTCCCACTATAATACTCCACTCTGATCCCACAGGGCACTGTGAGGGAAGTGAAACAGATAGGACCTGCACCAAAATACATTTATAGTATTACATTTGATGCCATATGAAACAATACAGGGTTAGTGTCAGTTTATGTGGGCTAAGTAGCCCCTATGGACCCTCTGCACCTCAGGGAGAGGGGGATACGACCGTGAAGGAAGGGGAAAGTGAAGTGACCAGCCCAGACTAGCAGGGCCGGAAAGGGGGAGGTGCAGAAAGGGCCACAGCAATATGGATTATGCTACACCAGATGTAAATGACAGGATGTGGGGTATTTACAATGTGGCGTGGGGTCCAATAGTGTGAGGTAGGCTCAGAATCTAGACAATATTAAACAGTACAGTATTGCAATAATATATAGGAACCCTTAAGCAACTATAGCATGTGTGATATTATGAGCAGTGTTATAGAG
This sequence comes from Bombina bombina, assembly GCF_027579735.1. Taxonomy (NCBI): domain Eukaryota; kingdom Metazoa; phylum Chordata; class Amphibia; order Anura; family Bombinatoridae; genus Bombina; species Bombina bombina. The sequence goes on from NC_069501.1 coordinate 646,756,356, forward strand.
AGAGAAACCTGCAGGAAAAAGATGTTATCAGGAAGAACACTCCACTCCGGGTATTAACCACAGAAACACATAAGCTGACGCAGCAGCTAGGCTAAACACCTCTGTAGAAAATTTCAAAATGTCTGTACACAGGCTTTAATCAGGATCCAAGGCCTGCTAGCTTAAAGGGTCAATCTGTACAGGCTCTGTCCATATTCAGTGACACATCTTTATGGCAGAGACCTTTACTATGGCCTCAGGGAGCCAGAGCAAAGTCTAAGGGGGCCTGCACAGCAATCAGAGGGCCCAGCAGGGCCATATGATGGAATGTGTGGAGGGTGTAGGCTCACCAATTACTTAAGGGCAGATGAGTATAGATTCCTCCCCAGTAGGGATAATTCACTATCTAGGCAAATTCTTTATTAGCTGTGATGCAGAGCAAAGTGCCAATTTATGTAGCTGTCAATACGGTAAATACCAATCCAAATTGTTGTTCCAGAAAACTTTTCTAATTAAGGGTGTCTCATCTGTAGTAAGCAATTAAAAGGGGAAAATGGTAGTAAAAACCTTCTGATTGCCCAGCATACTAATATTTTACTCCTAAATAAATGGCACCACATTTATTCCAGCAGGCACATAGCTAAATGATGAGGCTACTCCTGGAAGGGAAGTGTCCCAATACTGTATAATGATGGTCAGGAAGCCAATTCATGTACCATTATAAAGTGAGCTGCTTTTGTAGAGTATATTTATGCAGCTGCTTGTGTAGCTCAGTTCAAAGTTACTGGGGTAGTTTTGATGTTAGAGAGGGCTACTTGTAGGATAGATCGTAAAAGTAAGTTCTTACCCTCCTAACTTCAAGCTAGATGTAAGTCGGAAATGGCTCACTCCATCCGGGATTCGGCAGCACTACCCCAGTCCAGGCCGCAAGATGTCGAAGGTTCGCGCCAAAATGAGTGGCGCAGCTCCAATCGTAAATTTCTTCCAGGGGCCTTTACAAGATTCAGCTGGAACCAGGTTGGGATCAGACCGATCCCCAAAGTCGGCCGCTTCGTAGGATAGGAGGCAGGACCCGATACGAGGTGAGTGCTTCAAATCAGCAGCCCCATGTTACTCTCTTTACTTGGTCATAGATGCAGAGTTAAACTGCCGCCCCGGAGAGGAGCTCCGAGCCTCCGGGCAGCAGTAGAGCACAAGTAAGGGGATAGTTCAGGAGCTAACCTGAGTATAACAGTTATTGTGGCTTTCAGGCTTCTGTGTGCGGCTGCTTTCTGAGACTGTGAAGTACCTCCGCGGTATCAGGGCAATGTCGCTCAATAGCCCAGTTGATTTTACTCCTCTCGCCGTCAGGTTAGCTTAGTTACTCTCGTCCACTGTCGTCAACCAGCTTGGCAAGTGGCCTAATATGAGTTAAGTTAGTACTTGGGCATAAAAAAACTACTTATTTATGCCTAATAGATCTGATTAAGAGAGCTCCCTAAAAGAACGTCTCTCCAGTTTGATGGCTAGCTCCGCCCCTATGATGTTTTTTTAATGTTATTGACCCTATTAAAAAAAAAATTAAAAATCTGGGGAGATTGGAGAGATCCACATATCCCATAATCTTTAGAGCTTCTTAATTTTGTCTGTAAAGTTTGCTTGCCATTATTAATGCAATCTCACAAAATGTGGGACCATTGGATGCTGCTCATGGTGACCAGCCTTAAATGGACATTCCAGCCAAAATTGAAATCCACATGGATGCATTTCAGTTTTGAATAGAAGCATTTTTGTAATATACAGTACATGTATTAGCAAAAATGCTTCTTATAAAATTAGAAACTGAGAAACGTGTTGTTTTTAAGAAATTTCAACTTTTACACAGAGGAATTGCTTCTTTGTTTAAGAGCCTTTGCTTTTGCTTTTATTTGATACATTGTATCAGTTACACCAGCAGTCTATCACCAACAGCGGAGCAAGGAGATCTGAAGCAGCAGTGTTATATACTGCTTAACACTCTCCATTCTCCTGTTGGAGTCTCCGTTAGAAGTGAGGTGTAGACGGTGAGACTGAGACGGATCGCTGTATCAGAAGCACCTTTGTAGAGACAGACCATATGTACACATGCAGTTTGCAGAGACGGATCGCCATCACTCCTGCAATTTGTGGGGGAACTCAACTGTAAGGTGAGAGACCTAGAGTTTACTGTCAGTTACAGTGAAGAATCAGTACCATTTTTGGATACAAAGATATACAAGTCAGGACATCATTTGGAATTTGACCTATACATGAAAGAAACTGACAAGAATAATTTGCTAAAGTACAATAGTTTGCTTCCTAGACCACTAGTCGACTCCTTCCCCAAAAGCCAGCTTCTCAGGGTCAACAGAGATAAAGGCAGGCAGGAGATTAGGCTAAAAAAAATGGCAAAAAAAATCACTAGTAGGGGTTATCCACCCAAGGTCCTACATACCACTATAGAGGCATTAAATAAAACCAGAAAAATAACTCACAAGAGTAAAGAAAATAGAATGGTTTTTGTTAGGCAGTTTAATCCATTGAGTGGTAAAATGGCTAGACTTAGACAGAAATGGCCTATTCTCAAGGAATGTAACAAAGAAGTGGTTTACTTGGAGGAACCCCCATTAATGGTCCACAGAAGAGTTAAGAATTAAAGGGATCATCTCACAAAGACAGATATAGGACCTGGGAAAGAATTAAAGCAGACCACTTTGGGTAGTGAGAGAACAGGAAACTCCCCATGTTTGAATTGCGTAAGCTGCAATTCTATAATAAGAGGTACAAATTTTCATCACCCACATAGTGGTAAGAAATATAATACAAATGGCTTCTTCACTTGTGAGACCACCTATGTGATCTATTTAATTAAATGTTCTTGTTCAATGGTGTATATAGGGGAGATGACCCGTAAAGTTAGGGATAGAATGAGCCAACATTGCTCTAACATCAGATGTAAGAACCTTGAGGCTCCTCTCTCTAGACACTTCCTTGACAAAGGACACAGTATTTGCCAACTTAGATGGCAGGTCATAGACCATATTAAGCCCAATAGGAATGATATGGACAGGGAACCACTTCTCAAACAAAAAAAATGTGGTAGATCCACAAATTAGAGACATTGGCCACTAGGGGCCTAAATAGGGATTATGATCTGTCTTGCTATTTCTAAATTTCTAATTCTCCTAATTGTCTCTGTACAACTTGTTCTGTTATTTAAAATGTAAACAGTACATATTCTAAAATTATCAGCATCTATATTCAGGTTTTAAAATGAGCAGAATGTTAAAAGTTTTTATAATATATGTATTAAAGTTTTTTTTATATTGTGTGTAATACTGATAGGATGCCAGTAGATGGAGCTATAGCTTCATTTTAGGTGCATTGGCGCCAAAGAAAAGATTTAAATGGTAATCATATAACAATTAATGTATCAAGCATGAATAAGGGGCTGTGACCCCAAAACGTCGCTGTTTTGTAAGAATACATTTCTAAAAATAATTTTTTGAAGTGCTGAGGACTTTTTCCCTTGTTATCATACATTGCAGTGTCCTCTTGTCCTACGTACAACACCTCAACTTTTGTGCTGTTCTCCTATATCTCTATCTATATATCTCCTATATCTATAAGCAGATTGTTGGGATTGAAGATATCGCCTGTGACTGTCTAACTACAGAGACAAGTGGTCTCCAGTACATGCCACTCGCACTACGTGTATGGAGATCACAGGGAGACCAACGCAAGAGGCAGCAGGACACAAAACATAAGGTGTCTTCCTCGGCTTGTCCCCTTCCAAGTCTAAGACACAATACAGGCGAAAGGCACCTCATAAGGAAACACCGGTAGCCTTGCAGCTTCGTGGCAGCTGTATTGCAGGGACACAACAGACTCTCCGGTCAGCACATAGAGACCCACAGCTTGCCTATAACATCGACCGGATATGTAATAAGGTACCCTAGCTCAGTTACTTATTTATAATTACATATTTCAGAACTTTTTATTAAATAACTTTGAGTGCTTGGGGAGTACCCTAAAACTTGCTTATACAGCATCACCTATATAATGATTTGTCAAAGTGGTCCTTTGGACATAAATTCAATTTGCTGGACTGTGTTATTACAAACATCTGCTATATAGCCTACAGCTAAACTTATGCAAATTATAAACTCCTGAGAAGGGCATAAATAGCCAGCTGGTCAGATTTCAAGGACCCACCAGCCTGTAGCTATTTGATCTAACATAGGATTGAGTTAACAGACAGCATACTGGTTTAGGTATATGCTTATTATTCTGCACTTATTATCTGGAAACATTTAAGGTGCACCTCAAAGTCTGCCTACACAGTATTACCTAAACACAGATTTCCAATCTGAACGTTTTATTGTATCAGAAATCCCCAGTGATTTTTTTTAAAAAACATCAGAGACTGATCATATTTAGAGCAAGAGAGTACTGAGCATATGTAACTAATTGCATAGTGACTGATTCATTTTCTTCACATTACAACTGCAGACTTTGACAAATTAAGGCTGACAACTCCACCTGGTGACCAACATAGCAAATAACAAAAAAAAAAAAATAGAAAAAAAACAAAAAAAACACAGCATTAACAAAAGGTACAAATACCTTATGAAATATGACAAGTACTTGCAGAGGCTGTCTCCCCTTAAACCGGACACTATGGGTTCTAAAGCTAAAACTACAGGCAAAAGCCTCCGTCATACTGCAGACGTTTATGTGACTGTCCAACCTCAAAATGAATATGACAGCCCACTAACAGGAGATAATAACATGCTATTACAAGAACTAAAAGCATTCTTCTTGCCTAAGATGGATTCTCTACAAACGGGAGTAGATACACTGACAAGTGAAGTAAGGCAATTCTCTAAAAGACTTACAACAGCTGAACAGAGAATATCTGAAATAGAGGATAAGCAACAAGAATCAGAAGGTTCCTTGAAATACCTTCTAAAACAAAATCAACACCTCCAAGAGAGAGTAGAGGACCTAGAGAATTGCAGTAGGCGAAATAATCTGCACATTATTGGGGTACCTGAATCTGTAAAAGATAAAGAGCTACTGGAATTTATAGCCCTGACATTACCAATGCTGTTGGGCATATTCATCCAGATCGGCTACCACTAGATGTAGAGCGGGCACATCGCCTGGGCCCTGAACGACTCAACAACATGAAGGCAAGACTTCACCAAATAATGCTTAAATGCCTTAACTACCAAAAGAAGTTGGCGGTGATGAGAGCATACAGAGCCATAAAAGAAGTCAAATATGAAGATCAACAGCTTCTCTTGTTTCAAGTCTTCTCTGCAGAAGTAACACGGAAAAGAAAAGACTTTGCTCCACTTTGTACCCGTCTCCATAAGCAAGGACATCAAGTCGCTCTTATATACCCAGCAAAGCTACGACTTCAGACCCCTTCTGGTCAGAAATTCTTTCACTCTCCAGCAGTACAAGCCTATTTAGACTCTGAACAAATGAATGGAAATGGCTGATTCTACACTATCCATTCAGGATACCGTATATGATCACATTTGTTTACTATCACGTAATGTATACTGCTCATTATTTAGAAATTGTGATTCCACTAAAAGCACAATGCTTAATTAAGCTTTGTACAGTAAATTTATATAAAAATCCACTGTTCCAAGGAAAAGTTTGTATATTTTGGTTGTTTTTTTTGTAGTTATTTTTCTGTATACATAGATGTCTGATGAGAAGTATTAAAAACCTCCAACCATCCGCCATTAAATTAAAAGGAGGAACTCACATAACTAAAGGTGGAATATTTTAGTGGCTATTTAACAACTTAATTAAACGAGTTACTAGCCCACAACTACTCCCCCTAAATTCCCCATAGTGTTTCTTTACCTCTATGCCCGGCAGTCCTACGTTGTTATAGCACCAGCCAAGTGCAACCTTTTCCATGTTCCTAGCCCTCATAACTCTGTAACCAAATATGTCCAACAACTAAATCCATATACCACCAATGCATCGCAGGGGTTTCCCTGACTTAACCCTATGGTAATGCCACCCCTAATAATTCATTTATCAAACTCCACCCCAATTCCCATGAAACAAAGTTGGTGCCAGCTTTTCCTCTGGGTATTAATGACTCTGATGTCTAACATTGTTCGCACTAATGCTTGTATCTTCTCTAGCAGATTGATTATGGAGTTTGCAGATCCACCAGCCGCAGACCACCACCCACACCAGGTTACACAGTAAGTTAGTTTGCTCATACCAATACTCATATAGACCAGACATCCACATTATCTGTTCATACACTTTCCAGGGCACATATTGTATAATGGTTAACATACCGCAATGACTATGAAGTATAAAGTAATTTCCTGTAATGTGGGAGGCATAACCTCTCCAGCAAAAAGAGGCATTATACTACAATACCTTGGCACTCTATGAGCAGACATCATGTTTCTCCAAGAAACCAAGTTATCCACTATAGAACATGAACAATTAAAATCTATATGGGTGGGACAAATCATATAGATGCCGAAAGAAGGTAGAAAATCTAACAATCCTGGTTAGAAAGGGACTTCCAATAACATTCTCAAATACGGAGATGGATAAGAAAGGCAGATACATTATCTCCCTTATGCATATTCACACGTACTAACAGAAACACTGCCAGATAAAAAAAGGAGGTACAACTGATACATACATTCAAAGAAACCTTGGACCTTATAGATATCTGGAGGGTACAACACCCTTATAAGAGAGACTACACACACGTATCAAAGACACATAACACCCTATCGAGAATAGACTATTTTCTAACCTCCCCAACATTAGCAACAGAAATCCAGATAACCACAATAGGACAAATTACAATCTCTGACCATACACAGATTAGTCTGACGTTACAACCCTTGCCTCCGTAACCAATAAACAGATCATGGAGGTTTCCCTTGTATCTTTACAATATTGACTTTTGTCAGCACCTTAAATCATCTTGGCTATATTACACACTAGATAATGATCAACATAAAAATAATCCAGATTTATTTTGGCATACATCCAAAGCAGTCATGCGTGGTAACATAACATCTTCTGAGGTACATCATAATAAAACCCTCAAACCCATAGACAACGATTTTTTAACCAAACTTACAGAGCCTTATAATAATTACCTATCCAACCCCTCCCCAACATGTAGAAAAGCATACTACACCCTTAAACAAGCAAGAGACACATTTCTGGAACAAAAGGAAAGCAAACTTAATGTTCATAGACAAGGCCATTTCTTTAGATACGGTAATAAATCTGGCAAACTTTAAGCCAATCTAGTCAAACTTCATAACCCCAAATCTTGCACAGTATCCCTCAAATCACAATGTAGCCTAACATCGGACAAAACTGAAATGATGGCAGAATTTGTCCGCTATTACCAATCTCTCTAAACATGTAATAAATTCAACTGCAAAAAACAAATTTTGGGAAGCAATAAAGGTCCCAACCTTAACTGAAGAACAGCGAGCAGGCTTAAATGCCTCAATTCACACAGAAAAAGTTGCTAAAGCAATCAAACACTTAAAACTATGGAAAGCAGCGGGTCTGGACAGACTGCTGGCAGAATACTACAAATACATCGACAGTGACCTTACCCCTATACTGCCATCCCTATACACTACCTATTTAGAGGTCAATACAAAACCTAATGACCGGTTTACGGAAGCGAATATTTGCATTCTACCTAAACCTGATAGAGAGCATACACTGACATCCTCATACAGAACCATATCACTGTTAAACAGTGACTAAAAACTTTTATCTAAAATATTGGCAGACAGACAAACACAGATCTTACCTAACATCATTCACCCTGATCAGACAGGATTTGTCAACAGTCGCTCCTCAGTTGTCAACATACAAAAGACCCTAGCGATTACATCCCACTACTGGTATGACACTCAGACTAACAAACACTCAGACCTCCAAGATGCATGCTTATTGGCACTAGATGCTTCCGAATTTCTGAATCGAACCGAATTGACCGAATCCAGACAAATTTATTAGAATCCGAATGAATCCGAAACGAATCCAAAACGATTTAATTTGAATTTTTTCGAATTGATCCGAACCGAAATTCGAAAAAAATCTGAATCGATCCGAACCGAAACAAATTTTTCGATCATGCACAAGTCTAGTATGAACTCTTCATTAAACATCATGAAACTCAAATTAGACAAAAACTTGCATTGAAATGGCTAAATTATAGAACCCTAAACTTTAATCACGAAATGGTCACTGAGAGCATAGAAAAAGTTAAAATGGTAACCTTGCCTGCGACTTTACATGAATCCTACATTAAAACCATACATCAAGCATACATAACTGTATTCAGCGCTGCGGAATCTGTTGGCGCTCTACAAATAACCGATGATAATAATAATAATAATAATAACTGCGATCCACGTGGGTACCTGATGCCAGGAATATATGCATCAAATGCAGCCATGACTCCCCAGACTGGATTAATCTATTCTGGGATTGCCCCAAAATATACCAGTTTTGGCACAAAATCTCTTACTGGCTAAATAAAGTAACTAAAGAACAATTGTGCCTGTCAGCCCAACAGGTGCTATTCTTGTTGTCACAAAGCAATAGGTCAAAATATGACATTTGTCACTACCATAATATTGCTGGCAAGGCAGTTAATCCTACAGGGTTGTGCAAACAGTAAAAGCCCCCATTTCAACAACTAATACATAGCCAAATGGTCATAGAGCAAGCAGATGCAAAGGGGGACCTTGCAAAAAGAGTAAAAAGGTTCTCAATAAATGGGAAGGATACCTACTACACTCGCCAAATTATGTTAAGGATAGAGTGCTTTACCCATTAAGAAATAGCTTATTTGTACTATCCCAAAATCTTAGAGGCAAATGATGCAGTTCAGAGCAGGGAGAATAATACCAATACATTTTGCTTTAGATATAGTTCTTTTCTATGCCCCATCCTTTTTAAAGCATATCTGGTGGTCTGGGGGCACTTTGGGTAAGTTATTTATTCACTCATGTTACTTATGTTTTTGAATATTATATATTGTTTGTTAAGTTAATTTACTTAGTTTAAAAAATGGAAAAATGAAGAGGAGAACCCTGAGTGACAACACATCTATTATCTAATATTGGGACTTACGATATCACATACTCAACACCTTCTGAATAGAATGGACAATATCTTGATAATGACTTGTATTGTACTGATGTATGATTAATCTATTTATGTACCCATATTTACCAATGTTGTAAGCTTGTAGGGTTTTCGTGGCCATTTGCGTGCAAGTTAAATTCCGCTCGTATTACAAGTTGAAAGTAAATGCGAATAATCGAGATCACGATTTACGCTAGAATGATACCCAAACTTCAGAGCACTGGTTAACTGTTATACGAGTCAAAAAAGTATCATAAAACATATCAAAAATACATTTAAAAGTACAGTTACACTCAAAACAATGCTATATAATAAAAATAAGTTTAAAAAAATTGCAATAAAAAATTACAAGGACTCAAAGATATGAGATGTCAGGTGTTAGAAAATTAAAGGGTCAAAAATGCTTTTACATGGGGATCCATAGGAACACAAGTTTAAATGTATGCATGTATGTAAATATATATGCATGTATTTCTATACATATGTATATATGTTTTTATATGTGTAAATATGCATTTACAGACATACATACACATATAAATACAGATAAAGAAACACATGCAGTATATCTCATTGCAATCCTGCGCTCGTGTTTGAGTGAGCTGGCAGCTTTTTTTTGTTCAAAATAAGGCTCCATTAAAGTCTATGGAGGAATACAATCTCCGTTCACAACTTTGCAAAATCTTTTTTTCTGCGTGAGGATGCAACAGCGAGAGCGCAAAAGTTTTACAGAAAAAGCATTTGTGGGAGCACAAATTTGTTCTCCACTCTTAATCTAGCCCACAGTGAGGCCCATGCATAAAATCACATCAAGCAGTTAACCCACATGTATGCTCTAGGTGACAGGAGTGTATAGCTTCCCATGAAACTCACATCTTAAAGGGACACTAAACTCAAAATTAAACTTTCATGATTCAGATAGTGCACAGTTTTAAACAACTTTTCAATTTACTTCCATTATCTAAATATCTAAATATGCTTCTACTGAGCATGTGCAAGATTCACAGAATATATGTCTATGCATTTTGTGATTGGCTGATGGCTGTCACATGAGGCATTGGGAAGGAAAGTAAAGCTAACTATGACATTTGTCAGAAAAAAAATCTACTACTGATGTGACATTAAAATTAAGTTCTTTTGCATTGTCTACATACATACATTCTGTTATTCTAGTGCTCCGCAATATATGGTACTACTATTGTTATGTAACATTCATAGTGCTGCAAAGGGTAACATTGCTTTTAGTGTTGTATTTGTCATAATGTCAGACAGTAAGGCAGTCAAACACAGTGCTTTACTCCTCTTTACTCACCCTGCATGGGGTGTTAAGGTAAGTTATGTCTGTAGAAATGTTTTATGGTTCAAATATAATTAACCAGGGAACAGTTTGTTCTACCATTCAAATGTATTTACATTACTGACAGAGCTCCCACTGGTTAAATCTAATGTGTGCTTATGAAATAAATATATATCATTATTTGTAATTAGCCTTATTATTGCTTTGCTGTTCCCACCAATTGAATCAATAACTAAGCATCCTACTGTGAATATACAATTTTATAATACATATGTCAAAGTTGTTTTGTTTTATTAATAATAATAATAATAATAATAATAACAATAATAATAATAATAATAATAATATACATGAAATATATGACATTTCTACATACAGAAGAACAAAGTGTCATTGCATCAAGGTCCATTTTCCCAAGGTGTCCAGAAAAGGCAAGTACAATAATAAATGGTGAAAAGTTTAGCAAAGTAGGAGGGATCTAGGAAAGAAGAAAAATAATTATGTTTCAGTAATTTATAAGCCAAAACAAATTGTCAAAAGTGAGACTGAAAAACATTACAAAACAATGGACATTTCCTTTTTTTTATGTTCTTAAGCCACGATTCTTTAACATTGTTAAAGCTAGTTGGTGCAATATAAGCAAAGAAACACAAAACTATACCCATAAACAGCTCATCTGTGGTGAATGTCTAATTCGCTTGGTAGACCAAATAGTCCTGCGAATATTCATTTTGGACAATCGAATGTTGATAAGAACGAAAAAAACATTTTAAATTCGTAATTGCTAAACTTGACTTATGGGAATCTCATCCTGTGATAGCCAGGGCTGGTTTAAGAAATTGTGCTGCCTGGGTCAGAGAATGCAATGACGCCCCCTCAGTAGAAACATTACTGATAAGCATATCAACCTACTAGCCTGGCCGCTGAACTAACTAAGCTTTCCTGCCTACCTGCATGCAATTAATGCTTATGCACAATTGTGCAATAAGTGGGAAGGAAGTTAGGGCAGAGTTGCACTTGTCCCACCTTGACCAATTCTGCGTCTTTGTGCATAATAGTCTGAGTCTGACAGTGGCTGACTAAGTCACTGAAGTGCTGCCCCATGTCAAGTGCTGTCTGGGTTCCTTGGACTGATTTGGTCCCATGGTTGAGCTGGCCCTGGTGATAGCTCAAACTAGGACAACCCTGGAGGAACAGATTTACAAGACGAGTTAATTAAGTGAAAGATTTTCTAGATAACTGTTGATATTTCTAATGTCCCAGATACATTAGTCAAATTATAATACCCAATGAATACTATGTCTGTGACCTCTATATACATTAGCAAGGCCCACGTGTAAAGGTGACATGACTTATTCACGTTAGTTTTTTTTTTTACTCTCTTTTCTTTCTCCTCCTTCCATTGAATGATTCCCTTTTCTCCTTTTTTTCTTCCTTCATGTTCCTTCTTTTCCTTCTTTAAATAACCCTTATGGATGAATCTTTGAATGTATTAAAGGGAAACTAAACCCAAATTTTAATCTTTCATGATTCAGATAGAGCCTGCAATTTTAAGCAGCTTTCTAATCTACTCATATTATCAAATTTTCTTCATTCTCTTGCTAACTTTATTTAAAAAAGCAGGAATATAAATCTTAGGAATTGGCCCATTTTAGGTTCAGAACCCTGGATAGCACTTACTTATTGGTGACTACATTCAGCCAACCAATAAGCAAGCGTAATCCAGGTTCTGAACCAACCAAAAATGGTCCAGCTCCTAAACATTAATGAAAGATTTTGAATTTAGTATCCCTTTAAATACTACTAAATTGCAATTTCTCTTTTTGAACATAAAGAGGCCCATTTATCAAGCTCCGTATGGAGCTTGAATTACTGTGTTCCTTCCGAGTCTTCAGACTCGCCAGAAGCAGCAGTTATGGAGCCGCGGTCTAAAGACCGCAGCTCTATAACCCTGTCCGCCTGCTCTGATTTGGCGGACAGCAATCACCGCAATTCAACCTGATCGAATACGATCGGGTTGATTGACACCTCCCTGCTGGCGGCCGATTGGGTGCGAGTCAGCAGGGGGCGGCGTTGCACCAGCAGTTTTTGTAAGCTGCTGGTGCAATGCTGTATACGGAGAGCGTATTGCTCTCCGCATTCAGCGAGGTCTTGCGGACCTGATCCACACTGTCGGATCAGGTCCGACAGACCTTTCATAATTCGGCCTCAGTGTAATGACATACTGGGTTAATATGCCCAGTTTTAGAATCTGTGGTTTGTATACTTCAATACTTAATTTCTTGTTCTGTCAATAACTGATAAATGTGCTTGTTTACTCTTGATGGTACCTGACTATTGTTTTTAATTAAATTATTAAATAAGATAAAAATAAAATCGTAATCAAATGTTATTTCCGATTTTCAAATGTAAATTTCATTTTCAAATGTTCATATTTGGGTCGAATAGCCACATTCAAATTTTTTAATGTAACATTCGATTTAACAAATACTATTCAGGAGTTTAATAGTTAATGTGGTAGGGAATTTAGTAAATTGATACATAATAGATACAAATATATCGAAAGTAATATTTGCAGTTCCTTTGTGAACTAATTTCAACAGCTCTAATATAGAACAAAGAGTAATCTATTAATACACATAAAACTAAATATGTGCATATAGAGGTGCATTGGATACATTCCCTGATATCCAATAGAGAACTCCTTTAAAGAACTTTTAGTGCATATGGCATATGTTGGCATTTATACCTTGAAATTTTATTTTTATTTTTTTTGCATAATTATTTAAATCAAATAAAAATATTGAATTACTGAATAGATGATTTCGCTATCTGTGTAATGTATGTGTACACAGGTTTTCACATTTGTATGTGGTCAGACTCAGGACACTTCTCACTAGCATTTTTTGCAAGTTAGGTGACTGCTTATAGGCATCATATAACAGATTAAAAACTGACCACAAATTTTATTAGACACTAACCCCTGTCATTAAAAAAAATCTAATCTCCAACAGCATAAGCAAAATTATTAAGAACCCCTTTAATCTCCTTCCTTTTAACCCTATCAGAGAGCAACTTTATCAGTAAATATGATTTAACACTTTAAATAACTACAATAAATTACTCCTTTTAACAGACATATACAAAATAAATAAATAAATATGCAACTATGCAAAGCAAAATATTAATTTTTCAATAGAAATATATAAAAATACCAAAACTGTTACTGACTTTGTTATTTCATATTGGAGCTGCGTCTCCTATATATATATTGTAAACCATTTTTTCTTTCTCAAATAAAGTTGATATAAAAAAAAAAAATACCAACGGCTAGATTACGAGTCTTGCGTTAGCCTTAAAAAGCAGCGTTGAGAGGACCCAATGCTGCTTTTTAACGCCCGCTGGTATTATGAGTCAGGTAGGTACAGGTGTACCGCTCACTTTTCTTCCGCGACTCGAGCTTACCGCAAATCCCCTTACGTCAATTGCGTATCCTATCTTTTTAATGGGATTTGCCTAATGCTGGTATTACGAGTCTTGGATGAAGTGAGCGGTACACCCTCTCCAGTCAAGACTCCTACCGCATTTAAAAGTCAGTAGTTAAGAGTTTTATGGGCTAACGCCGTAACATAAAGCTCTTAACTAAAGTGCTAAAAAGTACACTAACACCCATAAACTACCTATTAACCCCTAAAACGAGGCCCCCCGCACATCTCAAACACTTTAATAAATTATTTAACCCCTAATCAGCAGAATGGACATCGCCGCCACTTTAATAAACATATTAACCCCTAAACCGCCGCACTCCCGCCTCACAAACATTAGTTACATTTTATTAACCCCTAATCTGTCATCCCTAACATCGCTGACACCTATCTACATTTATTAACCCCTTATCTGCCGTCCCCAACGTTGCTGCTACTATATTACATTTATTAACCCCTAAACCTAAGTCTAACCCTAAGTCTAACCCCCCCAATTTAAATATAATTTACATAAAACAAAATAAAATTACTACCATTAAATTAATAATTCCTATTTAAAACTAAATACTTACTTATAAAATAAACCCTAAGATAGCTACAATATAACTAATAGACATGTGTGATTCGGTTCGGTTCGATTTGGAAATTCAGAAAATTCGGAGATTCGGATCGAACCGAATCACCGAATTAAAATAGTGCCGAATCTACTGAATAAATCCGAATAACTTCGGATTTATTCGGATTTATTCGGTAGATACGGATGGCCTTGGATTACACTAGTATTGTACAGTATATTAGGTTATATCACTCTGCTATGGGTTACACCTAATGTACAGTACATAATACTAGTCTAATCCCACCTAACACTTACCGAAATTCCGAATTTCCGAACCGAATCAAACCGAAACCAGCTGAATTTATTCGAATCCGAATAAATCTGAAACAAATCCGAACCGAATTTATTTGAATCCGAATGAATCCGAAACAAATCCGAATCGAATTGATTCAAATTTTACCGAATTCGAATCGCTCCGAACCGAAATTCGAAAAAATCTGAATTGATCCGAACCAAATTTTTTCGCCATGCACATGTCTAATAACTAATAGTTACATTGTAGCTATCTTAGGGTTTATTTTAATTTTATAGGCAAGTTTGTATTTATTTTAACTAGGTAGAATAGTTATTAAATAGTTATTAACTATTTAATAACTACCTAGCTAAAATAAATACAAAAGTACCTGTAAAATAAACCCTAACCTAATTTAATTAAATAAACTAAAGTACGAAAAACAACAAACACTAAATTACAGAAAATAAAAAAATAATTACAAAAGTTTTAAACTAATTACACCTACTCCCCCTAATAACATAAAATAAAAAAGCCCCCAAAATAAAAAAAAATCCCTACCCTATACTAAATTACAAATAGCCCTTAAAAGGGCCTTTTGCGGGGCATTGCCCCAAAGTAATCAGTTCTTTTACCTTTAAAGAAAAATACAATACCCCCCCAACATTAAAACCCACCCCCCACACACCCAACCCTACTCCAAAACCCACCCAATCCCCCCTTAATAAAACATAACACTACCCCCTTGAAGATCTCCCTACCTTGAGCCGTCTTCACCCAGCCAGGCACAAATGGACCTCCAGAGGGGCAGAAGTCTTCATCCGATCCAGCCAGAAGAGGACATCCAGACCGGCAGAAGTCTTCATCCAGGCAGCATCTTCTATCTTCTTCCATCCGGAGCGAAGCAGGTCCATCTTGAAGACATCCGACGCGGAGCATCCTCTTCCATCCGACGGCGACTGAAGAATGAAGGTTCCTTTAAGTGACGTCATCCAAGATGGCGCCCCTTCAATTCCGATTGGCTGATTGAATCCTATCAGCCAATCGGAATTAAGGTAGGAAAAATCCTATTGACTGATGCAATCAGCCAATAGAATTGAGCTCACATTCTATTGGCTGATTGGAACAGCCAATAGAATGTGAGCTCAATCCTATTTGCTGATTGGATCAGCCATTAGGATTGAACTTCAATCCTATTGGTTGATTGCATCAGCCAATATGATTTTTCCTACTTTAATTCCGATTGGCTGATAGGATTCTATCAGCCAATCGGAATTGAAGGGATGCCATCTTGGATGACGTCACTTAAAGGAACCTTCATTCTTCAGTCACTGTCGGATGGAAGAGGATGCTAAGCGTCGGATGTCTTCAAGATAGACCCCCTCCGCTCTGGATGGAAGAAGATAGAAGATGCCGCCTGGATGAAGACTTCTGCTGGTCTGGATGTCCTCTTCTGGCCAGATCGGATGAAGACTTCTGCCCCTCTGGAGGTCCACGGCTCAAGGTAGGGAGATCTTCAAGGTGGTAGTGTTAGGTTTTTTTATGGGAGGATTGGGTGGGTTTTAGAATAGGGTTGGGTGTGTGGGTGGTGGGTTTTCATGTTGTTGGAAGGTATTGACATTTTTTTTACAGGTAAAAGAGCTGATTACTTTGGGGCAATGCCCCGCAAAAGGCCCTTTTAAGGGCTATTTGTAATTTAATATAGGGTAGGGAATTAGTGATGTAGCAAATAGTTCGCAGGCGAATAGTTCCCGGCGAACATAGCATGTTCGCGTTTGCCTCTGCGGGCGAACATATGCGATGTTCGATCCGCCCCCTATTCGTCATCATTGAGTAAACTTTGACCCTGTACCTCACAGTCAGAATACACATTACAGCCAATCAGCAGCAGACCCTCCCTCCCAGACCCTCCCACCTCCTGGACAGCATCCATTTAAGATTCATTTGGAAGCTGCATTCTTAGTGAGAGGAGGGACGGTGTAGCTGCTGCTGATTTAATAGGAAAATCGATAGCTAGGCTAGTGTATTCAGTGTCCACTATAGTCCTGAAGGACTCATCTGATCTCTGCTGTAAGGACAGCACCCCAAAAAGCCCTTTTTAGGGCTAGACCATCAGTCTGCTTCTTTTTTTTCCTGTGTAATCTAATTGCAGTTGCCTGCCTGCCAGCGTGTGTGTCAGGCTCACAGCGTATAGTGTGCCCACTTGCCCAGTGCCACCACTCATATCTGGTGTAACAGTAGTGTACATTTAAAAAACAACAACACTTTTTTGACTGTGAAATAATAGCAGACAGCTGCCAGTACCCAAGATGGCTGCCAATAAGGCAAATTGAGAGGGTTAGAGAGCTGTTCGGGGGGGGGGGGGGATCAGGGAGGTTGGGGGCTAAGTGGGGATGCTACACAGCAGCATATGTAAATATGCTAAAAAATTACAAAAAATTAAAAACCTTTTATTTTAGTACTGGCAGACTTTCTGCCAGTACTTAAGATTGCGGGGACAATTGTGGGGTGGGGGAGGGAAGGGAGCTGTTTGGGAGGGATCAGGGGGTCTGATGTGTCAGGTGGGAGGCTGATCTCTACACTAAAGCTAAAATTAACCCTGCAAGCTCCCTACAAACTACCTAATTAACCCCTTCACTGCTAGCCATAATACACGTTTGATGCGCAGTGGCATTTAGCAGCCTTCTAATTACCAAAAAGCAACGCCAAAGCCATATAGGTCTGCTATTTCTGAACAAAGGGGATCCCAGAGAAGCATTTACAACCATTTATGCCATAATTGCATAAGTGGTTTGTAAATAATTTCTGTGAGAAACCTAAAGTTTGTGAAAAAGTGAACAATTTTTTTTTATTTGATCGCATTTGGCGGTGAAATGGTGGCATTAAATATACCAAAATGGGTCTAGATCAATACTTTGGGTTGTCTACTACACTACACATAAGCTAAAATTAACTTTACAAGCTGCCTACATGCTCCCTAATTAACCCCTTCCCTGCTGGGCATAAAACACGTGTGGTGTGCAGTGGCATTTAGCAGCCTTCTAATTACCAAAAAGCAACGCCAAAGCCATATAGGTCTGCTATTTCTGAACAAAGGGGATCCCAGAGAAGCATTTACAACCATTTATGCCATAATTGCATAAGTGGTTTGTAAATAATTTCTGTGAGAAACCTAAAGTTTGTGAAAAAGTGAACAATTTTTTTTTATTTGATCGCATTTGGCGGTGAAATGGTGGCATGAAATATACCAAAATGGGCCTAGATCAATACTTTGGGTTGTCTACTACACTACACTTAAGCTAAAATTAACTCTACAAGCTGACTACATGCTCCATAATTAACCTCTTCACTGCTGGGCATAAAACACGTGTGGTGCACAGTGGCATTTAGCAGCCTTCTAATTACCAAAAAGCAACGCCAAAGCCATATAAGTCTGCTATAATGGCATGTCTGGCACACAGTGTTGGGGCAAGGGTCCCTCTGACCACTGATACCTGGTCTGCAAAACAAGGTCAGGGCAGGTATATCACTTACACTGCGCACTGTGAAGCGGGCATAACCCGTACACTACCTGATCGATACAACATCATACCTGATGTTTTAAAGCACGTTATTCCAAACAATTTAGGAATGTTAGGTGATTTATACCCTTTATGGATTAAAACCAGACTCTGCATCAACTATGCAATTTTCCATGGGAGTTTTGCCATGGATCCCCCTCTGGCATGCCACAGTCCAGGTGTTAGTGCCCTTGAAACAACTTTTCGATTACTATTGTGGCCAGAAAGAGTCCCTGTGGGTTTTAAAATTCGCCTGCCTATTAAAGTCTATGGGGGTTCACCCGGTTCGCAAACTTTTGTGGAAGTTCGCGTTCGCCATTCGCAAACCCAATTTTTTAGGTTCACGACATCACTATAGGGAATATTTTTTATTTTGGGGGGCTTTTTTATTTTATTAGGGGGATTAGAGTAGGTGTAATTAGTTTAAAACTTTTGTAATTATTTTTTTATTTTCTGTAATTTAGTGTTTGTTGTTTTTCGTACATTAGTTTATTTAATTTAATTGTATTTAATTGTAGGTAACTTAGGTAATTCATTTAATTATAGTGGTAGTGTTAGGTGTAATTGTAACTTAGGTTAGGATTTATTTTACAGGTACTTTTGTATTTATTTTAGCTAGGTAGTTATTAAATAGTTAATAACTATTTAATAACTATTCTAACTAGTTAAAATAAATACAAACTTGCCTGTAAAATAAAAATAAATCCTAAAATAGCTACAATGTAATTATTAATTATATTGTAGCTATCTTATGGTTTATTTTATAGGTAAGTATTTAGTTTTAAATAGGATTTATTTAGTTAATTGTAGTAATTTTATTTAGATGTATTTAAATTATATTTAAGTTAGGGGGGTGTTAGGGTTAGGGTTAGACTTAGGTTTAGGGGTTAATAACTTTATTATAGTGGCGGTGATGTTGGTTGTGGCAGATTAGTGGTTAATAAATGTAGTTAGGTGGCAGCGACATTGGGGGGGCAGATTAGGAGTTAATAAATATAATGTAGGGTTCGGCGATGTTGGGGGCAGCAGATTAGGGGTTCATAAGTATAATGTAGGTGGCGGCGGTGTCTGGAGCGGCAGAGTAGGGGTTAATAATTATAATGCAGGTGGCGATGATGTTGGGGACGGCAGATTAGGGGTTAATAAGTGTAAGATTAGTGGTGTTTAGACTCAGGGTTCATGTTAGGGTGTTAGGTGTAGACATAAAATTCCTTTCCTCATAAGAAACAATGGGGCTGCGTTAGGAGCTGAACACTGCTTTTTTGCAGATGTTAGGTTTTTTTTCAGCTGGCTCAGCCCCATTGTTTCCTAGGGGGAATTCATGCATGAGCACGTTTAGCCATCTTACCGCTACCGTAAGCAGCGCTGTTATTGAGGTGAAATGTGGAGCTAAATTTTGCTCTACGCTCAACTTTTTGTGGCTAACGCCGGGTGGAAAAAACCTGTAATACCAGCGTTGTCTTAAGGTAGCGTTAAAAAAAAGGCTTGTTAGCAACGCACCCCTGTTACCGCAAAACTCGTAATCTAGGCGCAAAACTGTTTAAAGCCATGGAAGATAAGCTTCACAATTATATATATATAACACACAGAGAAAGTCCAGCACTTCCTTACAAGCTCTCAGGTAAGATTAAAAGCAAAACTGGAAGAGTTAGTTACCGCATCTGGCCAAATGGGACAAGCCCAGGTACCATGTCAAGGTCTCTTCCAAAACCTGGGTCCCTAATACAGCCACACACATGCAAGCTTTCAATCAAACAAACTGGGAACAACTCAGGATTCACAGACTTATGTAATCACCCTAGACTGTCGCGGCTGGTGAATTTTTAAGATGGTAATGCACAAGACCCCACCCCTTTGAGAAATCCACTCCCATTTGAGAAAGTCATGCCCATTTGAGAATGCCATGCACCTTTAAGAAAGCCACACCCCTCAAATGGCCCCACCCATTTGAACCAGCAGTGTTTTTGGTCGTTGTCTTGTTGAAATATCCAGCCCCGGTGTAACTTCAACTTTGTGACTGATTCTTCAACATTATTCTCAAGTATCTGCTGATATTGAGTGGAATCCATGTGACCCTCAACAAGATTCCCAGTACTGGCACTGACCCCACAGCCCCACAGCATGATGGAACATCCACCAAATTTTGCTGTGGGTAGCAAGTGTTTGTCTTGCCGTTCTCACCATCCTTTGCCTTGGCTTCTCCGATATTTTACTTGGCCTGCCACTTTTGGTCTTAACAAGAACTGTGCCTGTGGTCTTCCATATCCTCACCATGCTCACTATGTTTCTCACAGTGGACACTGACAGCTTAAATGTCTGCAATAGCTTTTTGTAGCCTTCCTCTAAACCATGATGTTGAACAATCTTTGTTTTCAGGTCATTTGGGAGTTGTTTTGAGACCCCCATGTTGCCACTCCTCAGAGTAGAGTTAAAGAGAACAACTTGCAATTGGCCACCTTAAATACCTTTTCTCATGACTGAAATATTACTGTGTCCTTCAGTT
The DNA here is from genome assembly GCF_027579735.1 of Bombina bombina. Classification (NCBI taxonomy): domain Eukaryota; kingdom Metazoa; phylum Chordata; class Amphibia; order Anura; family Bombinatoridae; genus Bombina; species Bombina bombina. The sequence goes on from NC_069501.1 coordinate 646,777,214, forward strand.
ATTTGATAGATCAAAATGAAATTACTGATCCAAACAGCCTATTATTTATAAATGAAAATCATGCAAATTGTCAGGGGTGCCTAAACTTTTGTATACAACTGTATATGATTTCATGGACTCAAAGTGTATTAAAGTAATGTACTTATGAAATATATTTTTATTAAATGTAATATCAATTATATATATATATATATACTATGCTCCAATACAGCTCACAGGCAGGATATCTAAAAAATATACAAAGGGAACATTTGTTAAAGTTTAAGCTTCAAAAGATTCTTCGCTTAATGAGATTAGATCTCTACAAACAAGATAACCATGTTACCTAGATCAGGAGGCCCCTTGGGTGACATAGACACAATTCTGTACTTTAGTTCAGATATGCTCAGAATCTTCAGGAAAGTAAGTAATTATCACTTGTATTATATAAAAATGATGGGCCACGGAGCAGCATAGCTTTATAGGATTTACTTATGGAAACCTGGGTTTGACCTTGTAGAACACAAGCATAGCATTTGTACCTGTTTTATTCCCTCACCTAAGTGCCTAGTTTATGCTTAGCTTTTCAATTTGTCTGTTGCTTAATCAAATAATACTTACAGTCCTCAGAATCATTTGCATGTATATACATTATGGCCTTGAACTTTGATCACATGGCCTTCTAGTTCTATTAATGCACTTCCATATATGGCCCTAGAGAACTAATCCCAACCCCTGGTAAATGTCCAACTGTCTACATGGTATTTACCTTTGGAGGCCTATTTCAGAGGCCTGGTTAAGCCTAGAACATATCAGCCTACTGTTTCCCCATAGAACATGGTTAATTCCTTTTTCCAAGCCCATTGAAGCCGTGTAATATAACATCTGTTATTTAGCATCCAGCACATGTTATTGTCTATTTGTAGCCAGTATGCCTTTTAGAAGTTACTGCCCTGCATTCCTTTGTATTTGGTTCTGCGATATCATACTTACTTATAGAATCGGTCTTAACTCCCACCCCCCCCCATAATAATAAAGAGCCCCCTATCTAAGGGAGACTAATTAAGCGGTTTATCTTACCTATACCGCACCCTACCTGTGGTTCTCAACTATTTCCTTAACACAAATCCTTACATAGCCGTGTAAAGATGAATCTATCTGCCCTTTCTACGTCAGCAGGACTGATCGTTATTACTTGTTGACTAGCCATATGAGCTTAATACAACCTTTAATTGCCTCTCTTGAGTTGGCAGTCCTAGTGTCTCATTATGGATACTATCTCTTATCAAGGAAGTATATAAGTTCCCGTATTGTATATTTCCTGTTTTTCCACGTTGGGAACCCAAGTAGTTTTTTTTTTTTTTTCTTCTTTCCTAATCATTCTAGTTACCTTTACAATTATAGATGGTCAACAAAGCTCGAGTTAAAAATTAGAAAACATGAGGTTTGATGATAGAGGTCCAAAAGTGATCTCTTTAATAGAAGCGTCCTCCATACCTTGATTAGTCTTACTTGAGGTCCAAGAGTGACCACCTATATTTACAGGGAGGCATAGCGCACGTCAGGCAGATTACATGAACACTAATATATATATTTTGTCATTACCACGCAAGATATTGTTAGTTATTATTGATTTTATTGTGACATTTCAATGTACATTTTTTTCTGTATGCCTGTTCTTTTTCAACCTCAATAAAAATTATTAAAAAAAAAAAAAAAAATGATGGGCCAAAGAATACTTTTGAAGGTCTGAATCCACATATACGTCTGGAAAGGTTTTCTAGCTCAGATGCAAGCATATAGAAGACAACATTTCATATGAAATGACTTGTGTCTAATTTTCATATAGTTTAATATACTCCTATACTTTATTAAGGAATTACTTCAAATATGGAATATATTTATATTAAAGTGGGATAATAAGCAAATATAAATATCGTTATAATACATTAATCACTACAGAATTCTAATTAAATGCAATGTAATATCAGAATATGAAAGGATTAATCTATTGAATTCAAATACTTAATAGTTAATAGTATAGCTGATTATTAGTATCATACTGAAAGTATTAAATTACAATCCTTTTAAGTCTCCCAATATTTAATGAATCATCGCGTTCATCATGTCCTCAAAGCTCAAATGCGCCGCAAAATAGAATACAATTAATAATTTTGGAAAGAACATAACGATTAGTGGTTACTTGATCATTGTGTTTTTTAACATTCAAACAATATGCACTGACAAGTTGTTGGCGATTATCAACCCTTCCTAGCAAATTAAACTCTAATGGGGAGGATAAATCTGATTGGGAGCAATTATGTTTATTTTTTTAGTTAAATGTGATAAATCGGCGACACCATAACTAACCCAACTTTTTCAAACAGGAGACAATAAAAACAAGATCTTGTTTGCAAAATTACTATTAAGTGCATCTCTTAAGATATTATAAGTAGGAAGTATATATATATATATATATATATATATATATATATATATATATATATATATAATAATGTATATTATAATATTTAATATTATGACCAGGTCTAATATGTAAATATACAAGAATCCATACTCTATCGGTATACCCATGTCTAGTCTTAAAATATACATGCTCAGTTAAATTATATAATAACATATATATTAACCAAATGATTAATTATAGCTGAGAAATAATAAGTATATTGAATGTACATTTATGAAAATATATATATTGCTGGATTTAAAGAACCTTCCACTTTATAGAGAAATAAAACCACATTTCAATTATTGTCGCCCCCCAGTGTTCGATATTAGGCAATGCAGCCAAAGGGTATTTGGTTGTCAGGAGATCTTCATTTTCAGTAGTCAATGAGAGCTAACGGTGTACACAGACTGTTTCCTGGAATGGTTTAGAAATGATGGTGGAGTTTGTCACAGACAAAAACACTATGCAATGAAGGGAAGACACACCATAAAAACACACTTTGGTTTTGGGGCCTGACTTTGAACAACTCTCTGTTGGAAAGAGAGATATACCTCTGTGTTTGTGATTCCCTGTTTGCAAAATAGTGATACCTGGCTTCACGTATGAATGACTTTTGAAAACCTCTGATTGAAAAAGCTGAAACTCAGAAATATTGGTATCTGGTATTAATGTATTGGCAGTTTAATGTCTTTATATTTGTAATAATGTTATAATTTATAGCAATGGTATTCTTTATTGCAAGAGTTAAATTGAAGCTGTATTTAAAGGTGTAATGTTTTTCAAACAGGAGACAATAAAAACAAGATCCTGTTTGCAAAATGACTACTAAGTGCATCTCTTAAGATATTATCAGTAGGAAGTATATATATATATATATATATATATATATATATATATACATACATATATATATATAAAATAATGTATATTATAATATTTAATATTATGACCAGGTCTAATATTTAAATATACAAGAATCCATACACTATCAGTATACCCATGTCTAGTCTTAAAATATACATGCTCAGTTAAATTATATAACATATATATTAACCAAATGATTAATTAAAGTTGAGAAATAATAAGTATACTGAATGTACATTTATGAAAATATATATATTCCTGGATTTAAAGAACCTTCCACTTTATAGAGAAATAAAACCACATTTCAATTATTGTCGCCCCCCAGTGTTCGATATTAGGCAATGCAGCCAAAGGGTATTTGGTTGTCAGGAGATCTTCATTTTCAGTAGTCAATGAGAGCTAACGGTGTACACAGACTGTTTCCTGGAATGGTTTAGAAATGATGGTGGAGTTTGTCACAGACAAAAACACTATGCAATGAAGGGAAGACACACCATAAAAACACACTTTGGTTTTGGGGCCTGACTTTGAACAACTCTCTGTTGGAAAGAGAGATATACCTCTGTGTTTGTGATTCCCTGTTTGCAAAATAGTGATACCTGGCTTCACGTATGAATGACTTTTGAAAACCTCTGATTGAAAAAGCTGAAACTCAGAAATATTGGTATCTGGTATTAATGTATTGGCAGTTTAATGTCTTTATATTTGTAATAATGTTATAATTTATAGCAATGGTATTCTTTATTGCAAGAGTTAAATTGAAGCTGTATTTAAAGGTGTAATGTTTTTCAAACAGGAGACAATAAAAACAAGATCCTGTTTGCAAAATGACTACTAAGTGCATCTCTTAAGATATTATCAGTAGGAAGTATATATATATATATATATATATATATATATATATATATATATACATACATATATATATATAAAATAATGTATATTATAATATTTAATATTATGACCAGGTCTAATATTTAAATATACAAGAATCCATACACTATCAGTATACCCATGTCTAGTCTTAAAATATACATGCTCAGTTAAATTATATAACATATATATTAACCAAATGATTAATTAAAGTTGAGAAATAATAAGTATACTGAATGTACATTTATGAAAATATATATATTCCTGGATTTAAAGAACCTTCCACTTTATAGAGAAATAAAACCACATTTCAATTATTGTCGCCCCCCCCGTGTTCGATATTAGGCAATGCAGCCAAAGGGTATTTGGTTGTCAGGAGAGCCTCATTTTCAGTAGTCAATGAGAGCTAACGGTGTACACAGACTATTTCCTGGAATGATTTAGAAATAAAGGTGGAGTTTGTCACAGACAAAAACACTATGCAATGAAGGGAAGACACACCATAAAAACACACTTTGGTTTTGGGGCCTGACTTTGAACAACTCTCTGTTGGAAAGAGAGATATACCTCTGTGTTTGTGATACCCTGTTTGCAAAATAGTGATACCTGGCTTCACGTATGAGTGACTTTTGAAAACATCTGATTGGAAAAGCTGAAACTCAGAAATATTGGTATCTGGTATTAATGTATTGGCAGTTTAATGTCTTTATATTTGTAATAATGTTATAATTGAATAATTTATAGCAATGGTATTCTTTATTGCAAGAGTTAAATTGAAGCTGTATTTAAAGGTGTAATGTTTTTCAAACAGGAGACAATAAAAACAAGATCCTGTTTGCAAAATGACTATTAAGTGCATCTCTTAAGATATAATCAGTATATTGACTCTATTTTTTCCATGCATTCAATTAACTGTTCCCTGTTTTAAACCACTGTATTGACGGTTCGACTCTTGACATTCCACCTGGTGGCTGAACAATGAGGTATCCTTCTTCTAACAGTTTCATCTAGAATAGCTATCCTTTGTGGCGAGTTACTGAAAAAGTTAGTAATGTCACTTAGGTTTGAAAAAAATACTCATACTTGTTGATTCTGAATGCTTGCTTGGCTGACAATAAACTGAGCTGATGTGCGTAGCAATGCACAAAATGTGCATTCTTGTAGGTATGTTTAATTATAGCCTGAACATCTGCATGTTGACCACTCATCACGCTTGCACCGTCGTAACTCTGGGATATCAATTTCTCGGGGTTGTCTAGAACTTTTTCTAAAGTAGCTTGAATACATGTAGCTATAGATTCTGCATCATGTCCATCTGGATTAGTGAATTCCCAGAATCTCTCAACCGGTTGTCCGTTACCTCCTATAATGTATAAAAAAAAAACAACAACAACCAATTGGAAGGCAGATGAAACATCAGTAGTTTCATCTGCTATCACTGCTACAAAACTTGCATTTTCCTTTTTTATTTAGTTCTGGAAAACCATAAGCATACAGTCTAATAAATCGTTTTGAATTTCTTTTGACGTTCCTTTAAAAACATTTGCACTAGCGAGATGTTCTTTTAGAGATACATCAAGTTCTGCTGAGAAGTTTATAAGACCTCGGAAAACGCCTGGATTTAATGAATCATTGCGTTCATCATGTCCTCGAAGTGCAAGCTCAAATGCGCCGCAAAATAAAATACAATTAATTATTTTGGAAAGAACATAATGATTTTTCATTACTTGCTCATTATCGGCTAGATTTAGAGTTTTGTCGGTAACGACCCGCGTAGCTAACGCTGGCTTTTTTCTGGCCGCACCTTTAAAATAACTCTGGTATTGAGAGTCCACAGAATGGCTGCGTTAGGCTCCAAAAAAGGAGCGTAGAGCATATTTAACGCCACTACAACTCTCGATACCAGAGTTGCTTACGGAAGCGGCCAGCTTAAAAAACGTGCTTGTGCACGATTCCCCCATAGGAAACAATGGGGCTGTTTGAGCTGAAAAAAAACCTAACACCTGCAAAAAAGCCGCGTTCAGCTCGTAACGCAGCCCCATTGTTTGCTATGGGGAAACACTTCCTACGTCTGCACCTAACACTCTAACATGTACCCCGAGTCTAAACACCCCTAACCTTATACTTATTAACCCCTAATCTGCCGCCCCCGCTATCGCTGACCCCTGCATATTATTATTAACCCCTAATCTGCCGCTCCGTAAACCGCCGCTACTTACATTATCCCTATGTACCCCTAATCTGCTGCCCCTAACACCGCCGACCCCTATATTATATTTATTAACCCCTAATCTGCCCCCACAACATCGCCTCCACCTGCCTACACTTATTAACCCCTAATCTGCCGAGTGGACCGCACCGCTATTATAATAAAGTTATTAACCCCTAATCCGCCTCACTAACCCTATAATAAATAGTATTAACCCCTAATCTGCCCTCCCTAACATCGCCGACACCTAACTTCAAACATTAACCCCTAATCTGCCGACTGGAGCTCACCGCTATTCTAATAAATGTATTAACCCCTAAAGCTAAGTCTAACCCTAACACTAACACCCCCCTAAGTTAAATATAATTTAAATCTAACAAAATTAATTAACTCTTATTAAATAAATTATTCCTATTTAAAGCTAAATACTTACCTGTAAAATAAATCCTTATATAGCTACAATATAAATTATAATTATATTATAGCTATTTTAGGATTTATATTTATTTTACAGGTAACTTTGTATTTATTTTAACCAGCTACAATAGCTATTAAATAGTTAAGAACTATTTAATAGCTAAAATAGTTGAAATAATTACAAAATTACCTGTAAAATAAATCCTAACCTAAGTTACAATTAAACCTAACACTACACTATCAATAAATTAATTAAATAAAATACCTACAATTACCTACAATTAAACCTAACACTACACTATCAATAAATTAATTAAATAAAATACCTACAATTACCTACAATTAAACCTAACACTACACTATCAATACATTAATTAAATACAATATCTACAAATAAATACAATGAAATAAAGTAACTAAAGTACAAAAAATAAAAAAGAACTAAGTTACAAAAAATAAAAAAATATTTACAAACATCAGAAAAATATTACAACAATTTTAAACTAATTACACCTACTCTAAGCCCCCTAATAAAATAACAAAGCCCCCCAAAATAAAAAATGCCCTACCCTATTCTAAATTGCAAAAGTTCAAAGCTCTTTTACCTTACCAGCCCTGAACAGGGCCCTTTGCGGGGCATGCCCCAAGAAATTCAGCTCTTTTTCCTGTAAAAAAACACATACACTACCCCCCCCCCAACATTACAACCCACCACCCACATACCCCTAATCTAACTCAAACCCCCCTTAAATAAACCTAACACTAAGCCCCTGAAGATCTTCCTACCTTATCTTCACCATACCAGGTTCACCGATCGATCCAGAAGAGCTCCTCCAATGTCCTGATCCAAGCCCAAGCAGGGGGCTGAAGATGTCCATGATCCGGCTGAAGTCATCATCCAAGCGGGAGCTGAAGAGGTCCATGATCCGGCTGAAGTCATCATCCAAGCGGGAGCTGAAGAGGTCCATGATCCGGCTGAAGTCTTCTATCAACGGCATCTTCAATCTTCTGTCTTCCGGATCCATCTTGCAGACATCCGACGCAGAACATCCTGCTGGCCCGACAGACTACCGATGAATGAAGGCTCCTTTAAGGGACGTCATCCAAGATGGCGTCCCTCGAATTCCGATTGGCTGATAGGATTCTGATCGGAACAGCCAATAGAATGCGAGCTTAATCTGATTGGCTGATCGGATCGGCCAATCGGATTGAACTTGATTCTGATTGGCTGATTCCATCAGCCAATCAGAATTTTCCTACCTTAATTCCGATTGGCTGATAGAATCCTATCAGCCAATCTGAATTCGAGGAACGCCATCTTGGATGACGTCCCTTAAAGGAGCCTTCATTCGTCGGTAGTCCGTTGGCCAGCAGGATGTTCCGCATCAGAGGTCTGCAAGATGGATCCGGAAGACAGAAGATTGAAGATGCCGTTGATAGAAGACTTCAGCCGGATCATAGACCACTTCAGCTCCTGCTTGGATGATGACTTCAGCCGGATCATGGACCTCTTCAGCTCCCGCTTGGATGATGACTTCAGCCGGATCATGGACATCTTCAGCCCCCTGCTTGGGCTTGGATCAGGACATCGGAGGAGCTCTTCTGGATCGATCGGTGAACCTGGTATGGTGAAGATAAGGTAGGAAGATCTTCAGGGGCTTAGTGTTAGGTTAATTTAAGGGGGGTTTGGGCTTTGCGGGTCTTATAAAATATATCACTTCTAGGCAAATAGTTTTGCTATTATAATATATATAACTTTTAGACAAGTAGTTTTGCTGTTATAATATATATATAACTTTTAGACAAATTTTTTTGCTGCTATAAAATATATAACTTGTAGGCAAGTAGTTTTGCTGTTATAAAATATACAACTTGTAGGTAAGTAGCTTTGCAATTGTTATGAAATATATAATTTGAAGGTAAGTAGCTTTGCAGCTGTTATAAAATACAACTAGTAGGCAAGTAGTTTTGTGGTTGTTCTCAAATATATAACTTGTTGGTAAGTAGCTTTGCAGCTGTTATAAAATATACAACTAGTAGGCAAGTAATTTTGCGGTTGCTCTCAAATATATAACTTGTAGGTAAGTAGCTTTGCAGCTGTTATAAAATATACAACTAGTAGGCAAGTAGTTTTGCAGTTGTTATCAAATATATAACTTGTAGGAAGTAGCTTTGCAGCTGTTACACAATATATAATTGTTTTAACAACTCTGAGACTCTCTGCAATCTGCTAATAATTATAAACTAAAATAGTGTTTCCACTAGTATAATTGCAACACCCATGACAGCCGTCAATGGTCAAGGTCAACTTCTGTCTAAAATAGTAGGCAAGTAGTTTTGCGGTTGTTCTCAAATATATAACTTGTAGGCAAGTAGCTTTGTTGCTGTTATAAAATATACAACTTGTAGGTAAGTAGTTTTGTGGCTGTTATCAAATATATAACTTGTAGGTAAGTAGCTTTGCAGCTGTTACACAATATATAATTGTTTTAACAACTCTGAGACTCTCTGCAATCTGCTAATAATTGTAAACTAAAATAGTGTTTCAACTTGTATAATTGCAGCAGCCGTGACAGCCGTCAATGGTCAAGGTCAACTACTGTCTAAACTAGTAGGCAAGTAGTTTTGCGGTTGTTCTCAAATATATAACTTGTAGGTATATAGCTTTGCAGCTGTTATCAAATATACAAATTATTGCTAAGCAGTTTTGCGGTTGTTATCAAATATATAACTTGTTAGTAAGTAGCTTTGCAGTTGTTATAAAATATACAACTTATAGGTAAGTAGTTTTGTGGTTGTTATCAAATATATAACTTGTAGATAAATAGCTTTGCAGCTGTTATAAAATATACAACTTGTAGGTGAGTAGTTTTGCGGTTGTTATCAAATATATAACTTGGAGGTAAGTAGCTTTGCAGCTGTTATAAAATATACAACTTGTAGGCAAGTAGTTTTGCGGTTGTTATCAAATATATAACTTGTAGGTAAGTAGCTTTGCAGCTGTTACAAAATATATAGTTGTTTTAACAACTCTGAGACTCTCTGCAATCTGCTAATAATTCTAAACAAAAATAGTGTTTCAACTAGTATAATTACAGCATGTAGCAGCCGTGACATCCATCAACTACTATCTAAACTAGTAGGCAAGTAGATTTGTGGTTGTTCTCAAATATATAACTTGTAGGTAAGTAACTTTGCAGCTGTTATAAAATATGCAACTTGTAGGTAAGTAGCTTTGCAGCTGTTATAAAATATACAACTTGTAGATAAGTAGTTTTGAAGCTGTTATAAAATATACAACGTGTAGGTAAATAGCTTTGCGGTTGTTATAAAATAATTCACAATTAGGTAAGCAGATTTGAAGCTGTTATAAAATATACAACTTGTTGGTAAGTAGTTTTGAAGCTGTTATAAAATATACAACGTGTAGGTAAATAGCTTTGCGGTTGTTATAAAATAATTAACATGTAGGTAAGTAGATTTGAAGCTGTTATAAAATATACAACTTGTTGGTAAGTAGTTTTGTGTTTGTTATCAAATATATAACTTGTAGGTAAGTAGCTTTGCAGCTGTTAAAAAGTATACAACTAGAACTAATAGGCAAGTAGTTTTGCAATTGTTATCAAATATATAACTTGTAGGTAAGTAGTTTTTAAAATATAAAACTAGAACTAATATGCAAGTAGTTTTGCAATTGTTATCAAATATATAACTTGTAGGTAAGTAGCTTTGCAGCTGTTATAAAATATACAACTAGTAGGCAAGTAGTTTTGCAGTTGTTCTCAAATATATAACTTGTTGGTAAGTAGCTTTGCAGCTGTTATAAAATATACAACTAGTAGGCAAGTAGTTTTGCGGTTGCTCTCAAATATATAACTTGTAGGTAAGTAGCTTTGCAGCTGTTATAAAATATACAACTTATAGGTAAGTAGTTTTGTGGTTGTTATCAAATATATAACACGTAGGTAAGTAGCTTTGCAGCTGTTATAAAATATACAACTAGTAGGCAAGTAGTTTTGCAGTTGTTATCAAATATATAACTTGTAGGAAGTAGCTTTGCAGCTGTTACACAATATATAATTGTTTTAACAACTCTGAGACTCTCTGCAATCTGCTAATAATTATAAACTAAAATAGTGTTTCCACTAGTATAATTGCAGCACCCATGACAGCCGTCAATGGTCAAGGTCAACTACGGTCTAAAATAGTAGGCAAGTAGTTTTGCGGTTGTTCTCAAATATATAACTTGTAGGTAAGTAGCTTTGTTGCCGTTATAAAATATACAACTTGTAGGTAAGTAGTTTTGTGGCTGTTATCAAATATATAACTTGTAGATAAGTAGCTTTGCAGCTGTTACACAATATATAATTGTTTTAACAACTCTGAGACTCACTGCAATCTGCTAATAATTGTAAACTAAAATAGTGTTTCAACTTGTATAATTGCAGCAGCCGTGACAGCCGTCAATGGTCAAGGTCAACTACTGTCTAAACTAGTAGGCAAGTAGTTTTGCGGTTGTTCTCAAATATATAACTTGTAGGTAAGTAGCTTTGCAGCTGTTATCAAATATACAAATTGTAGATAAGTAGCTTTGAAGCTGTTATAAAATATACAACTTGTAGGTAAATAGCTTTGCAGTTGTTATAAAATATATAACTTGTAGGTATGTAGCTTTGAAGCTGTTATAAAATATACAACTTGTTGGTAAGTAGTTTTGCGGTTGTTATCAAATATATAACTTGTTAGTAAGTAGCTTTGCAGTTGTTATAAAATATACAACTTATAGGTAAGTAGTTTTGTGGTTGTTATCAAATATATAACTTGTAGATAAATAGCTTTGCAGCTGTTATAAAATATACAACTTGTAGGTGAGTAGTTTTGCGGTTGTTATCAAATATATAACTTGGAGGTAAGTAGCTTTGCAGCTGTTATAAAATATACAACTAGTAGGCAAGTAGTTTTGCGGTTGTTATCAAATATATAACTTGTAGGTAAGTAGCTTTGCAGCTGTTACAAAATATATAGTTGTTTTAACAACTCTGAGACTCTCTGCAATCTGCTAATAATTCTAAACAAAAATAGTGTTTCAACTAGTATAATTACAGCAGGTATCAGCCGTGACATCCATCAACGGTCAAGGTCAACTACTATCTAAACTAGTAGGCAAGTAGATTTGTGGTTGTTCTCAAATATATAACTTGTAGGTAAGTAACTTTGCAGCTGTTATAAAATATACAACTTGTAGATAAGTAGTTTTGAAGCTGTTATAAAATATACAACGTGTGGGTAAATAGCTTTGCGGTTGTTATAAAATAATTCACAATTAGTTAAGTAGATTTGAAGCTGTTATAAATTATACAACTTGTTGGTAAGTAGTTTTGAAGTTGTTATAAAATATACAACTAGTAGGCAAGTAGTTTTGTGGCTGTTATCAAATATATAACTTATAGATAAGTAGCTTTGCAGCTGTTACACAATATATAATTGTTTTAACAACTCTGAGACTCTCTGCAATCTGATAATAATTGTAAACTAAAATAGTGTTTCAACTTGTATAATTGCAGCAGCTGTGACAGCCGTCAATGGTCAAGGTCAACTACTGTCTAACCTAGTAGGCAAGTAGTTTTGCGGTTGTTCTCAAATATATAACTTGTAGGTAAGTAGCTTTGCAGCTGTTATCAAATATACAAATTGTATATAAGTAGCTTTGAAGCTGTTATAAAATATACAACTTGTAGGTAAATAGCTTTGCGGTTGTTATAAAATATATAACTTGTAGGTATGTAGCTTTGAAGCTGTTATAAAATATACAACTTGTTGGTAAGTAGTTTTGCGGTTGTTATCAAATATATAACTTGTTAGTAAGTAGCTTTGCAGTTGTTATAAAATATACAACTTATAGGTAAGTAGTTTTGTGGTTGTTATCAAATATATAACTTGTAGATAAATAGATTTGCAGCTGTTATAAAATATACAACTTGTAGGTGAGTAGTTTTGCGGTTGTTATCAAATATATAACTTGTAGGTAAGTAGCTTTGCAGCTGTTATAAAATATACAACTAGTAGGCAAGTAGTTTTGCGGTTGTTATCAAATATATAACTTGTAGGTAAGTAGCTTTGCAGCTGTTACAAAATATATAGTTTTAACAATTCTGAGACTCTCTGCAATCTGCTAATAATTCTAAACAAAAATAGTGTTTCAACTAGTATTATTACAGCAGGTATCAGCCGTGACATCCACCAACGGTCAAGGTCAACTACTATCTAAACTAGTAGGCAAGTAGATTTGTGGTTGTTCTCAAATATATTACTTGTAGGTAAGTAACTTTGCAGCTGTTATAAAATATACAACTTGTAGATAAGTAGTTTTGAAGCTGTTATAAAATATACAACGTGTAGGTAAATAGCTTTGCGGTTGTTATAAAATAATTCACAATTAGGTAAGCAGATTTGAAGCTGTTATAAAATATACAACTTGTTGGTAAGTAGTTTTGAAGCTGTTATAAAATATACAACGTGTAGGTAAATAGTTTTGCGGTTGTTATAAAATAATTAACATGTAGGTAAGTAGATTTGAAGCTGTTATAAAATATACAACTTGTTGGTAAGTAGTTTTGCGTTTGTTATCAAATATATAACTTGTAGGTAAGTAGTTTTTAAAATATAAAACTAGAACTAATATGCAAGTAGTTTTGCAATTGTTATCAAATATATAACTTGTAGGTAAGTAGCTTTGCAGCTGTTATAAAATATACAACTAGTAGGCAAGTAGTTTTGCAGTTGTTCTCAAATATATAACTTGTTGGTAAGTAGCTTTGCAGCTGTTATAAAATATACAACTAGTAGGCAAGTAGTTTTGCGGTTGCTCTCAAATATATAACTTGTAGGTAAGTAGCTTTGCAGCTGTTATAAAATATACAACTTATAGGTAAGTAGTTTTGTGGTTGTTATCAAATATATAACACGTAGGTAAGTAGCTTTGCAGCTGTTATAAAATATACAACTAGTAGGCAAGTAGTTTTGCAGTTGTTATCAAATATATAACTTGTAGGAAGTAGCTTTGCAGCTGTTACACAATATATAATTGTTTTAACAACTCTGAGACTCTCTGCAATCTGCTAATAATTATAAACTAAAATAGTGTTTCCACTAGTATAATTGCAGCACCCATGACAGCCGTCAATGGTCAAGGTCAACTACTGTCTAAAATAGTAGGCAAGTAGTTTTGCGGTTGTTCTCAAATATATAACTTGTAGGTAAGTAGCTTTGTTGCTGTTATAAAATATACAACTTGTAGGTAAGTAGTTTTGTGGCTGTTATCAAATATATAACTTGTAGATAAGTAGCTTTGCAGCTTTTACACAATATATAATTGTTTTAACAACTCTGAGACTCTCTGCAATCTGCTAATAGTTGTAAACTAAAATAGTGTTTCAACTTGTATAATTGCAGCAGCCGTGACAGCCGTCAATGGTCAAGGTCAACTACTGTCTAAACTAGTAGGCAAGTAGTTTTGCGGTTGTTCTCAAATATATAACTTGTAGGTAAGTAGCTTTGCAGCTGTTATCAAATATACAAATTGTAGATAAGTAGCTTTGAAGCTGTTATAAAATATACAACTTGTAGGTAAATAGCTTTGCGGTTGTTATAAAATATATAACTTGTAGGTATGTAGCTTTAAAGCTGTTATAAAATATACAGCTTGTTGGTAAGTAGTTTTGCGTTTGTTATCAAATAAATAACTTGTTAGTAAGTAGCTTTGCAGTTGTTATAAAATATACAACTTATAGGTAAGTAGTTTTGTGGTTGTTATCAAATATATAACTTGTAGATAAATAGATTTGCAGCTGTTATAAAATATACAACTTGTAGGTGAGTAGTTTTGCGGTTGTTATCAAATATATAACTTGTAGGTAAGTAGCTTTGCAGCTGTTATAAAATATACAACTAGTAGGCAAGTAGTTTTGCGGTTGTTATCAAATATATAACTTGTAGGTAAGTATCTTTGCAGCTGTTACAAAATATATAGTTGTTTTAACAACTCTGAGACTCTCTGCAATCTGCTAATAATTCTAAACAAAAATAGTGTTTCAACTAGTATAATTACAGCAGGTATCAGCCATGACATCCATCAATGGTCAAGGTCAACTACTATCTAAACTAGTAGGCAAGTAGATTTGTGCTTGTTCTCAAATATATAACTTGTAGGTAAGATTTGAAGCTGTTATAAAATATACAACTTGTAGGTAAGTAGTTTTGAAGCTGTTATAAAATATACAACGTGTAGGTAAATAGCTTTGCGGTTGTTATAAAATAATTAACATGTAGGTAAGTAGATTTGAAGCTGTTATAAAATATACAACTTGTTGGTAAGTAGTTTTGCGTTTGTTATCAAATATATAACTTGTAGGTAAGTAGCTTTGCAGCTGTTATCAAATATACAAATTGTAGATAAGTAGCTTTGCAGCTGTTATAAAATATACAACTAGTAGGCAAGTAGTTTTGCGGTTGTTATCAAATATATAACTTGTAGGTAAGTAGCTTTGCAGCTGTTACAAAATATATAGTTGTTTTAACAACTCTGAGACTCACTGCAATCTGCTAATAATTCTAAACAAAAATAGTGTTTCAACTAGTATAATTACAGCAGGTAGCAGCCGTGACATCCATCAACGGTCAAGGTAAACTACTATCTAAACTAGTAGGCAAGTAGATTTGTGGTTGTTCTCAAATATATAACTTATAGGTAAGTAACTTTGCAGCTGTTATAAAATATACAACTTGTAGATAAGTAGTTTTGAAGCTGTTATAAAATATACAACGTGTAGGTAAATAGCTTTGCGGTTGTTATAAAATAATTCACAATTAGGTAAGTAGATTTGAAGCTGTTATAAAATATACAACTTGTTGGTAAGTAGTTTTGAAGCTGTTATAAAATATGCAACGTGTAGGTAAATAGCTTTGCGGTTGTTATAAAATAATTAACATGTAGGTAAGTAGATTTGAAGCTGTTATAAAATATACAACTTGTTGGTAAGTATTTTTGCGTTTTTTATCAAATATATAACTTGTAGGTAAGTAGCTTTGCAGCTGTTAAAAAGTATACAACTAGAACTAATAGGCAAGTAGTTTTGCAATTGTTATCAAATATATAACTTGTAGGTAAGTAGTTTTAAAAATATAAAACTAGAACTAATATGCAAGTAGTTTTGCAATTGTTATCAAATATATAACTTGTAGGTAAGTAGCTTTGCAGCTGTTATAAAATATACAACTAGTAGGCAAGTAGTTTTGCAGTTGTTCTCAAGTATATAACTTGTAGGTAAGTAGCTTTCCAGATGCTATAAAATATACAACTTATAGGTAAGTAGTTTTGTGGTTGTTATCAAATATATAACTTGTAGGTAAGTAGCTTTGCAGCTGTTATAAAATATACAACTTATAGGTAAGTAGTTTTGTGGTTGTTATCAAATATATAACACGTAGGTAAGTAGCTTTGCAGCTGTTATAAAATATACAACTAGTAGGCAAGTAGTTTTGCAGTTGTTATCAAATATATAACTTGTAGGAAGTAGCTTTGCAGCTGTTACACAATATATAATTGTTTTAACAACTCTGAGACTCTCTGCAATCTGCTAATAATTATAAACTAAAATAGTGTTTCCACTAGTATAATTGCAGCACCCATGACAGCCGTCAATGGTCAAGGTCAACTACTGTCTAAAATAGTAGGCAAGTAGTTTTGCGGTTGTTCTCAAATATATAACTTGTAGGTAAGTAGCTTTGTTGCTGTTATAAAATATACAACTTGTAGGTAAGTAGTTTTGTGGCTGTTATCAAATATATAACTTGTAGATAAGTAGCTTTGCAGCTTTTACACAATATATAATTGTTTTAACAACTCTGAGACTCTCTGCAATCTGCTAATAGTTGTAAACTAAAATAGTGTTTCAACTTGTATAATTGCAGCAGCCGTGACAGCCGTCAATGGTCAAGGTCAACTACTGTCTAAACTAGTAGGCAAGTAGTTTTGCGGTTGTTCTCAAATATATAACTTGTAGGTAAGTAGCTTTGCAGCTGTTATCAAATATACAAATTGTAGATAAGTAGCTTTGAAGCTGTTATAAAATATACAACTTGTAGGTAAATAGCTTTGCGGTTGTTATAAAATATATAACTTGTAGGTATGTAGCTTTAAAGCTGTTATAAAATATACAGCTTGTTGGTAAGTAGTTTTGCGTTTGTTATCAAATAAATAACTTGTTAGTAAGTAGCTTTGCAGTTGTTATAAAATATACAACTTATAGGTAAGTAGTTTTGTGGTTGTTATCAAATATATAACTTGTAGATAAATAGATTTGCAGCTGTTATAAAATATACAACTTGTAGGTGAGTAGTTTTGCGGTTGTTATCAAATATATAACTTGTAGGTAAGTAGCTTTGCAGCTGTTATAAAATATACAACTAGTAGGCAAGTAGTTTTGCGGTTGTTATCAAATATATAACTTGTAGGTAAGTATCTTTGCAGCTGTTACAAAATATATAGTTGTTTTAACAACTCTGAGACTCTCTGCAATCTGCTAATAATTCTAAACAAAAATAGTGTTTCAACTAGTATAATTACAGCAGGTATCAGCCATGACATCCATCAATGGTCAAGGTCAACTACTATCTAAACTAGTAGGCAAGTAGATTTGTGCTTGTTCTCAAATATATAACTTGTAGGTAAGATTTGAAGCTGTTATAAAATATACAACTTGTAGGTAAGTAGTTTTGAAGCTGTTATAAAATATACAACGTGTAGGTAAATAGCTTTGCGGTTGTTATAAAATAATTAACATGTAGGTAAGTAGATTTGAAGCTGTTATAAAATATACAACTTGTTGGTAAGTAGTTTTGCGTTTGTTATCAAATATATAACTTGTAGGTAAGTAGCTTTGCAGCTGTTATCAAATATACAAATTGTAGATAAGTAGCTTTGCAGCTGTTATAAAATATACAACTAGTAGGCAAGTAGTTTTGCGGTTGTTATCAAATATATAACTTGTAGGTAAGTAGCTTTGCAGCTGTTACAAAATATATAGTTGTTTTAACAACTCTGAGACTCACTGCAATCTGCTAATAATTCTAAACAAAAATAGTGTTTCAACTAGTATAATTACAGCAGGTAGCAGCCGTGACATCCATCAACGGTCAAGGTAAACTACTATCTAAACTAGTAGGCAAGTAGATTTGTGGTTGTTCTCAAATATATAACTTATAGGTAAGTAACTTTGCAGCTGTTATAAAATATACAACTTGTAGATAAGTAGTTTTGAAGCTGTTATAAAATATACAACGTGTAGGTAAATAGCTTTGCGGTTGTTATAAAATAATTCACAATTAGGTAAGTAGATTTGAAGCTGTTATAAAATATACAACTTGTTGGTAAGTAGTTTTGAAGCTGTTATAAAATATGCAACGTGTAGGTAAATAGCTTTGCGGTTGTTATAAAATAATTAACATGTAGGTAAGTAGATTTGAAGCTGTTATAAAATATACAACTTGTTGGTAAGTATTTTTGCGTTTTTTATCAAATATATAACTTGTAGGTAAGTAGCTTTGCAGCTGTTAAAAAGTATACAACTAGAACTAATAGGCAAGTAGTTTTGCAATTGTTATCAAATATATAACTTGTAGGTAAGTAGTTTTAAAAATATAAAACTAGAACTAATATGCAAGTAGTTTTGCAATTGTTATCAAATATATAACTTGTAGGTAAGTAGCTTTGCAGCTGTTATAAAATATACAACTAGTAGGCAAGTAGTTTTGCAGTTGTTCTCAAGTATATAACTTGTAGGTAAGTAGCTTTCCAGATGCTATAAAATATACAACTTATAGGTAAGTAGTTTTGTGGTTGTTATCAAATATATAACTTGTAGGTAAGTAGCTTTGCAGCTGTTATAAAATATACAACTTATAGGTAAGTAGTTTTGTGGTTGTTATCAAATATATAACACGTAGGTAAGTAGCTTTGCAGCTGTTATAAAATATACAACTAGTAGGCAAGTAGTTTTGCAGTTGTTATCAAATATATAACTTGTAGGAAGTAGCTTTGCAGCTGTTACACAATATATAATTGTTTTAACAACTCTGAGACTCTCTGCAATCTGCTAATAATTATAAACTAAAATAGTGTTTCCACTAGTATAATTGCAGCACCCATGACAGCCGTCAATGGTCAAGGTCAACTACTGTCTAAAATAGTAGGCAAGTAGTTTTGCGGTTGTTCTCAAATATATAACTTGTAGGTAAGTAGCTTTGTTGCTGTTATAAAATATACAACTTGTAGGTAAGTAGTTTTGTGGCTGTTATCAAATATATAACTTGTAGATAAGTAGCTTTGCAGCTTTTACACAATATATAATTGTTTTAACAACTCTGAGACTCTCTGCAATCTGCTAATAGTTGTAAACTAAAATAGTGTTTCAACTTGTATAATTGCAGCAGCCGTGACAGCCGTCAATGGTCAAGGTCAACTACTGTCTAAACTAGTAGGCAAGTAGTTTTGCGGTTGTTCTCAAATATATAACTTGTAGGTAAGTAGCTTTGCAGCTGTTATCAAATATACAAATTGTAGATAAGTAGCTTTGAAGCTGTTATAAAATATACAACTTGTAGGTAAATAGCTTTGCGGTTGTTATAAAATATATAACTTGTAGGTATGTAGCTTTAAAGCTGTTATAAAATATACAGCTTGTTGGTAAGTAGTTTTGCGTTTGTTATCAAATAAATAACTTGTTAGTAAGTAGCTTTGCAGTTGTTATAAAATATACAACTTATAGGTAAGTAGTTTTGTGGTTGTTATCAAATATATAACTTGTAGATAAATAGATTTGCAGCTGTTATAAAATATACAACTTGTAGGTGAGTAGTTTTGCGGTTGTTATCAAATATATAACTTGTAGGTAAGTAGCTTTGCAGCTGTTATAAAATATACAACTAGTAGGCAAGTAGTTTTGCGGTTGTTATCAAATATATAACTTGTAGGTAAGTATCTTTGCAGCTGTTACAAAATATATAGTTGTTTTAACAACTCTGAGACTCTCTGCAATCTGCTAATAATTCTAAACAAAAATAGTGTTTCAACTAGTATAATTACAGCAGGTATCAGCCATGACATCCATCAATGGTCAAGGTCAACTACTATCTAAACTAGTAGGCAAGTAGATTTGTGCTTGTTCTCAAATATATAACTTGTAGGTAAGATTTGAAGCTGTTATAAAATATACAACTTGTAGGTAAGTAGTTTTGAAGCTGTTATAAAATATACAACGTGTAGGTAAATAGCTTTGCGGTTGTTATAAAATAATTAACATGTAGGTAAGTAGATTTGAAGCTGTTATAAAATATACAACTTGTTGGTAAGTAGTTTTGCGTTTGTTATCAAATATATAACTTGTAGGTAAGTAGCTTTGCAGCTGTTATCAAATATACAAATTGTAGATAAGTAGCTTTGCAGCTGTTATAAAATATACAACTAGTAGGCAAGTAGTTTTGCGGTTGTTATCAAATATATAACTTGTAGGTAAGTAGCTTTGCAGCTGTTACAAAATATATAGTTGTTTTAACAACTCTGAGACTCACTGCAATCTGCTAATAATTCTAAACAAAAATAGTGTTTCAACTAGTATAATTACAGCAGGTAGCAGCCGTGACATCCATCAACGGTCAAGGTAAACTACTATCTAAACTAGTAGGCAAGTAGATTTGTGGTTGTTCTCAAATATATAACTTATAGGTAAGTAACTTTGCAGCTGTTATAAAATATACAACTTGTAGATAAGTAGTTTTGAAGCTGTTATAAAATATACAACGTGTAGGTAAATAGCTTTGCGGTTGTTATAAAATAATTCACAATTAGGTAAGTAGATTTGAAGCTGTTATAAAATATACAACTTGTTGGTAAGTAGTTTTGAAGCTGTTATAAAATATGCAACGTGTAGGTAAATAGCTTTGCGGTTGTTATAAAATAATTAACATGTAGGTAAGTAGATTTGAAGCTGTTATAAAATATACAACTTGTTGGTAAGTATTTTTGCGTTTTTTATCAAATATATAACTTGTAGGTAAGTAGCTTTGCAGCTGTTAAAAAGTATACAACTAGAACTAATAGGCAAGTAGTTTTGCAATTGTTATCAAATATATAACTTGTAGGTAAGTAGTTTTAAAAATATAAAACTAGAACTAATATGCAAGTAGTTTTGCAATTGTTATCAAATATATAACTTGTAGGTAAGTAGCTTTGCAGCTGTTATAAAATATACAACTAGTAGGCAAGTAGTTTTGCAGTTGTTCTCAAGTATATAACTTGTAGGTAAGTAGCTTTCCAGATGCTATAAAATATACAACTTATAGGTAAGTAGTTTTGTGGTTGTTATCAAATATATAACTTGTAGGTAAGTAGCTTTGCAGCTGTTATAAAATATACAACTTGTAGGCAAGTAGTTTTGTGGTTGTTATCAAATATATAACTTAGTAAGTAGCTTTGCAGCTGTTATAAAATATAAAACGTGTAGGTAAGTAGTTTTGCAGTTGTTATCAAATATATAACTTGTAGGAAGTAACTTTGCAGCTGTTATAAAATATACAACTAGTAAGCAAGTACTTTTACGGTTGTTATCAAATATATAACTTGTAGGTAAGTAATTTGCAGATGTTATAAAATATACAACTAGTAAGCAAGTAGTTTTGCAGTTGTTATCAAATATATAACTTGTAGGTAAGTAGCTTTGCATCTGTTATAAAATATACAGCTTGTAGGTAAGTAGTTTTGTGGTTGTTATCAAATATATAACTTGTAGGTAAGTTACTTTGCTGCTGTTACAAAATATATAATTGTTTTATCAATTCTGAGACTCTGCAATCTGCTAATAATTCTAAACTAAAATAGTGTTTCAACTAGTATAATTACAGCAGGCAGCAGCCATGACAGCCATCAACGGTCAAGGTCAACTAATGTCTAAACTAGTAGGCAAGTAGTTTTGCGGTTGTTCTCAAATATATAACTTGTAGGTAAGTAGCTTTGCAGCTGTTATAAAATATAAAACTAGAACTAATAGGCAAGTAGTTTTGCGATCGTTATCAAATATATAACTTGTAGGTAAGTAGCTTTGCAGCTGTTATAAAATATAAAACTAGAACTAATAGGCAAGTAGTTTTGCGATTGTTATCAAATATATAACTTGTAGGTAAGTAGCTTTACAGCTGTTATAAAATATACAACTTATAGGTAAGTAGCTTTGCAGATGTTATCAAATATGAAACTTGTAGGCAAGTAGTTTTACGATTGTTATCAAATATATAACTTGTAGGTTAGTAGAATTGCAGCTATTATCAAATAACAACTTGTAGGCAAGTAGTTTTGCAATTGCTATCAAATATATAACTTGTAGGTAAGTAGCTTTGCAGCTGTTATAAAATATACAACTTGTAGGTAAGTAGCTTTGCAGCTATTATCAAATATATATAACTAATAGGCAAGTAGTTTTGAGGCTGTTATCAAATATATAACTTGTAGGTAAGTAGCTTTGAAGTTGTTATAAAATATACAACTAGTAGGCAAGTAGTTTTGCTGTTGTTATCAAATATATAACTTGTAGGTAAGTAGCTTTGCAGCTGTTATCAAATATACAACTAGTAGGTAAGTAGGTTTGCGGTTGTTATTAAATATGTAACTTGTAGGTAATTAGTTTTGCAGCTGTTATAAAATATACAACTTACTTAAATACTGACAGCCATCAACAGTCAACTAGTAAAATCAAAATGTGTCACAGTCTTCTGCTGGCCTGCTGTTCAGGCAGCCTCTCTCAGAATCAGAAATTTATAAAGCAATTTGTTTAATAAAAAAAAATCCAAAATTCCTCCCCTCCCTACTCTAATCTGTATCTGCTAATTCTAACTAAGATGCCAATTTATGTAAGGTCTTGTGGACCTGATCCGACAGTGCGGATCAGGTCCGCAAGACCTCGCTAAATGCGGAGAGCAATACGCTCTCCGTATTCAGCACTGAACCAGCAGCTCACAAGAGGCCGCCAGCAGGGAGGTGTCAATAAACCCGGTCATATTTGATCAGGTTGGATTGCGACAATTCCTGTCCGCTTCATCAGAGCAGGAAGACAGGGTTATGGAGCGGTCTTTAGAAACACGGCCCTTTAAGCTCCAACAAATAAATATAAAAATAACTTTCTATGAGATATTGTTTTTTGAGGTATAAATTTATCTATTTCATGGACATCAAAAGATGAAAAATAAAAGATTAGCTTTAGAGAAAGGTGCTTGTTCATGGACAGTAATGAAATGGTGTCAGGTTTCCTCTTAGAGAATGGTTAATACCATCATCAGACCGTCCCTTTAAGGATTCCAATACTTCAATCACTCCACCCTATATAAACACCACATTGGCCCTTCCCTCATTGCTTAGTATTGAAGTGAATATCTCATTCTTATCCTGAGCCTATCCTGTGAACGCTGTTCACACCTCAGTCTCCCTGCTGCTGCAGATTCACCTGTGAACGCTGTTCACACTGAAGTTACTTTGTTGTTCCTCTCTTAACTGTGAACGCTGTTCACACTTTATTCGCAACATACAGCAAACCTGCTTTAACTCTCATTCTGTGTCAGTGTCTTTCCGGATTTACCCTTCACCTACCTACAACTCGGATCTCCGGTTTCACTTTCAGCTCTGCTCTACTTCCAAGTACTACGCTAACGGCTCTCCTTGCGGTGACGTCACACGCCTGCTGCTCACTATCTCCGGATCAACCGCTTTCAGTCTGTGTACTCTCTACCACTCCATAATTAGTAAGTGTGCAAATTTGTCTAAGATATATTCACATATCTATTTCTATATCTCGCACCTGCCTTAATGTTACTTTGTTGCCGGATAACTCTGATTAACTACCGCTCAGCTTAACCTTTTCATCTGGCTTTTCCTTATTGCCGTATTGACTCTTATTTTTCATACCATTTTTATGTTTTTCAACCGGTTCTACCTATAATACAAGGGGTCATATTCTCTGCTATTTTTACATGTTTGTGCACATACTTTTTTCTCTTTTTTATGATCTTGCATTCCTTGGGAAAACTAAAGTACATTTCTCCCTGCTGCAATTGTTAGTGCTAATTAGCACATGTGGCAGCAATAGGGTTAATGTGCTTGTAAATCCCTATAACAATTACAGCCTGGTGATACAAGGTAACCACTATTGCTCCTACACTTACAAGTGTGGTTCCCTGTATCTTTTTGCTACAAATTATTATTAGTATCTATTTGACTCAGCAGTTGTGGTTCAGTAGTTCATTCGCTGTTGTCTGTATTTTTCTAGATACAAGACTGAGCATTGTGACAGAATACTAAGCCTTTCCAATTATGGACCCAGCTGAGATCAATGTCCAGATGCAAGCATTAAATCAAAGGGTTGACCTTTTAACTACTGGGTTAAATACCCTTAAAGCAGAAAATGATTCACTTAAAGCCTATATTAGGGATGTAGTGGATAAAAGAATCCCTCTTACAGAACCGCAGGTTAGCCCCCCAGAAAAGTTCTATGGTGACAGGACCCTCTATAGGGAGTTTAAAAATGCCTGTCTGTTAATGTTTGCGCTCAAGCCACAAACCTACCCTAATGACAGGGTTAGAGTACTCACTACTATATCATATCTTAGAGGAGAACCACGTACCTGGGCTAATACCTATTTTGAAAGTAATGAAGAGATATTGAATTCTCTTGAGAATTTTTTCATAGCAATGGGTCAACTTTATGAAGATCCTTACAAGCAGCTTACCGCTGAAAACGCTATGAGGGCTCTTAAACAAAAAAAGAGAGTGGTAGAGGACTATATCACAGAATTCAAAAAGTGGGCAAAGGATTCCCAGTGGAACAACCTTTCCCTCAGAAATCAATTCAGATTAGGCCTCTCAGATGGTATTAAGGATGAGCTTTCAAGATCAGAGCTCCCTAACACTCTAGAAGAGTTAATGACACTCAGTATAGCTATAGATAGGCGTCTTAGGGAAAGACACCAGGAAAGGTCCAGTCATGACCCTATCTCAAAAAAGCTTGGTACAAGTACACATGTTCAATCATCCAGCAAAAGTTCTACTGAACCTATGGAGATTGGATTCGTAAAAGGACCTTTATCACCCCAAGAAAAACTTAGAAGACGTACTAATAACTTATGTTTATACTGTGCATCTGATGACCATACAGTCAAGGAATGTCCTTCCCTCTTGAGACAAAATAAGGGTAAGAACCTTTCTCAATCCTTTTGTTGTAACACCCAGCACACTTCATCCTCTTATCTAAGATTACACCTTCTTTTGCAGTGGGATCAGTTGCGTCTACCCGCCTCCGCGATAATTGACTCTGGAGCCACAGCTTCCTACATTGATAAAGATTTCTGCACTACCAATAAAATACCACTGATGAAAAAAAACTCTCCTGTCTTTTTAAGAGGTATAGATGGGAATCCTATAACCACTGGGCCTGTAGATTATCATACTATCCCCCTACTGGTAACATGTTCTGACCACCATAAGGAATACTTATCATTTGACGTTATTTGTTCTCCTGTTTCACCTATAGTTTTAGGCATTCAATGGTTACATACACATAACCCACAGATTAATTGGAATACATCAACACTTACATTTAATTCTCCTTATTGTATAAAAACCTGTCTCCCAAACAGCATTCTTCAAACTTCTGTAGTGACTACTCATACTGACATACCTGAGGTTTATAGAGATTTTACAGATGTCTTTAGTAAAAAGGAGGCTGAAAGTCTTCCTCCTCATAGGAAGTACGATTGTCCCATAGAGATCTATCCAGGATCAGAGATTCCCTTTGGACACATATTTCCACTATCAAATTCTGAATTAGAACACCTCAAAACTTATCTGGAAGAGAACTTAAAAAAAGGCTTTATCCGACCTTCCACCTCTCCAGCTGGAGCAGGTATTTTTTTTGTTAAAAATAAAGATGGGACTCTTAGACCCATAGTTGACTATCGTCAATTAAACAAGATCACAGTGAAGAATCGTTACCCCCTACCTCTTATCCCTGAGCTCATTGAGAGACTCGAAGGGGCTAGATTCTTCACGAAGTTAGATCTAAGGGGAGCATTTAATCTGGTCCGTATAAGATCTGGCGACGAATGGCTGACGGCGTTTCGTACTCGGTACGGCCTCTTTGAATACGTCGTCATGCCATTCGGGTTGTGTAATGCCCCTGCTACCTTCCAGCATCTGATAAACGACCTATTTAGAGACGTCCTAGACGTATTTATAGTTATTTACTTGGATGATATCCTTATATATTCCAAGACCTATGAACAGCATGTACATCATGTTAGACAAGTTTTATCTAGGCTAAGGAGTAATTACTTGTATGTCAAGGCTGAGAAATGCATTTTCAATTCACAAACTATTTTGTTCCTTGGATATGAGATCTCCCCTTCTGGGATTCGTATGGAGGATAAGAAAATAACAGCAATATTAAATTGGCCTACACCAAAGTCCAAACGTCAGGTACAGTGTTTCATGGGGTTTGCTAACTTTTATCGTAAATTTATAAGAAATTTTTCTAAGTTAGCAATACCTCTAACCAGACTCACTAAAGCCAACATACCTTTTAAATGGACAGTTGAGTCACAGGAAGCTTTTGATTTCTTCAAACAGAAATTCACTAGTGCACCTATTCTACATTTTCCAGACCCTAAACTCCAGTATATTTTAGAGGTCGACGCCTCCAATTATGCGATAGGTGCAGTTTTATCACAAAGGCTCGCCATAACGAAACCTTTACACCCTGTGGCCTTCTACTCACGAACCCTAAGCACCGCTGAACAAAACTACCCCATAGGGGAGAAGGAACTCCTCGCCATAAAACTTTCTCTCGAACATTGGCGTCACCTATTAGAAGGTACTGAATTACCAACTCTGATATATACAGACCACCGTAATCTCCAATACCTGAAAACTACAAGAACCTTATCCGCCAGACAAGTTAGGTGGAACCTCTTTTTCTCACGGTTTAACTTCCTCATTAACTACCGTCCATCCTCAAAAAACCAGAAGGCAGATGCTCTCTCACGAATGCCGGGAGAACCGAATACTTCTCATCCTCAACAGACTGTGATTCCTTCTCAGAACTTTCTTTGTTTTACTTTTGACAGTTTACCTGTTCTTATGAAGGAACAACAAACTGATCAGACTAAACCACTTCCCCTCTTACAACGTAATTCAGAGGGTTGCTACTGTTTCCACAACCGTCTTTATATTCCACCATCTCTTAGAAGATCTCTACTCGAAGCAGTACACGACTCCCCTCTTGCTGGACACCCTGGAATTGCTAAAACTCAAGAATTAGCCAAAAGGAACTATTGGTGGCCAAAGATGAGTAGTGATATTACACAACATGTCTTAACATGTCCTACTTGTACCACTTCCAAGAGGAAAAAACAACCTTCCTATGGTCTTTTACTCCCACTACCAACTCCCAAAAGACCCTGGACTGAAATTGCCTTAGATTTCATAGTCGATTTACCACTATCCGCAAGAAACAATACTATCCTTGTTGTCGTAGACCTATTCATCAAAATGTGCCCCATCATCCCATTTAACAAGTTACCTACTTCTCTCGAGACTGTTCAGCTCCTCATCAGTCATGTTATCAAACTTCATGGTTTACCTCAAACTATACTATCCGACCGTGGAACTCAATTCTCCAGTAAATTATGGAAGGAATTCTGTACATTATTCCACATTGATAGACGACTGACCAATGCATACCACCCACAGTCAAATGGACAAACGGAACGTTGTAACCAATGGCTAGAACAATTCCTGAGGTCCTACTGCTCCACACAACAACATCTCTGGGCAGAATATCTTCCATATGCTGAGTTCTGCTATAATAATACATTACACTCAGCTACTAATCAGACACCATTTTACTCTAACTATGGCTTCCATCCTACATTTCAATTACATCCAACCCAAGATTCTACCTCTCCCACCATTTCTGAGATCTCAAACATCATCTCTTCGAACTTCAAGTGTATTGAGACCTCTATACAGAACGCTAAAACCATGTACAAAAAATATTATGATAGACATAGGACACCACCACCACAATATAAGGTTGGAGATTTGGTCTGGCTCTCGACCAAGAATCTCAGAATGAATTGTCCCTCCAAAAAACTGTCACCTCTCTATGTTGAACCTTATCCAATAGAACACATAATCAATGTCAATGCAGTTCGTCTCACTCTACCTAGTACTTTGAAAATCCACCCAACCTTTCATGTGTCCCTGCTTAAGCCGTACCGTGCTCTTAGGGGATCTTCCAAACCTTCCTACATTCCCCCTGTTCAAATTGATCCGAACCTAGAATACGAAGTTCGAGATATACTGGATTCACGGCTCAGTCATGGCACTCTGCAGTACCTGGTTAGTTGGAAGGGCTACCCTCAGGATGATGATTCTTGGGAACCGGCGACTAACATTTCAGCTCCCAGGTTGATCTCTCGTTTCCATCAGAGGAACCCTGAACGTCCAGCACCTTGAGCTCCGGTGTCGCTCCTTGAAGGGGGGATCCTGTCAGGTTTCCTCTTAGAGAATGGTTAATACCATCATCAGACCGTCCCTTTAAGGATTCCAATACTTCAATCACTCCACCCTATATAAACACCACATTGGCCCTTCCCTCATTGCTTAGTATTGAAGTGAATATCTCATTCTTATCCTGAGCCTATCCTGTGAACGCTGTTCACACCTCAGTCTCCCTGCTGCTGCAGATTCACCTGTGAACGCTGTTCACACTGAAGTTACTTTGTTGTTCCTCTCTTAACTGTGAACGCTGTTCACACTTTATTCGCAACATACAGCAAACCTGCTTTAACTCTCATTCTGTGTCAGTGTCTTTCCGGATTTACCCTTCACCTACCTACAACTCGGATCTCCGGTTTCACTTTCAGCTCTGCTCTACTTCCAAGTACTACGCTAACGGCTCTCCTTGCGGTGACGTCACACGCCTGCTGCTCACTATCTCCGGATCAACCGCTTTCAGTCTGTGTACTCTCTACCACTCCATAATTAGTAAGTGTGCAAATTTGTCTAAGATATATTCACATATCTATTTCTATATCTCGCACCTGCCTTAATGTTACTTTGTTGCCGGATAACTCTGATTAACTACCGCTCAGCTTAACCTTTTCATCTGGCTTTTCCTTATTGCCGTATTGACTCTTATTTTTCATACCATTTTTATGTTTTTCAACCGGTTCTACCTATAATACAAGGGGTCATATTCTCTGCTATTTTTACATGTTTGTGCACATACTTTTTTCTCTTTTTTATGATCTTGCATTCCTTGGGAAAACTAAAGTACATTTCTCCCTGCTGCAATTGTTAGTGCTAATTAGCACATGTGGCAGCAATAGGGTTAATGTGCTTGTAAATCCCTATAACAATTACAGCCTGGTGATACAAGGTAACCACTATTGCTCCTACACTTACAAGTGTGGTTCCCTGTATCTTTTTGCTACAAATTATTATTAGTATCTATTTGACTCAGCAGTTGTGGTTCAGTAGTTCATTCGCTATTGTCTGTATTTTTCTAGATACAAGACTGAGCATTGTGACAAATGGTATAAATAAAGTTGGGAAAAACCCGAATAACCACATCATCGATGACTGTTAGTTAACAACAGTCCGATGCTCATCTTGCCGTACTTGACGCGCATGTTTTTGACATTTTTTTGTATAGATAAGGGGATCATATGTGGATCCATGTCAACATTGTCTGGCGATGTCTGGCGAGTGTATTGACTACTTAACACACCACTCATATCTGGTGGCCCATCAGATTGCATGCGCAGTGCCCCAAATTTGAAGTAGGAGGACCGACCAAGCATCTTTTTCCATCTCCCGGTTCCTAAAATCAATGCCATATACACGTCCCCTGATAGGGGACGTAACAGGGATTAAACTGATAAGAATAGAACTACTTAACACACCACTCATATCTGGTGGCACATTAGATTGCACGCGCAGTGCCCCAAATTTGAAGTAGGAAGACTAACCAAGCATCTTTTTCCATCTCCCGGATCCTAAAATCGATGCCATATACACGTCCCCTGATAGAGGATGTAACAGGGATTAAACTGATAAGAATAGAAGTACTTAACACACCACTCATATCTGGTGGCACATTAGATTGCACGCGCAGTGCCCCAAATTTGAAGTAGGAGGACCGACCAAGCATCTTTTTCCATCTCCCGGTTCCTAAAATTGATGCCATATACACGTCCCCTGATAGGGGACGTAACAGGAATTAAACTGATAGGAATAGTACTACTTAACACACCTTATAATAATGCAGAGAGAGGCAATGCAGAGAGAGGAGGCTGAAGAAGAGGAGTCAGAGGAGGAAGGTGACTTTGAGGAGGTGGAAGACCAAACACAGCAGGCGTCCCAGGGGGCTTAGACAGAAAAGAGGAAGTGACCTCTCCAAAGACTGCACTATAGCACTCTAAGCCTGGACTAGAAGCGGAGAAATTGGGAAATTAAAATATAACTTTTATTGTATATATTTAAAAACAACCAAAGAATTGATGGCCTATTCCTTAATCTTCAGTTTGATGTGTCAAAAGTATTTAGAAGGAAAATTGTATAGGTGGGAAGCTATACTTGTGACCACTATTAGCAAGGTTAATAGTTAATAGAGATGATCAATATTACAGTATTTGGCACAGTATATGCTGTAGTAATATAAAGTCCTAATATATTATGGAAGTCCTCCTATATAGTGTTATAATGTTAACCTAAGATAAACTCATAAATGAATAAATGTTCAAATAGAAAAGTTTATTGTGTTATTCTATTTATTCAGGGTGTTATCTAAGGTTCACAAACAGGGATCTTAGTTTCAATAGTGTGTTTGTAGTTGATTTATAACACTAATAACACTCAGTAGACATAGAGAGAGTGTTATTTATGATTATAGGATATCACTTTCTTTGTACAATAATATTATATTCCAGGTGATATAAATGCAGAACATTCGAATCACACGTGAAAACCTGTAAGTGTTTAAATACGTATTTGTGATTGTGTGATATCACTTTCTTACTGAGTATAACACCCTATACGATTAGTATTAGGATGAGTGTTTTGATATGCTTGTTATGCATATAATATCATTTTCATACTGTGCTTGGGTTGATACTAGATCATGTAAATTTCAGAGCATGCGATTTGCAAGTAATACCTTGTGACTGTTTCTTTATAACATTTGCAACAGTGTTGTGTTACTTTATTTATACGTGTAACATCACATTCAATTGTAGTGATGTGTTGCAGCCCAAATGTTAACTCAGAATATTAGATTGAAGTGTACTGAATAGATCATACATATCAAATAAAATAAACCTAATATTCAATAGATTAGATACATTAGCTATGTGTTAACTTCTGAAGTACTGCAGTAGGAGACAAGTTATGTGTAACACTAATTGTAGAAAACTAGCAAGTGGGTTTGCCGTAGTAAATTAGACCATGCCTATGTAAATTACACTGATAGTGAATTCAATCTATCCAACGGCTATGCCGGTTTATGTCGGGTCTGAATTTGTTGCCGCGAAAATATAGCAACTTATTACGGCCGCTTGTAGTGTTTCTGTAATAAAGTCTGTCGCACTGTCTATCCTCTTAGCACTAGTAGTACTTCTAGCAGTAGTTACTATATTTATAAATAGTGGCTACAGAGTTAGCAACCCGCTAGTAGTTTGAATATTTATTTGCCCAAATTTGTTGGTAAGGGTTAGTATCAAACGTACCCCCCTAAAAATCAAGTATTAATATGCAGCTCTGAATAAATAACCAAGATAAAGTTACTTGCTAATAGTGTGTAGCTTTCTATTGTGTTAGAGTTTAACAATTACTCAGTAGATAATACGATATAATTAATTCTAGTTTACTATGTATCACTGATATTTATTAAGTAAATATCCGCCTATACAGGCCAACAGTTCTAGGTAGAGTTTTTTTAAAAATTAATAGAGCTCCCCTAAGCTCTACAACCCCCTGACCGGTTTCGCCCATATCAGGCTTTTTCAAAGGCGGCGAGCCGCCGGAAGTTGGAGAGTATAAGCGGGTTGAGGACCCGGTCCCAAACGTATCTCCTATTTGATTGGGTCTGGATGTCTATCTGGTTAGTTCCACCAATCATTGAATAACTTGTTTTGGCAATATCTGTGGGAGTTAGAGAATCACAAGCGTAAGGTGCCAGAATGCATTTAGATGATTACTGACTGCAAGTTGTTGAGGGAGGAAAGGGGGAAACAGGGGGAAACAAAGTTTCCATCTTGAAATATTATGTTTCCTAACATATTGTGTATCTTCACCTTAATAAATGTTTAGTTTGTTGTCTCTTATTCCACATATTTTGATGATTTTTATGTACAAGTTTTTGAGCATGTAAAGATTAATATTATGTCTGATGTTAAATACAAACGTGATAGAATGAATTGAAGCGTAAAGTGTATACGATTGTTTAATAAAGATGTTCACCCAGGTTATTTTTCTCAGTTTGGTGTTTATACTATAGTGATTATTAGTGTAGTTTAATAATAAGTACCGAAATTTACCGTTTCAAATTTGTTCCAATTTTTCTCATTTTTATTTTGTTATTTTGTATTCAAAGCTTGTGTATATGGTGTGAAAAGTGTATTTGATTAACATCTATTGATCTATTGATGTGCTCTAGCCAGTTAAAATAATAAACAACAAGAATATAGTAAAAAATGTATGTGCTGTGAATAATAAAGATTAAGTGAAATAAGATGGTATCTAGCTAGATCCTGTTTCAAAATAAGGCTATGAATACCTCTAGCATAAGTGAGTAGAAATATGTGTGTACTTCCCAGTGAGGAATACTACATGGTGATGAGTGCAAATAAGTATGTGTAGCTAAAAACATGTGACTTACCATAAAATAAATTGTAATATTGTATTTAATAAAATAATATAGGTGAATCGTGCATACTTAGGCCTAGATTTAGAGTTCGGCGGTAGCCGTCAAAACCAGCGTTAGAGGCTCCTAACGCTGGTTTTGGGCGCCCGCTGGTATTTGGAGTCAGTGATTAAAGGGTCTAACGCTCACTTTTCAGCCGCGACTTTTCCATACCGCAGATCCCCCTACGCCATTTGCGTAGCCTATCTTTTCAATGGGATCTTTCTAACGCTGGTATTTAGAGTCGTTTCTGCAGTGAGCGTTAGAGCTCTAACGACAAGATTCCAGCCGCCTGAAAATAGCAGGAGTTAAGAGCTTTCTGGCTAACGCCGGTTTATAAAGCTCTTAACTACTGTACCCTAAAGTACACTAACACCCATAAACTACCTATGTACCCCTAAACCGAGGTCCCCCCACATCGCCGCCACTCGATTAAAATTTTTAACCCCTAATCTGCCGACCGCCACCTACGTTATACTTATGTACCCCTAATCTGCTGCCCCTAACACCGCCGACCCCTGTATTATATCTATTAACCCCTAACTTGCCCCCCACAACGTCGCCGCAAGCTACTTAAAATAATTAACCCCTAATCTTCCGACCGCAAATCGCCGCCACCTACGTTATCCCTATGTACCCCTAATCTGCTACCCCTAACATCGCCGACCCCTATGTTATATTTATTAACCCCTAATCTGCCCCCCACAACGTCGCCGACACCTACCTACACTTATTAACCCCTAATCTGCCGAGCGGACCTGAGCGCTACTATAATAAAGTTATTAACCCCTAATCCGCCTCACTAACCCTATCATAAATAGTATTAACCCCTAATCTGCCCTCCCTAACATCGCCGACACCTACCTTCAATTATTAACCCCTAATCTGCCGACCGGAGCTCACCGCTATTCTAATAAATGTATTAACCCCTAAAGCTAAGTCTAACCCTAACACTAACACCCCCCTAAGTTAAATATAATTTTTATCTAACGAAATAAATTAACTCTTATTAAATAAATAATTCCTATTTAAAGCTAAATACTTACCTGTAAAATACATCCTAAAATAGCTATAATATAAATGTAATTTATATTGTAGCTATTTTAGGATTAATATTTATTTTACAGGCAACTTTGTAATTATTTTAACCAGGTACAATAGCTATTAAATAGTTAAGAACTATTTAATAGTTACCTAGTTAAAATAATTACAAATTTACCTGTAAAATAAATCCTAACCTAAGATATAATTAAACCTAACACTACCCTATCAATAAAATAATTAAATAAACTACCTACAATTACCTACAATTAACCTAACACTACACTATCAATAAATTAATTAAACACAATTGCTACAAATAAATAACATTAAATAAACTATCTAAAGTACAAAAAATAAAAAAGAACTAAGTTACAGAAAATAATAAAATATTTACAAACATAAGAAAAATATTACAACAATTTTAAACTAATTACACCTACTCTAAGCCCCCTAATAAAATAACAAAGCCCCCCAAAATAAAAAATTCCCTACCCTATTCTAAAATACAAATATTACAAGCTCTTTTACCTTACCAGCCCTGAACAGGGCCCTTTGCGGGGCATGCCCCAAGAATTTCAGCTCTTTTGCCTGTAAAAAAAAACATACTATACCCCCCCCCCAACATTACAACCCACCACCCACATACCCCTAATCTAACCCAAACCCCCCTTAAATAAACCTAACACTACCCCCCTGATGATCTTCCTACCTTGTCTTCACCATGCCAGGTTCACCGATCCGTCCTGGCTCCAAGATCTTCATCCAACCCAAGCGGGGGCTAGACATCCACTGAAGAAGTCCAGAAGAGGGTCCAAAGTCTTCCTCCTATCCGGCAAGAAGAGGACATCCGGACCGGCAAACATCTTCTCCAAGCGGCATCTTCTATCTTCTTCCATCCGATGACGACCGGCTCCATCTTGAAGACCTCCAGCGCGGATCCATCCTCTTCTTCCGACGACTAGACGACGAATGACGGTTCCTTTAAGGGACGTCATCCAAGATGGCGTCCCTCGAATTCCGATTGGCTGATAGGATTCTATCAGCCAATCGGAATTAAGGTAGGAATTTTCTGATTGGCTGATGGAATCAGCCAATCAGAATATAGTTCAATCCGATTGGCTGATCCAATCAGCCAATCAGATTGAGCTCGCATTCTATTGGCTGATCGGAACAGCCAATAGAATGCGAGCTCAATCTGATTGGCTGATTGGATCAGCCAATCGGATTGAACTATATTCTGATTGGCTGATTCCATCAGCCAATCAGAAAATTCCTACCTTAATTCCGATTGGCTGATAGAATCCTATCAGCCAATCGGAATTCGAGGGACGCCATCTTGGATGACGTCCCTTAAAGGAACCGTCATTCGTCGTCTAGTCGTCGGAAGAAGAGGATGGATCCGCGCTGGAGGTCTTCAAGATGGAGCCGGTCGTCATCGGATGGAAGAAGATAGAAGATGCCGCTTGGAGAAGATGTTTGCCGGTCCGGATGTCCTCTTCTTGCCGGATAGGAGGAAGACTTTGGACCCTCTTCTGGACTTCTTCAGTGGATGTCTAGCCCCCGCTTGGGTTGGATGAAGATCTTGGAGCCAGGACGGATCGGTGAACCTGGCATGGTGAAGACAAGGTAGGAAGATCATCAGGGGGGTAGTGTTAGGTTTATTTAAGGGGGGTTTGGGTTAGATTAGGGGTATGTGGGTGGTGGGTTGTAATGTTGGGGGGGGGGTATAGTATGTTTTTTTTTACAGGCAAAAGAGCTGAAATTCTTGGGGCATGCCCCGCAAAGGGCCCTGTTCAGGGCTGGTAAGGTAAAAGAGCTTGTAATATTTGTATTTTAGAATAGGGTAGGGAATTTTTTATTTTGGGGGGCTTTGTTATTTTATTAGGGGGCTTAGAGTAGGTGTAATTAGTTTAAAATTGTTGTAATATTTTTCTTATGTTTGTAAATATTTTATTATTTTCTGTAACTTAGTTCTTTTTTATTTTTTGTACTTTAGATAGTTTATTTAATGTTATTTATTTGTAGCAATTGTGTTTAATTAATTTATTGATAGTGTAGTGTTAGGTTAATTGTAGGTAATTGTAGGTAGTTTATTTAATTATTTTATTGATAGGGTAGTGTTAGGTTTAATTATATCTTAGGTTAGGATTTATTTTACAGGTAAATTTGTAATTATTTTAACTAGGTAACTATTAAATAGTTCTTAACTATTTAATAGCTATTGTACCTGGTTAAAATAATTACAAAGTTGCCTGTAAAATAAATATTAATCCTAAAATAGCTATAATATAAATGTAATTTATATTGTAGCTATATTAGGATGTATTTTACAGGTAAGTATTTAGCTTTAAATAGGAATTATTTATTTAATAAGAGTTAATTTATTTCGTTAGATAAAAATTATATTTAACTTAGGGGGGTGTTAGTGTTAGGGTTAGACTTAGCTTTAGGGGTTAATACATTTATTAGAATAGCGGTGAGCTCCGGTCGGCAGATTAGGGGTTAATAATTGAAGGTAGGTGTCGGCGATGTTAGGGAGGGCAGATTAGGGGTTAATACTATTTATGATAGGGTTAGTGAGGCGGATTAGGGGTTAATAACTTTATTATAGTAGCGCTCAGGTCCGCTCGGCAGATTAGGGGTTAATAAGTGTAGGTAGGTGTCGGCGACGTTGTGGGGGGCAGATTAGGGGTTAATAAATATAACATAGGGGTCGGCGATGTTAGGGCAGCAGATTAGGGGTACATAGGGATAACGTAGGTGGCGGCGGTTTACGGAGCGGCAGATTAGGGGTTAAAAGTGTAATGCAGGGGTCAGCGATAGCGGGGGCGGCAGATTAGGGGTTAATAAGTGTAAGGTTAGGGGTGTTTAGACTCGGGGTACATGTTAGGGTGTTAGGTGCAGACTTAGGAGGTGTTTCCCCATAGGAAACAATGGGGCTGCGTTAGGAGCTGAACGCTGCTTTTTTGCAGGTGTTAGGTTTTTTTTCAGCTCAAACAGCCCCATTGTTTCCTATGGGAGAATCGTGCACGAGCACGTTTTTGATGCCGGCCGCGTCCGTAAGCAACTCTGGTATCGAGAGTTGCATTTGCGGTAAAAATGCTCTACGCTCCTTTTTTGGAGCCTAACGCAGCATTTGTTTGAACTCTCGATACCAGAGTTAAATTTATGGTGCGGCCAGAAAAAAACCCGCGGAGCGTTAACAGCCCTTTTACCGCCGAACTCTAAATCTAGGCCTAAAAGTATGTGTGATAGTTTCACTTCAGAGAATTATATTATTGAAATTAAATTTGTAAAGTTAATATGATTAAATTGAATTTCAGTTGTTAGTTACAACACACAGAGATGTTTTTTTGTTTTTTTCTATTTTTTTATTTTTTTATATATATCTTTTTGTATAGAATTATCGCCCTTGATTAACTGGGAGCTTGTTGTTTTGTTTTTTGTCAGGTTGTCTCACAACTGTTATTGTTTACTCAAACTGGCGTGTCCCTTCTATATACTTGTTTATATTGGGGGCATTCTTAGAGATATTGCCTCTAATTTAAGTTTGAAGATGTACATAAAAATTATTGTTTTCATTCATGCCGAATGGTTGAACAGTATTGAGAAGGTATATCCATCTACTTTCCCTTTTTAATAAAACTGATTCAAGATTTCCTCCTCTGATGCCCAATCTTATTCTTTCTACACCTTTGCATTGTAGTTCTTCGGCATTAGCTTTATGGTACTGTAGAAAATGTTGTGCAACACTTGTTAGGGTTTTCTCATCTTTCTTGTCTTTCTCAGCATTTCGGGGGCTTGTTCTCACCTTTCGGGGACCCTTGGTGTTGTACGTGGCTGGGTGGAGGAAGAGACCTTCAATGACATCAGTGAGGACAAGGATTGGGACATGGCTAGCTTGGTATCCAACCTTGTGCAAATGGGGAGTTTGCGGTTGTGCAAATGGACTGTTTGCGGTTGTTTGCGGTGCGTTAAAGGGACAGTCTAGGCCAAAATAAACTTTCATGATTCAGATAGAGCATGTAATTTTAAACAATTTTCCAATTTACTTTTATCACCAATTTTGCTTTGTTCTCTTGGTATTCTTAGTTGAAACTTAACCTAGGAGGTTCATATACTAATTTCTTAGACCTTGAAGCCCACCCCTTTCAGATTGCATTTTAACAGTTTTTCGCCACTAGAGGGTGTTAGTTCGCGTATTTCATATAGATAACATTGTGCTCATGCACGAGAAGTTATCTGGGAGCAGGCACTGATTGGCTAGACTGCATGTCTGTCAAAAGAACTGAAAAAAGGGGCAGTTTGCAGAGGCTTAGATACAAGATAATCACAGAGTTTAAAAGTATATTATTATAAATGTGTTAGTTATGCAAAACTGGGAAATGGGTAATAAAGTGATTATCTATCTTTTAAAACAATAAAAATTCTGGTGTAGACTGTCCCTTTAAACGGGGAGTTTGGTCTGTCACTGTGAAGCAGGCGTAACCCTTACACTACCTGATCAATACAACATTATACCTGATGTTTTAAAGCACGTTATTCCAAACAATTTAGGAATGTTAGGTGATTTATGCCCTTTATGGATTAAAACTAGACTCTGCATCAACTATGTAATTTTCCATGGAGTTTTGCCATGGATCCCCCTCCGGCATGCCACAGTCCAGGTGTTAGTCCCCTTGAAACAACTTTTCCATCACTATTGTGGCCAGAAAGAGTCCCTGTGGGTTTTAAAGTTCGCCTGCCTATAGAAGTCTATGGCGGTTCGCCCGGTTCACCCGTTCGCGAACAGTTGTGGAAGTTCACATTCGACGTTCGCGAACCCAAATTTTTATGTTTGCGACATCACTAGTAGCCACACTTTTAAACAGGGGCACATATGGGATTTTGTGATTTTTGACAGGTGATCACAAAAAATGTTATATAGATAATTAAGAGAAGGTTTTGTCCACTATAAAATAACATTTAGGGGCCTAGTTATCAAGCCGTCAACCTCAAATACGCTGGAATTCCGCAGCGTATTTGTGGCGAGGCTGATTCGCCTTAGTTATCAAAGGCTCGAGACCGGCAAAAGTAGAATTTTGTGACGTAAGCTTCGATCCGCCGGACTCAGTCCGACACAGATCGATTCTTACGTCACTCCAGATGTTCCGCACACAAGTGCGGCACATTCTCACTACTTTTGCTAGTTATCAAAAAACTAGCAGGTACGCTCGGCACTTTTACAGCCCAGCGTAACTGGTTTTCAAACCGCCACCCCTGGAGGCGGCGGATCCCATAGGAATCAATGGGAGTCTGACCATAGCGAAAGTACAAGTTCGCTGCTGCCAGACATCCCATTGATTCCTATGGGAGCTGTCTACACCTAACACCCTAACATGTACCCCGAGTCTAAACACCACTAATCTGTCCCCCCTACACCTAAAGTTATTACCCCCTAAACCGCCG
The DNA here is from genome assembly GCF_027579735.1 of Bombina bombina. Classification (NCBI taxonomy): domain Eukaryota; kingdom Metazoa; phylum Chordata; class Amphibia; order Anura; family Bombinatoridae; genus Bombina; species Bombina bombina. The sequence continues at coordinate 646,816,575 of NC_069501.1, forward strand.
CTCCCGGAGCCCACCGCAAGCTACTCTATACATATTAACCCCTAAACCGCTGCTCCCAGAGCCCACCGCAACTATAATAAATGTATTAACCCCTAAACCGCCGCTCCCTGAACCCGCCGCAACCTATATTAAATGTATTAACCCCTATCCTGCCCCCCCTACACCGTCGCCACCTATAATAAATTTATTAACCCCTAATCTGCCCCCCCTACACTGTCGCCACCTATAATAAATTTATTAACCCCTATCCTGCCCCCCACTACGCCGCCGCCACTGTAATAAAATTATTAACCCCTAAACCTAAGTCTAACCCTAACCCTTACGCCCCCCTAACTTAAATATTAATTAAATAAATCTAAATAAATTAACTCTTATTAACTAAATGAATCCTATTTAAAACTAAATACTTACCTATAAAATAAACCCTAATATAGCTACAATATAAATAATAATTATATTCTAGCTATCTTAGGATTTATTTTTATTTTACAGGTACCTTTCAATTTATTTTAACTAGGTACAATAGCTATTAAATAGTTATTAACTATTTAATAGCTTACCTAGCTAAAATAAACTGAAATTTACCTGTAAAATAAATCCTAACCTAAGTTACAATTACACCTAACACTACACTATACTTTAACAAATTATTCCTATTTAAAAATAAATACTTACCTGTAAAATAAACACTAAGATAGCTACAATATAATTAATAATTATATTGTAGCTATCTTAGGATTTATATTTATTTTACAGGTAACTTTGTATTTATTTTAGCTAGTTAGAATAGTTATTAAATAGTTATTAACTATTTAATAACTACCTAGCTAAAAGAAATACAAAATTACCTGTAAAATAAATCCTAACCTAAGTTACAATTAAACCTAACACTACACTATCATTAAATTAATTAAATAAACTACCTAAAGTACAAAAAATAAAAAAAGCTAAGTTACAAAAAATAAAAAAATAAGTTACAAACATGTTAAAAATATTACAACAATTTTAAGCTACTTACACCTAATCTAAGCCCCCTAATAAAATAACAAACCCCCCCAAAATAAAAAAAAATGCCCTACCCTATTCTAAATTAAATAAAGTTCAAAGCTCTTTTACCTTACCAGCCCTGAAAAGGGCCATTTGTGGGGGCATGCCCCAAAGAAAACAGCTCTTTTGCCTGTAAAAGAAAAATACAACCCCCCCCCAACATTAAAACCCACCACCCACGTACCCCTAATCTAACCCAAACCCCCCTTACAAAAACCTAACACTAATCCCCTGAAGATCATCCTACCTTTAGTCGTCTTCACTCAGCCGAGCCACCGATGGAACCGAAGTGGACATCCGGAGCGGAAGAAGTTAATCCTCCAAGCGGCGCTGAAGAAATCTTCCATCCGATGAAGTCATCATCCAGGCGGCGCTGAAGAAAAGTCTTCTATCCGGGCGAAGTCATCTTCCAAGCCGGGTCTTGAATCTTCCTTCCGCCGACGCGGAACCTCCTTCTTCACCGACGGACTACGACGAATGAAGGCTCCTTTAAGGGACGTCATCCAAGATGGCGTCCTCTCAATTCCGATTGGCTGATAGGATCTTATCAGCCAATCGGAATTGAGGGGACGCCATCTTGGATGACGTCCCTTAAAGGAGCCTTCATTCGTCGTAGTCCGTCGGTGAAGAAGGAGGTAACCCCTAATCTGCTGCTCCGGACACCGCCGCTACCCACATTATTCCTGTGAACCCCTGATCTGCTGCCCCCAACATTGCCGCCACTATCAGCCAATCGGAATTGAGGGGACGCCATCTTGGATGACGTCCCTTAAAGGAGCCTTCATTCGTCGTAGTCCGTCGGTGAAGAAGGAGGTTCCGCGTCGGCGGAAGGAAGATTCAAGACCCGGCTTGGAAGATGACTTCGCCCGGATAGAAGACTTTTCTTCAGCTCCGCCTGGATGATGACTTCATCGGATGGAAGATTTCTTCAGCGCCACTTGGAGGATTAACTTCTTCCACTCCAGATGTCCACTTCGGTTCCATCGGTGGCTCGGCTGAGTGAAGACGACTAAAGGTAGGAAGATCTTCAGGGGATTAGTGTTAGGTTTTTGTAAGGGGGGTTTGGGTTAGATTAGGGGTATGTGGGTGGTGGGTTTTAATGTTGGGGGGGTTGTATTTTTCTTTTACAGGCAAAAGAGCTGTTTTCTTTGGGGCATGCCCCCACAAATGGCCCTTTTAAGGGCTGGTAAGGTAAAAGAGCTTTGAACTTTATTTAATTTAGAATAGGGTAGGGCATTTTTTTATTTTGGGGGGGTTTGTTATTTTATTAGGGGCTTAGATTAGGTGTAAGTAGCTTAAAATTGTTGTAATATTTTTAACATGTTTGTAACTTATTTTTTTATTTTTTGTAACTTAGCTTTTTTTATTTTTTGTACTTAGTTAGTTTATGTAATTGTATTTAATTGTAGTTATTTGTAGGTAGTTTATTTAATTAATTTAATGATAGTGTAGTGTTAGGTTTAATTGTAACTTAGGTTAGGATTTATTTTACAGGTAATTTTGTATTTCTTTTAGCTAGGTAGTTATTAAATAGTTAATAACTATTTAATAACTATTCTAACTAGCTAAAATAAATACAAAGTTACCTGTAAAATAAATATAAATCCTAAGATAGCTACAATATAATTATTAATTATATTGTAGCTATCTTAGGCCTAGATTTGGAGTTTGGCGGTAGATGGGCTGTTAACGCTACGCAGGCTTTTTTCTGGCCGCACCATAAAATTAACTCTGGTATCGAGAGTCCAAAAAAATGCTGCGTTAGGCTCCAAAAAAGGAGCGTAGAGCATTTTTTTTTTTTTGAAATATCATTTTTATTCGGGAGGACAAAATGCACACATAAAACAAAAGTACATGATACTGTCACATTACAGCAGGAAGTAGATATTCATTACAAAGACCTCGGGTAAAGTACAAATTCCAAATTTAACATGTTATTTACTGGGTCAAGATGACAGTTGAAATTCAGATTTCCGTTAATATCAAAAAAATGGGCACAGCTGTGTTGCATAAGTCCTAGTCCCAAACTCCACATATTTTTTCCGTTTTCTTTACAACAAACAAAACCATAAACCTAACTAAACAGTATATCTCTAGCTAACAAGTACAAATAGTAAAACCTCTATCAGAGGTAATCATTACGGACCTTGTGAGAATGGACCGTTGGGGTGCTGAGGCCTGGCTGGGAGAGAGAAAAAAAGAAAAAAAGAAAAAAAAAAGGGGGGGGGGAGAGGATATTGTAGTGTTAGTGGTAGGGGAGGGGGGGAGGGTAAAAGAACAGGTAAGTTACAGAGTTTGACCTGATATCCCCTATAGATTTTTAGTTGAGTAGGTGGTCCCAGTCTCCTCTAAGTGTATCTTCCATAAAGGCAACCGAATCTCTGAAAGGTCTGAGGATAAGCCTCTGGACCTCCAGTTCGAAAGTGAGTATAAGTCTGCGCCATTTACGTAGGAACCGGCCTAATCTATTCTGAACATCGGTTCTCACGTCCATCTGTTCTATGAAAATTTGTGATTTTAGCAAATTTTTGAAACCCCTGAAAGAGGGACCCTTGTCTGCTATCCAATGTTGTAGTAAGTGTTTCCTAGCCACTAAGATAATTAGGCTCAGTACTGAGTCTTGTTTTCGGAGCCTCTCATCCCACAACAGAAATATTATAGTCTCAGGGAGTAAGTCAATCTGTATCTGTAACCGCCTTCTCAGCCAAAATTGTATCTTTCCCCAGTATTGCCTAATTGGGGGACATTCCCATAAGCAATGGAGAAGCCCGGGGTTAGCTAAGGCGCATTTAATACACTTGTTCGGTGAGGACGGAGCCCATTTTGCCAGTGTCCTTGGGGTGATGTAGGCCCTGTGGAGAAAACGTATTTGGGATTCCCTGTATGAGGCTGACAAAGTAGCTTTCCTGGTCTTTTCCAGGCTGTTCCTTACCTCTACCCAGGAGACCTCTCTCAAACCCTCTCTAACCCAACCTGTCTGTATCGAAGACTGATGAGAAGTGAAAAGGTGCTGTAGAAGTGTCTGGTAGATTTCCGAAAGTGAGAACCTACCCATGGTGTATAGTGTCTGAGAAAGGCGGAAGGGAGAACCCTCCCAAAAGTCTGAACCGTCTCTGACCAGCGCCCCCATATAGTGGCGAACCTGTAGGTAGGCATAGAAGTGTGTCCTAGGTATATTGTAGTCTCTCTGCAAGGCTCCGAATGTTTTGATTGCTTTTGATAAGGGATCTAACAGGTGTTTAAGCGAAGACAGTCCCCGCGTCTCCCAAATGCGAAAAGGCAGGGTCTTGGAACCCGCCGGGAAGTCTGGGTTTCTTCTAATCGGTAAGTAGGGGGAGGCATGGCAAGTTTTACCCAGGTATTTGTGTGCCAGTAACCAGGCCTTTAAGGGATCTTTGTATAGCATGTTAAGACCCAGGGGTCTTAGGGATCTAGTGTCTGGAACGTGTGGAAGGTAAGCCAATGAGACATCGCCCAGCACCGCCTGTTCTAGGTTTATACGACAGAAATGTCCAGTGCCAACCTGCCAATCCACCACCAACCGGATCAGTGTGGCCCAGTTGTATAGCCGGAAATCTGGAAGCGCCAGACCTCCATGAAGAAAGGGCAAGCTAAGCTTGTCTCTTGAGATCCTTGATTTTTTCCCCTGCCAAATAAAGGCTCTCGCTGCCGAATTTAAGAGTTTGATATCAGATTTGTTCACAAGTAGGGGGAGCATGAGCAATGGGTAGAGTAATCGAGGGAGTACCACCATCTTAAGTAGGGCCACCCTTCCTGACAATGAAAGTGGGAGAGATCTCCAACTGTTCATCTGAGCCCTAAGTTTCGCGCAGACAGGGGTCAGATTATTAGCATATAGTTTGTTGGGGTTGGCCGAAATCCTAATACCTAAATATGTAATATCTTGTGAAGCTACCGAGAAGGGGTACCTCATATCTGAGCCCCTAGCGCGGTTCAACCAGAGAATCTCCGATTTTTGCACGTTGACTTTATAGCCGGAGAAGAGGCCAAATTCGGCAAGGTTTTGCAGAATGTTAGGTAGATGCATTTGGGGGTCCTGTACGAATAGGAGCATGTCATCCGCATATAGAGCCAGATGCTGCGGGACACCCGCGACATCGATACCTGGAAAGGTTTGACGGAGCTTGATGGCCAATGGCTCCAAGGCTAGATTGAAAAGGAGGGGTGACAGAGGGCACCCCTGCCTAGTACCCCTGTGCAGTTGAAGGCTGGGAGAGAATATATTATTCACTAGCACGTTTGCCATTGGTGACCGATAGAGATTTTTAATAAGGGTAAGGAAGGGACCGGTGAAGTTGGCTTGAGCCATGGTGTGGAACAGATGAGCCCACTCCACACGGTCAAAGGCCTTTTCCGCGTCCAGGGATAGCAGAAAGGCCTCCGGTCTATCTTCCCTGTGGGTGTGGTTACCTGTCCAGAAGTGTTGGACAATCTGCAAAACCCTTCGCACATTAACCGTCGATGAGCATGCGTACATGAAGCCCGTCTGGTCTTCATGGATGATATTGGGCAGAATGAACTTCAGTCTCTCAGCAAATAGCTTGGTGAGGATCTTGTAGTCCGAATTCAATAAAGAAATCGGCCTATACGACTCAGGAAGCAGAGAATCTTTTCCCACTTTATGGATTAATGTGATAGAGGCCGATAGAAATTCCGGGGAGGGGGTCTTCTCCCCTTCGGAATAGGCAGTGAACAGATCCACGAGGGTAGGGGCCACTTGTGGTTTGAGAAGGCGATAGAATTCAATCGGTAGGCCATCAGGGCCAGGCGACTTACCCATTGACATGCTCATAATAGTTTTTTCTACCTCCTCTCTGGTTATGGGGGCATTCAGCGTAGCTGATTGTTCCTCCGAGAGTTTTGGGAGATTGATCGTCTCCCAAAAGCGATCCCTTACCACGTTCCCCGTGGGAAGTTCGCTTGCATATAGAGAGGAGTAGTAGGAAGCAAAGGCTTCTGCAATAGCCCCTGGGTCCCTCAGGACTCTGCCCCCAACCTTGATCGCCGCGATATGTTTGGAGGAGGTGCTCTGTTTCACCAAAGTGGCCAAAAGCTTTCCCGATTTGTCCCCGTACCGGTAATATCTACCCCGGGTCCGTACAAGTGCCTGAGAGGCCTGGTGCGCAAGGAGTGAGTCGTACTCCAGTTTGGTGCCGTTATAAGCGCGGAAAGTGTTATGGGAGGGGTTAGTGCAATATGCACGGTAAGCCTCTGCCAGCCTATCTCTCAATCCCGCAACTTTCTCCATGCATTGCTTTTTTCTACGGGCCATAAATGCAATAATATTGCCCGAAAGAACGGCTTTAGCCGTGTTCCAGAAGAGTTCTGGCGAATCGAGATGTTGGATGTTGTTTATCCTATAGTCATCCCAACAGTGCACAAGGTAGGACTGAAATTCTTGGGAGGTTACCAGATATTTTGGGAAACGCAGGGTACGCCTGCCAGGCACCCTGGGTGTGATATCAAGAAAAAGTGCTATGGGGGCGTGATCAGAGACAACAACTTCACCTATCTTTGTATCTATGACCTGTGTGATCGTCGAGTTTGAGATCAGAAACAGATCAATGCGTGACATAGAGGGCGTTGCCCTGGAGACGCAAGTATAGTCTCTGCCATCGGGGTTAAGTTGACGCCAGATGTCAGAGACATCCAAGGCGTTTCCCAGACCTTCGAAGACTTCTCTCTCAAATTTGTCTGATACTCTAGGCAGGCTTTTCGCTGCGCATCTGTTAGGATCTCTTAGCCTATCGCAATGAGGGTTGGGGGCTAGATTGAAATCTCCGCCTAAGATGATGTGTGTACCCAGGTAAGGTGTGAGTAGGGCCGTAATGGAATCCCAGAATTTTCTGTCTTTTTGGTTTGGGGCATAGATGTTACACAGGGTGTAGGTGTTGTTTAGGATTCTAATCTGTACTACCAGGTATCTACTTTCTGGGTCCTTAAGCACATCTAGAATTTCATATTCCAGTTGTTTACCAAAAAGTATAGTCAATCCTCTACTAGCTGACTTGTATGAGACAAATTCAACTCTTCCCACCCATCCAGTCTGTAATTTACTGTGTTCTAAATCTGAGAGGTGGGTCTCCTGCAAGAATACAATTTCTGCACGTTGTTTCCTTAGGTGTGTTAAAATCGACTTCCTCTTAATAGGGGAGTGAATTCCCCCAACATTCCAGGAATATAGATTAAATCCTATCTAATGGGGATGATATGAGTGTTATGGGCATGTGCATGGTAAGGTATGTGTGGCATTACAAATAGGGAATGGTGAGGTGGTGGGGGGGAGGGAAGAGGAAAGAAAAAAAAAAAAAAAAAAAAAAAAAACCAAACCTCCGTGACGCGTGTACAGGCTCCCGGTTCAGCCCTTCATCACGCCAGCTCCCAGCCAGGTCCCGCCAATTAGACATAATCAACTGTTGTGCTGTAAAGAAACTCAAGTTTGTCACCAGAATCCCTACTAATACATCTTTTATAGTGAGATCAAAAAAGGTTAATGTGTTGTGACAAGTACAATTTCCTTCATATATGCAACCATGTAAGAGCAGTCCCAACAAGGCTACCCTAATAATAAACTCCAAACATAATTTGCATAACTTTGTGAAATAACAACTTAAACTGACTTCAGAACTTTTTATCTGGGGCCTACCTCGAGCCCCATTCTCCCCAATCCCAGATGGAAACCTAGTGTGAGGGGTCACATCAGTAGCAAGGGCTCTCCCTAGAGAAGGTCTCAGTAGGCATGTAATTAACTGGGACATAATCAACAATCGTAACAATCTATCCATTATGATAGAGTAAAACTGGTATAGTTATGCAAGTCTACTAGACCTGTATTCCTAATTCAGCCCTCCTCCCCCCTCATTTGTCTCTGTGGACTGTGTGTGGGGCTGCGTACAGTAGGTTCATAGTTATTTAAGAATTCCTGGGCAGCAGCTGGAGATTCAAAAAATCTAGGGCCTCTAGAAGTGACCAGCTTAAGCCTAGCGGGGTACAAAAGATAAGCCTGTTTACCCTCCTTATGGAGCTGCGAGCAAAGGGGAGAGAATTCTCTGCGGCATCTCATAAGGTCCGCAGAGAAGTCCTGGAACAATAGTAATCTTGAGTTCTCAAACACCAGCTCGCCCAATTTCCTGTAAGCTCTCAGGATGGCAGTTTTGGTCTGAAAATGCAAGAATTTTATCATTATAGGGCGTGGTTGCTCCAAATGCTGTCCAGCTCTATCCGGCCCTACTCTGTGTGCCCTCTCTACCCCACCAACCAGGTCTTTAGTGGGTATATTCAGCAGTGGTGGTAAGGTGTTTTCTATAAAGCGGATTAAATCAGATTGCTTGATGGATTCAGGGAGGCCAAGGAGACGCATGTTATTGCGCCTCGATCTATTTTCTAGATCATCTACTTTCAACTGGAGGGTTGTGGCTTGTCTCTCTAGCTGCTCTATCTTGCTGGTGGTATTAACATTTGAATCTTCAAGATCAGATATTCTGCCCTCTGCCTCTCTCATCCTGGTTGAGAACTGTTTAACCTCACCCGCAAGGGTGTCCACCCCCCTTTGGAGATTATCAATTTTGGGCATGAAAAGCATAGTTATTTGTTTTACAATAGGGTGAGTGTCCAATTGTTCCCCCTCTAAGGGAGGTTCAGAGCTGTGGCCCTGGGTGGGTTGGTCATTAGTAGCTCTGTGGCGGCGGTCATTAGCTTTATTACGGCTCGCCATTGGGGTATTAGTTAAATATTTCTCCATAAACCCATAAAATGTCAAGAGCAGGAGTACTGTAGTGGAAAACCAGTGATCAGATACTGTTGCAAGTTGGGGAGATATATATCACTTATAAAATAGAATGAAATAAAATAGGATATAACCCCTTTATAATACCGTGCAGGTATAAATTATATCAACCATCAGGGGGCAGAGCAATGCACAGTAGGGAAAATGACCAAAAGGGGTATGGGTTTTTTCCTGAATCTCCCAGGCAGATAATGTCCCCCCAGGTGGAGGGTTCCCTAGTGTATATCAAGGAGTTATGGCCTAGCTATCTAGCAGTAGGGAGAGAAATACAGTTAGAAGCATAGATTAACAGTATTATTCTCAATGCAACACAAAACAATACAGTGAACTCTCTCAGAAACTTTGTGAGAAAATTCAGTAATCTACAGTGTATTAGTGTTCTGCCCCGGTGGTGGCAGGCTGTGTGAGTCACTATGCAAGCACCTAAAGAGTAGTGGAGGAAAAGCTCCTCAGTTCTTTTGCTTAGGTGCCTGTAAATATAAGGCGGCTCCAATGATAGTCTGGCCCAGTGAGGGTGCAATTCAATACAGTTTACTTTTTCCAGGTGGCCTCAGTGCGGTCAAATACTGTCCAAAGTCCAGCAAAAGCCACTCTCCCTACAAACAAGGCCACACCTTGCACCGTGTAATGAGATGAGATGGGCCCCAGCACTGAGCTATCAGACAGAAGTGTTTGAGATCAGACTCGTCAGAGGCCAGAATAAATGTGGCTAATCAAAGTGGAGTGCGGATGGCTGCACCGTCAAGGGTGTAGGTAGCCCAAATTAAAATGTTCTGTTCCCGGGCAGTCCTATTTTATAGCCGCCTCAATATCTGTGTAAAAGAGCCGGGCGGTTGTGGCCTGTACCTTGGGTGCTTATATGTAAAGTGAGTCTCCTATGTGAGCGGGGCAATGTGGTCTTACCAGCGGCAGTACTAGTGTCCCGGCATCCGGTGGACAAGTGTCACCCTTCTGGCACATCAGCGGCTTTCGCGCCAAGAGATAGGCGTTATGGATGTTCCCCTCTGAGGTCAGATTCTCCTCCAAGGGAAGCCGGCTGAGTTGGTGGCGCTCCGGTGCCGGATTGCTTACCGCATCCGATGTATGGAGAGCACCTCCCCGGCGAAGCTGTGCCTTGTCGCTCCCGGTGACCGATGCCGTGAAAGTCCTCCTCTGTGGTTCGTGTCCCCCTCAGGGTAAGCCAGCTGTATTGGTGTGCAAACTGTTCACAGCCTGGAAGTGGGGGCCCTGCAGCATTCACAGCTCCTCAGCAGCATGAAGAAGGGGCAGACCACGTGGGCCCAAGATGGCGTCACCTAAGCCAGTAGCGTGTCTCTGCTTGTGAAGGGCTCGCTCCGCATTAGGCCATGGTCGGTGGATCCCGAAAGCAGGTCCATTCTCTGTGTGTCCTCCGTCTGTTGAGGCCTGTGTCCCACCTCTCAGTAGGTTAGTATAGGGGGCTTCGGTGGTGGAGCGATGATAGCTCCCGTGAAAAGGGCAGAAGGGATCCTCTACTTAAAGATCCTTCTACTCCGGGCAGCAACACCTGCCAAGGATTTTTTGTGGGGCTCCAGAATAGTAATAGGGTAGGCAGAGAATGAAATTAAAAGAGAATATGGTGGTAGAAGTCACTTTGGGGGATCGTTAAGATCAAATTTGTGCGGAGCTCAGTTCTTCTGCTGCCTACCCTGGAGCCCTCCCACCGGAAGTCTTGCGTAGAGCATTTTTACCGCAAATGCAACTCTCGATACCAGAGTTGCTTACGGACGCGGCCAGCCTCAAAAACGTGCTCGTGCACGATTCTCCCATAGGAAACAATGGGGCTGTTTGAGCTGAAAAAAAACCTAACACCTGCAAAAAAGCAGCGTTCAGCTCCTAACGCAGCCCCATTGTTTCCTATGGGGAAACACTTCCTACGTCTGCACCTAACACTCTAACATGTACCCCGAGTCTAAACACCCCTATCCTTACACTTATTAACCCCTAATCTGCCGCCCCCGCTATCGCTGACCCCTGAATATTATTATTAACCCCTAATCTGCCGCTCCGTACACCGCCGCAACCTACGTTATCCCTATGTACCCCTAATCTGCTGCCCCTAACACCGCTGACCCCTATATTATATTTATTAACCCCTAACCTGCCCCCCACAACGTCGCCGCCAGCTACCTACAATAATTAACCCCTAATCTGCCGACCGCAAAGTGCCGCCACCTACGTTATCCTTATGTACCCCTAATCTGCTGCCCCTAACACCGCCGACCCCTATATTATATTTATTAACCCCTAATCTGCCCCCCTCAACGTCGCCGACACCTGCCTACACTTATTAACCCCTAATCTGCCGAGCGGACCTGAGCGCTACTATAATAAAGTTATTAACCCCTAATCCGCCTCACTAACCCTATCATAAATAGTATTAACCCCTAATCTGCCCTCCCTAACATCGCCGACACCTAACTTCAATTATTAACCCCTAATCTGACGACCGGAGCTCATCGCTACTATAATAAATGTATTAACCCCTAAAGCTAAGTCTAACCCTAACACTAACACCCCCCTAAGTTAAATATAATTTACATCTAACGAAATTAATTAACTCTTATTAAATAAATTATTCCTATTTAAAGCTAAATACTTACCTGTAAAATAAACCCTAATATAGCTACAATATAAATTATAATTACATTGTAGCTATTTTAGGATTAATATTTATTTTACAGGCAACTTTGTAATTATTTTAACCAGGTACAATAGCTATTAAATAGTTAAGAACTATTTAATAGTTACCTAGTTAAAATAATAACAAAATTACCTGTAAAATAAGTCCTAACCTAAGTTATAATTAAACCTAACACTACCCTATCAATAAATTAATTAAATAAAATACCTACAATTAGCTACAATAAAACCTAACACTACACTATCAATAAATAAATTAAATACAATTTCTACAAATAACTACAATTACATAAACTAACTAAAGTACAAAAAATAAAAAAGAACTAAGTTACAAAAAATAAAAAAATATTTACAAACATAAGAAAAATATTACAACAATTTTAAACTAATTACACCTACTCTAAGCCCCCTAATAAAATAACAAAGACCCCCAAAATAAAAAAATTCCCTACCCTATTCTAAATTAATAAATTTAAAAGCTCTTTTACCTTACCAGCCCTGAACAGGGCCCTTTGCGGGGCATGCCCCAAGAAAATCAGCTCTTTTGCCTGTAAAAAAAACATACAATACCCCCCCCCAACATTACAACCCACCACCCACATACCCCTAATCTAACCCAAACCCCCCTTAAATAAACCTAACACTAAGCCCCTGAAGATCTTCCTACCTTGTCTTCACCTCAACAGGTATCACCGATCTGTCCTGGCATCCGGTGCTGAAGAGGTCTAGAAGAGGCTCCAAAGTCTTCCTCCTATCCGGCAAGAAGAGGACATCCGGACCGGCAAACATCTTCATCCAAGCTGCATCTTCGATCTTCTTCCATCCGGTGCGGAGCGGGTCCATGTTGAAGCATCCGACGCGGATCCATCCTCTTCTTCCGGCGTCTCCCGACGAATGACGGTTCCTTTAAGGGACGTCATCCAAGATGGCGTCCCTCGAATTCCGATTGGCTGATAGGATTCTATCAGCCAATCGGAATTAAGGTAGGAATATTCTGATTGGCTGATGGAATCAGCCAATCAGAATCAAGTTCAATCCGATTGGCTGATCCAATCAGCCAATCAGATTGAGCTTGCATTCTATTGGCTGTTCCGATCAGCCAATAGAATGCAAGCTCAATCTGATTGGCTGATTGGATCAGCCAATCGGATTGAACTTGATTCTGATTGGCTGATTCCATCAGCCAATCAGAATATTCCTACCTTAATTCCGTTTGGCTGATAGAATCCTATCAGCCAATTGGAATTCGAGGGACGCCATCTTGGATGACGTCCCTTAAAGGAACCGTCATTCGTCGGGAGACGCCGGAAGAAGAGGATGGATCCGCGTCGGATGCTTCAAAATGGACCCGCTCCGCACCGGATGGAAGAAGATCGAAGATGCAGCTTGGATGAAGATGTTTGCCGGTCCGGATGTCCTCTTCTTGCCGGATAGGAGGAAGACTTTGGAGCCTCTTCTGGACCTCTTCAGCACCGGATGCCAGGACAGATCGGTGATACCTGTTGAGGTGAAGACAAGGTAGGAAGATCTTCAGGGGCTTAGTGTTAGGTTTATTTAATGGGGGTTTGGGTTAGATTAGGGGTATGTGGGTGGTGGGTTGTAATGTTGGGGGGGGGTATTGTATGTTTTTTTTTTACAGGCAAAAGAGCTGATTTTCTTGGGGCATGCCCCGCAAAGGGCCCTGTTCAGGGCTGGTAAGGTAAAAGAGCTTTTAAATTTATTAATTTAGAATAGGGTAGGGAATTTTTTTATTTTGGGGGTCTTTGTTATTTTATTAGGGGGCTTAGAGTAGGTGTAATTAGTTTAAAATTGTTGTAATATTTTTCTTATGTTTGTAAATATTTTTTTATTTTTTGTAACTTAGTTCTTTTTTATTTTTTGTACTTTAGTTAGTTTATGTAATTGTAGTTATTTGTAGAAATTGTATTTAATTTATTTATTGATAGTGTAGTGTTAGGTTTTATTGTAGCTAATTGTAGGTATTTTATTTAATTAATTTATTGATAGGGTAGTGTTAGGTTTAATTATAACTTAGGTTAGGACTTATTTTACAGGTAATTTTGTTATTATTTTAACTAGGTAACTATTAAATAGTTCTTAACTATTTAATAGCTATTGTACCTGGTTAAAATAATTACAAAGTTGCCTGTAAAATAAATATTAATCCTAAAATAGCTACAATGTAATTATAATTTATATTGTAGCTATATTAGGATTTATTTTACAGGTAAGTATTTAGCTTTAAATAGGAATAATTTATTTAATAAGAGTTAATTAATTTCGTTAGATTTAAATTATATTTAATTTAGGGGGGTGTTAGTGTTAGGGTTAGACTTAGCTTTAGGGGTTAATAAATTTATTAGAATAGCGGCGAGATTTGGTCGTCAGATTAGGGGTTAATAATTGAAGTTAGGTGTCGGCGATGTTAGGGAGGGCAGATTAGGGGTTAATACTATTTATGATAGGGTTAGTGAGGCGGATTAGGGGTTAATAACTTTATTATAGTAGCGCTCAGGTCCGCTCGGCAGATTAGGGGTTAATAAGTGTAGGCAGGTGTCGGCGACGTTGTGGGGGCAGATTAGGGGTTAATAAATATAATATAGGGGTCGGCGGTGTTAGGGGCAGCAGATTAGGGGTACATAAGTATAACGTAGGTGGCGGTCGGCAGATTAGGGGTTAAAAAAATTTAATCGAGTTGCGGCGATGTGGGGGGACCTCAGTTTAGGGGTACATAGGTAGTTTATGGGTGTTAGTGTACTTTAGGGTACAGTAGTTAAGAGCTTTATGAACCGGCGTTAGCCCAGAAAGCTCTTAACTCCTGCTTTTTTCCTGCGGCTGGAGTTTTGTCGTTAGAGCTCTAACGCTCACTTCAGAAACGACTCTAAATACCGGAGTTAGAAAGATCCCATTGAAAAGATAGGATACGCAAATGGCGTAGGGGGATCTGCGGTATGGAAAAGTTGCGGCTGAAAAGTGAGCGTTAGACCCTATTTTGAGTGACTCCAAATACCGGCGGTAGCCTAAAACCAGCGTTAGGAGCCTCTAACGCTGGTTTTCACGGCTAACGCCAAACTCTAAATCTAGGCCTTAGTGTTTATTTTACAGGTAAGTATTTATTTTTAAATAGGAATAATTTATTAAAGTATAGTGTAGTGTTAGGTGTAATTGTAACTTAGGTTAGGATTTATTTTACAGGTAAATTTCAGTTTATTTTAGCTAGGTAAGCTATTAAATAGTTAATAACTATTTAATAGCTATTGTACCTAGTTAAAATAAATTGAAAGGTACCTGTAAAATAAAAATAAATCCTAAGATAGCTAGAATATAATTATTATTTATATTGTAGCTATATTAGGGTTTATTTTATAGGTAAGTATTTATTTTTTAAATAGGATTAACTTAGTTAATAAGAGAAATATTATTTAGATTTATTTAATTAATATTTAAGTTAGGGGGGTGTTAGGGTTAGGGTTAGACTTAGGTTTAGGGGTTAATAATTTTATTACAGTGGCGGCGGCGTAGTGGGGGGCAGGATAGGGGTTAATAAATTTAATATAGGGGGCGACGGTGTAGGGGAGGCAGATTAGGGGTTAATAAATTTATTATAGGTGACGACGGTGTAGGGGGGGCAGGATAGGGGTTAATACATTTAATATAGGTAGCGGCGGGTTCAGGGAGCGGCGGTTTAGGGGTTAATACATTTATAAGAGTTGCGGCAGGGTCTAGGAGCGGCGGTTTAGGGGTTAATACATTTATAAGAGTTGCGGCAGGGTCTAGGAGCGGCGGTTTAGGGGTTAATACATTTATAAGAGTTGCGGCAGGGTCTAGGAGCGGCGGTTTAGGGGTTAGTAACTTTATTGAGTTGCGGGAGGCTCCGGGGGCGCCGGTATAGGGATAGAACAGTGTAGTTAGTGTGAGTGCTTAGTGACAGGCTAGCAATAAAGCTGGGAAAAAGCCGAAGAGCAGCGAGATCGGATGAGTGATAACTGTCACAGTCCACTGCTCATCGCCCGCGGCTTTTTGACAGCTTTATTTGATAACTTAGGTGTATTTTTTCAGGTCCGCGGCGGCGAAGGTAGGCGAGCTTAGGCGGGCGTATTGGGCCGGCGAAGCCAGAAAAGTAGATGGCTTGATAACTACCCCCCTTAGTGAGGGTCCCTAGACATTTCATTTTTTTAATTAGCCCCTAAAGGCAATTCTCTTTTTAAATTAATTGTCTTGAGAGGGTTGAACAACCTCCCATCCATCTCCCTTCACTGCCTGCTCCTTTCTGGTTCTGCCCCCACTTTGACATCACCACACACATGTATATTTTTCTATGACTCTATATGAAACCTCAAGAGTTCCGTCCTCATGAGTAGTGTGGAGGATTGCTGTCCACAATATTAGATCAGCAATTCCCCTTCCTGATGACAATGGTTCTTATCCAGACAATGGCAATTGTGAATCATCACCAGCTTTGGATATGTGGCTGCTAGTACTACAGTTATCTGAAGGATTTATATCAAACTTGAGTCAGCAATTGTTTGCAAAAAGGGTAACAGTATTAACCAGCATTGTCACAAATATTTGACCAAAACAGTCCTTTTATCTGTTGTGTTAGCGCTATATTATGTATAACAAAGTATAGCAATGTCCCATGAAAGAAACAGAATTGGCTGCAGCTACTACCTCTTAAGGGATTAAATGTCCTACCCTTGTGAGCTGGGGATGGTATTAATTAATACTATAAACTGTATTTAAGATAAAAAATGAAACACAATTAACTTAACCCCTTAATGACCACAATGTACCCTGTATGTCACTAGTCGTTAAGGGTTTTTTCAGGACATAATAGCACAAGTCTAGCAAGAACACACTATTAATGCCCTCCCTCCAGCAGGCTTTGTGGAATAGAGCAGTCTCAACGCTGGTGGCAAGACCACGCTATAAAACAATCAAGTCCCAAAAAAAGGCCAACGACATACAGGGTACGTCGCTGGTCCTTAAGGGGTTAAAACAACTAATGAATATACATAGACAGGAATGGGTGTAAGACCCAAAGGTTGCATTTATTGTAAAACACAAGAACATAAACAGCAACACAATCAACAAAATATCAGGGGGCAGAAATTAGGTACTAGATCTATCTTGGTAACCCCTGAACAGAAAAATGGACTGTGCTCAAGATGCAGGAGATGAGTGGAGCTCAGCTACATGCAAATATTGGCATAGGGAGTTCTCAGGCAGCTCAATGCAACATGGACAGGGGACCCCAAGACGCGCATCTGAGTACATCACTCCTGCCTGAAATTAGACGTCACTCCACCTCTTCTCATCATGCACCACAGGCCCGATTCAACCGCTTGCACTGAGGTGCTGATCCACCACTACAGACCAGTAGGACCAGGGTGAACTAGACACTCAGCATATTAAACACCTGATGAGCTGAAAATGATTGTCCTTGAACTCACAGAAATGGATCTAGTAACCCTAGTAAAGCCTCATACACCTACTTCCAAGTAGAAAGAGGGATTGGACTTTCTGCTCAGTTCTTGTACGGTAAGCCTAAACTCCTCCTAATCTAAAGCAACAATGTTGCACACTCATCTCTCCACACACTCCTCAGAGCTTTAACCCTTATGCACATTCCAGACAATTGTCTTGTATTATCTTTTGGAAAAAAAATGTATTTACCTCTTCTGTCTTTGTATACAGTATGTACAATACAGAAGAAGCAACCAGACAGAAGGTACAATAGGAAGGTAACTCTACTAAAAGTAAAAAATGTACCAGAGCAACAGATACTATTGACAGGTCACAAACGAGAAGCTACAATAGGCAGACAATAGGTCAGGCCAGGAAGTAATACAAGAAAACACATTACCAGCAAGTACATTAAGGAAGTAACAGTTCAGGAGATAAAGTAGAAAGACATCAGGCCAAGAGGTACTTCAGGCAGATAAATGATAAGCAGGAGCAAGAGGTAGTCAGCTGTTAACAGGTAACAGTACAAAGGTAATATCAGGAAGTCTAGGCTGGTAACAGAAAAGCAAGTAAAATACACATGCAGCATATCATAAGATAGTCAAGGTCAAGTACACATCTACACATCAGATAGATGCAAGTTTGCTACAGTACTGAAACACTGTTCCTCTCTAAAGTAGCAAGCTTACCAATAGATAAGGCACTTGGCATCTGGCAGCAGAATATTTGTGTTACTGTTTTCTTTGGCAGAAACTGCAGAGCGCCCTGATAATTAAAGAACTTTAAAAGCTCTCCTCATGTGGAGCAACTTTGAATTTTCCACCCCTTTAAATTAGAATAACCACCCCCAGAATGCACTGCATGTAGCAGGCTTGGGATGCTTGATAACTGTCACCAGCTAAGAAGAGACTGTCACAGCACAACCTCAGCTCAATTGAACTGCCCTTAATGTTTTGTAAATATTGTGCCAACTGCAGGCTGGGGGGTGGGGACAGGTTGGGCCCCTTATGCTGCTGGGTAGTAAGTGGTACTGGTAGAAGCCTTCATTCTCTACTGACCATATTTTTTCTTGTTTAAATCACCCTTACCACATCCTCCCTAAGTAATTTCCCATGTTGTTTTTGTTTATGTTTATATGGTTATTGACTCTTTCCTATGTATGCAGCTTAACATTTAAAGGGAGAGTCAAGCAAAAAAAAAAAAAAAAGTTCATGATTCAAATAGGGCATGTCATTTTAAACAACTTTCCAATTTACTTTTATCATCAATTTTGCATTGTTCTCTTGGTATTCTTAGTTGAAAGCTAAACCTAGGTAGGCTCATATGCTAATTTATTAGACCTTGAAGGCTGCCTCTACATTTGACAGTTTTTCATCACTAGAGGGCGTTAGTTCATGTG
Source organism: Bombina bombina (assembly GCF_027579735.1). Taxonomy (NCBI): domain Eukaryota; kingdom Metazoa; phylum Chordata; class Amphibia; order Anura; family Bombinatoridae; genus Bombina; species Bombina bombina. Next base: position 646,834,955 of record NC_069501.1, read on the forward strand.
TTTCATATAGATAACATTGAGCTCATGCACGTGAATTTACGGAGGAGTGGGCACTGATTGGCTAAAATGCAAAGAAGTGAAATAAGGTGGCAGTCTGCAGAGGCTTGGATACAAGGTAATTACAGAGGTAAAATATGTATTATTATAACTGTGGTGGTTATGCAAAACTAAGGAATGGGTAATTAAGAGATTATCTATCTTTTAAAACAACAAAAATTCTGGTGTTGACAGTCCCTTTAATCTCCTTGTAAAATGTGTAGATAAGGAAAATAAAACAACTTTTCAATACGCTTTAGACTAACTTCGCTAAACCTAAAGCTTGTTAGGAATACTTTACATTCCTATGATCTTCAAATAAAAGAAAATGTTAATTTTTTTTTTTTTGTAAAATATAAATCTATACCTACAGTATATCTCTATATAAATATAAACTTATATATACTGATATACACTGTGCGGCCACATTATTAGGTACAGATACCTAGTAGCATGTTGAGCCTCCTTTAGCCTTCAAAACAGCCTGACTTTGTCTAGGCATGGATTCAACAAGATGCTGAAAACATTGTGGAGGTATTGTCTACCATGCACACATGAGTGTGTCACGCAACTCCTGGAGATTCGACAGAGGTGTAAGCCTGCAGCAAATAGCCCTTTCCAGCTCATCCCAAAGATGTTCAATAAGATTCAGATCCGGGGACTGAGCGGGCCACTTCAACAACATAAAAGTCATATTCCAGGAACAATCCCATAGTGATGCAGTCTCTTTGCACTGGCGCAGTATCCTGCTGGAAGTAACCGCCTGCATGAGGATAAAACTGTCAACATGAATGGATGCACTTGGTCAGCACCAATGTTTATGTATGCTGTGGCATTCAGATATGAATCTAGGAGTATCAATGGACCCAACGTGTGCCAGAAAAACATTCCCTGAACCATAACACCGCCCCCACCACCATGCACAGTTTTCATCAGACATGAAGGGTCCAAATTCAGAGCCTACCATCAATATCACTCACTAGGAACTTCGACTAGTGGTCCTTTTTACAGTCTTCAATGGCCTAGTGCTGGTGTTTTTCTGTGTTCTCCTGTTTTTCTCTGATAACAATGGTACCCCACATGGCCCCCAGCTGTTGTAGCCCATCAGTGACAAGGTGGACATGGTGGTGCATTGCAATATATATTTCTCCTCACCAAGGTTGAATTCTGATGTGATTTGCGAAATTGTGGCCTGTCTGTTTGCTTGCATAAGTCTAGCCATCCCCCTCTCATACACTGCTGTTTTTCTTCCACAGGACTGCCGAGGACGGGATATTTTTTGTTCATTGCACCATTCTCAATACACTCTTGAAACTGTGGTGCTTAAAAAGTTCAGGAGTACTGCCGTTTCAGATACACTTCATCCAGCACGTCTTGCACCTACTATCATGCCACTTTTAAAGTCCATGGGGCATATTTATCAAGGTCTGGTGGACCTGATCCAACACTGCGGATCAGGTCCGCCAGACCTCGCTGAATACGGCGAGCAATACGCTCGCCATATTCAGCATTGCACAAGCAGCTCACAAGAGCTGCTGGTGCAACGCCACCCCCTGCAGACTCGCGGCCAATGGGCCGCCAGCAGGGGGGTGTCAATCAACCCAATCGTACTCGATCGGGTTGTATTGTGGCGATGTGTGTCCGCCTGCTCTGAGCTGCTTCATAACTGCTGTTTCTGGCGAGTCTGAAGACTCGCCAGAAACAGGGGCCATCAAGCTCCATACGGAGCTTGTTAAATAGAGCCCCATTAGATCACTGCTCTTCCCCATTTTCACTGATGTTTGTATGCTTAACTAATAGTAGGAAGTTTGGCACACAAACACAGCTTGTATAAATACATTTTGTTTCTTATCCATACCAGCACTTAACTGGTCACAACAAAGAAGAACCAGGGTCATATACTGTTGCTAAATATGTGTGATGTTTTATTCTGTTTGCCTTTAAGGAATATACATAATTTTGGAGAGAAATTTCTTATTTTAATACCTCAGTCTCACTAATCCTGGTTATCTACTAGCTATAATACTGCATCTTTTCTATTTTTAGTGCAAGCATCAAGGGAAATCTTTAAGAATTCTGCTCTTTCATAGAAAGAACTTGCTCAAACACAATGATAAAAATATGATCCTACTTGTAGTGTAGCAACAATTGCAACAATGGATATGAGCTTCAGTAAGGGTGCATGCAACACTATATATATATATATATATATATATATATATATATATATATATATATATATATATATATATATATATATTAATAGTTTATAATTTTTTTAAAGGGACATGGAACCATTTTCCTTTCATGATTCAGAACATGCAATTTTAATTAACTTTCCAATTTACTTCTGTTATCAGATTTGCATAGTATACTTTTTTGAAGGCGGGAGGAGGGAGCTAACTGAATACAGACTATATTACAAGGGAGCAACAGCGAGAATGTTTGATTGACTTTATATTACAAGGGGAGTGATATATTTTTATTGCTCTTGAGCGCTAACTGTGCTCAAGGTAAATCAATAGCCATCCTATTTTAGTGCTAGCATTACAAGTTGAAAGTAAAAATGTAGTGCATAAGCGAAAGACAGGTGTACTACTAGGCCAACTGCGCTAACCCGAGGGTGCACTAGACCAATTGCACTAAAGCCAAAGGTGCATTCCGAATACTTTAAATACCTGAAAATTTGAATACGACTTCCTGTAGGCGGGACGAGTGCACAGCAAGCAGATCTGTAGTGAGAGGGTAGGCTTCTCCAGCGCCTAAGTTTCCTTGGCATTTGGAAGCATTGGAGATACTGACGGACGTCGGTAGAAAAGGTCGCGGGACTCCTGTGAAATCTTCCCTCACCTGGAAGTCGATGATAGTGCTGAAGCTAACCAAACACAGAGCAACCCTGTTGTTTGCCCTATACTTGCCTCTGAACAGCAAGAGAAACTGCCTGTGGACAGCACAAGGACTGAAGTAAAAAGAGAGCTTATGGTACCGGCGATTAATGGAACACTTGTAGACCATCCTTAAAGCCTGTGCCCCAACTGGCATTAAAGTCTAAGTAATGCTAATAGTGACCTTACATTATCTGGTATAAGTAGAGGGAGTTAGGTGTTAAATACCTTAAAAGGGACCATTAGCATAAATATTTATAAACTTACGCCTAGATTACGAGTTTTGTTGGTAAAAACTTGCAGGGCTAGCGCTCCTTTTTTTTCCAGCGCTTACTTTAAACAACGCTGGTATTACAAGTTTTCTGAATGGCTGCGTTAGCCTCAGAAAAGTGAGCGTTGAGCAAAATTTAGCTCCACTTCTCACCTCAATACCAGTGTTGCTTACGGAAGCGGTAAACTGGAAAAACGTGCTCATGCACGATTTCCCCATAGGATACAATGGGGCTGAGCTGGCTGAAAAAAAACTAACACCTGCAAAAAAGCAGCGTTAAGCTCCTAACGCAGCCCCATTGTTTCCTATGGGGAAACACTCTACACCTAACATGAACCGTGAGTCTAAACACCCCTAACCTTACACTTATTAACCCCTAATCTGCTGCCCCCGCTATCGCTGACACCTACATTATATTATGAACCCCTAATCTGCCACTCCGGACACCGCCGCCACCTACATTATCCCTATGAACCCCTAATCTGCTGCCCCCAACATCGCCGACACCTACATTATATTTCTTAACCCCTAATCTTCTGCCCCCAACGTCGCCGCCACCTACCTACAATTATTAAACCCTAGTCTGCCAGTATAATAAAGTTATTAACCCTGAAACTGCCACACTCCCGCCTTGCAAACACTATAATAAATTTTATTAACCCCTAATCTGCCCTCCCTAACATCGCCGCCACCTATCTACAATTATTAACCCCTAATCTGCTTCCCCCAATGTCGCCGCTACTATAATAAAGTTATTAACCCCTAAACCTAAGTCTAACCCTAACACCCCCCTAAGTTAAATATAATTTAAATTAAACAAAATAAAATTACTACTATTAAATAAATTATTCCTATTTAAAACTAAATACTTACCTATAAAATAAACCCTGATATAGCTACAATATAACTAATAGTTACATTGTAGCTATTTTAGGATTTATATTTATTTTACAGGCAACTTTGTATTTATTTTAACTAGGTAGAATAGCTATTAAATAGTTAATAACTATTTAATAGCTACCTAGTTAAAATAATTACAAAGTTACCTGTAAAATAAATCCTAACCTAAGTTACAAATACACCTAACACTACACTATCAATAAATTAATTAAATAAATTAACTACAATTATCTAAACTAAAATACAATTAAATAAACTAAAGTATAGTACAAAAACAAACACTAAATTACAAAAAATAAAAAATATTACAAGAATTTAAATGTAATTACCCCTAATCTAAGCCCCCTAATAAAATAAAAAAGCCCCCCAAAATAATAAAATTCCCTACCCTATACTAAATTACAAAAGTAATAATCTCTTTTACCAGCCCTTAAAAGGACTTTTTGCGGGGCATTGCCCCAAAGTAATCAGCTCTTTTACCTGTAAACCCCCCCCCCCAACATTAAAACCCACCACCCACACACCCCTACTGTAAAACCCACCCGATCCCCCCTTAAAAAAACCTAACACTAACCCCCTGAAGATCACCCTACCTTGAGCCGTGTTCACCCAGCTGGACCGAATTCTTCATCCAATCCAGGCGATGTGGTCCTCCATCCGGCAGAAGTCTTCATCCAAGTGTGGCAGAAGAGGTCCTCCATCCGGCAGAAGTCTTCATCCATCCGCGGCTCCATCTTCAAGACCTCCGACGTGGAACATTAACGACGAATGAAGGTTCCTTTAAATGACGTCATCCCTCAAATTCCGATTGGCTGATAGGATTCTATCAGCCAATCGGAATTAAGGTAGGAAAAATCTGATTGGTTGATTTAATCAGCCAATCGGATTGAAGGTCAATCCGATTGGCTGATTGGATGAGCCAATAGAATTGACCTCGCATTCTATTGGCTCATCCAATCAGATTGAACTTCAATCCGATTGGCTGATTAAATCAACCAATCGGAATTTTCCTACCTTAATTCCAATTGGCTGATAGAATCCTATCAGCCAATTGGAATTCAAGGGAAGCCATCTTGGATGACGTCATTTAAAGGAACCTTCATTCGTCGTTAGTCCGTCGGCCGAGGAGGATGTTCCGCGTCGGGGTTCTTGAAGATGGAGCCGCGGATGGATGAAGACTTCTGCCAGATGGAGGACCTCTTCTGCCCCGCTTAGATGAAGACTTCTGCCAGATGGAGGACCACATCACCCGGATTGGATGAAGAATTCGGCCCGGTTGGGTGAACATGGCTCATGGTAGGGTGATCTTCAGGGGGTTAGTGTTAGGTTTTTTTAAGGGGGGATCAGGGGGTTTTAGAGTAGGGGTGTGTGGGTTGTGGGTTTTAATGTTGGGGGGGTCTTGTATTTTATTTTTACAGGCAAAAGAGCTGATTACTTTGGGGCAATGACTTAGGTTTAGGGGTTAATAACTTTATTATAGTAGCGGCAACGTTGGGGGCGGGAGATTATTGGTTAATAATTGTTGGTAGGTGGCGGCGACATTGGGGGGGGCAGGTTAGGGGTTAATAAAATGTATTATAGTGTTTGCAAGACGGGATTGTGGCGGTTTAGGGGTTAATGCATTTATTATAGTGGCGGCGATGTCCGGTCGGCAGATTAGCGGTTAATAATTGTAGGTAGGTGGCGGTGACATTGAGGGCGGCAGTTTAGGGGTTAATAACTATAATGTAGGTGTCGGCGATGTTAGGGGCAGCAGATTAGGGGTTCATAGGTATAATGTAGGTGGCGGCGATGTCCGGTCGGCAGATTAGGTGTTAAATAATTTTATTATAGTGTTTGCGATGTGGGGGGCCTCGGTTTAGGGGTTCATATGTAGTTTATGGGTGTTAGTGTACTTTATAGCACTTTAGTTAAGAGCTTTATGTTCTGGCGTTAGCCCATAAAACTCTTAACTACTGACTTTTTATGCGGTAGGAGTCTTGGAGGTAGAGGCTGTACCGCTCACTTTCTCCAAGACTTGTAATACCAGCGTTAGCCAAATCCCATTAAAAAGATAGGATATGCAATTGGGGTAAGGGGATTGCCCTTGTATCTTTGCAGTAACCGTCCCCATAGTGTGCTTTAACCCATAGTGTGCTTCTGTAAGGGAATAATTGTAATTTTAGTGGATGCGGTGACCACTGCTGACCACTCTGCTTTCTTAAGAATACTCTTAAACTGACAAATCTGTATTACTATGTGTAAGAAATTAATCCTGTACTTAATTGCAGTTTTGAAATTGAATTTAATTGTGGAATACTAGTTTAAGCATTATGTTTAGACTCTATTAACCAATAGGGCTGTGCTGATCTTAATTGTTCGCATAGCCTATACTTTTTTCCCTAAGTTTGCACAGCTATTTGCCCATTGATACACTTTTTTCACTTAGATTATAATTCCCCTTAAGGAATCTAGGGTAAAAAAAAAAATCCCCTCTTTGGTATTGATATTCAAATCAATTTGTCACCTAGTATCACATGAATAAGTTTATTATGCAATCCAAAACCAAATCTCTAGCAATGGCTTCTAGGGGTAAAGATAAGAAAAACAAAAATAGCGATGAGTCTACTCCTGAGACCTTAAACTTAATTATTAGTCAGTTAGACCTACAAATATTAGTAAAAAGTATGTTGGATATTTTCCATCCTCAATTTGAACAGATTAAAAAAGAAATCACTACCTTAACAAGTGAAGTTAGGCAATTTTCCACCAGATCATCTGAAGTGGAGCAACGTAGGTCTGAAAAATGGTTTTGAATCTAATGAAAAAAATAGAATGTATTACAACAGAAAGTAAAGGATTTAGAAAATTCCGCTCTTAGAAACAATGTTAAAATAATAGGAGTCCCAGAGATTTCAATATATAAAGAAGATAAGTTATTAGGCATCCCAGAGGAAGCACTCCCAATTACAGTTGAAAGGGTACACAAATTGTTTTTTTTTAATGAAAGTAAACACGCATGAAATACCAAGACCTATAATTGCAAAAATTCTTAATTTTCAGGACAAAGTCACAATACTACAACACTATAGGGGGGAAAAAAGAGAGGTAAATCTGGAGGATAAAAGATTTCTCCAATGAGGTGTCATATAAAAGGAGAGGAATGGCCCCTATATGCACCAAAATGATAGAATTAGGTCTCAATACATCTATGATCTACCCAGCCAGAATTTGAGTCCAAACCCATAACAAGGTTAAATTTTAGAGAATAAAAAAAGCAGATTTTTTTAAGACGCCTACCTTTAAAAGATGTATGGAGAGCCAATAACACAGTAAGCAGAGATTATATATGTGTTTCTAAAACACATAAAACATGTTCCAGGATAGATGTTTTGACTCCTGAAACCCCTCATAGAATATATTTAAAAACTGTGATAAAAAACCTAACTATTTCTAATCATGCTCCAATTGTTTTAGATATCGTGTTAAATCATTCTAAATCCTTCTTCAAAAGTTTTACTTTTCCATGCTACTCAATAAACAATCTCAAATTTAAATCTTTCCTTACCCAGAAATGGCAGGAATTTACGTTGATAAATCAAGACCATGTAGTAAAACCTGAGATTCTCTGGGTAGCGTCTAAGGCTGTGATTAGAGGGAGTTTATAGCCTTTGTTAGCAAACTAAAAAAACAAAGGAAGAGGGAACAGGAGTTTACGAACAGGTTAGTGAACACATTTAATAGATATTTAGATGATCCTTCTAGAACTAGTTGGCAAGAGTATGAAGATGCTAAAAAAAGGTCAGAGATGTATGGCTCTTAAATTTATGTATTCAACAAGAAATCATATCTAGTGTAAAGTTTTTTTAAATATGGTAATAAGACAGGGAAATGTCTAGCCAATTTGGTTAACAAATATAATAAGCCAAAACCTATTGGCGATATTAAAACCATAGATAAAATGAGGTTGAAGAATATTATCAAAACATTTATAGCTCACACAAACTTGATCATAACAAAAAGAAAAATTTCTGGGCTAAGTTAGATATACCAAAAGTTGATGAAGGCATGATGGAGAAACTTATAATTCTGATTACAGAGAATGAGATTAAAAAAATCTATTAAAAAGTTAAAGAATAATAAATCTCTGGGCTTGGACTTAGTACCAAATGAATATTACAAATTAATGATTGAACTGGTTACTCCATCATTGAAAGCATTATTTCATTCTTATTTTGTAGATGGGAAAAAAATGTCATTTAATTTCACGTACTCATGGACAACACTAATACTTAAGCCCAGTAAAGACTCAATAAATTTAGATTAAAATAGACCTATATTGCTTATAAATACGGACTACAATGTTTTAACATCCATTCTTGCTGACAGATTCCAGACCTCTCTAAAAACGTTAATACACTCAGATCAAACTGGGTTTTTAAAAGGTTGGAATTCTGTTAACAATATCAGAAAAAAATTCTTAGTATTAGATCATTTTAAAAAGAAAAACAGACTTCCAATTTATAATGAAGAATCAGATGCGATAATTATATTGTTTGATGCAGAAAAAGCATTTGATTTGGTAAAATGGGATCTCCTATTTACATCCCTATCTCAATTTGGTTTTCATAGCAGAATAATAGATCTTGTTAAAAATATATATTATAGCCCAAAAACTGCCTTTTTAATAAATGGTCAATTGTCAAGGAGTATTGTTTTAGGAAGAGACACAAGGCAAGGATGTCCTTTATCACCATTATTGTTTGATATTGCAATAGAATCCCTTGCTTGTGCCCTAAGGAACAAGGTTCAAGGTATTAAGGTGGGAATACAGGAACTTAAAGTCTCACTTTATGCAGACGATTTAATTTTATTTTTTTGTAATATGAAGAGAAAAATTCCTATAGCACTTGATATAATTAAAAAAAAATAGTTCCTTCTCAGGTTATAAAGTTAATGCAAATAAATCAGAAATGGTATGGATAAAAAAGAGGAGGAATCAGACATAAATAGAATCTTTTATGAACCCTTAGAGGGGTTTAAATATCTAGGAAACTGTATTTCCACCGAAGAAGATGAATGGTATGGCTTGAATTTTTCCCCTTTATTATAGAATTTTAAAAGAGGACCTGAAAACGTGGACAAAACTACCAATTTCAATTACAAGTGAATCTTCTAAAAAGAATTATTCTCCCAAAATGAATCTACCTTATGCAAAATGTTTCTGTACCACTCTAAAAAAAGGACTAAAAATACTTGCAGTTGGATATATCTCAATTTATATGGAATAAGAAAAAATCCAGAATTGCTATCAAGAAACTATTGGCTAAATTACAAGTCTTGTGTTAGCCTTAAAAAGCAGTGTTAAGAGGTCCCAACGCTGCTTTTTAATGCCCGCTGGTATTAAGAGTCTTGCAGGTACAGGTGTACCGCTTACTTTTTTATCCAGACTCGGAAATACCGCAAATCCTCTTACGTCAATTGTGTATTCTATATATTCAATGGGACTTGGCTAACGCCGGTATTACGAGTCTCCAAAAAGTGAGCGATACAGCCTCTCCTGTCAAGACTGATACCGCATTTAAAAGTCAGTAGTTAGGAGTTTTATGGGCTAACACCGTAGCATAAAACTCTTAACTAAAGTGCTAAAAAGTACACTAACACCCATAAACTACCTATTAACCCCTAAACCGAGGACCCCCCACATAGCAAACACTAAAATAAATTTTTTAACATCTAATCTGCCGAACCGGATATCGCCGCCACTATAAAAAATATATTAACCCCTAAACCGCCGCACTCCCGCATTGCAAACACTATTTACATTTTATTAACCCCTAATCTGCCATCCCTAACTTCGCCGACACCTACCTACATTTATTAACCCTAATCTGCCGCCCCCAATGTCGCTGCAACTATATTAAAGTAATTAAAACCTAAATCTAAGTCTAACCCTAACACCCCCCTAACTTAAATATAATTTAAATAAATCTAAATAAAATAACTATCATTAACTAAATTATTCCTATTTAAAACTAAATACTTACCTAAAAAATAAACCCTAAGAAAGCTACAATATAACTAATAGTTACATTGTAGACAGCTTAGGTTTTATTTTACAGGCAACTTTGTATTTATTTTAACTAGGTAGAATAGTTATTAAATAGTTATTAACTATTTAATAGCTACCTAGTTAAAATAAATTCAAATTTACCTGTAAAATAAATCCTAACCAAAGTTACAATTACACCTAACACTACACTATAATTAAATTAATTACCTAAAATAACTACAATTCAATACAATTAAATACAATTATCTAAGTATGGGAAAAAAAACACTAAATTACAGAAAATAATAAAATAATTACAAGTTTTTTAAACTAATTACACCTAATCTAATCCCCCTAATAAAATAAAAAAGCCCCTCAAAATAATAAAAAGCCCTTCCCTATACTAAATTACAAATAGCCCTTAAAAGGGCCTTTTGTGGGACATTGCCCCAAAGTTATCAGCTCTTTTACCTGTAAAAAAAAATACAATACCTCCCCAACATTAAAACCCACCACCCACACACCCAACCCTACTCTAAAACCCACCCAATACCCCCTTAATAAAACCTAACACTAACCCCTTGAAGATCAGATGGCATCTTCTATCTTCATCCATCTGGAGTGGAGCGGCTCCATCTTCAAAACATCCGACGCGGAGCATCTTCCTCAAACAAAGTCCAACTGAAGAATGAAGGTTCCTTTAAATGACGTCATCCAAGATAGCGTCCCTTGAATTCTGATTGGCTGAAAGAATTCTATCAGCCAATCGGAATTAATGTAGAAAAAATCCTATTGGCTGATGCAATCAGCCAATAGGATTAAAGTTCAATCCTATTGGCTGATCCAATCAGCCAATAGGATTGAGCTGGCATTCTATTGGCTGATTGGATCAGCCAATAGAATGTGAGCTCAATCCTATTGGCTGATTGCATCAGCCAATAGGATTTTTTTTAACTTAATTCCGATTGGCTGATAGAATTCTATCAGCCAATCGGAAATCAAGGGACGCCATCTTGGATGATGTCATTTAAAGGAACCTTCATTCTTCAGTTGGACTTCGTTTGAAGAGGATGCTCGGCGTCGGATGTCTTGAAGATGGAGCCGCTCCACGCTGGATGGATGAAGATAGAAGATGCCGCCTGGATGAAGACTTCTGCCCGTCTGGAGGACCTCTTCTTCCCAGCTTGGATGAAGACTTCTGCCAGTCTGGAGGACCACTTCGTCCGGCTTCGTTGAGGACTTCGGCCCGGTTGTGTGAAGGCTTCTCAAGGTAGGGTAATCTTCAAGGGGTTAGTGTTAGGTTTTATTAAGGGGGTATTGCGTGAGTTTTAGAGTAAGGTTGGGTGTATGGGTGGTGGGTTTTAATGTTGGGGGGGTATTGTACTTTTTATTACAGGTAAAAGAGCTGATTACTTTGGGGCAATGCCCCGCAAAAGGTCCTTTTAAGGGCTATTTGTAATTTAGTATAGGGTAGGGCTTTTTATTATTTTGGGGGGCTTTTTTATTTTATTAGGGGGATTAGATTAGGTGTAATTAGTTTAAAAAACATAATTATTTATTATTTTCTGTAATTTAGTGGGGGAGTTTTTCCAGACTTTAGATAATTGTATTTAATTGTATTTAATTGTAGTTATTTTAGGTAATTAATTTAATTATAGTGTAGTGTTAGGTGTAATTGTAACTTTGGTTAGGATTTATTTTACAGGTAAATTTGACTTTATTTTAACTAGGTAGCTATTAAATAGTTAATAACTATTTAATAACTATTCTACCTAGTTAAAATAAATACAAAGTTGCCTGTAAAATAAAAATAAATCCTAAACTAGCTACAATGTAACTATTAGTTATATTGTAGCTATCTTAGGGTTTATTTACAGGTAAGTATTTAGTTTTAAATAGGAATAATTTAGTTAATTGTAGTTATTTTATTTAGATTTATTTAAATTATATTTAAGTTAGGGGTGTTATGAGGGTTAGACTTAGGTTTAGGGGTTAAGAACTTTATTATAGTGGTGGCAACGTTTGGGGCGGCATATTAGGGGTTAATAAGTGTAGGTAGGTGGCGGCGACATTGGGGATGGCAGATTAGGGGTTAATAAATATAATGTAGGTGTTGGTGATGTTGGGGGCAGCAGATTAGGGGTTCATAAGTATAATGTAGGTTGCGGCGGTGTCCGGAGTGGCAGATTAGGGGTTAATAATATAATGTAGGTGTCGGCGATGTCGGGGGCGGTGGATTAGGGTTAATAAGTGTAAGATTAGGGGTTTTTAGACTTGAAAACTGCTCGTTAGCACCGCACCCCTCCTAACGCAATTTCGTAATCTAGGTGTATGTCTCCCCAGATAAATAAGAAGACTAGCTCTTCCACATTTTGAATATTATAATTGGATATGTCTTGGGAAAATAGCTGTTGAGTGGCTGTCAAAATCATCATATTATACAGTTCCCAAATTAGAAAATAATCTATCTAGCCCCTTATTGCTACATAATATTTTACATATATCATATAATAAGCTTCCAGATGAGATTAAGGACCTAAAAACAATATATTATCCTATATGGGCCGGGCAAAAGCTTTGTATAAAGCAGGGAGTTAAATTTGGCCTATCTAAATATCTTACGATAATAGGAAATCCGGCCTTTCCAGAAGGGATTAACTCAATGATAATTAAAAAATGGAGTGACAATGGGTTAAAGTCTATTTTTCCTATTTTTTAATATAGATGAGAAAAGTATTAGAACATTTGAAGTATTAAAACTAGAATATAAATTATCCAATAGAGATTTCTTTGCATATTTGCAAGCCCAACTCTATGCAAACAAATTAATTAGAAATAATGGGTTCAAGAAACTGGATCATTAATACCAGGATTGATGAGAATCCAGAGAAAATAAAAGCTATAAAAAAGGTTGAAAAAACTACGATGTCTACTACATAAAGAGAAACTAACCTGAAGTTAATCTATAGAATATATTACACTCCCAAAAAGGGAGCAGCTTGGGGAAACAGTCAGTTCAATAAATTTTAAAAAATGTAGACTCTATGCTGCTGACCTAGTACACCTTATTTGGGAATGCCCTTTAGTAAGGCAGTTTGGCTCAAATTAGAATTTTGGGTTAATAAAATTACAAAAAAATCCTTCACTCTTGATCTTGAGCAAATTTTACTTTTGACTTATAAGGAGATAGGCAAAGAATGGAGATTTATAAATTTGGTTATTTTGACTGCCAGGAATATGTTATTTAGAAGTTGGAAAAGTAAATAAAAATCCAAATTTTGTGAGTGGAGAAATTTTATTATGAAGCAATTAATTCTACAGCAATATGCTACGCCTTTATATAATGAAAAAGAAATGCAAAAATTTTTTAGGAAATGGCCCACATCAAGTCGTTTTCCGAATCCACCCGAGATCAACTTCTATATTCTCTTAGAAATTCAGATTATAACCCTCTCCTATAATTTATAGATAGAATATGGGGTGCATATTATATAATTGTGTTTTTTTTATTTTCATTTATTTTTCTGTTGTTGTGTGTGTATATGAGTGTCTAGTTGGGAGGGTTGTGTGAATATAAATTAATACCGAAGTATATATTTAAAAGAATAGATTATGAATAAATATATAGGAAGAAAGTGTAATTCAACAAATTATTAGATACTAGTCCTAAAGCCGTTCACACCGGCCATTTTTTGCAGTACAGCGGTCCCACCCCTTGCTCTCTCTCCCTCCCCCTCTCTTTTGCTCTCTCTCTCCCACCTCTATTTTGCTCTCTCTCTCCCCCTCTCTTTTGAGCTCTCTCTCCCCCCTCTCTTTTGTGCTCTCTCTCTCCCCCCTCTCTTTTGCGTTCTCTCTCTCCCCCTTCTCTTTTGTGCTCTCTCTCTCCCCCCTCTCTTTTGTGCTTTCTCTCTCCCCCTCTCTTTTGCGCTCTCCCTCCCCCCTCTCTTTTGCACTCTCTCTCTCCCCATCTCTTTTGCGCTCTCTCTCCCCATCTCTTTCGTGCTCTCTCTCCCCCATCTCTTTTGTGCTCTCTATCCCCCTTTCTTTTGAGCTCTCTCTCACCCCTATCTCTTTTGCGCTCTCTCTCCCCCTATCTTTTGAGCTCTCCCCCCCTCCCTCTCTCTCCCCCCTCTCATCTCTCTCTCTCTCTCTCTCTCTCCCCCTCTCCTCTTTCTCTCTCCTCTCCTCTCTCTCTCTCTCCCCCTCTCTCCCCCTCTCTCTCTCTCCCTCTCTCTCTCTCTCTCTCTCTCTCTCCCCTCTCTTTCTCTCTCTCTCCCCCCTCTCTTTTGTCCTTTCTCTCTCTCCCCTTCTTTTGCTCTCTCTCTCCCCCTCTCTTTTGCGCTCTCTCTCTCTCTCTCTCTCTCTCTCTCTCCCCCTCTCTTTTGCACTCTCTCTCCCCCTCTCTTTTGCGTTCTCTCCCCCTCTCTTTTGCGCTCTCTCCCCCCTCTCTTTTGTGCTCTCTCCCCCCTCTCTTTTGCTCTCTCTCCCCCTCTCTTTTGTGCTCTCTCTCTCTTCCCCCTCTTTTGCTCTCTCTCTCCCCCTCTCTTTTGCGCTCTCTCTCTCCCCCTCTCTTTTGCACTCTCTCCCCCTCTCTTCGCACTCTCTCCCCCCTCTTTTGTGCTCTCTCTCCACTCTCTTTTGTGCTCTCTCCCTCTCTTTTGCTCTCTCTCTCTCCCCCTCTCTTTTGTGCTCTCTCCCTCTCCCCCCTCTTTTGCTCTCTATCTCTCTCCCCCCTCTCTTTTGCCCTCTCTCCCCCTCTCTTTTGTGCTCTCTCCCCCCTCTCTTCGCGCTCCCCCCTCTCTTTTGCTCTCTCTCTCTCATCCATCTCTTTTGCTCTCTCTCCCCCTCTCCTCTCTCTCTCGCCCCTCCTCTCTCTCCCCCTCTCTCTCTCCCCTCCTCTCTCCCCTCCTCTCTCTCCCCCTCTCTCTCTCCCCTCCTCTCTCTCTCTTCCCCTCTCTCTCTCCCCCTCTCCTCTCTCCGACTCTCCCCTCCTCTATCCTCTCTCTCTGACTCTCCCCTCCTCTCCCCTCCTCTCTCTCCCCTCCTCTCTGTCTCTCTCCCCTCTGTATTTTGCGACCGCGCCTGGCCACGCCCCTTCATGCCGGCCACACCCCTCTCTGGCCATTCACACCCAGTCACGCCCCCTTCACTTCGCTCACACCCCGCTCACACTGGCCATGCCCACTTCTGCCACAGATGATGGATCAGCTAGGGAGTAGGACTCAAAGGCCAGGTGTGTTTGTCCTTGTGCTGTCTTTACTGTGCATGACAGCTTCGGACAAACACACTTGGCCTTTTATATAATAGGATTGGGCTCCATGTACTAAGCGGCGGGCGGACTGCTTTTCAACTCGTGAAGCTTTCCGCCCGCCTTCGCTACACACGGGCAGCGGATCTGTTGATCCACTTGCCCGTATGTATCATTACACACTCATCGGAGTGTGTAATGCCTGCCCCTTCATTCGCGTGACCAATCACACGACTGAAGGGGCTGTCAATCACCGAGAGCGAGCAAGCTCTCTGTGATTTTCCCTCGCCACCTCATAGGTGGCGTAGGGTTTAAGAAGCAGCAGTCTAATGACCGATGCTTCTTACATTTCGGGAAGCAGGCTCGCATATGCAAACCTGCCCTGCAAAGTCTCCGGAGCAGCTTTTAATGATTCGAACATGGAGCCCACTGTATGATGGCATATATTCACATGTATATTATTTAATGTAACAAAATAGTCGGGCTCCAACTCTATTTATGTCCAATTGTGGTTTAATATATAATCTGATCTATGTTATTGTAATATATAGGCAATTGAGAATTATATAGTGAATACGATTTTTATTTTTATCACTTTGTTAGGCTTAATGACTTATTACATTATTTAAAGGCTGAAAAAAATGATCGATGAATACTTTTGTTTTTGTTAATTGATGTACTTCAGTGATCCTTAATAAAAAGAATTAAGACAGGAATAATTCAAATACCTATGTTCTTCACTTAGAAGAAAATGTTATTTTTATATATAATATATATATATATATATATATATATATATAAAGATATGTATATATATATATATATATATATATATATATATATATATATATATATATATATATGTATCCAGAGAGGTATAACCACTCACAGTAACACCCTTTGTAAAAATCCAGTTTGCCCGGGGTGCTTTTAAAGGTATAGCATATTCATCCAGAAGTAAAAAGCACTCACCGGGTCTTTGTGCAAACAAACAAGTTTAATGTGACGTTTCGGGGTCACATTAAACTTGTTTGTTTGCACAAAGACCCGGTGAGTGCTTTTTACTTCTGGATGAATATATATATATATTTTTATATATATATATATATATATATATATATATATATATATATATATATAAAATTAGAAAAGAACAAGTAAAAAAGGCGAGACCTTAATCCAGCACATACTCAAATGAAAAGAGCTAATACAAGAATCAGACCCATGATTGATTAATGAGGACAGCAACATACATTTTAAACATCTAAAAAATTGTTACCCACAACTTTAGTGGTAAAATTAAAAAGAAAATAGTTTATATGACACCAAACACAAAGACAACAATAATGAACATATGAATTCCATATTTACTTCTAATGTAGATTTTAGTCACTTATTTGGATTCTTGCTAATATGCAGTCAGCTTAGGAAAGGGATAAATGTCCAAAGAGACCATAAAATTCAGAGTGACACAAGCGCTATAAAGCTTAAAATAGGAATGGTGCAAATCAATTTATACTATATATACATAACGCCAAACTATGTGTGTAAATAATATCGTCAAACGTGAACAAACAGACCAAAAGGTGTGTAAAAAAAATAAATATTTAATTTAGAATAATTAAAAATAATTTAAAATAATTACAAATGCGTTGATCAGATGCATAAAAATAATGTGTAGTATGCAAACAGAAACAATGTTACAATGTAAAGAGCCAGATTGGATAACAATGTAAACACAATTTCTTGAGGAGATTCGATGAAGAGATTCAATGCGGCGGTCTTTGCATACGCCCAAATTGAGGAAGAAATTCAGACTTCAGTTGGAGCTGGAACGAGACGAGAGACCGATAAAACGGCAAACAAGGCAACAGCATAAGGTTATCACTTATATTCAATCACCTGAGTTGCTTGTACAGGCGTAATTATCCAAACAGCGGGAAGCAGTAAAAACAACCAGATTGCTCATTCGGCAAACACCTTTGCATACAGGTAACTGTGAAGCTGCTCCTACGGAAGCCGGAGAGGAACAAAAACAGACAACAAAGCAGAGCAACGCGTTTCAACCCGTGAACAGGGTCTTTTTCCAGCTCCAGACATTGTTTGCCAATATGCTATATATAGCCGTTGGAATCAGGCTATTGGTTAAGATTTGCCTATAGGCGTGTATAATCAAATGCGGTTACCGGACATCATAATAGTTCATACATATCGTACCACACTTTCAATCTGAGTAAAAAACAGCAAATATCAATGCATGCATATCTTTTTAAACACCTTTGTTCATATTTAATCCACACTAGGAGGACACTAGACACATTGCAAGGCGTCACCCATGTAGTTTGGTACCAATTAGTTAAAAAATAAATTTGTTTAACAAAGTAATCTACAAATGTAAATATACATAATACAATCAGGAGGATCAGAAGATGACCATAGCAAACGATTTTATTTAGATAATAAAAAAGGTTAAAAAATTGAATCAATTAATCATTCAGAAAACATCCAAAGTCGAAATCAACATTGAGACCTAAGGGATGTAAAGTCTTTAGATGGAAGATCCATTTACTCTCTCTTTTTAAGAGATCATTGTGTATATTGCCACCTCTGCATTTCTTTTTTACCTTTTCTATTCCTAAGAACGAGAAATGATTTAAATGACCATTATTGCATTTACCAAAGTGTTTTGCTATGGGGAGCTCTTTGTTTCTTTTGTGTGTGTAATTTTCTATAGACCACATATGTTCCCTAATGCGACTAGGGTTTCTTTGCGCAGTTATCCCTTTATATTCTTTTTTTTCCCATTCACAGTAACCACTTAACTCTCACTTGTTTTGGATTCACTGCTGCAGAAACTATGACTGATTTAAATTTACTGAAATATAGGGAAGACATCTACAAAGGTATTTATGACAAACAAGGGGTCATGAGCTCAAGCTAAAGGGTAGTAGATTCAGGAGTAATTTGAGGAAGCACTTCTTTACAGAAAGAGTGATTGATTTATGGAATAAACTTCCTCAAGAGGTAGTAGCAACAAACACTGTGGGGGACTTTAAAAATGCATGGGACAAGCATAAGGCTATCCTACGAACTAGATAAGTTTATACTGTTAGGTAAGGTCGGGCAGACTTGCTGGGCCTATGGCTCTTATCTGCCGTCAATATCTATGTTTCTATGTTTCTATGACATATTTTCTAGGGGCCAGTCGGTGACCATTGAGAATTCTGGTAGTTTGTTTAAACTTATGAAAGAATTAGAGGACAAACTTTTATCTGAATTGAAACATAGAATTGAATATATTTTTATTGAGAAATATATAGAGCAAAAAAGGGTACCACATGGTCTTAGAATCAAGAAAGAATGTGCTTTTAAAATAGATGATATTTCCTTTAAAAAGAAATGGAATGAAATTTTAGAGGATGCATCTTTTAATTTAATGAGATTAATTAAGGATAATAGAAATGAAATTTTAACTACACTAGAAAAAGAAATTAAAGATTTAGAAGTTCAATTAAAAATATATGAAAACAATACTGAATATATTGAATTAGAAAGAGATATCAAAAAAAACTTTAAACAATACAAAAGAAGATATTCTTAAAGTAAAAGTTAAAAAATTGGAAAGAGATAGAGAAGACTATCTTTCCCATATTAAAAATCCAAATTGGGACAATTACATCTCACACAGATGGAGGGGAGAGGTGAAAACATCAAATGATGAAACCACAAGAAATATCCCAAATACACATGTTACCCATACATAGAGGGAATAATAGACATCAAGAGAGATCCAATAGGAGTTATGATAGTAATCATATCTATAGAGATAGAGAAAGGGATAATCAATTTAGATCAGCCCAAAGAGAGGTGGCTACTATCAGAATTCATATGGAAAGCAAGTTTTTGAAAATAAGCAAGATGTTGATCCATTTGGCACTCAAATTAAGACAGATCTATATAATCAAAACCCAAATAGAAGTGAAACACATTCAAATACTCATAAGGGCCACATATAATCACATTATTCTCCTAGAAGATATAATGAGTTTAGAAACACTAATGTTCCAATTAGAAATCAAGAGAAAAAACATCAATCCAATGCCCATTTTGACAATGATTTAAGATTGTCAAATAGATTCTCTCCTCTATCTAACTATGTGGATATAGATTATAGAAGGTCTGATTCCCATAATGGATCACCACACTCTGTAGGTAACCATTTTTTAGGCCAGGGTCCAAATACTCAACAAAGTCCATTACCACAAAGAATTGTTTGAAAAAGAAGAGCTTCAGAAAGCTAGGCAAGAGGAGAGGACATAGGAGAAACAAAAAAATCAAGGGTTTAATTAATACTGAGACTCAACAGAGTCCAAATATGGGTATTTTTAACCTTAGCAAGGCATCTTTAAGTGAAAAACATGAGGAAATTTTAAGTAAAGGATTGTCTTTTGCCCCAACAAGTAGATTGAATAGATTCAGCACCTTTGTGGATGCGCACAAGTTTGTAAGGAAACTAACAATAAAGAAATGGTTCTTAAAAACAGGTGCAGAAAAGGCAGCTTCTAACATTCTGGTATCTGATAACTTTATTCATACAGATTTAAAAGAAAAATCGAAATTCTACCCAAAAAATGAAAAAGGACCCATTATCGAATCTTTTGAGAAATTAATACTTAGGGATATCGAAAAACTAACTGATGATTCACTTAAAAAGGTACATAATAATGTAACAAAAAAAAATTAAGAATTATTAAAGAACTAGAGGATAACAAAAATATAACGATCAAGCCTGCCGACAAGGGCAGCGGGATTGTGATCATGGATAGTCCCAGCTATCTAAAAATGTGTAATGATATAGTTACAGATGAACTAACTAATAAAAAACTTAAATTTGATCCATCAGAAAAATATAAATCAAGTTTAACATCTATTCTCCAGAAGGCTAAAGAGGAAGGGATTCTTAATATGAAAGAACGAGAATACCTCCTCCCTAAGTACCCAAGAATATTCTTACTATATTGCCTACCCAAAATACATAAAAGTATGATAGACCCTCCAGGCAGGCCCATTATTTCTGGCCTGGGCTCTTTAACAGCAAATCTGAGTATTTGGATATTTATTTACAAAAATTTGTAAAATTATTGCCGTCTTTTTTAAAGGACTCCACAGATGTGTTGAATCTTATCAAGGATGTAACATGGCAGGATGACTTTCTTTTGGCGTCCTGCGATGTTGCATCCCTTTACACTTGTATTGATCATAAGGATGGATTAAAAGCTATTAATTTCTATCTAGAACAAGATATTTCCATGAAATATGAACAACAAAAAAATATTTTAGAAGCAATTAAATTTATTTTAACTCACAATTTCTTTTTCTATGAAGGACATTTTTATAATCAAGAGAGGGGAACAGCGATGCGAGCACCAGGTTTGCCCCAAGTTATGCCAATCTGTTTATGGGAGATTGGAAATATCAATTCCTACAAAAATACCCACTTGGGGCAAGCCTGGTGTCCTTTAAAACAGAAGTTCTCAACCCAAGTGACCTCAAAGCCCGGTATCCATTTAACCAGATGTATCCAAGGCCCGGTAGTTTCATTTTTTTATGTATATATATATATATATATATATATTTATATATATTTATATATATATATATATATATATATATATATATATATATATAAAACAAAAATAATAATAATCAAAATAATAATAATATAATATTCGCAGTGGGGTAAGAAAATATATTTTTTCATTGGTGTCAGTTGAATGGTATGAGTTACTTACCTGCAGTGTCTAGGGCCAGCCCCATCTTCTCCTTATCCCACATCTGAAGTGCTGCTACATGTGCACAGTGCACACATGCATGTGCAATGGCACTCTGACAGGTCTGCCTGGTATTCCTTATGTGTGGAGCAGTAGGCCAGTCAGAGCATGCAGTGAGGGGCATGTGAGTTTGGGGCCCACCAGCAGGGTCATCATGGCCCGGTACTGGGCCGGGGCCCGGCTGTTGAGAAACCAGGCTTTAAAAGATATATCGATGATATCTTGATTATCTGGCGAGGAAGTTGTTTATCTTTAGATGAATTTATTAAAGATATGAATTCAAATGATATTAATCTAAAATTTACCCATACCTATGATAAAACGACTATTAATTTTCTGGATTTGGAAATTTATGCAAAAGATAATAAATTAAATGCTAGAACTTTTTTTAAAAAAGTCGATGCTAATAGCTATATACACTATACAAGTTGTCATCACAAAAAATGGTTGGATAATATTCCCAAAGGCCAATTTTTACGAATTCGTAAGAATTGTACAAATCTGAAAAAGACTTTGAAATCCAATCAAATTTAGTTAAACAAAAATTTATAGAGAGAGGATATGAGGAAGAGGACATTAACAAATCCCTTAATGAAGTGAGACTAGTAGATAGAAATTCTTTATTAATCCCCAAATGTAAGCAAACCACAAATATCACTCATAAGGGTAGGAAAGGGAAGGAACAGGTCTTCATTCCATTTATCACCAATTATAGCCAAAATAAAAATCTGTTAGAAAGAATTTTAAGCAAGCACTGGAAATTACTTAAAAATTATGAAATATTAGGTCCTTTTCTTCCATCCAGACCACAGGTTGTATATAAAAAAGTTGAAAATCTAAAAACTAATTTGGCACCTACATATAGAGAAAATAAATCTGCAAATAGTCAGAATCAATCTGACTTAAAAGGTAATAGTATAAATGGCTTTTTCCCTTGCTTAACGTGCAAGTCTTGTGAACATTCAGGTAAATGTAAGGAATTTAAATCGAACACAACAGGAAAAATATATAAGATAAAAGAACTTATTAGATGCTCAGATAGCAATGTTATTTACATTATCCAATGCAAATGTGGTCTGCAGTATACAGGTGAGACCTCCAGACCCCTACGTAGTCGCATTAGGGAACATATGTGGTCTATAGAAAATTACACACACAAAAGAAACAAAGAGCTCCCCATAGCAAAACACTTTGGTAAATGCAATAATGGTCATTTAAATCATTTCTCGTTCTTAGGAATAGAAAAGGTAAAAAAGAAATGCAGAGATGGCAATATACACAATGATCTCTTAAAAAGAGAGAGTAAATGGATCTTCGATCTAAAGACTTTACATCCCTTAGGTCTCAATGTTGATTTCGACATTGGATGTTTTCTGAATGATTAATTAATTCAATTATTTTTTAACCTTTTTTATTATCTAAATAAAATCGTTTGCTATGGTCATCTTCTGATCCTCCTGATTGTATTATGTATATTTACATTTGTAGATTACTTTGTTAAACAAATTTATTTTTTAACTAATTGGTACCAAACTACATGGGTGACGCCTTACAATGTGTCTAGTGTCCTCCTAGTGTGGATTAAATATGAACAAAGGTGTTTAAAAAGATATGCATACATTGATATTTGCTGTTTTTTTACTCTGATTGAAAGTGTGGTACGATATATATGATGCGGTAACCGCATTTGATTATACACGCCTATAGGCAAATTTTAACCAATAGCCTGATTCCAACGGCTATATATAGCATATTGGCAAACAATGTCTGGAGCTTGAAAAAGACCCTGTTCATGGGTTGAAACGCGTTGCTCTGCTTTGTTGTCTGTTTTTGTTCCTCTCCGGCTTCCGTAGAAGCAGCTTCACAGTTACCTGTATGCAAAGGTGTTTGCCGAAAAAGCAATCTGGTTGTTTTTACTGCTTCCCGCTGTTCGGATAATTACGCCAGTACGAGGAACTCAGGGGATTGAATCACCGACCTCCGGTGTAAGTATAAGTGATAACCTTATGCTGTTGCCTTGTTTGCCGTTTTATAGGTCTCTCGTCTCGTTCCAGCTCCAACTGAAGTCTGAATTTCTTCCTCAATTTGGGCGTATGCAAAGACCGCCGCATTGAATCTCTTCATCGAATCTCCTCAAGAAATTGAGTTTACATTGCTATCCAATCTGGCTCTTTACATTGTAACATCGTTTCTGTTTGTATACTACACATTATTTTTATGCATCTGATCAACGCATTTGTAATTATTTTATATTATTTTTAATTATTCTATATTAAATATTTATTTTTTTATACACCTTTTGGTCTGTTTGTTCACGTTTGACAATATTATTTACAAACATAGTTTGGCGTTATGTATATATAGTATAAATTGATTTGCACCATTCCTATTTTAAGCTTTATAGCGCTTGTGTCACTCTGAATTTTATGGTCTCTTTTATAGACTCCATATCATTCTATTTTTTTCACATATTTGCTAGAGGTTGAGAGTTTCCTCTTTTTTTGTCACAGGCTTAATAGGGTTTCTTTGCGCAGTTAACCCTTTATCTTCTTTTTTTTCCCATTCACAGAAACGTTCTTATTGCAGCAATTATCCAAAGCAATTAGTATCCAGCAGGGGGTCATATATATATATCGTTATTTGACAACAAAGTATAAGGATCTTAGAGTAGTCCTCTTAGAGTGGTGTTCAAACTATCAAAATCACTTGGCATCATAGCAGTTTGTTTTAATGTTGAAAGTACTCACGGGACCGGCTGTGCAATAAAATGGCCATTCTTTATTTTAAAGGCACATTAATTGAAAAGGTCTGCAAATTTTAGGAAGGGGCACCATTTTTTGAAGGTACATTATTTTTGAGGTTTTACATAAAGTAATTGTTAACGTTGTTTTTTTTTTTTTAGGAAAGGGCACATCATTTTAAAGGTTTTCAAATAATTAAAGGGTGTGCTTCTTTAAAAGGCACATTAATTGTCAAGGTTTTCACATTTTGTAAGGAGCACCATTTTGTTAAGGCTCACTATTCAGGTTTTACTTTGATAGTTCAGAGTTTTGCAAAGGTCACATTTTGAAGATTTGCTAATTATTAATGGGGCCATTGTTCTTTAAGGGATACACAATTGTGAAGGTTTGCAATTTCTTAGAAGGGGCATCATTTTGTCAATGCACATTATTATTAAAGGGACACTGAACCCAAATGTTTTCTTTCATGATTCAGATAGAGCATGCAATTTTAAGAAACTTTCTAATTTACTCCTATTATCAATTTCTCTTCATTCTCTTGCTATCATTATTTTAAAAGCAAGAATGTAAGTTTAGAATCCGGCCCATTTTTGGTTCACGGCCTTGGTTGTCTTTGCTGATTGGACAGCACCAATAAACAAGTGCTGTCCAGG
Organism: Bombina bombina; assembly: GCF_027579735.1. Classification (NCBI taxonomy): domain Eukaryota; kingdom Metazoa; phylum Chordata; class Amphibia; order Anura; family Bombinatoridae; genus Bombina; species Bombina bombina. Next base: position 646,859,551 of record NC_069501.1, read on the forward strand.
ATCTGCACCAAAAATGGTCTGGCTCCTTAGCTTATATGCCTTCTTTTTCAAATAAAGATAGCAAGAGAACAAATAAAAATTGATAATAGGAGTAAATTAGAAAGTTGCTTAAAATTACATGCTTTATCTGAATCATAAAAGAAACAAATTGGGTTCAGTGTCCCTTTAAGGTTTTAATTTGACAGTTCACAGTTTTGCAAAGGGCACAATATTTTGAAGGTTTGCAAATAATTAAAGGTGCCATTTTGCTATAAGTGACACACACATTGTGAAGGTTTGCAATTTCTTTGAAAGTGCACCATTTTGTCAGTGAATATTATTGTTAAGGTTTTAATTTGACAGTTCACAGTTTTGCAAAAGGCACATTATTTTGAAGGTTTGCAAACAATTAAAGGGGCAATTGTTCTTTAAAGAGACAATAAAGTCCAAATTAAACTTTAATGATTCAGATAGGGTGTGTCATTTTAAACAACTTTTTAATTTACTTTTATCATCAAATTTTCTTTGTTCTCTTGGTATTCTTAGTTGAAAGCTAAACCTAGGTAGGCCTAAGCTAATTGCTAACCCCTTGAAGGACACCTCTTATCTGAACGTATTAGACATTTTTCACTGCTAGAGGGTGTTAGTTCATGTGTGCCATATAGATAACATTGTGCTCACACCCACAACTAAGTGCAATACTTAATTTAATATGTTTTACATATGTGGAACTTTTATTTAACCCTAACACTTTCCTTTAGGTCTCAGGTCGGGCTAATTCTTCTAGCGTTATTTTGACTTTCGCTTGAGCGCAACCCATAACTTTCCAGTTGTAATATGAGTAATATTTAGTGAGGTTGCAATCTCCATTGAAAGTATAGGGCGTGCTAAAGGGATGTTGGCCATGCTAAACCTTCTCTGGAAAATCTGTTTTACCATGGACTTGTAATATCAATTTCCGCGCTAATTTTAGCACAGTCTAGCAATATTATATCAGGCGAGCCACTGACAAGAAGCTTATATGTGCAGCCACCAATCTGCAGCTAGCCCCCAGTAGTTTATTGCTACTCCTGACAGTTTTTTGTGTGGCCCAGCAGTGAAACAGTTCATTCAAGCAATTAGCAAACACTGCACAAGCAGACTGCAAGGTGTGGTTCCATTATTAACTGTTTCATTGCAGGGCCGCACACAGAAGTGGCCTTAGAGGGAACAGTGCTCCTGAGCCTATCTAGGTATGCTTTTCAACAATGGATTCCAAGAGAATGAAGCAAATTAAATAGAAGTAAAATGGAAACATTATATAGCTACTATAGCTACTGTTTGTTTAAAATTATATGTTTTATCTGAATAGTGAAACTTCAATTTTTTAATTTATCCTTTAAACATTATTTACCCTATAAATAATATTTTCTATTTCCAGAAAACTAATTTTAAACCAGTATCTGTATATATTCTAGTCTTTAAAATACTGATTAGACAGATGTGATGCATTCAGTATTACCAAACTCATATTACTTATAGTACTCTTAAAGGAACAGTATACACTAAGTTTCCTATAACTGCATGTAATAGACACTACTATAAAGAATAATATGCACAGATGCTGATCTAAAAATCCAGTATAAAATGGTTTAAAAACTTACTTAGAAGTTCCCAGTTTAGCACTTTTGATAAGGTTGAGTGGAACACCCAGTGAAAGCAGACACTCCCCCCCCCCTTTCCTCTGCATACGAAAATACTCTTTACACAAACAGGAGCAAGTTTCAATTTGTAGGCATCAGTATTCTCCTAAAACTTTGGGATAATAGCACAAAGTTATTTAAAAATAAGCAAAACTATTCATTTAAAAAAAAAAAAAATCTGTATGGGCTATATAAACGCATCATCTACATAACATTTATTCAAATAAAAATCTAGAGTATATTGTCCTTTTAATAGTTAAGTAAGAAAGGAATGTGTAGCAGTTGATGTCTAAATATTTTTATTATTTTAAGAAATAACAATCCAGAGATTGTGTGTGTAAAAAGCGTGTGTATGTGTGTGTATATGTCAGTGTGTGAGTTAGTTCAGAGTGTGTGTGTGTAGAGTGTATGTGTGTGTATGTAGAGAGAGTGTGTATGTGCATATGTGTGTGATTGTGTTTAAATGTCAACGTGTGTGTTTAGACTGTGTGTGTGTGTACAGTGCGTGTGTGTATATAGTGTGTGTGAATAGAGAGTGTGTATGTGTGTGTATATGTCTATGTGTGTGTATATATAGTGTGTGTGTGTGTGTATATAGAGTGTGTGAGTGCATGTTTGTGTGTGTGTGTAGAGTGTGTGTGTATATAGAGTGTGTGTATATAGAGTGTGTGTATATGTCAGTGTGTGTGTGTATATATAGAGTGTGTGTGTATATAGAGTGTGTGAGTGCATATGTGTGTGTAGAGTGTGTGTATATAGAGTATGTGTAGAGTGCATGTGTGTGTGTGTGTAGAGTGTGTGTGTGTATATAGAGTGTGTGTGTATATAGAGTGTCTGTGGGTACATTAAACTCACCATAAGTGCTACAAACCATAGTAGCTCCTTCAGCTCTACAACGTTATCTGCATATAGTTGTTTAATCCATTGCCATATGAAGCTGCAACAACCAGAAATGTTTTTTTGCGTCATGATGCAGTTATCTTCTTTTATTCCATAGTAATGAATTCACCAATTTGTTAACTTATTACTAGCCACATACTAACTATAGCCACATGTGCGTTTGGAAATGAAAATGCACTAAGAAAGTGCCTAGTAATTATCTTAAAAGGTAAGTTGCTGGACTAGTTTTTTGGTATGCCAGGATTTTTTTATATTTATTCAAGTGTCAGTATAGCCCAGGGGTCAGCAACCTTCGGCTCCCAGATGTTTTGGAACTACATTTCCCACGATGCTGAGACACTCTTTAGGCTATCTGAGCATCATGGGAAATGTAGTTACAAAACACCTGGGAGCCGAAGGTTGCTGACCCCTGGTATAGCCTCTAAAAAAGAAAGACAGTTTATAGCATTAATATGTTTACAGTTACTGATGAACCGCTGAAATCTTAAGACATAACTGTAAAATATGGGTTAAAAATGGGCATGCCAATTAAAAAACAGTCATGCTAGCAACAATTGTATATAAACTCACTCATGTATAATGTGAATGTCAGACTGATTCACCAATCTTCACTTATTGCTATGTCCACAGATATTGATTAACTTAAATACAGTGTAGAATAACAATTCCTAGTGTACACAAAATCCATTGTGTTATTCAATTTTTCATATAAGATCAAAATAACTTATTTACATTGAAAAATTGTTAGTCCCCCATCTTCAGACTTGGGCGCAATTGCATTTTACGCTCATCAGGTTAGCGTGACTGAAACCCTTGCGTAAAGGGTAGCGCGTTAAGAAACAGTTGCACTAAACACAGCGTAGATAAATTTTAAATGCAGTTAGACTCATATAAAAACTCTAATAAAAAAAATCTCTCTTGCTGTCATGGCATAAGTTAATTTATAGCTACTATTTGTGAGAAGGCATATGTTATATCACAATTACCACATGTGATCCACAATACTGAAAGGCTAGGTGACTGGCAGCATGAACTTGTATAGGTGGTCTGTATAAGCGAGCCGCACCACTGTGCATCAAACATAAAGAAGTCGAACAGCAACACAGTATCAATATAGCAAACATGTATGCATTTATCCTGGAGCGTGCATTAGCACTATATGCCCAGGAACATAAGTACAACAACCTTAGTAGTTTAAGTTAGTTAGCTATGCCCAGAGCGTGTAAGTAGAACTAAGAGCTCTTTGGCAATCAAAGGGCATTTGATTGTAATATCTCCATAGGTTTGATTTCACTTTTCTGTTTCATCACAATATGTATTTTTTGTTTCATTGTACCTATGGTGCTCTATAATTATTTGCATTGTCATTAAATTTTACTTTGGTGCAACCCTGGTCATACTTTGGATTTGATTACTATATAATAAGCTTTCTTTTTTTTTTCTAATAAATACAATATTTTTGAAAAGTTTTTCAAAATGTTTTTTTTTTCCAATTATAGTTACTGCTTAGGAATGCTTGATATGTTAAAAGTATCTCTTTAGATGTATTGCATTTTTTAGTTATTAAAGTGACAGTATACACCATTTTTCATATAGCTGCATGTAATAGAAAAAAAGAATATGCACAGATACTGATATAAAAATCCAGAATAAAACGTTTTAAAAACGTACTTAGAAGCTCCCAGTTTAGCACTGTTGATGAGGTTATTCTGGGACACCCACTGAAAGTGGCTGGGAAAGCAGTAACAGGAGACACTCCCCCCTTCCCTGTATATGAAAAGACCCATTACACAACCAGGAGTCTGTAGACATCAGTATACATCTAAAACTTTGGGGCTTGGTTAGGAGTCTGAAAGTCAGCACATTGTTATTTAAAAATAAGCAAAACTATACATTGTTACAAAAACACCCCAGATGGGCTATATAACTGGATCATCTACAAATCATTTATGCAAAGAAAATTCTAGTGTACAATGTCCCTTTAAACGGGAAGTACTTGTGTTTGTTAAAAAATGAATGTCATGAAGAGAGCAATGTTTTTCTTTCTAAAAGATAATATGAACTAAGTCCCAGTTGAAAAAGTGGTCCCAAGACTAGAACAGAAACACTAGCAAAAAAGAAAGTCTCAAATCATGGAGAAAACGTGTGCCATGTCAACTCATCTTCATAAACAATCACTTCCCCAACACTGTAATAAAACATAAAAGAAGGTGCTCCAATGGCACAATATCATTCAGATCATACAAAAAATGTTTTGCATTTAAAAACAAACTCCAAATGGCTTGCCGTAATAGTGTACTGTGAAATGAGTTCGGAGTTTGTTTTTAAATGCAAAACATTTTTTTTCTTTTAATAAAATAACCCAAAGCCTCTTGTGAGAGAGGTTTTTATACAGCATACTTGATTCAAGTGTCTTTACTTCACCTGACACTCTGGGGTCCATTTATCATTGTGCGGATGGACATGATCCGCTATAGCGAACCATGTCTGCCGCACATCGATAAATGCAGACAGCGTATCATTGCACCAGTAGTTCTTGTGAACTGCTGGTGCAATGCCACCCCCTGCAGATTCACGGCCAATCAGCCACCAGCAGGGGGTATCAATCAACCCAATCGTTCAGAGCTTGATAAATAGACCCCTATATATCAAGGCAAAAGTACAGCAAGGTTTCTGTCTCATATCTATGAGGAGCTATTGGAATGGGGGAAAGCATGGATATTCTTGAAAAAAGGTGTATTAGTGTATTATCAGGGAGTTTTTGCATAGATCAAATGAGTTTAAATTATAAAACCTCACAAAAAGTCATGCAGATTTATTGGAATTAGGTTTGAATTCACAAAACTCTTAAATCAGACCCCTATTGCCTACAATGCTGATATTAGATCTCACATTGGACCCATGATCCAGAATTCCCCACAAGTATATACATGACCTCTAATTAAACCCAATCATTAGTTAATACTAATATATAATCAATAAGATGTAAAGTTTAAATTAAAGAGACATAAAACCCAAATTGTTTTCTTTCATGATTTAGATAGAACATACAATTTGAAACACCTTTCTAATTTACTTCTATTATAATATTTTCTTTTTTTTCTTGTTATGCTTTGTTAAAAAGCAGTAAAGTAAGCTCAGAAGTGTGCACGTGTCTGCAATACTATATGGCAGCAGTTTTGCAACAATGTTATACATTAGCAGGAGCACTAGATGGCAGCACTATTTGCTGTCATGTAGTTCCTCAGGCATGTGCATGTTACCTACCTAGGTATCTCTTCAATAAAGAATAACATGAGAATGAAACACATTTGATTATAGAAGTAAATTTGAAACTTTTTAAAAATTGTATCCTCTGCTTGAATCATGAAGGAAAATTCTTGGGTTTAATGTCCCTTTAAAAACATTTTTAAAGGACTGAAATGTGAAGTTCCTCTCTGTTGATTTTAATACTAGAAACCTGGCAACCCTAATTAAATAGTGGGGGCAGTGTTCTAATAGTAGAGTGTGTATTTCTGCAATTTGAGAATTTTTAGTATACAAATGTCAAAAGGTCAACGCTCCATTTGTTAGGACCATGTTTTGTGTAAAAAGAAAGTTCTGTTTGTCCTGTAAAAAGTCAGAGTTGCCTGCAGCTACCTGCTGTTTGTAGACACGCAATATATATTTTCTATCTTTGCCTGTAGAACACAGTATTGTTGCTGTACATCTAATTTAAAGGGACAATAAACATGAAATAAATGCTAGATAAAATGACGCATTCAGAGAAAAGATTAGTCTGAAAATATCATGCATATGTATTTTTTTAAATTTCATTAGTTGTTTAAATAGTGACAAAATAAGTGTAAAGTTTTAGTGTCTATAAAAAAAATGGGAGCGGCCATGTTGTAACTTAGGTTACTTTCTCTGCTGTGGCCAGTTAGGGACAGTTATAAATAGGTCCCTAGAGTGTGCAGCCAATAGCTGTGTGGAATATAACAGTGTTATGAACTACTATTTCTAACAGGAAATGAAATGCTCACAATTTCAGAATTAAATTACAGGAAAAGGAGACAATATATATATATATATATATATATATATATATATATATATAAAACATGGAAGGGAACTTCACTCCAAGACCGGATCAGGTACACATCCTGTGACTCAGCAACATCCAGCCCTGGATGCTAAAAAGCACTCCAAAAAAGCTGTGATGTCACCAGAGCAGGGACGGACTGGGAAATCAGACCAGCCCTGGAAATTTGTATAGACCGGCCCCGCCCCGCCCCCTCTGAGTCAACCCCGCCCCTTCATTTTAGCCCCACCCCCTCCAACGCAGCCCCTCTTCCGGCTCAGACTCGCCCCCCAATCTCCCCAGCAATAAAGACACCCTCCCTCTGCTATGTTAAAGCATTTGCAGTGAGCAATAGATATTGAATAATTCTCATATTTGTTCAATATCCCAACCATTCCTCATATTAACCTCACACTCCTCTGTATTAGATACACACAAATAGTCAAATACAAAAAGGTATTAGAACTATATACCAACCCTACATCAGGCATGCTCAGGACAGTACTGAGGCTGTGTTTTAGGTATCCCTATGCTATATCAGGTACGATACATTTTTAAATGGCATCATTTTAATGAAGTTTTAGTTTGACTTGAAAGGCGGTTGTGTCAAAATTCAAATTTTCATGTACATTTTTTAAGGGTATCCTGCCTGTCCATATACCCATTTTTTATTTAAGTAAACGTGAAGCACGTGTTCCAGAGTCATGACTTATTGTGAATTCCAAGTTTTTTTAGATTTATTTGCAGTGGAGTCCTTGTTTACTGATATATATATATATATATATATATATATATAATGTGTAAAATTAATTGCCAACATCTAATTTTTAAGGTTCCTTTCTACCACAAAGAAACAAGAGTAGAAATCTGTAATTTGCATAAAACATAATACAAAATTATTATTTTTTTAAAAATTAGAAAACAGGTATCAGACCCGCGCCTCAGGCGGTACTCATGTGTGTTGTGTTGTTGCGGGAAGCTGAATCCGTGGGTCCCACCGAGCAGTATGAGCCAGGCCGGCATGTGTATGAGGCACAGTCATGGGGAGAAGCAGGCGGGGAGTCATCCTGAGGACGCAGCTGGAGCCGTGGAGAAGAGCCGAGCACCGCCGGGGAGTCAGTGTCTCTGCATGTTCAGAGTGCGCAATCCATACAGGTCCGCTCCGCCCCCTGACTCGTCATGTAAGCCGCCGGCCTGCCCCACCTGAAATGAATCGGCCCGCATATGATTCCTGGGTCCTCCAACTCCTCCCTGGCCCAGTGTGGCCCTGGCGGCTGGCCCTTGGACTGTGGACACTGAGTTGTGACAGAGACTGAGCCTGTGACTGTCTGTTTGAGTGACAGACACAGACTCAGTCACAGTGTCTGGGTGAATGAATGATTCACGGCCGCAAATATATAATTTATACTGTCAGCACAGCAGCAGTCAGCCAGCCCGGCCCCAGCTGAGCTGCCGGCCGGCAGCCCACCAGGATTTTTCCCGGTATCCCGGCTGCCCAATCCGGCCCTGCACCAGAGCCACAGGCAGTTAACCCCAGTCCGGAATGGGTGCAAGAAACAAGGGGGATTACAAATAAAAAGTAATACAGCACATAGAAACACCCAGCACTCACCAGCTAGCTCACAGCTAAGATAAAATCACAACTGGAAAGGTTAGTTACCGCATCTGGCCAAATGGGAAAGCTCAGGCACCACGTCAAGGTAATTTCCATTGCCTGAGTCCCTAACACAGCCACACTATCATGCAAGCTCACAAAGACAAACAGACTGAGAACAAAGAAGGGGTGCACAGGTGGATGTAATCACCCATAGAAAATACAAAACATGGAAGGGAACTGCACTCCAAGACCGGATCAGGTACACATCCTGTGACTCAGCAACATCCAGCCCTGGGTGCTAAAAAGCACTCCAAAATAGCTGTGATGTCACCAGAGCCACAGGCAGTTAACCCCAGTCCGGAATGGGTGCAAGAAACAAGGGGGATTACAAATAAAAAGTAATACAACACATAGAAACACCCAGCACTCACCAGCTAGCTCACAGCTAAGATAAAATCACAACTGGAAAGGTTAGTTACCGCATCTGGCCAAATGGGAAAGCTCAAGCACCACGTCAAGGTCCTGTCCATTGCCTGAGTCCCTAACACAGCCACACTATCATGCGAGCTCACAAAGCCAAACAGACTGAGAACAAAGAAGGGGTGAACAGGTGGATGTAATCACCCATAGAAAATACAAAACATGGAAGGGAACTGCACTCCAAGACCGGATCAGGTACACATCCTGTGACTCAGCAACATCCAGTCCTGGGTGCTAAAAAGCACTTCAAAAAAGCTGTGATGTCACCAGAATCACAGGCAGTTAACCCCAGTCTGGAATATATAACTTAATACACACCAGAGGGATTTACTTATAACAATAAGACTGCCTTAGAAATATGCAACACAAAGGGCCTTTATCTAGCAAACAAATTACTTAGATCTAAATAGTACTAGTTTTAAACTACACAGGATTATGAATATGAGCTTAAAATACAAAGTGTGCTCTTTAAATTTACCAGCTGTAATCTATTTCCTTAGATTTAAATATTATATACACTTAACAGTTTCTTAAACTTTACCCAATTAACCAAATCAATGTTTCAGCTTCCAGAGTTTCTTGTGGGTCATCTATGGAGGGTTTACTCACAATGTGCAAAGTTATAGACCTCAAGAATTGTTAATCTTTCTTTGTTCAAGAAAGTGTCCCCAAAATGGCAGAGAAAATACTTGGCACCAAAGCCTATGTATTTTCCTCTCCAAAAGTTAATGCTTCTTTTAGTCTGCCTGTCTCTTCTTAGAGTGTGTATGCCTCTTTATAAAAAAAAATAAATAAAGCCTCCTCTTTTTCCTTAATCACTCCCACAGAATTTTGATAGTCCTTTGGAGCTTGTCTTTCCATTGGCCCTAACGGAGCTTGTCTCTGATTTGTTCTGGGATCTGAAAATGTTGTAGGCTATTTGGTTTGGCATATGTTTTAAAAAGTCAATTCGTTTGGATGTCATACCAGTTTTAATCCCCTAGGGGGCAGAAATCAACCAGAAATGCAGACTCACCATCAACATTGCTAACATCCTAACTATCTTATGTAATATGTATATTTAGTATATTCACTATTATCTGATATTAATAAACTATCACCTAGATTTAGAGTTCTGCATTAGCCGTCAAAACCAGCGTTAAGGGGTCCTAATGCTGATTTTGGCCGCCCGCTGGTATTTAGAGTTAGTAAGGAAAGGGTCTAACGCTCACTTTCCAGCCGTGACTTTTCCATACCGCAGATCCCCCTACGCCAATTGCGTATCCTATCTTTTCAATGGGATCTTTCTAACGCTGGTATTTAGAGTCTTGGCTGAAGTGAGCGTTAGAAATCTAACGACAAGACTCCAGCCGCAGCAAAAAGTCAGAAGTTAAGAGCTTTCTGGGCTAACGCCAGTTCATAAAGCTCTTAACTACTGTGCTCTAAAGTACACTAACTCCCATAAACTACCTATGCACCCCTAAACCGAGGCCCCCCACATCGCCGCCACACTATTCAAATTTTTTAACCCCTAATCTGCCAACCGCACACTGCCGCCACCTACATTATCCCTATGTACCCCTAATCTGCTGCCCCTAACATCGCCGACACCTACATAATATTTATTAACCCCTAATCTGCCCCCCCCAATGTCACCGCTACCTACCTACAATTATTAACCCCTAATCTGCCGACCGGACCTCACCGCTACTATAATAAAGTTATTAACCCCTAATCCACCTCACTCCCGCCTCAAAAACCCTATAATAAATAGTATTAACCCCTAATCTGCACTCCCTAACATCTGCGACACCTAACTTCAAGTATTAACCCCTAATCTGCCTACCAGACCTTGACGCTACTCTAATAAATGTATTAACCCCTAAAGCTAAGTCTAACCCTAACCCTAACACCCCCCTAAGTTAAATATAATTTTTATTTAACAAAATAAATTAAATCCTATTAACTAAAGTATTCCTATTTAAAGCTAAATACTTACCTGTAAAATAAACCCTAATACAGCTACAATATAAATAATAATTATATTGTAGCTATTTTAGGATTAATATTTATTTTACAGGCAACTTTGTATTTATTTTAACCAGGTACAATAGCTATTAAATAGTTATTAACTATTTAATAACTACCTAGATAAAAGAAATACAAAATTACCAGTAAAATAAATCCTAACATAAGTTACAATTAAACCTAACACTACACTATCAATAAATTAAATACAAATACCTGCAAACACTAAATTACAAAAAATAAAAAAAGATTACAAGAATTTTAAACTAATTACACCTACTCTAAGCCCCCTAAAAAAATAACAAAGCCCCCCAAAATAAAAAAATGCCCTACCCTATTCTACAATAAAAATTGTAAAGCTCTTTTACCTTACCAGCCCTTAAAAGGGCCTTTTGCGGGGCATGCCCCAAAGAATTCTGCTCTTTTGCCTGTAAAAAAAACCATACAATACCCCCCAACATTACAACCCACCACCCACATACCCCTAATCTAACCCAAACCCCCCTTAAATAAACCTAACACTAAGCCCCTGAAGATCTTCCTACCTTGTCTTCACCACGCCGGGTATCACCGATCCGTCCAGAAGAGGGTCCGAAGTCTTCATCCTATCCGGGCGATGTCTTCATCCAAGCGGGGGCGGAAAAGGTCCATCATCTGGCTGAATTCTTCTATCAAGCGGCATCTTCAATCTTCTTTCTTCCGGCTCCATCTTCATCCTGCCGACGCGGAACATCCTTCCTCCACGACGAACTCCAGACGAATAAAGGCTCCTTTAAGGGACGTCATCCAAGATGGCGTCCCTCGAATTCCGATTGGCTGATAGGATTCTATCAGCCAATCGGAATTAAGGTTGGAAAATTCTGATTGGCTGATGGAATCAGCCAATCAGATTCAAGTTCAATCCGATTGGCTGATCCAATCAGCCAATCAGATTGAGCTGGCATTCTATTGTCTGTTTCGATCAGCCAATAGAATACAAGCTCAATCTGATTGGCTGATCCAATCAGCCAATCGGATTGAACTTGAATCTGATTGGCTGATTCCATCAGCCAATCAGATTATTCCTACCTTAATTCCGATTGGCTGATAGAATCCTATCAGCCAATCGGAATTCGAGGGACGCCATCTTGGAGAAGATTGAAGATGCCGCTTGATAGAAGACTTCAGCCAGATGATGAAGACATTGCCCGGATAGGAAGAAGACTTCGGACCCTCTTCTCGACGGATTGGTGATAACCGGCGTGGTGAAGACAAGGTAGGAAGATCTGCCACGTAAAAGGCCCTTTTAAGGGCTGGTAAGGTAAAAGAGCTTTACAATTTTTATTGTAGAATAGGGTAGGGCATTTTTTTATTTTGGGGGGCTTTGTTATTTTTTTAGGGGGCTTAGGGTAGGTGTAATTAGTTTAAAATGTTTGTAATCTTTTTTTATTTTTTGTAATTTAGTGTTTGTTTGTTTTTGTAATTTAGTGGGGGTTTTTTTGTAATTTAGTTTAGTTGATTTAATTGTAGATAATTGTAGATAGTTTAATTAATTAATTTATTGATAGTGCAGTGTTAGGTTTAATTGTAACTTAGGTTAGGATTTATTTTACAGGTAATTTTGTAATTATTTTAACTAGGAGCTATTAAATAGTTAATAACTATTTAATAGCTATTGTACCTGGTTAAAATAAATACAAAGTTGCCTGTAAAATAATTATAAATCCTAAAATAGCTACAATATAATTATTAATTATATTGTAGCTATATTAGGGTTTATTTTACAGGTAAGTATTTAGCTTTAAATAGGAATAATTTATTTAATAAGAATTATTTTATTTCGTTAGATAAAAATTATATTTAACTTAGGGGGGTGTTAGGGTAAGGGTTAGACTTAGCTTTAGGGGTTAATACATTTATTAGAGTAGCGGTGAGGTCCGGTCGGCAGATTAGGGTTTAATAATTGTAGGTAGGTAGCGGCGACGTTGGGGGGGCAGATTAGGGGTTAATAAATATTATATAGGGGTCGGCGGGGGTTAGGGGCAGCAGATTAGGGGTTCATAGGGATAACGTAGGTTGCGGCAGTGTGCAGAGCGGCAGATTAGGGGTTAATTGTATAATGCAGGTGTCAGCGATAGCGGGGGTGGCAGATTAGGGGTTAATAAGTGTAAGGTTAGGGGTGTTTAGACTCAGGGTACATGTTAGAGTGTTAGGTGCAGACTTAGGAAGTGTTTCCCCATAGGAAACAATGGGGCTGCATTAGGAGCTGAACGCTGCTTTTTTGCAGTTTTTTTTTTCAGCTCAAACTGCCCCATTGTTTCCTATGGGGGAATCGTGCACGAGCACGTTTTTGAAGCTGGCCGCGTCCGTAAGCACCGCTGGTATTTAGAGTTGCAGTGATGCTAAATTATGCTCTACGCTCCCTTTTTGGAGCCTAACGCAGCCCTTCTGTGAACTCTAAATACCAGCAGTATTTAAAAGGTGCGGGGGAAAAAATACACGCATAGATAACGCACCCCTTTGGCCGCAGAACTCTAAATCTAGGCAAAAGTGATCAGCATATATATGCAAGTAGAAAGAAACGATCCAATTCCAGGTTGTATAAAAGATAATCCAACTTTATTGAAAAACATGTGTTAAAAACGAAGGGGAAGCACCATAGCAAACTGCAAGTTGTAGCAGGCAAAGCACTTGGCTTACGCGTTTCGGCTTAGTGAGCCGTAATCATAGCCTAATGTGTTGTGTCTGATACTGCAATTTAAAGGCAAAAGGTCATTATGCTAATGGCCAACAATTAAAACATAAATTAAACAATTGTCTGACTGCTACAACTAATTTAACTCTGTATTGGCCTCAAAGGTGTTAGTATTACGTTGCAATGGGGATATAATGTTAAGTACATTTTAAAAATCATATATATACATACACACATTTGCAATTCGTCTACAATCAACAAGTTACTATTCACATATCATTAATACATATGAATTTTATTTATTATATTAAATTGGTAAGTAGTTTCATTCCCTTAAAACGTGTCATTTATGATTGAAAAAATATATTGCTAATCCCTATAGTAAACTTATCTTTAGTTTTTGGCAAATGTTAGAAAATGTACTAATAGATTGTAAGCTATATGGTAACGGTTGCAACTGGGTTTACAGAAGTACAAAATCCATGAGTCTGTATAGCAAAATTGATTTATTTGTACTAAATTTTAATTGCACATATGTGCTAAATACATATATAGATGTGTATGTAGGTGGTAATGCCCTCCCTAGGTACCATATACCATTTAATGTATATTGCCTATTACTCTTTATGGGCTGGTAAAGTAATTCATTATAATGCTTAAGGCTTAACACACCTCATATTCTCTGCTATTATGCTGTATACATACATTTCTCTGTATGTATATTACTAATATATTGACACCCACTTATCATCTTACACCTGTATATTTGTGTCAAAAGACACACTACTTACAGGCATATCAATATTCAATTTAGATTGAGGCGTATTCTAGCATTGTTTGTACTGCTATACCCAGAGCTAACAACATATTTAAAACAACATTTTGTGTTGTTTGGGGCTTGAGTTATAATCAAATTCTCCATGATTGACTGTAGAGGTCTATTAAGTTGCATTCCTGTGTAACCTTGGTCTCACTAGTTACTTTTGGAGTTAACTAGATGTTTACTCCCAAAAATTTATCATGTCATATTTTGAGTTTAAACCTCTAGGTATTCGCGTTTCTAGCTGAAAAATCCAATAGCTTTCACGTTTAGCCAGAAGTTGGTCTAAATCTCCACCTCTTGTTGGTAACGACACTGGGGGGTAGTTATCAAGCCGTCTACTTTTCTGGCTTCGCCGGCCCAATACGTCCGCCTAAGCTCGCCTACCTTCGCCGCCGCGGACCTGAAAAAATACGCCTAAGTTATCAAATAAAGCTGTCAAAAAGCCGCGGGGCGATGAGCAGCGGACTGTGACAGTTATCACTCATCCGATCTCGCTGCCCTTCGGCTTTTTCCCAGCTTTATTGCTAGCCTGTCACTAAGCACTCACACTAAACTGCACTGTTCTACCCCCTATACCGGCGCCCCCGGAGCCCCCCGCAACTAAATAAAGTTACTAACCCCTAAACCGCCGCTCCTAGACCCTGCCGCAACTCTTATAAATGTATTAACCCCTAAGCCGCCGCTCCTAGACCCCGCCACAACTCTTATAAATGTATTAACCCCTAAACCGCCGCTCCTAGACCCCGCCGCAACTCTTATAAATGTATTAACCCCTAAACCGCCGCTCCCGGACACCGCTGCCACCTACATTATACCTAGTAACCCCTATCCTGCCCCCCCTATACCGTCGCCCTCTATTATAAAATTATTAACCCCTATCCTGCTGATCCCGCACCTCTCCGCAACTAAATAAATAGTTTAACCCCTAAACCGCCGCTCCATGAACCCGCCGCAACCTATATTAAACCTATTAACCCCTATCCTGCCCCCCCTACACCGTTGCCACCTATAATAAATTTATTAACCCCTAATCTGCCCCCCCATACACCGTCGCCACCTATAATAAATTTATTAACCCCTATCCTGCCCCCCACTACGCCGCCGCCACTGTAATAAAATGATTAACCCCTAAACCTAAGTCTAACCCTAACCCTAACGCCCCCCTAACTTAAATATTAATTAAATAAATCTAAATAAATTAACTCTTATTAACTAAATGAATCCTATTTAAAACTAAATACTTACCTTTAAAATAAACCCTAATATAGCTACAATATAAATAATAATTATATTATAGCTATCTTAGGATTTATATTTATTTTACAGGTAACTTTCAATTTATTTTAACCATGTACAATAACTATTAAATAGTTATTAACTATTTGATAGCTTACCTAGCTAAAATAAAGAGAAATGTACCTGTGAAATAAATCCTAACCTAAGTTACAATTACACCTAACACTACACTATACTTTAATAAATTATTCCTATTTAAAAATAAATACTTACCTGTAAAATAAACCCTAAGATAGCTACAATGTAATTAATAATTATATTATAGCTATCTTAGGATTTATATTTATTTTACAGGTAACTTTGTATTTATTTTAGCTAGTTAGAATAGTTATTAAATAGTTATTAACTATTTAATAACTACCTAGCTAAAAGAAATACAAAATTACCTGTAAAATAAATCCTAACCTAAGTTACAATTAAACCTAATACTACACTATCATTAAATTAACTAAATAAATTACCTACAAATAACTACAATTAAATACAATTACATAAACTAACTAAAGTACAAAAAATAAAAAAGCTAAGTTACAAAAAATAAAAAAATAAGTTACAAACATGTTAAAAATATTACAACAATTTTAAGCTACTTACACCTAATCTAAGCCCCCTAATAAAATAACAAACCCCCCCCAAAATAAAAAAAATCCCTACCCTATTCTAAATTAAATAAATTTCAAAGCTCTTTTACCTTACCAGCCCTTAAAAGGGCCATTTGTGGGGGCATGCCCCAAAAAGTTCAGCTCTTTTGCCTGTAAAAGAAAAATACAACCCCCCCCAACATTAAAACCCACCACCCACATACCCCTAATCTAACCCAAACCCCCCTTACAAAAACCTAACACTAATCCCCTGAAGATCATCCTACCTTGAGTCGTCTTCACTCATCCGAGCCACCGATGGAACTGAAGAGCGCTGAAGAAATCTTCCATCCGATGAAGATTCAAGACCCGGCTTGGAAGATGACTTTGCCCGGATAGAAGACCTCTTCAGCGCCTCTTTGAAGATGACATTGGCCGGATCGAAGACTTCTTCAGCGCCGCCTGGATGATGACTTCATCGGATGGAAGATTTCTTCAGCGCCGCTTGGAGGATTAACTTCTTCCGCTCCGGATGTCCTCTTCAGTTCCATTGGTGGCTCGGATGAGTGAAGACGACTCAAGGTAGGATGATCTTCAGGGGATTAGTGTTAGGTTTTTGTAAGGGGGGTTTGGGTTAGATTAGGGGTATGTGGGTGGTGGGTTTTAATGTTGGGGGGGGGGGGGTTGTATTTTTCTTTTACAGGCAAAAGAGCTGAACTTTTTGGGGCATGCCCCCACAAATGGTCCTTTTAAGGGCTGGTAAGGTAAAAGAGCTTTGAAATTTATTTAATTTAGAATAGGGTAGGGATTTTTTTTATTTTGGGGGGGTTTGTTATTTTATTAGGGGGCTTAGATTAGGTGTAAGTAGTTTAAAATTGTTGTAATATTTTTAACATGTTTGTAACTTACTTTTTTATTTTTTGTAACTTAGCTTTTTTTATTTTTTAATCCAAGTTGTTTTTTATTGGTATATTTCAAGAATACAAAATCCGTTCAGAGATACAGATCACAAATGACAATAACCAAATAAAACAGTCAAAATATCAAGTTAGAGTAACATTTTCTTAAAACATGTAAATTAGAAGTTAAGATAACCAAAGCATAGACAAGTAGAAAAACAACTGTCTACCATGCCATATCATAGTTTCAAACCAGTATTACACAACATGTCTGAAAAATGTACCGTCAATCAGTGAAAATTCTCTATCTAAGTGGGTAAGTATGTGAAGGTAAGTGGAAACTCCGTAGTGGGTGAGTGACTAAAGAGAGCTTTCTGAAGCTATATATTGTGTCCACATATTTTGTGCATTAATATAATGATCCCTAGTGTCCAATCTAAAAGCTTTATATTCCTCTAGTTCTATAAGATCGCTAACTTTGTTTCTCCACATTGTGATATTAGGGGGGGTTTGGGATTTCCAGTTCTTTGCAATAAGTGCTTTAGCACTATTTGTGAATATGCGAAGCAAAATGATATGGGACTTGGAGGGGAGTTTGATGTGTTTATTTAGAAGAAATATTAAGGGATCAAAGGGGAGTATGAATTGGAAAATTTTCTCAATTTCACCAAGAAGAGTTCTCCAGAACCAAGTGATGCTGTTGCACCACCACCACATGTGGCCCATTCCACTCCCCGAGTGCCCGCAGCGCCAGCATCTATTCCCGGTTGTAGGGTATAGTTTATATAGTCGTCTAGGTGTAAGATACCAGTTATGAAGGATTTTATAATTCATCTCTAGAAGGGCTGCCGATGAAGAGGATGACATAGTGTTTATAAATATAGATGATGCTACTTGGGGAAGAATTATAACTCCTAACTCCCTTTCCCATGATTCGATCGCACCAGGTAAGTACCCCGGGGGAGGTTGGGTTAAAATAGAATAAATTTTAGATAAGGTATGCCTTAGAGGGGTAGGTGATGTTATCAACGTCTCTAGTCTAGTCATAGGTCTGAGCATGTTATTACTGGATTTATGAGTTGTAATATAATTATGAAGTCTTCTATAGTTGAACCAGTTGTTGGCCCAAGTGAAGTTCCGCTCCTGAAGTGTGGTGTGTGGGAGTAAGTGTTCATTCTCTGAGAGGTGGTGTATCGCAATGTCGGAGTGTTGGTGTGGGTCGGAGGGGACAGTCCCCAAGTCAGCCAGAGAAAACTCAGTATTATGTGTCAGGGAAGTGAGTGGGGAGGGGTTGGATGAGAGGTAAGGGTTAATTTTATTCGTTTTCCCCCACTGTAATAAGGTCTCTTTAGTTATTGGATTGTCTATGTTGTGGATTATGTTTTCAAATCGGGGGGACCAGCATACAGAGCGGAGATTCAGGTCTTTATATGGATATTCTTCCAGGTGAACCCAACGTTTTTGAGATCCATGTATCCTCCAATCGAGGATCCTTTGGATATAGATGGCAGATCTGTATAATTCTAAATTGGGGACTCCTAGACCACCATGTAATCGGGGGGATATCATTATCTTATTATTAATTCTAGAGTGTCTGCCTCCCCAAATAAAGGAGTTGAACAGTCTTTGAATATTCGTGAGGTATCGTGGTGGGAGAGGGATCGGGAGAGCTTGCAGTACATAAAGGAGTCTGGGGAAAGCCGTCATTTTTATCGAGTTGATTCTACCCATCCATGACAGGTGTCTAGAGTGCCATGAGGAGAGTTCACGTTCTAAGGATGTCTTAAGGGGGATATAATTATAGCGAAATGTTGAATCTAAGTCTGCAGTGAGATTAATGCCTAAGTATCTCAATGATGTTTTGCACCGTCGGAAGGGACATGTGAGTTCGATTTGTTGGGCAAGGGTGTCTGGTAGTGAAATCCCTATATATTCAGACTTAGACTGGTTAATGGTAAAGTTGGTTAGTTCATGAAAAATTGACAATTCATCTAGGAGTATGGGTATTGACTTATCCGGAGATGTGAGGGAAAACAGCACGTCGTCTGCGAAGAGGGATAATTTATAAGTTTCTCCCCCAACTGATATACCCTTAATGTTTGGGTTTTGTCTGACTCTGGCAGCAAAAGTCTCCAAAAGACATATAAATAGTAAAGGGGACAAAGGGCACCCCTGCCTGGTGCCGTTAGTTATTGGGAAGGGACGGGACAGGATGCCATTCAGGGAGATTCGGGCACTGGGGTTGTTATATAAAGCAAAAATTCTATGGAGCATAAGTTCGCCGAGTCCCATGGATTTCAGTGTGGCCCTAAGGAAGGACCATCGAACTCGGTCAAAGGCCTTCTCCGCATCGGTTGACAACCAGACTGCGGGAAGGCCCTGTCTTTTGGAGTGGATAAGTAGGTGGAGATTTCGGACTGTGTTGTCCTTAGCCTCCCTGAGTGGGACGAAGCCAACTTGGTCTTGGTGGATGAGCTGGGGGAGGTATTGGTTTAGTCTAATAGCTAACATTTTAGCGAATATTTTTATATCTGCGTTTAGCAGAGAGATTGGCCTATAGTTAGGGATATGATCTAGGGGCTTATTTGGTTTCGGTATTATTGAAATATGAGCTTGGAGGGATTGAGGGTGGAAGAAATTGTCATTATCAATGTCAGAGAAATGTGATAGGAGGTGGGGACCAAGGATGTCTATAAATTTAGAGTAATATGAGTGACCAAAGCCATCTGGGCCTGGAGCTTTGCCAGGCGGGAAGGAGAGGATAGCCTTTCGGAGTTCCTTTAAGGTGAAAGGGGATTCTAGGTTTAATTTTTGGTCTTCTGTCAGGGAGGGGAGATTAAGTGAGGTAAGGTAGTTGGTTATGTCTGAGGGTGAAGGTGGAGTGTTTTTCCTATCTAAATTATAAAGGTCCTCGTAATAGGATTTGAAATTATCTGCTATGTCGGAAGAGGTGGACCAAGTTTTGCCTTTATTATCTTTTATAGTCATAATATATCCCTTAGAGGACTTATTTCGTAATAAACGTGCCAGAAGCTTGCCCTGTCTATTTCCCCCTTCGTAAAATCGTCTCCTAAGGAAGAGAGCTCTACGTTTGGCTTCTAAGCCTAAAAGGAGGGCCAACTGCCTCTGTTTATGAGTGATATGTTCGAGTAGCGAATGGGCCTTTGGGTGTCTCTTATGGGTGTCTTGGAGTTTGTATAGTTCTTCTAATAAATTACTGAGTGCCAAGGAGTTTTGTTTGGTTATTCTCGCTTTGAGCGCGATTAATTCTCCCCTAATAACGCACTTATGTGCTTCCCAAATTTGGAGGGGGGTGACATCAGGTGTGACATTTAACTGAAAATAGGATTCAATTTTCTCTTGGATGTGAAGTTTGGAAATTGGGTCGGTCAGTAATGTTTCGTCAAGTCTCCAAGTGCGTTCTGGTCTCTGTGAAGTGGGCCAAGTTAAAGAGCAACTGACCATTGCGTGATCTGACCAGGTTATGGGGAGGATATTAGAGGATTGGACTAAGGCTAAGCTAGTGACGTCAATCATGAAGTAATCGATGCGGGAATAAGTTTGATGGGGATGGGAGAAGAACGTATAGTCTTTAACGTTTGGGTGGTGAATTCGCCAGGCATCATGGACATTTAATTTTGAAATATGGGATTTAATTAATTTTAACGTCTTTTGGGGTATGGATGACGTTCCAGAGGAGCAGTCTAAATCCGGGTTTAAAGCTAAATTAAAATCTCCTCCTACAATCAGACAACCCCTAGACATTTCAGAAATTATGTTAGTGGTTCTAAGGAAGAACGGGGCATCTCCAGAGTTAGGGGCGTATACGTTAGCAATGGTTATGACTTTATTGAATAGTCGGCCAGTAATCACTATTAGTCTTCCTTCTTTATCTCTAAAAATATTAGTGAGATGGAAGGGAATCTGTTTACGTATCAGAATTCCTACACCGTTGTGTTTTGTAGAATATGATGAGAGAAAGACTTGGCCGAATTTCCTAAGGGACTGCATGGGTTCTCTGCCTTTCTTAAAATGGGTCTCTTGGAGGAGGATAATATCGCTTTTAAGTCTATGATAATCTCTCAAGGCTTGGGATCTCTTCTGGGGGATATTTAGCCCTTTAACATTATGGGACAGTAAATTGATAGTCCTAGGTTGTACAGTCATATCTTATATATTCAAGGGTGACTATAGTTAAATAGGATGCTGGGACACTCGGGGAGCAGCATAGGGTGATTATAGCTAAATGTTGTAGAGAGTAAATGTGTGTATTAGTGCGGGAGGTGAGTAGTACCCTGTGTATTATCTGTGAGAACAATTGCTGAATAGAAACAAAGAATTCATGGAAATAAACATACTGATATATAAATGAACAGTACAAAAAAACAATTGTATGCAAAATTCGACTGGTATTAGGTGTATATAGACATTCAGAAACAGTTATGACATTTCTAGTAAAAACGGATTGCTTAAATGTGAGCATATGAAAAAACAAGCATAAATAGAAACTTAAAATTTTATGGTAACAGATGGTGGTCGTGAAGTTCTGACATGACACCATTCAAGGGGGTGGAATGATGTCGGGGAACTTCTATGGCATTCGTAAGGTATATGACCGGGAAATATCATTTATAATAAAAGTGTAGATGAACCCAACCGAACAGTTAAACACATTAGACTAGGGTGAAATAAAACAAGAGTTCGAAATGATCATACGATACCCTGGGAGCTTCAAGGCTGATGTCGGTTCACAGGAGCTTAAGATCAAAATAGCAACTGCGTTTATCACAGTAATAGTCTGTAAGCCTAATGTCCTACAAGGAAGGGAGGTGAGGTAACGTTGCTAGAGGTGTCAGGTATCTTCGTCTGGTGTAGGGAGGCCGGTCTTGCGCCTCTTGGGGGCCACCCTAGACCAAGGAATTCTTTGCTCTCTTGAAGATCCTTCCTCCGGGTGATTCCTCAGGAGTGGAGGGTCTATGACTGTCTCTGGTGGCGGCTCAAATGAGAGGTTAAGTTTTTTTGATATGTGGTCTAGGTCCGGAAAACTTTTATATATCACTTGCCCTCCGTTGTGCGAGATTATAAGGCTAAATGGAAAGCCCCAGCGATATCGTATGTTGTTTTCTTGTAGAACCTTAGTTATAAAACGGACCTCTCTCCTACGCTGGATTGTTTGAGGGCAGAGATCTTGGAATATCTGCAAATTGTGGTTGTGAAATTGGATTACTCTTCTGGTCCTGGCCGATTGCCACATCTCTTCTTTTACAGTGTATTTCAGAAATTTGAGAACAACATCTCTTGGGGGAGCAGGAGGTCTGCTGGGAGGTCTAAGGGCCCTATGTATTCTTTCAATGTCTTCTGGCAGAAGATTGGGAGATTGAGGGAGAAGAAACTGAAAGAGTTCTGTGACATATGTTCTAAGTTGATCTTGTGAGACCTCCTCTGGAATCCCACGTATTCGCAGATTGTTCCTCCGGCCTCGATTTTCGAGGTCTTCTATTTTATCAGATAGGCTTTGAAGCATTGAGTCATGTATAGACAGTTGGTTAGAGTTTGTACTGACCATGTTGTTAAGGTGGTCTTGGCCGTCCTCCAAAAATTCCATTCTAGAGCCTAGTTCGTTAAGGTCTTTCTTTAAATCTTTAATCTCATCTTTGATGAACTTTTTTAGTGATTCAATGTCTGATTTAGATGGGAGGCCAGCGATCTGCGATTGTATAGACTGTAAAGGGTCCTGTGTAGAAGCAGGAGCCGGGATGGTGGATGCTGGTTCTTGCGAGTGCATAGTTTCTGGAACTGATGGTTCGTGTGGATGAAAAAATGAAGAAACTGATGGCCCCAACTGTTTGTTTTGCTTGTCTGACTTATTGCCTTTTCTGCTGGTCATGTTATGGTTGAGGGTGGCCGTATTGTTAGGCAATGCGGTGAGAGGGATCGTAATCAGAGGAGTGATCTAACTATGCGTACAATTGTGGTGGGAAGCAGTTGTTTGAGGCCTAAAAGCGGGTCCGTAGGCCCGAGTTCACCTAAACATACGTCACAGGTTAGTCTATTGTCAGATAAGGCCCCAGTGAGTGCTCCGGTAAGTGCTTTTTGAATTCAGAGGTAGTATCTCCGTGTGCTGTATGTGAGAGCCTGGAAGCTAGGCGTTGTGTATGCCAGAATAATACCTGTCTTCTCACGTGTCGGCCCGGCTGGATCTGGTACCGCCGTGTAGCTCGTAACACAACTCCCTTTACTGGTCACATGCGGGAGTAAAAGTGTAGTCGCCCACGATGAGGGATTAAGGGAGATGGTTATCTCTGTGTGGTGAGGCGGCGGGTTCGTGTCCTGTTATTTTCAGTGCTTCTTATATTATATGCGGCAAGATGGCGGCCGCGACCTTTGCTCCGGCGATCTTCTGTGTTGAAATTAAGTCCATTATGCCCAGAATTGGTTACAGATCTCAGGCCAGCTATTTAGAGGGTCATAGTATAGACGGTCATAGCCATATTGGATTATAAAATGCTAGTTTGTATGCCATAAAAGGCCCGGCAGCTCCGGAGCTTAGTTACACTGCTTCCATGCTCCAGCACGGCGCAGCTCCGCCCCAGCTTTTTTTATTTTTTGTACTTTAGTTAGTTTATGTAATTGTATTTAATTGTAGTTATTTGTAGGTAGTTTATTTAGTTAATTTAATGATAGTGTAGTATTAGGTTTAATTGTAACTTAAGTTAGGATTTATTTTACAGGTAATTTTGTATTTCTTTTAGCTAGGTAGTTATTAAATAGTTAATAACTATTTAATAACTATTCTAACTAGCTAAAATAAATACAAAGTTACCTGTAAAATAAATATAAATCCTAAGATAGCTATAATATAATTATTAATTACATTGTAGCTATCTTAGGGTTTATTTTACAGGTAAGTATTTATTTTTAAATAGGAATAATTTATTAAAGTATAGTGTAGTGTTAGGTGTAATTGTAACTTAGGTTAGGATTTATTTCACAGGTACATTTCTCTTTATTTTAGCTAGGTAAGCTATTAAATAGTTAATAACTATTTAATAGTTATTGTACATGGTTAAAATAAATTGAAAGTTACCTGTAAAATAAATATAAATCCTAAGATAGCTATAATATAATTATTATTTATATTGTAGCTATATTAGGGTTTATTTTAAAGGTAAGTATTTAGTTTTAAATAGGATTCATTTAGTTAATAAGAGTTAATTTATTTAGATTTATTTAATTAATATTTAAGTTAGGGGGGCGTTAGGGTTAGGGTTAGACTTAGGTTTAGGGGTTAATCATTTTATTACAGTGGCGGCGGCGTAGTGGGGGGCAGGATAGGGGTTAATAAATTTATTATAGGTGGCGACGGTGTAGGGGGGGCAGATTAGGGGTTAATAAATTTATTATAGGTGGCGACGGTGTAGGGGGGGCAGGATAGGGGTTAATACATTTAATATAGGCTGCGGCGGGTTCAGGGAGCGATGGTTTAGGGGTTAATACATTTATTATAGTTGCGGTGGGCTCCGGGAGCGGCGGTTTAGGGGTTAATATGTATAGAGTAGCTTGCGGTGGGCTCCGGGAGCGGCGGTTTAGGGGGTAATAACTTTATTTAGTTGCGGCGGTGTAGGGGGGGTCAGATTAGTGGTGTTTAGACTCGGGGTACATGTTAGGGTGTTAGGTGTAGACAGCTCCCATAGAAATCAATGGGATGTCTGTCAGCAGCGAACTTGTACTTTCGCTATGGTCAGACTCCCATTGATTCCTATGGGATCCGCCACCTCCAGGGGTGGCGGTTTGAAAACCAGGTACGCTGGGCCGTAAAAGTGCCGAGCGTACCTGCTAGTTTTTTGATAACTAGCAAAAGTAGTGAGAATGTGCCGTACTTGTGTGCGGAACATCTGGAGTGACGTAAGAATCGATCTGTGTCGGACTGAGTCCGGCGGATCGAAGTTTACGTCACAAAATTCTACTTTTGCCGGTCTCGAGCCTTTGATAACTAAGGCGAATCAGCCTCGCCACAAATACGCTGCGGAATTCCAGCGTATTTGAGGTTGACGGCTTGATAACTAGGCCCCACTTTTTCAATGATACACCACTGGAACGTGGTCAGTTTACCACCATGTCCAGTTGAAAAGTGTTGTACCAAGGGAGTTGTCGATTTACCCACATTGATTGTGGAAAGATGTTCTCTTATCCTACTTCTCATATCTCTTGAAGTCAACCCTACATATTGTAGGTGACATTGATTGCATGAGATGAGATAGATCACATAGCTGGACTTACAGTTAACACAGGACTGTATTTTGTGCTCTTTCCCATTGACATATGAAGTAAAGGTCTGTGTAACTTGTACATATTCACACGGCTTGCAGCAACTGCTGCCGCATTTATACATGCCTAAATGTGTTACCCATGAATTTGTAACTGTTGTAGTTTTACGTAATTGTGTAGGTGCCAGGATATTGCCTAACGTGGTACTTTTTTTGTATGAACACCTTATTCCTTTTTCAGCCACTTTTACCAAATTATCATCAGCTTTAAGGATTGAAAAGTGTTTCTTCACTATGTTACAAATAGACTTATATTGGGCACTGTACTGTGTAACAAAGTAAACCCCTTCAAACCCCTTCCGCCTCACTAACCCTATAATAAATAGTATTAACCCCTAATCTGCCCTCCCTAACATTGCCGACACCTAACTTCAAACATTAACCCCTAATCTGCCGACTGGAGATTGAGCTCGCATTCTATTGGCTGTTCCGATCAGCCAATAGAATGCGAGCTCAATCTAATTGGCTGATTGGATCAGCCAATCGGATTGAACTTGATTCTGATTGGCTGATTCCATCAGCCAATCAGAATATTCCTACCTTAATTCCGATTGGCTGATAGAATCCTATCAGCCAATCGGAATTCGAGGGACGCCATCTTGGATGACGTCATTTAAAGGAACCGTCATTCGTCGTCTAGTCGTCAGAGAAGAAGGATGGATCCGCGATGGAGGTCTTCAAGATGGAGCCGGTCCTCATCGGATGAAGATAGAAGATGCCGCTCTGAAGAAGATGATTGCCGGTCCGGATCTACTCTTCTTCCCGGATAGGATGAAGACTTTGGACCCTCTTCTGGACTTCTTCAGCCGTCGGATGATGGATGTCTAGCCCCTGCTTGGGCTTGGATGAAGATTTTGGAGCCAGGACGGATCGGTGATACCTGGTGAGGTGAAGATAAGGTAGGAAGATCTTCAGGGGCTTAGTGTTAGGTTTATTTAAGGGGGGTTTGGGTTAGATTAGGGGTATGTGGGTGGTGGGTTGTAATGTTGGGGGGGGGGTATTGTATGTGTTTTTTTACAGGCAAAAGAGCTGAATTTCTTGGGGCATGCCCCGCAAAGGGCCCTGTTCAGGGCTGGTAAGGTAAAAGAGCTTTGAACTTTTATCATTTAGAATAGGGTAGGGCATTTTTTTATTTTGGGGGGCTTTGTTATTTTATTAGGGGGCTTAGAGTAGGTGTAATTAGTTTAAAATTGTTTTAATATTTTTCTAATGTTTGTAGATATTTTTTTATTTTTTGTAACTTAGTTCTTTTTTATTTTTTGTACTTTAGTTAGTTTATTTAATTGTATTTATTTGTAGATATTGTATTTAATTCATTTATTGATAGTGTAGTGTTAGGTTTAATTGTAGGTAATTGTAGGTATTTTATTTAATTTATTTATTGATAGTGTAGTGTTAGGTTTAATTGTAACTTAGGTTAGGATTTATTTTACAGGTAATTTTGTAATTATTTTAACTATTTTAGCTATTAAATAGTTCTTAACTATTTAATAGCTATTGTACCTGGTTAAAATAAATACAAAGTTACCTGTAAAATAAATATAAATTCTAAAATAGCTATAATATAATTATAATTTATATTGTAGCTATATTAGGATTTATTTTACAGGTAAGTATTTAGCTTTAAATAGGAATAATTTATTTAATAAGAGTTAATTAATTTCGTTAGATTAAAATTATATTTAATTTAGGGGGTTGTTAGTGTTAGGGTTAGACTTAGCTTTAGGGGTTAATACATTTATTAGAATAGCGATGAGCTCCAGTCGGCAGATTAGGGGTTAATGTTTGAAGTTAGTTGTTGGCGATGTTAGGGAGGGCAGATTAGGGGTTAATACTATTTATTATAGGGTTAGTGAGGCGGATTAGGGGTTAATAACTTTATTATAATAGCGGTGCGGTCCGCTCGGCAGATTAGGGGTTAATAAGTGTAGGCAGGTGGAGGCGACGTTGAGGGGGGCAGATTAGGGGTTAATAAATATAATATAGGGGTCTGCGGTGTTAGGGGCAGCAGATTAGGGCTACATAGCTATAATGTAGGTGGCGGCTCTTTGCGGTCGGCAGATTAGAGGTTAATTATTGTAGGTAGCTGGCGGCGACGTTGTGGGGGGCAGGTTAGGGGTTAATAAATATAATATAGGGGTCGGCGGTGTTAGGGGCAGCAGATTAGGGGTACATAAGTATAACGTAGGTGGCGGTCGGCAGATTAGGGGTTAAAAAAATGTAATCGAGTGTCGGCGATGTGGGGGGGCCTCGGTTTAGGGGTACATAGGTAGTTTATGGGTGTTAGTGTACTTTAGAGCACAGTAGTTAGGAGCTTTATGAACTAATGTTGACAGAACCCCTTATTCGTTCCAAATTATAGGACCAATATAGAGCCGTAATTATCTGAGTAAAAGGGGCAAATAAGCAAAAAACGGATACACAATAATATAAGCACTTCCGGGTCGGGTCATTTTTTGGCGCCAAATTCCCCTCTTTTGCCGCCAAAACTATGTTAATTCATAGGTTTGTGATACATAAAATAAAGCCACCAGCACTCACCCCTAGATAGTCTTGAAAAAGGCCTGTTAAAGAGGCCGAAACGCGTTGACATTTTTGGTGAGCATTATTTCTTTATTTCTTGCTTTTTGAAATTTTATTGCACTATGTTATTCTTTTGATTTACAGGGATTACAAGAGTTTATATTGAAAAGGAAGGTAAAACCATCTATCTCAAAGAGTTCATCGCCATCATTCATACGGAGTTAGCCACAAGGAGGATTATTCACTAATACTTAATTACTAAGACTTTCACCTGGATTATACTATATACACACTATTTATTATTATTCTTATATTTTTATTTTTTGTTTAACCGGATTTTATATTCTTCACTATTTTTGACACTTATTTTTGACACCTATTTTTAGGGGGTCCCCCACTTTTAATTTTAATAT
Organism: Bombina bombina; assembly: GCF_027579735.1. Classification (NCBI taxonomy): domain Eukaryota; kingdom Metazoa; phylum Chordata; class Amphibia; order Anura; family Bombinatoridae; genus Bombina; species Bombina bombina. The sequence goes on from NC_069501.1 coordinate 646,887,792, forward strand.
ACATTTTTTACATATTTTTATACAATTTTTTATAATTTTTACATCACTTTTTTCACACTTTTTTTCACAACCTCCCTCCAAGGGATTTTTTTCGATAGCTCTTTTTATCATCAGTTTATTTTTAACATTTGATTTTTTCACTGATTTTTTGACTGGTTACTTCCACTGGATTTATTTACTGGACTTTTCATAGACTTCAATTGACATATCTGGACTTTTTTATAATTCTGTATATCCCCGTAATTGGTGACATACCCTTATACCCTTTATTGTTTTTAGCAACCATTGTGTTTTTAGTATTTATCTGCTAGTACTGTGAAATTCCATTTTTCAAGTCTATTTTGTTACATGGATCCATGTTTTTAACTATATGTTGAATTAAATGTTTGATAATGTTTTATAATCACTGATGTATTTGTTAGATTTTTCCTTTGCCTTATAGTTGGCGCTCTTGGAATATTTGTGTTTTTTCTGTTGTTCTCACTAGGGTAAGCTAGATACCCTCTATCCAGGAGCTATAAGGAACCGGGCTGAGCGCTGTTAGATATCTTGTACTCTATCTATTTTGCTCACTTACCAGGGCTTCTATTGTATTATTTTTTTCTCTCGCTTTGTCCAGTCTAGATAGAAATTTTGCAGATTTGCCATGGTGACCTTTATAAATTGTGTTTAATTTTAGTTCTTCCCAAGCACTTTGATGTTAATGAATACATCTCTATCCAGTTTTGCTTGTTTATATCTATCCCATAGCTTTTTACTAGGCTCATTCATATATTTACGAAATACATTACGTACTTTACTAGACAACTAAGTCTCTCTAGCCTTGACCATTTTTTTTTTATTATCATATATGCTTTAATCTCACCTCTTAACCAGGCTTTAGCTGTTTTCCAGACGATCTCAACTTTTTCTCTATAGGATTTTTTAAAAATATTAAAAACTCTCCATTTTTGTATCAGCCAATTACAAAAATCCTCATTGTTTTATAAGAATTTAGGAAAGAAAAAATGAGTCCCTCCATTTCTTGGGCTTGGACTTAACCCGATTTCTAATGCAATGATCGCATGATCTGAAATACTTATGTCATATATTTTGGTTTTTACTGCTAGATTAAATAGTGAATTTGATACTAAAAATCTATCCTAGAAAGGGAGCCGAAAGCTTTCGAATCACACGTGAACATTTTGGTATCAGGGTGTTGTGTACGCCATATATTGTGCATCTTAAGATTTTTGCATACTTGTATGAATATTTTAGCCTTTTGTTTAGAGAAAGCAACAATTTTAGGGCTGATTTTCTCTAATTTAGTAGGTATTAAATTAAAATCACCTGCTAATATTACATTTTGTCCAATATATTCAGATAATCGAAAAATTAGATTGTTCCAAAAAATTACATCTGTTTTATTGGGGCCATATACATTACATACAATTAACTTAATTCCCTTAACCTGAAGTTCTATCAACCACCTTTCATCTGAGTCTATATCTACTTTAATAATATTATATGTCAGTTTTTTATTTATTAGTATTGCTACTCCCTTCTTTCTCCTGGAACAGTGGGTGGCAATCACCTCCCCAACCCATGTACATGTGTTTAACCACTTCTTCCAAGTTTAAGTGGGTTTCCTGTATAAGAGCTATATCAGGGTTGAGTTTCCCAAGTTGTCTCACTATTAACTTAATTTTGATTGGGGAGGTGATGCCTCCCACGTTCCAGGGGAGAGATCTAATATTCTTCTTTATCAGTAGTTACTATTAAACTTCATGTACAGGGAGAGAAAAAGAGACATGGGGGAGGAGGGAGAGAGAGAGAAAAAAAATCCAACAGACAAGCAAACACCAATTCAACCAAAATTTGCCAACACCTTGCATTAAATTTTTTTACTGTTTCTTAATTCAGGAGTCTCCCTTGAATTCATTGTATTTATAGACCTACACTCACTCCTGAGATATTTTTTTCCTATTGAAATAGTCTTTAGCTTCTGCTACATTACTCAGTTTTATAGGAATGTCCTCATCTTCAATCACAATTTTTGCATGATATAGAAGCTGAGTTTTATAGCCCATTTGTATTAGCTTAGTACAGTATGGGGCCATTTCCTTTCTCCTAGCGGCAGTGTCACTGGAATAATCTTGGAAGAGCCGAATTCTGCTTTCCCCCACTATCAAATTTTCTTTTTTCCTGTATAATCGCAGGATATTAATCTTATATTGGAAATCTAGGAATCTAACCATAATCGGTCTATTGAGATTTTTCCAGTGGCACTGCCTCTAAGCGGGCCCATCCTATGTGCTCTTTCTATCTTTAATGGGAGAGTCTTTTGCTCAACCCCTAACATTTGGGGTAGTATAAATGCAGCAAAGTAAAATATGTCTTTAAATTCATCTACTTCAGGGATACCTATAATCTTTAAATTATTTCGCCTGGAGCGGTCTTCCAGATCATCTATTCTAGCATTCAAGATTTTGTTTTTCTTTTCTAGTGTTGTTACTGTCTCTGACTGATTATTAAGCATATCCTCCAATACTGATATTCTGTCCTCTGCTTCTGTTAATCTACTAGCAAATTTTTCAGAGAATCAAATTGAGGTAGAAAAATATCTGAAAGTTGGTTCACCATTAATTGCATGTCTGTTTTGGTAATTACCCCCTCATTTTGTGTCTCACTCAGAGCCTCAGATAGCCGATGCTTCTTATCGTTGCTTTTCGGAGGCATGGTCTGGGAAGTAATATAAGTGTTGAAAAGGAACCTTTCCATGTGCTCTATAAATATATACGTGTATTATATCCAGTAATTGGGAGAGGGAAAAAAATCCTTTACTCTATGTGAGGGGAAAGTGAGGAGACGTGTTTGTGGGATCCTAACCCCAATAATAATTTAAAAAAAAATCTATATATGTATATATATCCATGTATTCGTGATAGTTAAATGACCATGTCCCTATCTATCAGATTAATTAGTACCCAACTAGCATCGACACAGTATCTTGCAAGCATAAATATACAGATTTCAGGATCGACTTTATTATCTCTTGCTGTGTGAGCCCTGATCTATATTTATCAGTAATACACTTATAACACTGGTTGTACCTTCTGGCACCAAGCATGTAAATAACTTAATTCCCCATGCCCTTGAACTTTTGCCTTTGCTATTATCCGCTTTCAGTACATTTATGGACTCCTGTAATTCTTGAAAGTTTATAATATATTTGCCTCTAGTCTGATCTGTGCATAACTTTTAGTGAGGATAGGCATCAAGAAAATAGAACCAATCACAAATACTTTATCTATAACAATTTAACTTTTTCAGGAAGTTGCCCATTTGAGTAGAACTAGGCTATCTTACAGTATTTAAGGCACTTATTGTGCTTTTTAATCGCCAGAACATGCATATAAATTAAACCCTGTATCCTTAACAACTTGCTTGTTATTATGTATCCTATATCTGCTTCAAGTTTCACAATATTGAATCTTATGTGAACCTCTATCCTACTACTTTAAACAGTTAGCCTTTCTGGGCCTTGTGCAAATTTTACATGTATCAAAGCATTAATAGAATACTTTTGTAGCAAACTCAATACAAATTTCCTGTTACCAGAACCTTGCAGCTAGGCTCTTCTCCTATATTATCAGCCCAACCATAGCTAGGTAATCAATATAGTGATAGATTTAGTAGCGTACTGTTCATAGCATATACAGATATATTATCAAAATTGTTATATGCTTAATTCACAGCCCAAGTTTCAAGCGTGAGGATATATGGATAGGAAAAACAAATAGGGAGTGAACAGTCCTCCATATACTCCACACTCAGCTGCTGACATACAATAACTAGCAGCAAAAGGAATATATCAAATTCTTCTTTAAAGTGTTGCTGCTTATGCCTATGCCTCTGTGTAGAAAAGGCATACAAGTCAGACGGTGCACCAGTTTTTCTTTTGGGACTTAGGTCACCCCATGCAGGCAATCCTGTATCAGCATCTATTAAACCCATCTTGGAGATAGAAAAAAAAAATATATGTTATATATTTTAAAATGGGATTATTACAATTGTTATTTACTCTATTACAAATCTGAATTGCATTTCCCATATCCATATATAAATATGTATACAGTCTAAGTATCAATTAAATCTTTGAGAATTATACAGTTCATATAGATGAATTTCTAACTTCTCTTTTTAAAATCAAGATTTAAATGCATATATGCTTTCAGCACTCAAAGGGTTAAACATGTCTCTCTGTTTTTCCCTGCTATTTCTTATTTGGAATGCCAGCTCGTCTGGGAGATGTATATTGGGGCTTAGGATGGGGCAATTTATCACATATATGCTAAGGGCTATTTCCTCTAAATATGTTTCTATATTCCCCTATTCTAACAGATGGACCTTCTGTTCTTTACAGGGGTTCCTGGGATCTAAGTAATGTATTTCTTTGGCTAAATTAATTTAGAGATTTCAATCTGGGAAGGCTATCCAACAATAATTCATTAGAAGTTATCTATCTTCTGAGACCGTGATCAAAGGCTCTTTAGATGTTACATTATCTCTTATAATTTGGGACCAATGTTTGTTTTTCTTTAGAAGTCCTGTCTATTTCTTTTGTTCTACAAGTCTGTAGTTGATAGCAAAAGGGAGGGGTTGATATCACCCATTCCAGTGTTTGTTCACAATGCAGCTAAATCAATTCATAGTAGACTTCACAGATACCCTGACATATATATGTATATATATATATATATATATATATATATATATATATATATATATACAACACACAGAGAAAACCCAGCACTCACTTACAAGCTCTCAGCTAAGATTTAAAAGCAAAAATGGAAAGGTTAGTCACCGCATCTGGCCAAATGGGACAAGCTCAGGTACCACGTCAAGGTCCTCTCCAATACCTGAGACCCTAAAACAGCCACACAATGCAAGCTTTCAAATCCAAACAAACTGAAAACAAGGGAAGGGTGCACAGGAATATGTAACCACCCTAGAAATATACAAAACACGGAAGGGAACTGCACTCTCATACCGGACCGGGTACACATCCCATGACCCTGCAACATGCTCAGCCCTGGGTGCCACTGGCACTCACAGGAAGCTGTGCTGTCCCCAGAGCCACAAGCAGTTAACCCCAGACAGGTCTGGGTGCAAGAACCATAGGGAAAATTACAAAACAAATTAATACAACACACAGAGAAAACCCAGCACTCACTTACAAGCTCTCAGCTAAGATTTAAAAGCAAAAATGGAAAGGTTAGTCACCGCATCTGGCCAAATGGGACAAGCTCAGGTACCACGTCAAGGTCCTCTCCAATACCTGAGACCCTAAAACAGCCACACAATGCAAGCTTTCAAATCCAAACAAACTGAAAACAAGGGAAGGGTGCACAGGAATATGTAACCACCCTAGAAATATACAAAACACGGAAGGGAACTGCACTCTCATACTGGACCGGGTACACATCCCATGACCCTGCAACATGCTCAGCCCTGGGTGCCACTGGCACTCACAGGAAGCTGTGCTGTCCCCAGAGCCACAAGCAGTTAACCCCAGACAGGTCTGGGTGCAAGAACCATAGGGAAAATTACAAAACAAATTAATACAACACACAGAGAAAACCCAGCACTCACTTACAAGCTCTCAGCTAAGATTTAAAAGCAAAAATGGAAAGGTTAGTCACCGCATCTGGCCAAATGGGACAAGCTCAGGTACCACGTCAAGGTCCTCTCCAATACCTGAGACCCTAAAACAGCCACACAATGCAAGCTTTCAAATACAAACAAACTGAAAACAAGGGAAGGGTGCACAGGAATATGTAACCACCCTAGAAATATACAAAACACGGAAGGGAACTGCACTCTCATACCGGACCGGGTACACATCCCATGACCCTGCAACATGCTCAGCCCTGGGTGCCACTGGCACTCACAGGAAGCTGTGCTGTCCCCAGAGCCACAAGCAGTTAACCCCAGACAGGTCTGGGTGCAAGAACCATAGGGAAAATTACAAAACAAATTAATACAACACACAGAGAAAACCCAGCACTCACTTACAAGCTCTCAGCTTAGATTTAAAAGCAAAAATGGAAAGGTTAGTCACCGCATCTGGCCAAATGGGACAAGCTCAGGTACCACGTCAAGGTCCTCTCCAATACCTGAGACCCTAAAACAGCCACACAATGCAAGCTTTCAAATCCAAACAAACTGAAAACAAGGGAAGGGTGCACAGGAATATGTAACCACCCTAGAAATATACAAAACACGGAAGGGAACTGCACTCTCATACCGGACCGGGTACACATCCCATGACCCTGCAACATGCTCAGCCCTGGGTGCCACTGGCACTCACAGGAAGCTGTGCTGTCCCCAGAGCCCCAAGCAGTTAACCCCAGACAGGTCTGGGTGCAAGAACCATAGGGAAAATTACAAAACAAATTAATACAACACACAGAGAAAACCCAGCACTCACTTACAAGCTCTCAGCTAAGATTTAAAAGCAAAAATGGAAAGGTTAGTCACCGCATCTGGCCAAATGGGACAAGCTCAGGTACCACGTCAAGGTCCTCTCCAATACCTGAGACCCTAAAACAGCCACACAATGCAAGCTTTCAAATCCAAACAAACTGAAAACAAGGGAAGGGTGCACAGGAATATGTAACCACCCTAGAAATATACAAAACACGGAAGGGAACTGCACTCTCATACCGGACCGGGTACACATCCCATGACCCTGCAACATGCTCAGCCCTGGGTGCCACTGGCACTCACAGGAAGCTGTGCTGTCCCCAGAGCCACAAGCAGTTAACCCCAGACAGGTCTGGGTGCAAGAACCATAGGGAAAATTACAAAACAAATTAATACAACACACAGAGAAAACCCAGCACTCACTTCCGTGTTTTGTATATTTCTAGGGTGGTTACATATTCCTGTGCACCCTTCCCTTGTTTTCAGTTTGTTTGGATTTGAAAGCTTGCATTGTGTGGCTGTTTTAGGGTCTCAGGTATTGGAGAGGACCTTGACGTGGTACCTGAGCTTGTCCCATTTGGCCAGATGCGGTGACTAACCTTTCCATTTTTGCTTTTAAATCTTAGCTGAGAGCTTGTAAGTGAGTGCTGGGTTTTCTCTGTGTGTTGTATTAATTTGTTTTGTAATTTTCCCTATGGCTCTTGCACCCAGACCTGTCTGGGGTTAACTGCTTGTGGCTCTGGGGACAGCACAGCTTCCTGTGAGTGCCAGTGGCACCCAGGGCTGAGCATGTTGCAGGGTCATGGGATGTGTACCCGGTCCGGTATGAGAGTGCAGTTCCCTTCCGTGTTTTGTATATTTCTAGGGTGGTTACATATTCCTGTGCACCCTTCCCTTGTTTTCAGTTTGTTTGTATTTGAAAGCTTGCATTGTGTGGCTGTTTTAGGGTCTCAGGTATTGGAGAGGACCTTGACGTGGTACCTGAGCTTGTCCCATTTGGCCAGATGCGGTGACTAACCTTTCCATTTTTGCTTTTAAATCTTAGCTGAGAGCTTGTAAGTGAGTGCTGGGTTTTCTCTGTGTGTTGTATTAATTTGTTTTGTAATTTTCCCTATGGTTCTTGCACCCAGACCTGTCTGGGGTTAACTGCTTGTGGCTCTGGGGACAGCACAGCTTCCTGTGAGTGCCAGTGGCACCCAGGGCTGAGCATGTTGCAGGGTCATGGGATGTGTACCCGGTCCGGTATGAGAGTGCAGTTACCTTCCGTGTTTTGTATATATATATATATATATATATATATATATATATATATATATATATGATTTATCATTTTATATTATCACCTCAACGTGTTTAATGTCTCTTTAAACAAAGATTAAATTCTTAAAAATTATAGAATGCTAGATTTAATAAGGCAGGGATATGAATATTGAGGTGTAAGAGACAGAGAACTTTAAAAAAAAATATGTTAAAATATTTTTTTTAAAAATAAGTTAAAGCTGTTAATTTTGATTTTGAAGATAAAAGGAAGTTTATTCCTGTTTAAAAAAGGGCCTTACTGTATTTTTTCCCTCTTAGGGCCAGATTACAAGTGAAGCCCAAAGTTTGTGTGCGAGCAATAAGGGGTTTATCGCAGATGTTTGTGCTTGTTGGGTTTACAGCTGATATTACAAGTTGAAAGTAAACTCAATCTCGAGTGCAATCATGATTTATGCTAGACTGATAACCATGACTTCAGAAAATAAAAAGTGTCACTAAACGCATCAAAAATACATTACAAAGTATAGATACACTCATAATAACATTATCAATTAAAATTATTAAAAATGTATATATATATATATATATATATATATATATATATATGGTACAGAAGAATGATGAGATAGGGGACAGAAATCCCTGACTCACTCTATAGCGCTACTATAAAGGTGTTTAAATACCCAAAATATCTTATAGGGCACCTCTATACAACAATCTAGCTGTGAAAAAACCTGCAGCCAATTCCTAAAATGCAGAGGAGTCCCTTCACACCTCTAATACAGTAAAAAATGAAAAACAAAGGATGAAGGATAGCGCAGATAAAACAGCTAGTATACACTGATGTTAATCAATAAAGGTATTTACAAAAAAGGTATAAACCTGTGATCAGTCATACCATGTAGGAAACAACTATGATAAAATATTTTATAATAAAATATAATCAAATATAAAAATATGATAAAAATATGTAGTAAGATACACAGTCCCAAAATATGATAAAAATTAAGTCAGAATAGCAATCTTCATCTTTTCCTGCATAACCTGGTTACCGGAATTGAAAGTTTCCATCCACTAAGAGAGCACGAGAATCAAGGGTGCGTGCCATATTTCTACATGAGCAGAAAGTGACATGGCCTTGAAGTCTTCGTATTGAGAGACCCACGATCAGCTTGATCCATACTACAGGAGGTGCCTAGCCCATCAGTGATATTGCTACATTCTTACCTCATAGGATTGAGGTTGCTGGAAGTAAGTGCACATCTAAAAGGGGAGAAATTGATGAAGATTGCTATTCTGACTTCATTTTATCATCTTTTGGGACTGTGTATCTTACTACATATTTTTATCATATTTTTATATTTGATTATATTTTATTATAAAATATTTTATCATAGTTGTTTCCTACATGGTATGACTGATCAGAAGTTTATACCTTTTATGTAAATACCTTTATTGATTAACATCAGTGTATACTAGCTGTTTCATCTGCGCTATCCTGCATACTTTGTTTTTCATATATATATATATATATATATATATATATATATATATATATATATATATATATATATATATGTCTATACATGTGTAAATATGTATTTTTGTGTATATATATATATATATATATATATATATATATATATATACTGTATATATCGGTATATATCGATAACTATATATAATTATATATATATATATATATATATATATATATATACTGTATATATATAGGTATAGATATATATTGTACAAAAATACCATCAGAATAGATATATGTAGAAATATGTATTTATGAATAAATAGAACATATTGTGCTATGTGAAGAACATTGGAATTTGAAATATTCATATTTTCATAATGGGCTAGCACACATAAGAATATGTGATCGGGTTTGCGTGAGAGTGGGGTGTTTTTTTCTTTATTGACTTCTAAGGGAAAATACATGAATGCGCACGTGGTATTCTAAGTTTGGATTTTTGCATTTTACGGGTTAGCATGAGAGCGAAAACAGTTTAATTTCAAGTCATAATATGAGCGCAAGCTTACTTCTAGTGCAATTAACACTCGGGCGGGAGTGTTAATTAGCCCTCCACTCGCAATCTGACCCTGAATGTGTTACCAATGACTTGTTATATCAGTTGCAGATTATTAAATGTATCGGAAATTGCTCCTTTATGTTTGTGTACTTAAAAAACAGTTTTTGCTCCTTGAAAACCTCAATTGTTCTTAAGAATATGCCTATTTAAATGGACTATGTCTGCAGGAAGGGTGTTCTATATGACTCTCTATATAAAAATGCCTCCTTATCTCATCTCTCTACATAAGCAATGGTCTCTTTATCTTATCTCTCTCACTAAGGGCTAAATTTTGCGCTCCTGTAAACGGCAAATTTGCTGTTTGCAGGAGCACAATAGTAAACCAGCCATTACAAGTGAGCTTGTGGTAGCAATTAACGCTCTGAAAATTATCGAGAGATTAGATCTCTGGTTAATTTTCTAAAAGTACACCAAATGTTGTCAAAATAGAGGGCTTTGTAGTTTTTTTTTTTTTTTTTAAATGTAGCATTTTTTTAATAAAAAAATAACTGCACTAGGCAGTTTTGGGGCTTTAAAGTTGGTTGGAGTGGGGTGTTAGAAAAAAAAATGGCACTGTCCCTTTACATTATGGTTTATGGGAACTGTGTGTTTCCATAGACCACAATGTAAATATATATGTGTATGATTTTATACATATATATTAAAGTGTTAATACGTGTATATACATAACGCAAATATATATATATTTGTATGCACTACTTACCCCATTTGCTGTTTGAGGTTCATTATAGGAGCCTATGGAAGTGCGCTCTAGTGACTGCAATGCTTCCTAGCAATGCGAACGCAAGCTCGTAATCGTATTGCGATTAACTTGTAATACCAGTGGACATTATCGTTAACAAATTGTGTAGGTGTGCAACAACTGGATTGAAGGAAAGATTTAAGCATTGAAACTAGAATGCCTGTCTGGCCCCTGTTCAATAACCCCATATTAATACAATACAATACTAAGACAAGGGTTAAGACTCAAACTAAGCTCATTTGAACAAATTGTTTAGGTGTACAACAACTGGACTGAAAGAAGGATTTAAGAATTGAAATTACAAGGCCTGGCTGGGGTCCATGTTGCAATAACCACATAGTTAAGTGTAAATGAACTAACTAACACTAACTTATTTTTTTAAAAGTGTTGTGACGGTGAGTGTATATACTACCATTCAATTAAAGCAAGTAAATAATCTGCCTGGCCTTTTCAAATTAAACATGAAAGCATAGAAGACTGATGAAAGAATAAACATTAAAACTTGGTTAACTGTAACATGACATTGGATTGTACTGAAAATTGTAAACATTTGAAGGTTTATTATTAGTGATGTCGCGAACATAAAAATAAAACCCACAGGGACTCTCTCTGGCCACAATAGTGATGGAAAAGTTGTTTAAAGGGGAATAACACCTGGACTGTGGCATGCCGGAGGGGGATCCATGGCAAAACTCCCATGGAAAATTACATAGTTGATGCAGAGTCTGGTTTTAATCCATAAAGGGCATAAATCACCTAACATTCCTAAATTGTTTGGAATAACGTGCTTTAAAACATCAGGTATGATGTTGTATCGATCAAGTAGTGTAAGGGTTACGCCCGCTTCACAGTGCGCAGTGTAGGTGATACACCTGCCCTGACCATGCTTTGCAGACCAGGTATCAGTGGTCAGATGGACCCTTGCCCCAACACTGTGTGCCAGACATGCCATTATAGCAGACTTATATGGCTTTGGCGTTGCTTTTTGGTAATTAGAAGGCTGCTAAATGCCACTGCGCACCACACGTGTTTTATGCCCAGCAGTGAAGGGGTTAATTAGGGAGCATGTAGGGAGCTTGTAGAGTTAATTTTAGCTTAAGTGTAGTGTAGTAGACAACCTAAAGTATTGATCTAGGCCCATTTTGGTATATTTAATGCCACCATTTCACCGCCAAATGCGATCAAATAAAAACAAAATTGTTCACTTTTTCACAAACTTTAGGTTTCTCACAGAAATTATTTACAAACAACTTATGCAATTATGGCATAAATGGTTGTAAATGCTTCTCTGGGATCCCCTTTGTTTAGAAATAGCAGACTTATATGGCTTTGGCATTGCTTTTTGGTAATTAGAAGGCTGCTAAATGCCACTGCGCACCACACGTGTTTTATACCCAGCAGTGAATGGGGTTAATTAGGGAGCATGTAGGCAGCTTGTAGAGTTAATTTTAGCTTAAGTGTAGTGTAGTAGAAAACCCAAAGTATTGATCTAGGCCCATTTTGGTATATTTCATGCCACCATTTCACCGCCAAATGCGATAAAAAAAAAAAAATTGTTCACTTTCTCACAAACTTTAGGTTTCTCACAGAAATTATTTACAAACAACTTATGCAATTATGGCATAAATGGCTGTAAATGCTTCTCTGGGATCCCCTTTGTTCAGAAATAGCAGACTTATATGGCTTTGGCGTTGCTTTTTGGTAATTAGAAGGCTGCTAAATACCACTGCGCACCACATGTGTTTTATGCCCAGCAGTGAAGGGGTTAATTAGGGAGCATGTAGGGAGCTTGTAGAGTTAATTTTAGCTTAAGTGTAGTGTAGTAGACAACCCAAAGTATTGATCTAGGCCCATTTTGGTATATTTCATGCCACCATTTCACCGCCAAATGCGATCAAATAAAAACAAAATTGTTCACTTTTTCACAAACTTTAGGTTCTCACAGAAATTATTTACAAACAACTTATGCAATTATGGCATAAATGGTTGTAAATGCTTCTCTGGGATCCCCTTTGTTCAGAAATAGCAGACTTATATGGCTTTGGCATTGCTTTTTGGTAATTAGAAGGCTGCTAAATGCCACTGCGCACCACACTTGTTTTATACCCAGCAGAGAAGGGGTTAATTAGGGAGCATGTAGGCAGCTTGTAGAGTTAATTTTTAGCTTAAGTGTAGTGTAGTAGACAACACAAAGTATTGATCTAGGCCCATTTTGGTATATTTCATGCCACCATTTCACCGCCAAATGCGATCAAATAAAAAAAATTGTTCACTTTCTCACAAACTTTAGGTTTCTCACAGAAATTATTTACAAACAACTTATGCAATTATGGCATAAATGGTTGTAAATGCTTCTCTGGGATCCCCTTTGTTCATAAATAGCAGACTTATATGGCTTTGGCTTTGCTTTTTGGTAATTAGAAGGCTGCTAAATACCACTGCGCACCACACGTGTTTTATGCCCAGCAGTGAAGGGGTTAATTAGGGAGCATGTAGGGAGCTTGTAGAGTTAATTTTAGCTTAAGTGTAGTGTAGTAGACAACCCAAAGTATTGATCTAGGCCCATTTGGTATATTTCATGCCACCATTTCACCGCCAAATGCGATCAAATAAAAAAAAATTGTTCACTTTCTCACAAACTTTAGGTTTCTCACAGAAATTATGTACAAACAACTTATGCAATTATGGCATAACTGGTTGTAAATGCTTCTCTTGGATCCCCTTTGTTCAGAAATAGCAGACTTATATGGCTTTGGCGTTGCTTTTTGGTAATTAGAAGGCTGCTAAATGCCACTGCGCACCACATGTGTTTTATGCCCAGCAGGGAAGGGGTTAATTAGGGAGCATGTAGGCAGCTTGTAGAGTTAATTTTAGCTTAAGTGTAGTGTAGTAGACAACCTAAAGTATTGATCTAGGCCCATTTTGGTATATTTAATGCCACCATTTCACCGCCAAATGCGATCAAATTAAAAAAAATTGTTCACTTTTTCACAAACTTTAGGTTTCTCACAAAAATTATTTACAAACAGCTTATGCAATTATGGCATAAATGGTTGTAAATGCTTCTCTGGGATTCCCTTTGTTCAGAAATAGCAGACTTATATGGCTTTGGCTTTGCTTTTTGTTAATAAGAAGGCTGCTAAATGCCACTGCGCACCACACGTGTTTTATGCCCAGCAGTGAAGGGGTTAATTAGGGAGCATGTAGGCAGCTTGTAGAGTTAATTTTAGCTTAAGTGTAGTGTAGTAGACTACCCAAAGTATTTATCTAGGCCCATTTTGTTATATTTCATGCCACCATTTCACCGCCAAATGCGATCAAATTTTAAAAAAACTTTTAGGTTTCTCGCTGAAATTATTTACAAACAGCTTGTGCAATTATGGCACAAATGGTTGTAAATGCTTCTCTGGGATCCCCTTTGTTCAGAAATAGCAGACATATATGACTTTGGCGTTGCTTTCTGGTAATTAAAAGGCCGCTAAATGCTGCTGTGCATCACACGTGTATTATGGCTAGCAGTGAAGGGGTTAATTAGGTAGTTTGTAGGGAGCTTGCAGGGTTAATTTTAGCTTTAGTGTAGAGATCAGCCTCCCACCTGACACATCAGACCCCCTGATCCCTCCCAAACAGCTCCCTTCCCTCCCCCACCCCACAATTGTCCCCGCCATCTTAAGTACTGGCAGAAAGTCTGCCAGTACTAAAATAAAAGGTTTTTAATTTTTGTTTATTTTTTTTAGCATATTTACATATGCTGTGGTGTAGCATGCCCCCATCCTCCCTGATCCCCCCAAAAACAGCTCTCTAACCCTCCCCATCTGCCTTATTGGCGGCCATCTTGGGTACTGGCAGCTGTCTGCTATTATTTCACAGTCAAAAAAGTGTTGTTTTTTTTTTAAATGTACACTACTGTTACACCAGATATGAGTGGTGGCACTGGGCAAGTGGACACAGTATACGCTGTGAGCCTGACAAACACGCTGGCAGGCAGGCAACTGCAATTAGATTACACAGGAAAAAAAAAAAAAGCAGACTGATGTTCTAGCCCTAAAAAGGGCTTTTTGGGGTGCTGTCCTTACAGCAGAGATCAGATGAGTCCTTCAGGACTGTAGTGGACACTGAATACACTAGCCTAGCTATCGATTTCCCTATTAAATCAGCAGCAGCTACACTGTCCATCCTCTCACTAAGAATGCAGCTTCCGAATGAATCTAAAATGGATGCTGTCCAGGAGGTGTGAGGGTCTGGGAGGGAGGGTCTGCTGCTGATTGGCTGTAATGTGTTCTGACTGTGAGGTACAGGGGGGTCAAATGATGATGAATAGGGGGTGGACCGAACATCACATATGTTCGCCGTCCGCGGCGAACGCGAACATGCTATGTTTGCCGGGAACTATTCACCGGCGAACTTTTCGCGACATCACTATTTATTTTACCAATTGTAATTGTAATTCTCTTTTCTTCACTAGATATTAAGCTGCAGAATTCTGTGCAACTTACATATCCCATATTGTTTTAGAAATTAACGTAGTGAGATACTTTAGAAATATAATACATATTAGGTCCCCAACATAATTATTCCTAATAAACAGGAGGAAATAAGTTTTTTCCTTTTTATACTAATTAATAGGGTGGGGGGTGCTCAATATCCTGGATAAATATAGAAATATTATGTAGAGAAAAATGGATATAACAGAGCACTCAAATGGTACTAATAATAAATGGTTCTATATGATGAGTTTGCAGGATAGGGTAATATATAAAACGTAACTTTTAATATTTGTTAAAATTAAAATATATTGTGACAAACATTCACACAATCAGGTGTATATAAAAACATTTAAAATAAATGATAAATGCTGAGATACCGGGTATTAACCATTAACAGTGTGTTAAGTGGGTAGGTCTGGCAAGGAAGCACCATAAAATGCTCACGGATTGCACGGAAACTAGTCTAAAAAGAGGATTGACCTCACACAAAATTAACTGACTGGTGCAATACTGGAGCGGTGCTATCACTTGTCAGAATCCCACACGAATGAATTAGCTCAAATAAAGTTACAATCAAGCTCCTATAATTATACTGGGCTGTAGTGAGCCTGTTCACAACTCAACAGCCAGAAACAGATACCAACGAAATAACTTGTGTGTCAATATCTAATATCACTGTTGCGGTATTTAACACACTAACAAATCAACACTCAGCATTTATCGGAGCGCCTCATGTTACAGTTTTACTTTATAGATTACTGTACACTGTAAACCAACATCCTGGATGGTTATCATATACTTCTTACATTAAACTTAAATACAAGAAGCAAGCCACAGAAGAGGAAAACAAATATATATATAAAAAATAATGATAAAGAAAAAGAAAAGTCCCATCTTGTCTCTTCCACTTGGAGTCCTCCTATTCTAAACTTAAATTAGGTACAAACAATATACTAACAAAAATGAGATCCCCATCTGGTCAAGATCTATCCAGTACTGAGGTAACTCACCCTCAAGAATAAGAGAAAGAAAACCCAGAGAATTCTTGAATCTCTCTATAAATTGGTATTGTAAAGGTAATGGCAGGCAGTAATAAGATTTTTCAACTTTGCAAAAAAAGCTCTGAACTGTGAATCAATATTTAGTTTAGGGCCATGTGATTCAATTGTCATTTGAAGAGTTAGTATACTGGCTAATTCAGTAATAGTAGGGACCTTTGCAGTTTTCCATTCCCTTAATAATTGATTTCTGACAGCCAGAATAGTAAAATTGATAAAGAGTTGGTCCCCTTTAATGCTCCTATCTGAATCAAAAAGAAAAACATGTGGCAAAGTAATGTTCATTTTTTTTTTTTTTAAATCTTTCCAAATATTTATTTTATTGAGGTATTTAGGCAAACTTTCATTACAAATATAATTTGCCACAGTACACCAGAAGCATATATGATAACAAAATTTGTACTTAAAATGAAGTAATTCACAGAATAGAGATGGTTAAGTTAGAATATACACATCAAATAAAACAAAACGCCATATGCATAGTACAGCAAACATACCCAGAAATAGTCTGTAAAACAAGAAATGAAAGGCAAGTACAACCTAAACCTCTTTTTATACATTTATAAAACCTCCTAAAGTTATAAAAGGTCACTCTTGGACCCGCATCCAATATCTAGTATAGTTGGAGGTAAGCTAAAGTAATTTCACATTTTATATACCTCCCAAACACAGTATAAAATACACAAGACCTATAATAATAGGACTTAGATGACTGGAGGTGAGTAGAACTAATATAAATGATAGATAATTTCTTACGTGATAATGTATATACTCTTTAAACCAACTAAATACGTAAGTACTGATAAATATACCGTAGAACAGTGCCACACTCACGACATTGAAATATATGCATAACAAACACCACACTACCGCTTATCACTACATGAGGTGTATATAATAATTTAAACAAATGCCTCATGTCAAAAGCTATATATACAGTTTAACATTTTAATTGCTGGTGACTAGCAGGGTGTAGTAATATATTAGGGGCTGTCAGCTGACATCTAACAGACAAACTATATAGGTACACCTACAATTATCGCACTGCGTAAATATATGTTGTACTGTGTAAGAGTGGATCATAAACACTAGGCATGTCTATTGTCACATCACTTAAACTAACTAGTAACATTAAACAGCCTCCGATATCAATAGTCAAGTCCTACATTAAGTTACAATTACATAAAAACTAAAGGAAGACAGTAAACATTGAATTTGAATGACCCATACTTTTCCCACAAACTAATCTATCGTGCTTAAGGGTAACCCACATATTCACAAACAGACATATCCTCCCCCAGCCACATTAGAGCAATAACAAGCTTGTCAATATAACACATACAATGAACTTCTCTACTTATTTAACACATAAAATTATTATTTCTGAGCCCTAGTCAAGTCTGTCAATAAGGTAACAAAAGTGACCAGCATAGACCCACAAACTTCCTCCAATACTGATCTTAGCCCGAAACATACTACCCTATGCCACATCTAGGAGTTAAACCGTTCAGAGGCCTCCCTAAGCTCCGGCCAACTATAGCAGTCTGCTCTTGATGTAAAGCGCCACAGTTTAATGGTGAGTTATCTAAGTTCCCCCTGTAAGCTCTGGATTCCTGACCCAAATTGACCTCTCTGCTGGCTCGTATACTGCCGCATCCATCTCCGACATTCAGCAGCTTCCAATTCTGCACCAGGACTCCTGGGTTCTAGAGTCACATGGCAACTAGAGTATTTGGACGTCCCAATCCCTCCATACTGAGGTCCCTTGTCATCTCTCTTTGCCCCATCGACCGGCCGCATCGATGGAGGAAGCTGGCTACATTAATTCATCCCAAGGGTGTCCAGATCAAAAGCAAAGTCCCGTGTGTACTCCAGGCAGGTGTTGCATGGCTGTGCAGCTTCAGTAACCTCCAGTATAACAATCCTACTCCAGAGACTAGCGTTAACATTCTCCGGTACTGCTGCTGCTGTCAGGTCATGCCGCGGTGATAGGGGCTCTGCTAAACTGCGTGGCACAGAATCCTCCTCACCATAACCCTGTCCTTCTCTAAGGCTCTCTGACAAAAAAGCAAACTGTGCCGCCATCTTGCAGGAGATTTGTTGCAATAACAGTATGATATCTGCCTCCATATTGGTATACACAGTAATCACCAAATCACAAATTTGCTGTAGGTTTCGTAATCTTAGTTATAAGAGTGGTATTGTAGCTGTAGAGCATGGCACATATAGCAGACCAAAGCTGCTCTTACCCGGCCTCAAATTTGACCGGGGGGGGGTAATGATGTTCTGGTGTAGGCCACCGCCAACTGTCTCAGTCAATTCCGACCTTACAAGGTCTTAGTTAAAGTATAAGTAATGTTAATTTTATTCTCAAGATGTTTATTCAGCCATTTAAAGCATCAACTAGTTTGTATATTTTTGGAAAATTTATACAACCTATATGGAGTGAAATAGTAGTTGTTCAACAGTTTTATTTGAGATTCCCGCCAACTTATAATAGTGGTAGCTTGCTCTGAAAGGCGAATACTTTTTACAATGTCCTGTTCCAATATATTCGGGAATAGTCTAGATATATTAATTTTAAATTGTCTTATATTATTTTGACCAGACTTAATAATCGGGGATCTATACCAGTAAGAAATTGTTCATCTACCTGCCTCATATAGGTTGATTCCACTAGGGATCTCCTTAGCACTCCAGTCAAGTCAACTTGTTCTAATTAGTTGCGTGGCGTAACTTCTTATCTGTAAATAAGCATAAAAATTCTTCACCGGGGAGGCGGAGCTTAGCCACGCTGGACGATGGCTGCATTTTGCTAGAGCTCCTATCTCCCTTCCCGGCAAAAACAGCTCCAAAAGCATGTAATAGCTTCTAAATTACCCCCTATCCCCCCCGTTGGATTTCCTGAAGCTCCCCCAACCCTTTCAATGCTGCTATCTAACCAAATATAAAGGTGATAGTAATTTATCAGTGCCGGAGGTATGAGGGACTAACTGCGGATAGCTCCCACACGATATCATCAGCTAAAACTTCTTGGATCCCCCGCCAGCACATACCCCAAATTCCCCATCAGCCTGGATCACCTCAAGACTGTGAAAAGCCTTCAACACCGGACGTCGGACAACTCACTTCAAATTGGGGCATGCTGAACTAGCCGCGGATCTCCCGGTCGCCATCTTGCTCCCACGTGGCCGCCTGCAATCACTTCTCCTCCGCTCGCCCACAAGACGGAACGGGTCAGGAAAGCCCTGGAGATAACCTGAGACACAGCAGTGAGTACCCTAGCAGCAAAATCACACCGGGGGCCCGCATCACCAGACCGGGGACTCGTTCTCCCAGACATAACAACAATAGGCTCGGTGTGAGATAGTGAGAAGTTTACACACTGAGACGGGGGGATCCTTGAACTCACACTTAAAATAAGTAATCTAACCTTGGGGACTTATATTATTCCGGCAACCTAAGCTAACTACCCCCCTCACTACCAAGAACCCACAACTCTAGACCAGGGGCATAACTTTCATCTGCATCACATACAGTGCCACCGGACACCCTCATTCCCCCTACAGCAATCCTAGAACGATACTATCCCACAGCTTCTCATATATTTACAATCCAAAATTAAAACAGAGGTCTGCAGCTGTCTGCTCTTGCAAAAAAGATATTGATTGGTTTGCAGCCTGAACTGACTGCTCCCTGTTACCAATGTGATGCCTTGCAAAAAGAATAATAAAACAGATAAACCTGCTGCAAATAAAACCCTAAACCACTACCTCAAACCTGTGGAGACCCACATACAAACTGCTACAGCAGATAAGCCACCCTCTCCCATACCTGGGCCCCTACAAATGCAATCAGAGGAGAATCCCACAGACATGTACCTAACAAAAAAGGACATTACACATCTTTCCTCAAAAGAGGATATCAAGGAAGTCATGCAGGAGATGAGAAGTCTGTTTGGAGACCTCCGCAGGGACATAGGGGCACTTGATCAGAGGGTAGTCACCTTGGAAGAAAAACAAGCATCTACAGAAAAAAAGGTTCAGACAAACACTACACAACTAACTGAACAATCCCACCAGATCAACACTCTGGCGGACAAACTAGAAGACCTAGAAAATAGGTGCCGACGCAGTAACCTGCGTATAAGAGGAGTCTCAGAGACTGTTTTCCCCCCTGCCATAGAGGGCTACTTACAAGCATTATTTAAAATCATAAAAGATGATCCAGCTGCAGATGACATCCCTATTGAGAGAGCTCACAGAGCTATTAGACCTAAACCACCCCCAAAGGCACCACCAAGGGACATCATAGTCAAATTCCTGCGATACAAAGACAAAGAGGACCTTCTCCGCTGCGCAAGGGCCAAACATCCAATCTATCACGCAGGAGAGGAAATCTCTTTATTTGCTGACCTCTCTCAAGCTACTTTACAAAAAAGGAGAGAATTGTCCCCCTTACCACAGCATTAAGGAGACACAAAATCCAGTATAGATGGGGCTTTCCTGTATCCCTCATAGTCTCCTACAACAATAAATCAGCTACCTTTAGACCTGGGGACGACCTTGACTCCTTTTGCAAAGACCTCTCATTTCCATTTGTTCTAAAAGAGGTCAGCGGGCCAGCCCCCTGCTTACCAGAAAACCATGGACCTCGTCAAGCCTCTATACATTAGTCTGCATCAAATTAAGAGGCCCTTTTGAACTCTATGACAACTCCCCCTATTACCACCGACCTCCTCCGCACGAGAATTCACCACCCAGTGATATTGGAAGAAACTGGGAACAGGGGAAAACATAAGAAGAAAAGAAATAGAAGAATGTTGGAGAAATAGAAAAATAATAAAGTTTAAAGTGACTGAACTCGCCTCCACACTCCTGCCTGTCAGTGAAGCCTGAGCTTCAAAGTTTATGTTTCTGGACTCCCTCGCAGGACAATGCGGGGCCCTCCCTGCAAGTGAATATGTATCCTTTTTTGCACTAAGAACTATTTGCTGTGCCACCAAAGCTTTTTGTTATGTATTTAATATGTTCTTGATTCTGTTCCCTCAACAGCAGTGTTGGTAATATTGTTCTTAATGTTTGATCTTTATATATGTTCAAATGGTTACATTTGTTATGGTTTTTTGGACCTCTCTGAGGCCTACACCACTCCACACTGGGGTTGAGAGGTAGGATGTGATTTATTGTAAACATGACCCAGATAGTTAAATAGGCCTTTCCAATCTCCTCTCTCCCTTCCTCCCTCCTCCCCTCTCCCCCCTACCCTTTCATCCCTCCGCCCCCCCCCATCCCATTTTCCCTCCCAATTACTCCCTTCATCCCCTCTCCCTCCCTCTCCTATCCACCTCCCCTATTCCCTCGAACCTAGAAAAGAAACATACAAGAATGGGAGCTCAATACTGCTCCAGCCTACTCGAAATGTCTTATTAAAATTGATTAGCAGTAACCTAGATTCCTACATTCTATTATGACAGTTGAAATGTTGTTTGTATACATGTATAACCAGTTTTGTTTGTTGAGAGCATCCCAGACCCCTCCAGGGCCTGTTCTGCTTAGTATGGAGGGGGAACAGTGGACTAGTTTTTAATCCTGCCTACATGAGACAGAAGAAAGGGGCGATTCCTGCCCTCCTCCACTCTACTCTCCCCTCCCTTAACACCACCCATTTCCTTCTGTTCATAATCTCCCCCTTCTTTCCCCTACATTCTTTGCCCTCCCTCCCTTTCCCCTACCTCCCTTCCCCTTCCAACCTCGTCTATCATCCTCCCCCTTTCAAATTACTATAAGTGACATGCTTTTGGAACCAATGATTAATCAACCCTATCCCTTTACAAGCCGGACAGAGAGATACCCCCTCCAGGTGTCTTCACTTTCTATTTTCTTCCTTGTACTCTTAACAAGTGTTCTTCTTCCACACTTCTTTCTTTTTTTTCCTTTTTTCTTTCTTTTTCTTACCCTCTGACCCCCCCCCCCCCACTTTCTCGTGACCTCTGAGTGCTCTATCTCATCTAAATCTTCCTCCTCATCACTTACCTACATACCCCTTATCACCTTAATCCTTCCCCCCCCCCTTTTTTTTTTTTTTTCTTTCCCCCTCCCCCCCCCCCCACTAGCACGGAACCCAACCATGGCGGATAAACTGAGCAGATTTCAAGAACATAACTTGTTAATTACTACTATCAATGTCAAAGGCCTTAACAGTCCTGGTAAACGGTCTATAGCATGTAGGGAGTTTTCTAGATTAGGGAGCCAGATCCTTATGGTTCAGGAAACTCACTTTCAGAAAGGTAAGGAACCTAAATGGAATACCCCACAGTATCCCATCACCAGTTTTGCTTTAGGACCCCATAAGAAGGGAGGGGTAGGTGTCCTGATCCATAGAATACTCCCCTTCCAGGTTGCACAAATTGATAAAGACCCCGAGGGACGTTATATTCTTATGATAGGTCAACTATACGGCCAACAACTATCATTGCTGAACATCTACGCCCCAAACCAGGAGCACACCACCTTTTTTAGAAAGATCTCAAACTTGATCTTAGACAAGGTCAAGGGGACTTTATTCCTGGGGGGGGGACTTCAACCTGGCCTTTGACCCAGGGCTGGACTCCTCTAGAGGAGTCTCATCTGTCCCTAGGTCTAAATTGAAAACAATAAAGCAACTATTTCACAATCTACACCTGCATGACACATGGAGGACCTTACATCCACAAACCAGAGACTACTCTTACTATTCACCCCCTCACAATTGCTACACTAGGATAGATCATATCTTCACTGATGCCGACGGCTTATCATTGACTACACAATGTGAGATTGGCCAAATAACCTGGACTGATCATGCACCAGTCACTTGTTCAGTTCAGTGGCCTGACCTCCCTATAACATCCAAAATTTGGAGACTGGACGATACCCTCTTAGAAGACCCCATTGCGCTTGCAGACCTGAAAAAGGAGGTTGTGGAGTACTTTTTGCTCAATGGCAACTCGACAGCTTCGCTTCAATGCGAATGGGAAGCCCATAAATCCGTCATGAGGGGTATATTCATCAAGCGTAAAGCTAAGATTATTAGGCAAGCTAGAGAGAAGCACACAAACCTTCTGCATAGAGTAGGAACTCTAGAAGCTGCTCATAAACGCAACACTGCTAGTGACACCCTTAGAGACGACTTGTTTAAAGCTAGAGCAGAGTTAAAGGCGCATCTGATAACAATACACCAGCGTAATGCTCTCCACCTGAGGCAACACTACTATGAGGGAGGGGACAAACCAGGCAAGGTTTTGGCTAGATGTTTGAGGAGAAAACAGTTATCCTCTTATATTCACAGCCTCCAATCCTCGGAGGGTCATTTAATAAAAAGCAATAAAAACATACACAACCTCATGGCACCGGGAACTGAACCAAGACATTGATCCTGAAAAGTGGTTAAGAGCATTTAAGCTCATTAAGTGCTCCTCGGTTTCGGCAAAAGTACAAGAAATTCACCTTAAGCTTACTAGCCGATGGTATTTGACACCATTAAGATTGAGCAAGATGTTCCCCGGCACGACCAACACTTGTTGGAGAGGGTGTGGGGAAGTGGGTTCTCTCCTCCATATCTGGTGGAGTTGTTCCCGCTTGACTTGTTACTGGAGGGCGGTGTTCCAGGCTATGTCGGACGTGCTGGGAACAGCGGTTCCGCAAGTGCCTGAGACATTAATATTCTGCTCTGTACCCCAACTAACAGCAAGGGGCAAAAGAGCTCTGTTTCTGCTTATGTTGACAGCGGCCAAAAAGATCATTCCAAAATACTGGAAAACACAAACAATCCCCTCAGAACAGGAATGGCGGAGTCAAGTGGAGGATCTGCTATTGCTAGAGAGATACCATTATCTGAAAGTCCACAAATTAGATATTCATGAACTTTTAGTAGCATACTGGAACAAAACCATATAGCGATGTTGACCACTTAGTTGGGGACCGGGGTCTTCTCCTATGTGAGGTGACCCCGCTCCAGGGCTCGCCATACCTCCTTCCCCTTCGTCATTAATTTTTTTTTTTTTTCCCTCTCCCCTCCTCTCCCCCCCTCCCCCTCTCCTCTTCATTCCTTCTATTCTAATGCTTTCTCTCTTTCACTCTCCGGAACCTTCCGGCCACCACTCTTATATGTACATACAATGTTATACATTCGTCTTGAATGAAAAAAGGAAAATGAGGTTTCACCTCTCAGATAGGGTCCGAAAGAGACCATTCACTCACGATAAATTTCCTAAACGACAAGGACTACCATGGGCTGAAGATTAAGTCTCACTATTGTATAGCTGGATTGTTATAACTCTCAGTTCGCAATATCTTTAAAACTATGTACTAATCATTGTCAATGGAACTATTGTGTCATTATTGTGTATTGATGTTTGTTTCAACTTTTTTGATTTGTTTGGTGAACCTTAATAAAAAAATTTAATAAAAAAAAATAAAAAAAAAAAATTCTTCACCGGAAGAACATATTTAACTGAGAGTTCTGCGTATGATTGAAGAGTCTTATTATTATCCTGGAGAAGATGGGAGATATAGACAAGTCCCTTCTCCTTCCATTCTTGAAAAACCACATCCCGTAATCCTGGTAAAAAATCCCGGATTACCTGTAATAGGTAAGAGTTGAGAGGATCTAAAAAAAAAAGTAGTAATTATACATTTTAACTATTATTTAATTGAACATCAACTGAAAGCCTGTAAGCACCAGGAGTTATGCAAAATATGGGCTGGACACCCAACCCCTAAAATTGATCTTCCCAATTTACATATTTTTTTTTTTTTTTTATTGAGGTTGGTAAAAAAAAAAGGCATACAACAAATAAAGGAATACAATAAGATATTACAGTAAAATCAGTTTAAAGTTAACAATAGATTTATTATCAGTTCTGCCTAAAATAAGGTATATATAGCTGAACTTAGCTTCCTATGCAACGGCCCAGTTGGACCTCCAGGATCCCACGCAGGTAGGTAGATCAGAGAGTCTCCCCAGTCGGGTAATGTGGTACTTGCCATCGCTTGAAGGTGCAACAGTTCTCCTGTCTCAGATTGCTTCAGAGGATAGCGTGCAATCGGGGATCCTTCGGGTGAACATAAATCAGCTGGTTGGCTCAGTGAAAGGGCTCTCAGACTACCCACCGCATCCCCATAGTCAGTCCGCGGCACCGCAGCAACCCTCACTGGTTTCTCCTCTGTCAGTGCAGGTGCCATGGTGCTGGATTCAGTTGGCTTCTCACTACTGTTCTGTGTAGAGGCATAGCACTGAGGTTCCAACATGCTAGCGAACTTGTGTTCCGGCAGAACAGGCTTAGTGTGGAGTACTGTTCATGGCACTTGATTGGGCTTAGGCTTAGCTGCAGTATATGTAGAAACCGGAGCAGCGGGAATTAGAGTAGGCAAAGACAGCGTTACCCCATCCTTGTTAGTAAGCTCCCTCTTGGGATCTTCTTTTCTGACAAAGCCGTTTTGAGGCTGTTGGTTGGAGTCAATGCTATTTTCCCAAGCAGTCATTAATGCACACCCCAAGCGCAAGAAGTGCTCTTCCAGGAGTTCCTTAATCTGTCTAAAGAGAATAGAGTTGTCAGGCTCCATTTGACAAACACGGTAGTAGTTCTCCACAATAAATGCTGCGATTGCAGTGTTGAAAGAGGTAGCACTGCTCCTTAACGACAGGTTAACAAAGAACCCGCCGGGGGGTCTAGGTGATGGTAAAGTCCTCAATATGTCCTAGTAGTCCGGGTAGATTTAGAAAAACCTGTAGCCACGAGGGAAGAAAGATGGCCGCCGCTTGTATAAGTGCAGAGTAGAGCCCCGATCCTGATTAAAAAAAAATCATCTGAGAGTAAATTTGGCTTACACCAGCAGTTAGGCGAGAGTCCAAGGTGTGTCCAAAGAATTTTTCAGAATTTATCACTTTGAAAAACAATGGATAAAGGTGTATATTGGAGAAATTGGATCAGAGCAGCAAGATTATGCGGCCATTTCCATGGGCTCCAGACTCCGCCCCACCAATTTACATTTGCTTAAAGTGTTGTTTTCACCTCTTCTTGCCAAGCCTCCAAAATCGTTTTTTGTAATGTCCCTCCAATTGGCATCTGTACTCACACCAGCAAAGTCACATTTTGCAAGGCTTTCCTTCAGATTTAGTCTTAGCACTTGAAAATGCTTTAGCTATTTTAGAGTCACTGAACATTTTTTAAAACAATTTACTGGTACAAGTGGTAGAATTGTATGAGTGATGTTGTTTCACTGAATGGAAAGCAAACGTTGCCTCTACTGCAGCTATTTTCCTTTCTTCAGTTTTGTTAGTTGAATATGGCATTTAAAGAAAGCATTAGAAATACTATTACAAATATATAAATTCAAATTTTTCAAATTCGAATATTGCATAATTCGATTCGAATTATTAGAAAAATTCTAATCGAAATTACATTTAAAGAAAGTATTAGAAATACTACTACAGTAAACTAATATTAGATTGTTGTACAAATATTTGAAATTCGAAATGAATGAATGTGTTAAAATTCGTTTCATTTTTGGAATGTTGCAAAACATTTGCCTATCCCTATCAAGAATGTGGTTTTTTTTTAAATTGTATTTTTGTTTGTTTCTCTGCATTTGTTTCTCTTGTTTCTATAGCATGAGTGGCACTTTGCTGCTTCTCTCTAAGCCAACTATGCACCTCTGCTTGTGTGACTACCAGCTGCTTAATCTGGGTATTTTATTTTTAGCACCAGTTCCTGCAAAGCTGCAAAGTAACCTTGCAAGTGTAGCAGATTGGTCACAGCAGTCACTCTGTTTGTTTCATGGTGAACAGCTACAGACTGAACCAGAGCTGTAATAACCTCAGGGGCAGATCCAGAGCCCAACATCAGGAGGGGCAATGTGACGTATTATCTTGTTGCAACATGGCCCCACCCCCAATCATGCTCCACCTTACCATGTCCACACATACATGAAACACTTATGGAAGTAAAGGCTATTGCTTTAAATCATTGAGTCTAGTGTATCTGTGCTGTATTCTATCAGTAGGGGTATAAATATATAAAAATGTATATAAAAATATATAAAACAATTAAAATTATGGGGAGGCGAAAAGTGAGTTTAAAATCCTCCACTAAATACAAAATATAGAGAAAATAACTCATTGTGTAAATCATTTACAATTTTAAACAAGTCAGAAGACTTGCTTTAAACCCAGAAACTCTCTGACTACACTGTTTTCAATGCAGCAAAGGAATCTGGGTACAATATGCAAATAAGGTTCACAATGACTCACCTTTTTACTTTGGCCTGCTTTTTAAAGACAGACTTCCCTTTATGCCATAGCACTGCTGCATTACACAGCTTTTATGCTTAGCTAGGGTTAGTACAGTGATTCTAACCAATCCCAGGACAGCTGTTTTGTGGTTTTGCCACTCATCAGCTGGGAGTAGGTTAAATCACTGCTTGGTAAAGTTCATTTCTGGGGGAAATTCAACAACAATTAAAATTATGGGGAGGCGAAAAGTGAGTTTAAAATCCTCCACTAAATACAAAAAATAGAGAAAATAACTCATTGTGTAAATCATTTACAATTCTAAACAAGTCAGAAGACTTGCTTTAAACCCAGAAACTCTCTGACTACACTGTTTCCAATGCAGCAAAAGAATCTGGGTAAGATATGCAAATGAGGTTCACAATGACTCACCTTTTTACTTTTAGCCTGCTTTTTAACCCTTTCGTGACAGGGTTAAAGTGCCTACATCGGAACACCTGTTCCGATGTAGACAAATTGAAACTACGCGATCGTACATACGATCGCGAGATTTCAATTATTGGATCGCATCTGGGGGGCGTCCCTACAACCCTAGGAACGCCCTCCAGACCGCGATCAAGTCCTTGAAGCACAGAAGGCTTCAGGACAGCCGTTTGTTATTACGTTCTATTCCATCATAACGGCTTTAAAGCCCAGTGTAAATATGACGGAATAGAACGGCATAACGGCGTTAAAAGGTTAAAGACAGACTTCCCTTTATGCCATAGCACTGCTGCATTACACAGCTTTTATGCTTAACTAGGGTTAGTAAAGTGATTCTAACCAATCCCAGGACAGCTGTTTCGTGTTTCGTGGATTGGTTAGAATCACTGTACTAACCCTAGCTAAGCATAAAAGCTGTGTAATGCAGCAGTGCTATGGCATAAAGGGAAGTCTGTCTTTAAAAAGCAGGCTAAAAGTAAAAAGGTGAGTCATTGTGAACCTCATTTGCATATCTTACCCAGATTCCTTTGCTGCATTGGAAACAGTGTAGTCAGAGAGTTTCTGGGTTTAAAGCAAGTCTTCTGACTTGTTTAGAATTGTAAATGATTTACACAATTAGTTATTTTCTCTATATTTTGTATTTAGTGGAGGATTTTAAACTCACTTTTCACCTCCCCATAATTTTAATTGTTGTTGAATTTCCCCCAGAAATGAACTTTACCAAGCAGTGATTCAACCTACTCCCAGCTGATGAGTGGCAAAACCACGAAACAGCTGTCCTGGGATTGGTTAGAAGAATCACTGTACTAACCTGTCAGGTTTTCTGAAAACTAGATCTAAATATGTATATATGTAACATAAAGGATTAAGGATCACAACTGCTAGGATGGCATAAAGAAGTCTAGGTTGTGTTGCATATGTGATAGTTGAGAGAACATATAAATTCCTGCACAACAATGTAACACAAATAATCACAACATGCAATGTTTAATATACAGGTGCAGTTAGCAGTTACACCCTATGGCTGCCACATGTGTCAGGCTTAACACTGTGTATAAAAATAAGCAGCAAGGGTAAATGCTAACTATCCTGAAGCAGTAAGTAAAGAGTACAAAAACTGGCATAGTACAAATATGTTTGTAAAAATATACGTAACACAAGGGATAGCCCCAGAGAGAGGTCAGGGAGCAGCAAAGACAAGCAAAGCTGTAACAGCGTGAAGACTCAAATATAGAGAAAATGGGGCAGAGAGAGACTGACTGCGGTACTAGTAATATTACTGGCCCAGAGGAGATCCAGAGAACCAGGCTTACCCTGCAGGAGCATAGGAGACAAGCGCTAAATCCAGGGAGCATGCAGGGCTTCAGGCCGGCTGGCAGAGGGAGTGAGTCGCAGCCGGCGATGACGTCACCGCGTTCCGGTAGAGTGAGCTGAAGGTTGTAAGGTAGGGAGAGCGGAAGGCTCACAGGAAGAAACAGAGTCTACGGTAGCACAGCAGGAGATGGATCAGACAAAGAGTACTAGGTAAGCTAGTTAGAGACCATTAGGTCAGCAGGTAATAAACATAAAAAAAAAGGATATAAAGAGTCCGGTAGTAAGTTGAGGCAACAGGAATATATGAACAGGGTTCACACTGTTACAAAGGCTCAGAGTAGAGACAGATAGGAATCTACAATACTAAGCAATATGCTGTAATAAGGAGGAGCCTTATATAGGGAGAGGAAATGTGCAGGTCTTAAAGACACAGTGTAAGGCAAGGTCACTGAAGTGAAAAGGTGATACTTGACAGAATCCCCCCGTCAAGGAGCCACTCCGGGGCTCAAGGCTTCGGGCGATCAGGATGTCGCTGATGGAATATAGAGAGTAAACGTGGAGCAGAGATGTTGGTAGCTGGCTCCCATGAGTCCTCATCGTGAGAGTAACCCTTCCAGTGGATGAGATACTCCAATTGACCTCTGCGGATACGCGAGTCCAGAACAGAACGTACCTCATACTCCAAGGTAGAATCAATGTAGACCGGTGTGGTAGCTATGGAAGTTCCGGAGTCTCTAAGATCCCGGTAAGGTTTAATAAGGGAGACGTGGAATGTAGGATGTATCTTGAGGGAGTCAGGTAGTTTGAGACGAACGGCGTTAGCGTTGATGATACGAGAAACTGGGTATGGACCAACAAAAAGAGGAGACATTTTCCTAGAAGGAGTATTGAGCCATAAATGTTTGGTGGAGAGCCAAACAAGATCCCCTTCATTATAGGCAGGAGGAGGACGTCTACGCCTGTCGTAATACTTTTTGTGAGCTTCCTTTGCGGTGTTAATAGATGATTCAATGCTCTGGAAATTAGAAGAAATGCTGTTAGATAACTCAGAAATACTGGGTGAAGAAATGTTGGAGGGTTCAAAGAGATGAAATACGGGGTGGAATCCATAATTTGCAAAAAATGGAGTAAGTCCAGTAGTGGAATGGATGGTGTTGTTATAGCAGAATTCAGCATAGGGGAGATGGTCAGACCAAGAATTTTGATCGGTGGAGCAGTACAGTATTAGAAATTGTTCCAGCCACTGATTGCATCTCTCGGTCTGGCCGTTACATTGAGGGTGGTAAGCAGTTGTCAATTTCCTTTCAACAGAGAAAGTTTTGCAAAATTGATACCAAAGTTTACTAGAGAATTGGGTCCCTCTATCACTTAGTATGGAGATGGGTAGGCCATGCAATTTAATAACGTGTGTGATAAGTAGCTGTACGGTTTCCAATGCAGTAGAAAGTTTGGAGTAGGGGATGAAATGACACATCTTTGTGAAGAGGTCTACAACCACAAGAATAGTATTGTTCTTTGAAGATAGGGGAAGATCGACGATGAAATCCAAAGCGATCTCAGACCAGGGCTTCTTTGGTGTCGGAAGGGGTAGTAGGAGACCATAAGGCGCTTGTTTATCCTTTTTGGAAATGGTACAGGTAGGACAGGAGTACACATAGTTCTTAACATCAGATGAAATAGTTGGCCACCAGTGATTTCTATTTGCCAGTTCTTGAGTCTTGTGAAGACCTGAATGACCAGCTAGAAGAGAGTCATGAACAGATCGGAGAAATGAGGGTCTGAGAGAAGGTGGAAGGTATACTTTAGTGTCATGAGAATATAACCCTTGTGAGTTAATTTGGAGAAGTTCCGTTGGTTTCGTTGGATCTTTAGTTTGTTCCCTTTTTAGAATGGGAGAGATATCAGCTGCGAAAGAAATGAAATTCTCTTCTGGTATCACTGAGCGAACTGTCGGTGGAGATGTGGAATGATGAGTGATTCTTGAGAGCGCGTCTGCCTTTTGGTTCTTACCTGCTGAACGATAAGTGATTAGGAAATTGAAGCGAGAAAAGAATAAGTTCCAGCGAACCTGTCTAGCTGACAGTGTTCTAGTAGATTTCAAATACTGGAGATTTCTATGATCCGTATATATGAGAGTTGGTATTGAAGTTCCTTCGAGGAGGTGTCGCCAATGTTCTAAAGATAGTTTGATGGCTAAAAGTTCTTTGTCACCTATAGGGTAGTTTTGTTCGGCAGAATTTAGAGTCCTTGAGTAAAAGGCGACAGGATGGAGTGGTTTTGTTAAACTCTCTCTTTGTGAGAGGACTGCACCGATAGCATGGTTGGAAGCATCAACCTCCAAAACGAACTGTAAATCAGAGTCAGGAAAACGGAGTATAGGAGCAGATGTGAACATATGTTTGAACATGTCAAAGGCAGACTGGGCATCATGGGTCCACTTAAATGGTGTGTTACCTTTAGTGAGGGAAGTGAGGGGTTGAGCTATTTTAGAGAAGTTTTTAATAAATTTGCGGTAAACATTCGCAAAACCGAGAAAGGACTGGACCTGACGTACGGTTTTGGGTATGGGCCAATTCAAGACTGCTTCAACCTTTTTGTCCTCCATAGAAATACCAGTGGGGGAAATTTCGGAACCCAAGGAGGATATATGCTGAGTGTTAAAGAGACATTTTTCAGCCTTGGCATATAGGTGGTTACCCCTAAGCCTAGAGAGTACTTGTCTGACGTGTGATATGTGTTGTTTGTATGTCTTGGAGTAAATTAGAATATCATCGAGATATATGACGATGAAAACATCTAATATATCTCTGAAAATGTCGTTGATGAGGTGCTGAAAGGTTGCGGGTGCATTACATAGCCCGAAAGGCATTACGACATACTCGAACAAACCATAGCGTGTTCGGAATGCCGTGAGCCACTCATCCCCAGCTCTAATACGAATGAGGTTGTAGGCACCCCTTAAATCCAATTTGGTAAAAAACACTGCTCCTTCCAATCTCTCTATCAACTCGGGTATAAGAGGTAAGGGGTAACGGTTTTTAATGGTGATTTTGTTTAATTGTCGATAGTCGACAATGGGTCTAAGTGAACCATCCTTATTTTTTACAAAAAAAATTCCCGCACTAGCGGGTGAAGTAGAGGAGCGGATGAACCCTTTTTTGAGGTTTTCATCTAAGTAACAATTTAGATGTGTGAGCTCTGGATTAGAAAGTGGATAGATATGTCCTGTAGGGATTTCGGACCCTGGTATGATCTCTATAGGACAATCATACTTTCTATGAGGCGGTAAATTTTCTGATTCTGCTTTACTAAAAACATCTGCGAAGTCCTGGTAAACTTCAGGAAGATGGAGAACGTGAGGAAGTTCAGATGTCTGTAAAACAGTAGCAGGAAAACAAGTAGAGAGACAGAAGTCTGAGTTAAAGGTAAGAGTCAGACTGGACCAATCTATTTGGGGATTATGTGAATGGAGCCAGTTTATACCTAGAACAATAGGTGAAATAGGAGACGGAATGATATCAAATGTTATATATTCCCTATGATGATCAGTGGAAGAGACGAGTAAAGGAATGGTCTGATATTCCACAGGACCATTTGGGATTGGATTACCATCAATTCCCCTTAATAAAACAGGAGACTTCTTTTTGACTATAGGTATTTTATTTATCTGGGTAAACACACTATCAATATATGACGCTGTGGCTCCCGAATCAATGATCGCGGAAGCCCTGACCCGGTGTGAATCCCACTGTAAAAGAAGAGAGAGGTGTATGTAAGGAGTAGGCAAATGCTGAATGGTACAACAAAAAGGTTGAATGGAAGTCTTACCCTTATTTTGTTTCTGCAGGGAAGGACAATCTCTAACGGTATGAGTCTCAGAGGCGCAATACAAGCATAAGTTGTTAGACCTTCTCCTGTTCTTCTCCTCAGCTGAAAGTGGGCCTTTAATGAAGCCAATATCCATAGGTTCGGGTGTGGACTTGCTCAGAGAAGGTATAGTATGTTTTTTAGGGTAGTTATCATGATAGGAGCGCTCCTGTTGGCTCTCCCTGAGGCGCCTATCAATGGTAATGCTAAGTGTCATTAATTCCTCAAGAGTCTGAGGTAACTCAGAACGTGAGAGCTCATCCTTTATGCCTTCTGAGAGGCCCAACCTAAACTGATTTCTTAGTGACAGATTGTTCCACTGTGTGTCCTTGGCCCATCTTTTAAACTCAGTAATATAGTCTTCAACTACTCTCTTTTTTTGTTTAAGGCTTCTCATTGCGTTCTCTGCGGTAATTTGCTTATACGGGTCCTCATACAGGTGCCCCATAGCAGTAAAGAAATTCTCTAATGAATTTAGTATCTCATCATTATTTTCAAAATAGGAGTTAGCCCAGGTGCGTGGCTCACCCCTTAGATAAGAGATAACGGTGAGTACTCTTGCTCTGTCATTTGGGTAAGTATGAGGTTTCAGAGAAAATAAGAGGAGACAGTCATTTTTAAAGTCTCTATATTGGGACCTGTCACCACTAAACTTCTCTGGGGTGCTAACCTGCGGTTCACATATGGGCACCCTTTTATCCACAACATCCCTGATGTATGCTTTCAGAGTGTCGTTTTCAACCTTTAAGGAATTTAGAGCATCAGTGAGCAAATCAACCCTCTGCGTAAGGTTCTGCAGATGAGTGTTCATCCCAGCTGGATCCATCGGTAAAGGCTTAGTATTATGTCAGGTTTTCTGAAAACTAGATCTTAATATGTATATATGTAACATAAAGGATTAAGGATCACAACTGCTAGGATGGCATAAAGAAGTATAGGTTGTGTTGCATATGTGATAGTTGAGAGAACATATAAATTCCTGCACAACAATGTAACACAAATAATCACAACATGCAATGTTTAATATACAGGTGCAGTTAGCAGTTACACCCTATGGCTGCCACATGTGTCAGGCTTAACACTGTGTATAAAAATAAGCAGCAAGGGTAAATGCTAACTATCCTGAAGCAGTAAGTAAAGAATACAAAAACTGGCATAGTACAAATATGTTTGTAAAAATATACGTAACACAAGGGATAGCCCCAGAGAGAGGTCAGGGAGCAGCAAAGACAAGCAAAGCTGTAACAGCGTGAAGACTCAAATATAGAGAAAATGGGGCAGAGAGAGACTGACTGCGGTACTAGTAATATTACTGGCCCAGAGGAGATCCAGAGAACCAGGCTTACCCTGCAGGAGCATAGGAGACAAGCGCTAAATCCAGGGAGCATGCAGGGCTTCAGGCCAGATGGCAGAGGGAGGGAGTCGCAGCCGGCGATGACATCACCGCGTTCCAGTAGAGTGAGCTGAAGGTTGTAAGGTAGGGAGAGCGGAAGGCTCACAGGAAGAAACAGAGTCTACGGTAGCACAGCAGGAGATGGATCAGGCAAAGATTACTAGGTAAGCTAGTTAGAGACCATTAGGTCAGCAGGTAATAAACATAAAAAAAAAAGGATATAAAGAGTCCGGTAGTAAGTTGAGGCAACAGGAATATATGAACAGCGTTCACACTGGTACAAAGGCTCAGAGTAGAGACAGATAGGAATCTACAATACTAAGCAATATGCTGTAATAAGGAGGAGCCTTATATAGGGAGAGGAAATGTGCAGGTCTTAAAGACACAGTGTAAGGCAAGGTCACTGAAGTGAAAAGGTGATACTTGACATAACCCTAGCTAAGCATAAAAGCTGTGTAATGCAGCAGTGCTATGGCATAAAGGGAAGTCTGTCTTTAAAAAGCAGCCTAAAAGTAAAAAGGTGAGTCATTGTGAACCTCATTTGCATATGTTACCCAGATTCCTTTGCTGCATTGGAAACAGTGTAGTCAGAGAGTTTCTGGGTTTAAAGCAAGTCTTCTGATTTGTTTAGAATTGTAAATGATTTACACAATGAGTTATTTTCTCTATATTAAAAATATATAAAATTAACACTACTAAATCCCCTTTAAACTGTAGAATTGTAATGCACTTTTGTACCTTTATACCTTAGTCTCACATGCAGAGTTAATACACGGAAGAGTGAATTGGATTACTGCAATATGAGATTAATCGCAACAAAAATATTTTATACTTTATATAGACAACATATACTCTTAAAGAGCAATTAGTCTTTAACAGCCCACTATCCAGACTGAATTTATGAACATAGCTTTTCATCAAGGATTAAGATCAGTATTGGCACACATGTTGTTAATTAAGTAATTAGAAGTGTATATATTGTGATCATTAAGGCAATGCATCAGAGGTCTATGAGTACGGTTCTGCTGAGCTGAAACGCGTTAGACCTGATTGTACAGTGTACTGCTCCTTGAATATCCTTGGAACTGTGCTTGTATTTCCTTAAATGGGCTTTTTGAGGAATGTAGACTGCTGTTGCGATAGAAGGTTGCAGCAATAATAAGTCATTTCCTCTAAGCTGTTATAATTGAAACCTTGTCTTAGAAGTTTAAGATAGTAAATCATTATTTTCTAGTGGTATTTTGAACTCATCCTTTCCTCTTTCCAATGCCACTTGATGCACTCTTTCAACCCGGAAAGGGAATTCTGTCTTCTGGAAGATGTAACATGCTTGGGAGGATAGTAAAAGCAAGTTCTAATAAATGTCTGTTGGGTACTTACTGTCTCAGAAAGGCCAACCAGGTGGATGTTCTCAGTATCTGATATTGGTTGTTCTGCATGGGATAATTGTGTTGAAAATTGCTTAATATCTCTTGTTAATGTCCATGCCATTTTGTAACTGCTGTAAGCAAGCAGGAAAAAGGCTGTAAGCTGTTGCACAATTTTCTCCCAAAATTGTATGCTCTTTCTTCTATAGACTGATCAGCATGTACTTCTGCCAGGTGTTTCATTCTTTATTCATGGTGCCTATTTTTGGCTGTCAAGGTTTCTGATAATTTTAGTAAGTTTTGGCAAGATTGTTTCCATATATAATCAAGATTTTATGCACATTTATAATATATTGACTAGAAACAACATTGCACAGGGGTAAGTGCTTTAAAAAGCTTTTAAAGAAAAAGAAAAACTTTGCACGCCCATAGCCAGATATTTTACAGTCATTAGATTCCTACAATACAATGGATAGATATTACAGATGACTTTAAATATTAGTAACATGCTCAGTATGATCGTTCCAACTCTGCTGGATTACCTGGTTACAGCCTGTCTATCACAAATGATAAACCACAACTGTATGTGTCTATCATGTCTATTAATTACATTTTCTCTTGTAACATATGAGGACATTTATGCAGTTATAAATCCAATAGGATTTGTTAGATTTCACGTAATCTTTCAAGTACAATATTCATTTTAAAAATCCAGGCCTTGGCCTTGTTACAGTTACAGTGTGTCTTTTAATGCCCTCCTCCTTCCTTAAGGGCTATACATAGGCCTGCAAGAAGTTTCCCTGCCCTTGTTAAGTCAGCACCCTTGCGCTTACTTCAACTAACCCACAGCTTCCCAGAGACAAAGTAAGTCACTCCTATGACTAAAGAATGCAGAGTGTATGTAGGATAATCTCTTAGGAGCGCAGAAATGCAGAGGAAAGCACTAGTATCACTATATATCAATAATGCGTGTGTAAAATATTCAGAAAATAACCCACATATTCTATGGCTAACAATAGATATTTCTCTATGTAGTATACAGTATATGTGGATACTTGGAGATAATAATAATGATATTGGTGTAGTGTATATGTTTAGTTAAGTAATGATGTGCTCTAAGCACTGTGCATATACTGTATATAAATAAGATTTGAATATTCAAATAATATCAATCAAATTTTATATATAAAAAAGGAGAAATATATAACAAAGATAAAAACAAATAAATAACAAATGTACACTGAGTGACCGGTCAATAGTACACAATGTGGGAATAAAGCATTTGAGGCCAAGAATAGAAATAAAAAGTCAGTCTTTCAAATCCACAGATAAAAATCTGTTTCAGGTAATCCACCATATATTGCTGAAAAACTTGTTCACTGTGGCTAATATATTTGTGTTGTTTTTCATCTTTGAATTATAGTGATAAATTTCAATAGTCACATAAGTTATAATTAATATAATAGATACTGCTCGTGGATACAAATGTTTCAAGGTGCTGACATTGCTACCTTTCCACTTTTAAGAGCTAGACATCCGACCTTTTGGATAATATCGCTTTCATGGTTTCACCTTTAGAACGTACCTTCCTCCCCGGTCTGGATATTGCTCTCTATTTACCAGACACCACACTCGCAGTGGGAATTCGGCGTTTCTTCCGCCTTCCTTGTGTCGTTCTGTTACTGCTTCGTGTACAATAACATTCATTTTTCATGGGTTGTGAGTGACGTCACCTAGTCACATAGGATTCTCTATCCAATCCGTTCGTGCAGATTACGGTTTTGCGGTAAATTCAAAGTATAGGGTGATTCAATCCAGGAATCAACAGCGTATTTTGCTCAATCTGCACAGAGTATTTAACAAATTTAATACACTATTTAAGCTTCAGTATAATGTCATCAACGTGTTTTGCCTGTGGACAGGCTTTATCAAGATGGTTCTTTACTATAGTTCTCTAGTTTAAATATCCTTCTGATCTTTTTTGATTGGGCAATATCGATTGCTTGATTCTAAAGGTGGTATACTTTCTTAAGATGGTATCCATTTTAAAAGGTGGATTGATTATATCATAGCCTCTGAGCAATAAAATTGTATTCCTATACATGGTTACAAACATTCTGTTTTGGGTTTGAGCAAACATAAAATCCACATAAGATAAAAACAAAGGTATACAATATAAAATGAAAAATGAAGAATGAAGAATGGGACGTAAAATATGGATATTATTACTGTTTACCACAATTATTATTATTATCGTTTATTCAAATTACACAAATATAAAAGGGTTTAACTCAAATTCTGAATTTAAACCATTTGGGTATAGTGTCCCCACTTGGTGAATCATTTCTGCCTCTTTCTTCAGGATTTGTTTTTGATAGTAGCCTCCCCTCCAATCCTTTTTAACTATTTTAATACTCCACCACATTAGATCTTTTGTACTGTTGTTATGTATATTTTTTTTAAATGGTCATATAGTCTAGTCTCTAGATTACATTTTTCTATATTATTCAGATGCTCACGTATTCTTAAAACATATACATCTACAAGCAATGGAAGCAAACATGAGATCAAAGATGTTATTAGATGCACAGATAAAGGTATTTTATATATTCTTCAATGCTCGTGTAAGCTCCAATATTTGGGAGAAACTACAAGGACTATATGAGAAAGAATACGTGAGCATCTCCTGGGAAATTAGTGTTATCGTTTTACACTATTTTCTCCTTATCTTCAGGTCCCTGTCAGATGTGTTTGGTGAGACTGTCAGACCTTGAGGCACTGTGTCTGCTCCACAGCTTTGATCCAGGAGGGTAAGTCCTTTATGTTACTTTAAAGGGATTATGCCTGCAAATTCCCTGATGGTATGGGAACATTGAAATACATAGTTCACAGTGTGATATTTTTCTTATCTTCAGGATATGGGGATATTTAATAGCTTTGATTGTGAGGGGGGCTCATAAGCAGACAGATGTTGTAGGACAGTTTTGAACATATTTCTAACTGGTGCCTTTTTTTTCTGTAGCGCAGCTGTTAATTAGCTTTGCACGGTTTTCTATACCAGCTGGGTGTGGCCTCTAGATGCGCACCATGTGACTAGGGTGCAGTTTCCATCTCAGGCTGGTCAGAAGTTTGTTCCTGCATAGCGATCAACACATAATCGGCAGGCATTGGGAGAGATCCTGACTTCATTCTGGTCACGCTTGTTTAGCCAGGAGGTGGTAAGTGACTTAGCCAAGGCTGAGGGTCAAGGTGCCATGCTAGGTTTTAAATGTATTTTTCATTGATTCTACTTTGAGACCTTATACCCGCTATGGAGGATTCTGATATTAACCCTTCAGAGGGTTCTATTTCAGAGATCACTGTAACAAATGCATGTTTATATTGTTAGGAGACTGTGGTTTGCCGCCTACACAATTCTGCTCTGTCTGCTTATGTTCTGTGTTACAGACTAAGAAGGGGTCTAAATCTGGTTTATCCCCTGGTACTTTTATGCGCTCTGAGCATTCTACCTCTCAGGTCTCCGTTGTCTATGTGATGCCTATTCTGCAGTCGCAGTCCCCTTTTCACCCTATGACACAGGCAGTGCCCCTTTATCTCTGGCTGGAAGTAATTTTTTACCAGCAGACTTTACTTCACAGCTTTAGTCTGCGGTGTCAGCTGCATTAAATGCTTTGCCTATCTCCTGGAAAATGTAAGAGAAAGGTTAAGTTTAGTTCCACTGACTTGGGGGTTTGTCTCACCTTTCTGAGGATGATCTAACCTCTGTTGCATCTGAAGGTGAGCTTTCGGAGTTAGAGTTATTTGAAATTAAATCTCCTACTCCTGAGGAACCAAATTTTAGGTTTAAGGTAGAACATCTCCGTTTTCTTTAGAAGGAGGCATTGGCTACCCTAGAGGGTTCCAGAAGTTAAGCTTCCTGACGAACCTATAATCCCTAAATTAGATAGGGTGTATGAGGAGAAGAAGGTTCCTGAAACCTTCCCCGTTCCCGTACATATGGCGAAAATTATTTCTAGAGAGTTGGAAAAGATTGGAACTCCTTTTTCCCCTTCTTCTATCTTTAAGAAGCTGTTTCTGGTCTCTGAATCACATTTAGAGTTATGGCACTCTATCCTTAAGGTAGACGGGGCCATTTCTTCTCTCATCAAGCATACTGCTATTCCTCTAGAGGATAATTCCTCTTTCAGAGATCCCATGGACAGAAAGTTGGAAGGATATCTCAGAAAGATGTTTCAACATAAGGGTCTCTTATTTCAGCTTGCGGCCGCTATAGCTACTTTCGCAGGTGCTGCGACCTGCTGGTGTGATTCATTATCAGAACAAATTGAAGTCAAATCCCCCATGGAGGATATACAGGACAGGATTAAGGCTCTCAAGATAGCCAACTCCTTTATTTGCAATATGCAAATGGTCTGTCTGAATGCTAAGGCTTCAGGGTTCGCAGTTTTGTCATGTAGAGCTCTTTGGTTAAAGTCTTGGTCAGCAGATTTGGTTTCTAAGACCAGACTTCTTTCCTTACCATTCAAGGGCATGATTTTGTTTTGGCCAGGCCTGGCCTCCCTCATCTACACTGTTACAGGAGGGAGAGGTGCTTTCCTTCCCCAGGATAAGAAGGCAAAACTAAGGGTCGACAATCCTCTAATGTTCGTTCCTTTTGCTCAGACAAAACTCCTCCTCCAAACCCAAACAACCCAAGAGTACTTGGAAGCCAAACCAGTCTTGGAACAAATCCAAACAGGCCA
Source organism: Bombina bombina (assembly GCF_027579735.1). Lineage (NCBI taxonomy): Eukaryota > Metazoa > Chordata > Amphibia > Anura > Bombinatoridae > Bombina > Bombina bombina. The sequence continues at coordinate 646,928,346 of NC_069501.1, forward strand.
AGAAGACTACAGATAACAAATCTGCATGAAGTGCCAGCCCCCCCGACCCAGGACCGGATCGAGTAGGGGGCAGACTGTCTTTTTTCCTAGAGGCTTCGGTTCAAGAAGTTCAGATCCCTGGATATTATACATAGTCTCTCCAGGGTTACAAAATAGGGTTCAAATCTTGCCCCCCAAGGGTGTAATATCCAAATATATAATGTCAAATATTTTGGAAAATACTGTCTGAGAACCATAATGTTTAAAGTAGTTAAAATGTGATTTGTAGCATTAAATATGGCACACTCAAATATGGTAGAATATAGAGTGTATACAAAAAAAAAAGAAATTGCTCAGCTTTTTAATTATGCTTGAGAGAATTACTGCCAAAAGGATATGAGGCAATAATATAGAAATGGTAAATTAAACTTAATAAGTACAGTCACAGTGTAATGACCTAGAGATAGTTTGACTGAATAAACTGCATGCACATATGTATAACTTAGTCTTGATTCTCAATAGTATTATTATCACTGTTTCAGCAAGGCAGATGTTAAAAGGTTCAGGTCAATGCAAATATAGCAGGCAAAGGAATCAGATTCAAAAACACTTAGGAGTGGAACAGCGAGTATTGAAGTTTTAGCACAGATAGCAGGCAAGCTTATGAATTAAGTTAAAGTTAAGCATATATTACTTGAGGATAAAGCTGGAGACACAGTTAAATACAGAATATAGTACTAGCGGTTGTGCTGATTAAGCACAGGAGAATCTGTTAGTGAATGCAGAAATTTTATGAGATTGTTGTTCTCACGAAGTGCTGCAAACACACAGCGTTCTTGGTAATGGCCGCTTCAGTGCAGTCTCTTTGGTATGCAGTAAAGGAGATGGAAGTAAACCGGTCACGTGATGTGCCAACAGACAGCAGAACTGTAGAAGTCAAATACGAAGCTGAACTCTGGCAACACAGGTACAAGGCAACAGCTTAAAGTGAATGTAAATTTAGATGATAAAGTGTCCAGATTTTAAAAATCTGATTAAAAACGGGCACGTTAATTCATCAAAATTTACATTTCACTCATGTTGTGAAAATACGTACCTTTTAATCTTGGCTGCCGCTGCAGCAATTCCTCAGGTCGTCCCAAGCATCAGAAATGACGGATCGGTCATCTTCCAATCACAGCTTCCACCCGGGGGAATCAGAGTCTGATTCAATACCGTGATTGGAGGAAGCCGGATTCCTCATTTTAGACCCGGGAAGAGACTTTGTGACAGGCAGGGGAAGTGATGCAGCGGCTGTCCAGATTAAGAGGTAAGTATTTTCACAAAACAAGTGAAATGTAAATTTTGATGAATTAAAGTGCCCCTGTTTTTAATTGGATTTTTAAAAACCGGGCACTTTATCATCTAAATTTACATTCATTTTAAAGTGGAGTAACTCTTTGTAAATTATCTGTAGAAAGACAGTATACTTCATGGGTTAATAAAGTGATTAGCTAATGGAAGGGCTGGCTTATAACAGGATGGTTGGAAGATTTGAGGTTGCTTAATCTTAAAGGTAAAGATATGTTACAGATCGTTCCTCTCAAGCAATCCTCTCCGAGGATTGCAAACATGGCTTATGGAGGTATCTTGTATGGAATGAAGAAGTTAGTTTAGGAGAGTGTATGTCCAATTGATATACCAAGGAATTTTCTTCTGGACCATAACCTCTCCATTGAACAAGGTATTCTAGACTTTTACGTTTAATTCGAGAATCAAGTAATCGTTGGACTTCGTATTCAAGATGATCCTCTATTTGGATGGGAGGTTGTGGAAAATTGAGCCAATTAGTGTTGAAATCTGGTACATATGGTTTTAAGAGAGTGACATGAAAGGAGATTTAAGATGACGGCATTGGTATTGATAATGCATTTAATAGAAAAAAGAGCAATGAAACGGTTAGCCAATTTTTTAGAGTTGACATCCAGTTTTAGATGTCTGGTAGATAACCAAACAAAATCTCCTTTCTGATACTGAGGAGTAGGTCTGTACCTTAAATCCTAATGGAGTTTTTGTCTTGTTTTAGCATCCGATAAATGGACTTTCAAGATGTTTAGGTTTTTCCTAATATTATCAATGAAATCTGTAGCTGGAGATTTAGGATCTGAATTGAAGAGAGAAATTGTGGTAGGATGATAACAATATGTAGCATAGAAAGTTGACATTCGTGTTGAAGCATTATATGAGAATTCGGCCATAGGAAGGTAAGATAACCAATCATCCTGAAGATGACAGATGTAAGATCTGAGATATTGTTCAAGTATCTAATTTATCCTTTCTGTCAGGTAATTTATTTTGGGGTGGTAAGAAGTGGAAAGCCGAGAATCAATTTTAAGAAGTTTACATAGTGCGATCCAGAATTTTGAAGTAAATTGACTACCTCGATCAGAGATTATGGTTCCAGATAAGCCATGTAATTTTACAATATGTTTAAATAAAGCTACTGCGGTTTCCATCGCTGTAGGTAGATGTTTCAGAAGGAGGAAATGTGCAAGTCTAGTAAGGTAGTCTATCACAGTCAATATATTGTTGTGTTGTTGAGATGGTGGTAATTCCACAATAAAATCTAATGAGATCACTGACAAGCGGGTTTTACGTATTGGAATTGGGGTAAGAAGACTGAATGTGTTTTTTATGTTCGGCTTTGTTTTGGGCACAGATATCACTAGATTTGACGTATTTGTGTATATCATGGATCATGGAAGGCCACCAGAATTGTCTACTAATGAGTTCAACAGTCTAATTCATTCCGGGATGACTGGAATGGTGTTTCTAGATACTGGAAAACAGATGATAAGAAAATCAAACCTGTCAAAGAAGAGACTCCAGCGAGCTTGTCTTGAAGAGAGAGTCTTATATTTCCTTAGGTAAGAAGGGTTTTAAAGTACCTTCTAAGAGATGTCTTCAGGTTTCTAGATCACATTTGATCGCTAATAATTCCTTATCACCCACTGAATAGTTTAAGCTATTGGGTGTGAAGAGGAAGTGTTGTGGTTCCTTTGTGAGAGTATGGCACCTAAGCCTGAGTTTGAGGCATCAACCTCAACAAAATATTAGTGATCATGGTTCAGAAGATGTAAAATTGGGACTGTGGTAAAATGTTTCTTTAATTGATCGAAAGCATGTTGCGCTTCAGTGGTCCAGATAAACCTTGGATTCTTTCTAATTAAAGGTTTGATAATTATATAATTTTTTTAACAAATATCCTATAAAAATTAGAAAATCCTAAAAATCTTTTTAGTGAATTAACTGTAGTCGGTCTGGGCCGATCAGTGATCACGATAACCTTTTGGGATCCATTTGGATTCCATTGGGTGAGATGACATAGCCCAGAAATGTTATAGATGTGACATGGAATTGGGAATTTTTCAAATTTGGCATAGAGGCTATGGTCTCTGATTCGAGAGAGAACCCAACGTACATGTTTTTGATGTTCATGTATATTTTTGGAATAAATAAGTATGTCATTGAGGTATATGACTACACAGATATCCATAAGATCTCTGAATATGTCATTGATAAAGTATTGAAAGGTGGCTGGGGCATTACAGAGCTTGAAAGGCATCACCTTATACTCGATTAAACCATAATGAGTCCTGAAGGCAGTTTTCCACTCATCACCTTCACTTATCCTGATAAGATTATATGCCCCTTCAAAATCTAATTTTGTAAAAATACTGGCTTTATTTAGACGTTCCAACAACTTGGGTATGAGTGGAAGTGGATAACGGTTTTTGATTGTGATGGAGTTCAGGGCTCTATAGTCAATTATAGGCCCGAGGGAACCATCTTTATTGGTCACAAAAAATACCAGCAGCAGCTGGGGAGGTGGAAGGACAGATTAAACCTTATTTGAGGTTTTCATCTACATACTGACGTAGGTGTTGTAATTCTTGTTGGGACAATAGGTATATTTTGCTGAATGGAATATGAGAACCAGGTATTGTATCCATTGGGCAATCATATATCCTGTGTGGAGGTAAATTTTCAGCCTCCATAATATCAAACACATCAGAGAACTGCTGATAAACAGGAGGAATGGAATTTTCAAGATTAGAAATTGATATGTGTGGATAACATGTTTTCTGACAGAATATAGACTGGAGGGTAATGGGGTGGGGGTTGTGTGCCCAATCTATGGTAGGGTTATGTTTTTTCAACCTGGGACATCCTAAAATGATGGAATGTAATGAGGCAGGAATTATATCAAAAGACGTGTATTCTGTGTGTCCATCTGAGGTAGTAAGTAGTGAGTACAGTAGGATGGGTAATAGGACATTTTTTGAATAAAAGTACCATCAATAAGCTTGACAAACAATATGTTTTGCTTCAACACATGTGTAATTTTGTTATTTACAATAAAATCATAGTCCATAAATAAGCCATGGGCCCTGGAATCAATTATAGACTGACTCTTGATGCGCTTTTGGTCCCACTGTAATGACAAGGTTAATAAAATATATAATAGGATGACATAGAATTTATGTTACGTATCTTACCCTTTTTCTGTCTAGATAGGATAGGGCAGGAGGATACTATGTGGTCCTTACTGGCACAGTAGAGTCAGAGATTTGCCAAACATTTTCAAATCTTCTTCTCATGAGACAGAGGACCTTTAATGGTACCAATTTCCATAAGAGTAGCACCAGAACTTGGTTTATCAGAAGTGAAAAGTGAAGTCTTTTTTGGAAATGGGTCAGTAGAGAATTTTTCAGCTCTCTTCTCTCTAATTCTTCGGTCTAGAGTAATAGAGGTCTTTATTAAGCCATTGAGAGTTTCTGGCATTTCTAAGTGAGATAGTTCGTCTTTTAATGATTCAGACAATCCCAATCTGAATTTATTTTTCAGACTAATCTGGTTCCATTGGGAGTTTTGAGACCCCATTTGAAAATAAGCAACATAGTCCTCAACAGGACATTTTCCTTGTTTTAAGGATCGTAAATGAGACTCAGCATGTAATTGCTTGATTGAGTCTTCATAGAGATTTGTCATGGCGGCAAAAAAAATCATCAAGGGAATCCAAAATAGGATCATTGGTTTTAAAAAAAATGGTTAGCCCATGCCCTGGGTTCACCCGTTAAATCTGAGATGGTTGCACAGACTTTTATTCTGTCCATTTTATAGGTTCTGGGTTTCATGGAGTAGAGTAGGTGACAGACATTCGTGAATTCTCTGAATTCAATTATTTTTCCTGATAATGAGGTAGGAGGATTAATATGAGGTTCTGGAGATTCAAAAGCTTTAGATGTCATTAGTTCTGTCAATTGAATAGAGTTTTTAAGGTGAAATTTCCAGCCTGTAATTCTGTCAGACCTCGTGCTAGATAATCAACCTTTTGATTTAGTTTAGCAATTTGGGTATTAATCTCTTTTGGTTCCATTGAATACTAAAAAAAAAATTTTAAGGCTTGATTTATCTGTAATATCCAAATATATAATGTCAAATATTTTGGAAAAAAACTGTCTGAGAACCATAATGTTTAAAGTAGTTAAAATGTGATTTGTAGCTTTAAATATGTCACACTCAAATATGGTAAGTCAAGTATATACAAAATAAAGCAATTGCTCCGCTTTTTAATTATGCTTGAGAAAATTACTGCCAAAAGGATATGAGGTAATAATATAGAAATGGTAAATTAAATTTATTAAGTACAGTCACAGTGTAATGACCTAGAGATAGTTTGACTGAATAAACTGCATGCACATATGCATATGTATGATTCTCAATAATGTTATTATCACTGTTTCAGCAAGGCAGTAGTGATGTCGCGAACAGTTCGCCAGAGAACAGTTACCGGCGAACATAGCTTGTTCGCGTTCGCCGCTGCGATCCGCCCCCTATTCGTCATCATTGAGGAAACTTTGACCCTGTATCTCACAGCCTTCAGACACATTTGAGCCAATCAGCAGCAGACACTCCCTCACAGACCCTCCCAGCTCCTGGGCAGCAGCCATTTTAGATTCATTACGATCCTGCTTTCTTAGTGAGAGGAGATTTAGTGTTGCTACTGCTGACATTATAGGGAAACAGATAGCTAGGCTTGTGTATTTAGTGTCCACTACAGTCCTGAAGGACTCATCTAATCTCTGCTGTAAGGACAGCACTCCAAAAAGCCCTTTTTAGGGCTAGAACTTCAGTCGTTTTTTTTTTATGTATTTGTAATTTTATTTGCATTTTCCTTGCTTTCAGCCTGTGTGTGAGGCTCACAGCATATACTGTGATTAGTGCCACCACTGATATCTGCTTAACATTAGTGTAAATTTAAACAACAAAACTTTTAAATCATTTTGCTACTGTAATCTAATTTCATTTTCTAGCAGGCCTGTGTGTCAGGCTTACATAGCATATACTGTGGTTAATTGCTGTGCCAGCAGCCACCACTCATATCTGCTTAACATTATTGTAATTTTTTTTTAAAAAAACTTTTAAATCATTTTGCTAGTGTAATCTAATTTCATTTTCTATCAGGCCTTTGTCTCTGGCTCACACAGCATATACTGTGTTTAATTGCTCTGTGCCAGCCACCACTCATATCTGCTTAACATTAGTGTAAATTTAAACAACAAAACTTTTAAATCATTTTGCTAGTGTAATCTAATTTAATTTTCTATCAGGCCTGTGTGTCAGGCTTACACAGCATATACTGTGGTTAATTGCTGTGCCAGCCACCACTCATATCTGCTTAACATTATTGTAAATTAAAAAAAAAAACTTTTACATCATTTTGCTAGTGTAATCTAATTTCATTTTCCATCAGGCCTGTGTGTCAGGCCCACATCATATAGTGTGATTAATAGCTATTTTTTCCACCACTTATATCTGGTGTAACATTAGTGTACATTTTTTTTTGTAATTTTTTTTTTACATCAGTCCTCTTCTAGTGTTATTTAATTTTAGTTGCCAGGCCAGCCTGGCTGCCATTAGTGCCAGCCTGTGTGTCAGGCTGCCAGCATATACTGTGCCTACTTCCATCCTCAGTGCCAGTCCACCACTCCAATCTGGTGTAACATTAGTTTAAATTTTGTAAAAAAAAACTTTTACATCAGTCTTCTAGTATTATTTAATTTTAAATGCCAGGCCAGCCTGCAACTAGTGCCAGCCTGTGTGTTAGGCTGCCAGCACATACTGTGCCTACATCTATCCTGAGTGCCATCACTCCTATCTGTTGTAACATTAGTGTAACTTTAAAAAAAAAAAAAAAACATTTACATCAGTCTGCTATTGTTATTTAATTGCAGTTGCCTGTTTGCCAGTGTGTGTGCCAGGCTCACTTTCCAACTAGTGCCACGAATCATATTTGTTATAACAGTAGTGTAAATATTTTAAGTAAAAACATTTTTGACTGTGAATCATCAGTCTGCTAGTGCAATTGAATTGCAGTTGCCTGCCTGCCTGCCAGCGTGTGTGCCAGGCCCACTTGCCAACTAGTGCCACCAATCATATTTGTTATAACAGTATTGTAAATATTTAAAATAAAAACTTTTTTGACTGAGAAACATCAGTCATCTAGTATAATCTAATTGCAGTTGCCTTCCTCCCAGCGTGTGTGCCAGGCCCACTTGCCAACTTTTGCCACCAATAATATTTGTTATAACAGTAGTTGTAAATATTTAAAAAAATATATTTTTTGACTGTGAAACATCAGTCTGCTAGTGTAATCTAATTGAAGTTGCCTTCAATGTATCTATCTATCAAATCTATCTATCTTGTGGTTGTGCAAATGGACTGTTTGCGGTTGTTTGCGGTGCGTTACATGGGAAGTTTGGTCTGTCACTGTGAAGCGGGCGTAACCCCTACACTACCTGATCGATACAACATCATACCTGATGTTTTAAAGCACGTTATTCCAAACAATTTAGGAATGTTAGGTGATTTAGGCCCTTTATGGGTTAAAACCAGACTCTGGGGCCTAGTTATCAAGCCGTCAACCTCAAATACGCTGCGTATTCCGCAGCGTATTTGTGGCGAGGCTGATACGCCTTAGTTATCAAAGGCTCGAGACCGGCAAAAGTAGAATTTTGTGACGTAAGCTTCGATCCGCCGGACTCAGTCCGACACAGATCGATTCTTACGTCACTCCAGATGTTCCGCACACAAGTGCGGCACATTCTCACTACTTTTGCTAGCTATCAAAAAACTAGCAGGTACGCTCGGCACTTTTACGGCCCAGCGTACCTGGTTTTCAAAGCGCCAGCCTGGAGGCGGCGGATCCCATAGGAATCAATGGGAGTCTGACCATAGCGAAAGTACAAGTTCGCTGCTGACAGACATCCCATTGATTTCTATGGGAGCTGTCTACACCTAACACCCTAACATGTACCCCGAGTCTAAACACCACTAATCTGACCCCCCCTACACCGCTGCAACTAAATAAAGTTATTACCCCCTAAACCGCCGCTCCCGGAGCCCACCGCAAGCTACTCTATACATATTAACCCCTAAACCGCCGCTCCCGGAGCCCACCGCAACTATAATAAATGTATTAACCCCTAAACCGCCGCTCCCTGAACCCGCCGCAACCTATATTAAATGTATTAACCCCTATCCTGCCCCCCCTACACCGTCGCCACCTATAATAAATTTATTAACCCCTATCCTGCCCCCCACTACGCCGCCGCCACTGTAATAAAATTATTAACCCCTAAACCTAACCCTAACCCTAACGCCCCCTAACTTAAATATTAATTAAATAAATCTAAATAAATTAACTCTTATTAACTAAATGAATCCTATTTAAAACTAAATACTTACCTGTAAAATAAACCCTAAGATAGCTACAATGTAATTAATAATTATATTATAGCTATCTTAGGATTTATATTTATTTTACAGGTAACTTTGTATTTATTTTAGCTAGTTAGAATAGTTATTAAATAGTTATTAACTATTTAATAACTACCTAGCTAAAAGAAATACAAAATTACCTGTAAAATAAATCCTAACTTAAGTTACAATTAAACCTAATACTACACTATCATTAAATTAACTAAATTAACTTGGAATCAGCCAATCAGATTCAAGTTCAATCCGATTGGCTGATCCAATCAGCCAATCAGATTGAGCTCGCATTCTATTGGCTGATCGGAACAGCCAATAGAATGCGAGCTCAATCTGATTGGCTGATTCCATCAGCCAATCAGATTTTCCTACCTTAATTCCGATTGGCTGATAGAATCCAATCCAATCCAATCGGAAATTGAGGGGACGCCATCTTGGATGACGTCCCTTAAAGGAGCCGTCATTCATCGTAGTCCGTCGGTGAAGAAGGTGGTTCCGCGTCGGCGGAAGGAAGATTCAAGACCCGGCTTGGAAGATGACTTCGCCTGGATAGAAGACCTCTTCAGCGCCTCTTTGAAGATGACATCGGCCGGATCGAAGACTTCTTCAGCGCCGCCTGGATGATGACTTCATCGGATGGAAGATTTCTTCAGCGCCGCTTGGAGGATTAACTTCTTCCGCTCCGGATGTCCTCTTCAGTTCCATCGGTGGCTCGGCTGAGTGAAGACGACTCAAGGTAGGATGATCTTCAGGGGATTAGTGTTAGGTTTTTGTAAGGGGGGTTTGGGTTAGATTTGGGGTATGTGGGTGGTGGGTTTTAATGTTGGGGGGGGTTGTATTTTTATTTTACAGGCAGAAGAGTTGAACTTTTTGGGGCATGCCCCCACAAATGGCCCTTTTAAGGGCTGGTAAGGTAAAAGAGCTTTGAAATTTATGTAATTTAGAATAGGGTAGGGATTTTTTTTATTTTGGGGGGGTTTGTTATTTTATTAGGGGGCTTAGATTAGGTGTAAGTAGCTTAAAATTGTTGTAATATTTTTAACATGTTTGTAACTTAATTTTTTATTTTTTGTAACTTAGCTTTTTTTATTTTTTGTACTTTAGTTAGTTTATGTAATTGTATTTCATTGTAGTTCTTTGTAGGTAGTTTATTTAGTTAATTTAATGATAGTGTAGTATTAGGTTTAATTGTAACTTAAGTTAGGATTTATTTTACAGGTAATTTTATATTTCTTTTAGCTAGGTAGTTATTAAATAGTTAATAACTATTTAATAACTATTCTAACTAGCTAAAATAAATACAAAGTTACCTGTAAAATAAATATAAATCCTAAGATAGCTAGAATATAATTATTAATTATATTGTAGCTATCTTAGGGTTTATTTTACAGGTAAGTATTTAGTTTAAATAGGAATAATTTATTAAAGTATAGTGTAGTGTTAGGTGTAATTGTAACTTAGGTTAGGATTTATTTCACAGGTACATTTCTCTTTATTTTAGCTAGGTAAGCTATTAAATAGTTAATAACTATTTAATAGTTATTGTACATGGTTAAAATAAATTGAAAGGTACCTGTAAAATAAAAATAAATCCTAAGATAGCTAGAATATAATTATTATTTATATTGTAGCTATATTAGGGTTTATTTTAAAGGTAAGTATTTAGTTTTAAATAGGATTCATTTAGTTAATAAGAGTTAATTTATTTAGATTTATTTAATTAATATTTAAGTTAGGGGGGCGTTATGGTTAGGGTTAGACTTAGGTTTAGGGGTTAATCATTTTATTACAGTGGCGGCGGCGTAGTGGGGGGCAGGATAGGGGTTAATAAATTTATTATAGGTTGCGGCGGGTTCATGGAGCGGCGGTTTAGGGGTTAAACTATTTATTTAGTTGCGGAGAGGTGCGGGATCAGCAGGATAGGGGTTAATAATTTTATAATAGAGGGCGACGGTATAGGGGGGGCAGGATAGGGGTTACTAGGTATAATGTAGGTGGCAGCGGTGTCCGGGAGCGGCGGTTTAGGGGTTAATACATTTATCAGAGTTGCGGCAGGGTCTAGGAGCGGCGGTTTAGGGGTTAGTAACTTTATTGAGTTGCGGGGGGCTCCGGGGGCGCCGGTATAGGGGGTAGAACAGTGCAGTTTAGTGTGAGTGCTTAGTGACAGGCTAGCAATAAAGCTGGGAAAAAGCCGAAGGGCAGCGAGATCGGATGAGTGATAACTGTCACAGTCCGCTGCTCATCGCCCCGCGGCTTTTTGACAGCTTTATTTGATAACTTAGGCGTATTTTTTCAGGTCCGCGGCGGCGAAGGTAGGCGAGCTTAGGCGGACGTATTGGGCCGGCGAAGCCAGAAAAGTAGACGGCTTGATAACTAGCCCCCTCTGCATCAACTATGTAATTTTCCGTGGGAGTTTTGCCATGGATCCCCCTCCGGCATACCACAGGCCAGGTGTTAGTCCCCTTGAAACAACTTTTCCATCACTATTGTGGCCAGAAAGAGTCCTTGTGGGTTTTAAAGTTCACCTGCCTATTGAAGTCAATGGCGGTTCGCCCGGTTCGCCGGTTCGCGAACATTTGCGGAAGTAAATTTTTAGGTTTGCGACATCACTACAAGGCAGATGTTAAAAAGGTTCATGTCAATGCCAATATAGCAGGCAAAGGAATCAGATCCAAAAATACTTAAGAGTGGAACAGCGAGTATTGAAGTTTTAGCACAGATAGCAGGTAAGCTAATGAATTAAGCAGAGTTAAAGTTAGGCATATATTATATATATAAAAGGTAGAGAGAGTAGTAAATACCACTATTTATTACCCCTCGGTGCTTCCCTCTAATAGTAATTTATATATTATAAAAAAAGAAGAGAATTTTAGGGCATATAATAATCCCCTAACAAAAGAAAGGGAAAAAAGCACACAAAAGAGTTCATGTATATTAGTATAATTAACTAACAAATAAATCAAAAAAGGTTTTCACCCATTTGTGCCTTGCAGCACTGCATAAAAGCATTACAGACAAACACACATATCTATATATATATCTATATACTGTATATATATAGATATAGATATATATATATATATTTATATAGACAGGGTGAATTAATGCACGGTATCTATGATAACTAAATAGCTTGTATCACATGCATTACTTGAGGATAAAGTTAGAAACACAGTTAAATACAGAATATAGTATTTATGGTTTTGCTGCATTCACTAATGGATTAATCCATTAGTGAATGCAGAAATTTGATGAGATTGTTGTTCTCTTGAAGTGCTGCAAAACAGACAGCGTTCTTGCAAATGGCCACTTCAGTGCAGTCTCTTTGGTATGCGGTAAAGGAGAAGGAAGTAATCCGGTCGAGTGATGTGACAACAGGCAGCTGAACTGTAGAAGTCAAATACGAAGCTGAACTCTGGCAACACACGTAAAAGGCAATAGCTTAAGGTGGAGAAACTCTTTGTAAACGATCTGTAGAAGGACAGTATACTACTTAGGTTAATCAAGCGATTAGCTGATGGAAGGGCTGGCTTATAACAGAATGGTTGGAAGATGTGAGGTTGCGTAACCTTAAAGGTACAGATATGTTAAAGATTACTCCTCTCAAGGAATCCTCTCTGAGGATTGCAAACGTGGTTTATGGGGGTATCTTGTATGGAATGAAGAAAGGTTTTGAAGTATCTTCTAAGTGAAGTCTCCAGGTTTCTAGAGCACATTTGATCGCTAATAATTCATTATCACCCACTGAATAGTTTAACTCTGCTGGCTGAAGAGTTCTGGAATAAAAGGCTTTTGGGTATGAAGAGGAAGTGTTGTGGTTCCTTTGGGAGAGTATAGCACCTAAGCCTGAGTTTGAAGCATCAATCTCAACAATAAATTGGTGATCATAGTTCTGAAGATGTAAATTTGAGGCTGTGGTTAAATGTTTCTTTAATTGATCAAAAGCATGTTGCGCTTCCGTGGTCCAGATAAACCTTTGATTCTTGCTACTAAAATTGGTTAAAAGTTTGATAATTATAGAATTTTTTTAACAAATTTCCTATAAAAATTAGAAAATGACATAGCCCAGAAATTTCCTAATTGTAAAATGGAATTGGCACTTTTCCAATTTAGCATAGAGGCTATGATCTCTGAGTCGAGAGAGAACCCAACGTAGGGAAGGACAGATGAAACCTTTTTTGAGGTTTTCATCTAAATACTGACGTAGGTGTAATTCTTGTTGGGACAATGGGTATATTTCGCTGAATGGAATATGAGAACCAACTCTTGTATCAATTGGCCAGTCATATATCCTGTGTGGAGTAAATTTTGGATCTTCTTATAATCAAACACATCAGAGAACTACTGATAATGAATGGAATTTTCAAAATTAGAAATTGATATGTGTGGATAACGTGTTTGGACAGAAAATAGACTGGAGGGTAACTCTCAATGCACTGTTGGTCCCACAGTAATGACAAGCAGGTAGATTATGAGTTGTGCGTTCGTGTTTTAATGCTGAAAAAATGGTAATTTCAGCTTTTAAACAGCAACAAAGCCATTACAAATCGTGTTGGTATAGCTGTACCGCAAGCCTTTTAGCCTGTAACGCAACGTTTGTCCCACACTCGTAAAAATGAAGTTTTTTCATGGGACTTCCATAGTGCAGACATTATGAGTTTTGCGGTTATGCTAAAAAGCTTGCGTTACACCCTATAATGACAAGATGCGTACCGCCATTTGAGAGCAGTAGTTAGGAGTTTTAAGCAACAAAACTGTTACATAAAACTCATAACTAAACTTTTACAAAGTACACTAACACCCATAAACTACCTATTAACCCCTAAACCGAGGCGCTCCTGCATCACAAATACTATATTAAAGTAATTAACCCCTAATATGCCGCTCCCGTCATCGAAGTCACTAAAAAACGTATTAACCCCTATTTCTCCACTCCCCGACATTGTCACCACTATAATAAAGTTATTAACCCCTAAACCGCAGCCCTCCTGCATCGTAAACACTATTTTAATATTATTAACCCCTAATCTGCCGTCCGCCAACATTGCCCCACTATACAAAAGTTATTAACCCCTATTCCTTCGCTCCCCGACACCACCGACACTATAATTAACCTATTACCCCCTAAACCACAAGCCCCCACAATTAAATATACTAAATTAAACTATTAACCCCTTAACCGAAAGACCCCTACATCGTAATAAACTAATTTAAACTAGTAATCCCTAAACCTAACGCCCTCCTAACTTTATATTAAAATTACAATTTCACTATCTTAAATTAAAACTTACCTGTCAAATTAAAAAAAACTAAGTTTAAACTAACAATTAAACTAATATAACTATTAAACTAAAATTAAACTAACTACCAATGAAAGAAAACTAAAATACACATTAAAAAATTCCTAACACTAAAAAAAGTATCTAATTACAAAAAAAAAAATACTAAACTAAATTATGAAAACTAATAAACGAAATTATCAAAAATAAAAAAGAATTACACCTATTCTAATAGCCCAATAAAAATAAAAAAAACACCCAGAATAAAAAAACTAACCTACAATAAACTACAAATAGCCCTTAAAAGGGTATTTTACCTTTAAAAAAAAAATACAAAGACCTGCATCGTTAACACTATTTTAATATTATTAACCCCTAATCTGCCGTCCGCCAACATTGCCCCCACTATACAAAAGTTATTAACCCCTATTCCATCGCTCCCCGACACCACCGACACTATAATTAACCTATTACCCCCTAAACCACAAGCCCCCACAATTAAATATACTAAATTAAACTATTAACCCCTTAACCGAAAGACCCCTAAATCGTAATAAACTAATTTAAACTAGTAATCCCTAAACCTAACGCCCTCCTAACTTTATATTAAAATTACAATTTCACTATCTTAAATTAAAACTTACCTGTCAAATTAAAAAAAACTAAGTTTAAACTAACAATTAAACTAATATAACTATTAAACTAAAATTAAACTAACTACCAATGAAAGAAAACTAAAATACAAATTAAAAAATTCCTAACACTAAAAAAGTATCTAATTACAAAAAAAAATACTAAACTAAATTATGAAAACTAATAAACGAAATTATCAAAAATAAAAAAGAATTACACCTATTCTAATAGCCCAATAAAAATAAAAAAAACACCCAGAATAAAAAAACTAACCTACAATAAACTACCAATAGCCCTTAAAAGGGTATTTTACCTTTAAAAAAAAAAATACAAAGACCCCCCAACAGTAAAATCCATCACCCAACCAACCCCCCAAAATAAAAAACCTAACTCTAACAAAAACCCATTGCTCTAAAAAGGGCATTTGTAAGGGCATTGCCCTTAAAATGGCATTTAGCTCTTTTAAGAAAAGCCCAAACCCTAAACTAAAAAAAAAAAAACACTAAAAAACTTTATAATGAGAGCTGCTTAAATCCTATTGGCTGATTTGAACAGCTAATAGGATTTTAGCAGCCCTTATTCCTATTGGCTGATTCAAATGTTTCAGCCAATAGGAATGCAATGGTACCCCCAGTATAAATGGGATACCTTGCATTTCAATCCTCAGTGTGCAGCGGACGATTGCATGAAGAGGACCTCCACATTGGATCGATGGACCTCTGCCTGGACCTCCGCCTTGGACCTCCACCTGGACCTCTGCCTTGGACCTCCGCCTGGAGTTCGACTTGGACCTTCGCCTGGACCTCTGTCTTGGACTTCGCCTGGACCTTCGCGCATCAATCGCTCCGCCTCTGCAGGGATGAAGAAGATGCCGGTCCCACAAAGGATGAAGATGGAGCCACCTGAATGAAGATTGAGCCGCCGGGAGGAAGATTGTTCAAACCGGGACTTCAACAACTGTGAGTACCTAAAGAGGGGTTAGTGTTTTTTTTGGGGTGGGTTATTTTTTTTAGATTAGGGTGTGCCCTCATAAAAGAGCTGATTGCTAGGTTTATTTTATTTTATTTATTTATTTTTTAAATGGGTATTAGAATAGAAATAATTTTTATTATTTTGGATAATTTCTTTGTTATTTTGTGTAATGTTTTTTTTTTTTCGTTTTGGGGTGGGTTTTTGTTTTTTTAAGATTAGGGGTTGGGCATTTAATAAAAGAGCTGAATGCCCTTTTAAAGGCAGGAAAAAGAGTTGAATGCCCTTTTAAGGGCAATGCCCATACAAATGCCATTTTTAGGGCAATGGGTAGATAAGGTTTCACTTTATTTTTATTTTGTTGGTTTGGGCGTGGGGGCTTGTATACTGTCAGGGGGTGTTTGCTTTTCTTTTGTAGGAAAAGAGCTGTTATCTTTAGGGCAATGCCCTACAAAAGGCCCCTTTAAGGGCCCTTGGTAGTTTATCATAGATTAGGCTTTTTTTATTTTGGGGTGTTTTTTTTTTTTTTTTAAAAACAGTTAATTTTTATTGTTTTATTTAGTGTTTTTTATTTTTTGTAATGTTTTAGTGTAAGGCAGCTTAGGTTTTATTTCACAGGTAAGTTTGTATTTATTTTAACTAGGTAGTTAGTAAATAGTTAATAACTATTTACTAACTAGTCTGCCTAGTTAAAATAAATACAAATTTACCTGTGAAATTAAAATAAAAAATAAGCTAGCTACAATATAACTATTAGTTATATTGTAGCTAGCTTAGGTTTTATTTCACAGGTAAGTATGTATTTAGTTTTAAATAGGTATTATTTAGTTAATAATTGTAACTTTAATTTAGCTCTATTTTAATTATGTTAAAGTTAGGGGGTGTTAGGTTTAGTGTTAGGGTTACGGTTAAGGTTAGGTTTAGGGGTTAATAGTTTAATTTAGGTTGTTGCGATGTGGGGGGCTGGCGGTTTAGGGGTTAATAGGTTTATTTAATGGTAGTGATGTGGGAGGCCAGAGGTTTAGGGGTTAATAACTTTATTTATTTGTGGCAATGTTGGGGAGCGGCAGAATAGGGGTTAATAACTTTAATATAGTGGTGGTAATGTTGGGGTGTGGCAGAATAGGGGTTAATAACTTTAGTATAGTGGCAGCAATATCGGGAGCGGAAGATTAGGGGTTAATAACTTTATTTAGGTGGCAGCAATATCGGGAGTGACAGATTAGGGGTTAATAACATTATTTAGGTTTTGGCGATGTCGGGGGTGGCAAATTAGGGTTTTTTAGATGTGGGGTTTATTTTAGGGTGTTAGGTTTAAACGTTACTTTTTTTCCCCATAGACATCAATAGGGCTTCGTTACGGAGCTTTTCATTCCACGATCGCAAGTGTTCATTTTTGTTCTAACCCGCTCTCCCCATTGATGTCTATGGGGAAAGCGTGCACGAGCATGTCAAAACAATGCTTGTATTTTGTGCGATATGGAGCTCAACGCAATAATATCGAATGCACAAGTCGGCTGTTTCTAAACTTGTAATGGCAGCGTTATGGAGGGTGAAAGAACGCAACTTTTGTTGCATTCGTTAAAAACCCTCTAACGTGCATAACTCGTAATCTACCTGAAGGTTAATGAAAAATAAGTAATGAAATCATAGGGTGACATAGAATTTATGGTACGTATCTTACCCTTTATCTGTCTAGATAGGATAGGGCAGGAGGATACTATGTGGTCCTTACAGGCACAGTAGAGACAGAGATTTGCCAGACATCTTCGAATCTTTTCCTCATAAGACAGAGGACCGTTAATGATACCGATTTCCATAGGAGTAGCACCAGAACTTGGATCAGAAGTGAAAAGTAAAGTCTTTTTTGGAAATGGCTCAGTAGAGTATTTTTCAGCTCTCTTCTCTCTCATTCTTCGGTCTAGAGCAATGGAAGTCTTTATTAAGCCATTGAGAGTTTCTGGCATCTCTAAGCAAGATAGTTAATCTTTTATGTATTTATTTTTCAGACTAATCTGGTTCCATTGAGAGTCTAGAGACCACATTTGAAAATCAGCAACATAGTCCATAACAGGACGTTTTCCTTGTTTTAAGGATCGCAAATGAGACTTGGCATGTAAATGCTTGTTTGAGTCTTCAAAGAGATTTGTCATGGCGGCAAAAAAGTGTTCAAGGGAATCCAAAATAGGATCATTGTTTTAAAAAAAGAAATTGTTTATCCCATGCCCTGGGTTCACCAGTTAAATCTGAAATGGTTGCACAGACTTTTATTCTGTCCGTTTTATAGGTTCTGGGTTTCATGGAGTAGAGTAGGTGACAGGCATTCGTGAATTCTCTGAATTCAATTATTTTTCCTGAGAATGAGGTAGGAGGATTAATATGAGGTTCTGGAGGTTCAGAAGCTTTAGATGTCATAAGTTCTGTCAATTCAATAGAGTTTTAAGGTGGAGTTTTCAGCCTGTAATTCTCACACTAGATAATCATCCTTTTGATTTAGTTTAGCAATTGGTATTAATCTTTTTTGGATCAATTGAACACTAAATTTGTTTTTGTAATATTCAAATATATAATGTCAAATATTTTGGAAAATACTTCTGAGAACCATAATGTTTAAAGTAGTTAAAATGTGATTTGTAGCTTTAAATATGTCACACTCAAATATGGTAAAATATAGAGTGTATACAAAATAAAGCAATTGCTAAGCTTTTTAATTATGCTTGAGAGAATTACTGCCAAAAGGATATGAGGCAATAATATAGAAATGGTAAATTAAACTTAACAAGTACAGTCACAGTGTAATGACCTAGACATAGTTTGACGGAATAAACTGCATGCACATATGTATAACTTAGTCTTGATTCTCAATAGTATTATTATCACTGTTTCAGCAAGGCAGATGTTAAAATGTTCATGTCAATGCAAATATAGCAGGCAAAGGAATAAGATCCAAAAATACTTAGGAGTGGAACAGCGAGTATTAAAGTTTTAGCACAGATAGCAGGCAAGCTTATGAATTAAGCAGAGTTAAAGTTAGGCATATATTACTTGAGGATAAAGCAGTACTTGCGGTTGTGCTGATTAAGCACTGGAGAATCCGTTAGTGAATGCAGAAATTTGATGAGATTGTTGTTCTCACAAAGTGTTGCAAACAGACAGGGTTCTTGGTAATGGCTGCTTCAGTGCAGTCTCTTTGTTATGCGGTAAAAGAGACGGAAGTAATCCGGTCACGTGCTGTGACAACAGGCAGCAGAACTGTCGAAGTCAAATACGAAGCTGAACTCTGGCAACATAGGTACAAGGCAACAGCTTAAAGTGGAGTAACTCTTTGTAAACGATTTGTAGAAAGACAGTATACTACTTGGGTTAATCAAGCAATTAGCTGATGGAAGGGCTGGCTTATAACAGGATGGTTGGAAAATGGGAGGTTGCTTAACTTTAAATGTACAGATATGTTACAGATCGCTCCTCTCAAGGAATCCTCTCTGAGGATTGCAAATGTGGTGTATGGGGGTATCTTGTATGGAATGAAGAATGGTTTTGAAGTACCTTCTAAGTGATGTCTCCAGGTTTCTAGAGCACATTTGATCGCTAATAATTCATCATCACCCACTGAATAGTTTAACTCTGTGGGCTGTAGAGTTCTGGAATTAAAGGCTATTGGGTGTGAAGAGGAAGTGTTGTGGTTCCTTTGTGAGAGTATGGCACCTAAGCCTGAGTTTGAGGCATCCACATAACAATAAATTGATGATTATGGTTCGGAAGATGTAAAATTGGGGCTGTGGTGAAATGTTTCTTTAATTGATCGAAAGTATGTTGCGCTTCCATGGTCCAGATAAACCTTAGATTCTTTCTACTAAGATTAGTTAAAGGTTTGATAATTATAGATTTTTTTTAACAAATTTCCTATAAAAATGAGAAAATCTTTTAGTGATTTAACAGTAGTCGGTCTGGGCCAATCAGTGATAGTGATTACCTTTTGGGATCCATTTGGATTCCATTGGGTGATATGACATAGCCCAGAAATTTTATAGTTGTGACATGGAATTGGCACTTTTCCAATTTAGCATAGAGACTATGGTCTCTGAGTCGAGAGAGAACCCAACGTTCATGTTTTTCATGTTCATGTATATTTTTGGAATAAATAAGGATGTCATCAAGGTATATGACTATACATATATCCATAAGAACTCTGAAGATGTCGTTAATAAAGTATTGAAAGGTGGCTGGGGCATTACAGAGCCCGAAAGGCATCACCTTATACTCGAATAAACTATAACGAGTCCTGAAGGCGATTTTCCACTCATCACCTGACGTATCCTGATAAGATTATATGCTCCTTTAAGATCTAATTTTGTAAAAATGGTGGCTTCATTTAGACATTCCAACAACTCGGGTATAAGTGGGAGTGGATAACATCTTTATTAGTCACAAAAAGAATATCAGCAGCAGCTGGGGAGGTGGAAGGACAGATGAAACCTTTTTGAGGTTTTCACCTAAATACTGACATAGATGTAATTCTTGTTGGGACAATGGGTATATTTTGCTGAATGGAATATGAGAACCAGGTATTTTATCAATTGGGCAATCATATATCCTGTGTGGAGGTAAATTTTGGACCTTCTTAATATCAAACACATCAGAGAACTGCTAATAAACAGGAGAAATGGAATTTTCAAAATTAGAAATTGATATGTGTGAATAACATGTGTTCTGACAGAATATAGACTGGACGGTAATGGTGTTGTGTGCCCAATTTATGGTAGGGTTATTTTTTTATTAATCAGGGATATCCTAAAATGATGGAATGCAATGAGGAAGGAATGATATTGTAAGGATAACTAATTCAATACCCTACTATATATTTTAAAGAAAATCCTGTTTAGACTCACCACTCAGTCTCACACCAGACCGTGGGTGTACAGATTGTTATTAACACCCAGTGTTTTGCTCATTGACTGAGGGTGACCTATGGTGGGGTCATTAAGAGTATATTAGGATAATCTTAGTAATGGAGATAAATAAAAGAAAAGAGAATTCAATTACATATGGTAAAGAATTCTAATTATTAATTCACAAGAGTATATTTGGAATTTAGTTAGTGCACAGAGTAATAATATTTTACTTGAACCTACTATAGAGAGTTATAACTATAGCTAAATATATAGGTTTTATATTATCAAAGACGTCACATAATATCCAGATAAAAATAGAGTTATGTATTAAAGAAAAGCATATGCATAAAAAATAGTTGCAGTACTGATAGTTGGGAACAGGGAACCGGTATTTGTAGAAGGGGTTAAGGTATTGCAATACAAAGCAGTGTAGACGTTATGGTATTTAGGGTTATTTGTACCGTAATCTGTATTGTAAATCTCCTGATCAGTGATGCAGAGGACGGCAGTCAGTTCTGTGAGCAGAGAGAATCCTGTCTTTGCTTTAGATGTAGCAAGCTGAAAACACACAGGAGCAGGATCTCTGTGTTTGAAGCTCTGGAGAAGCAGCAGGGCGTGACGTCACACGCTGAGATTCAGGGAGTGAGAGAGAGCAGCTGTGGAGAGGCTGTGAACGGTAACTTGATGCTGTAAATCTCTCCCTGTAAAACTCAATAGAATGTTAGAATTGTTAAGTAAGAACTTTAGAGAGCTTAGTACTAGCTCAAATAATATCCTTTAGGAATCAAAATACCAAGCAGGTAATGGAGGGTGAATGTTTCTTAAATAGATGTGGATAGTCACATGATCACAGAGTTAAAGGGGAAGTACAGCAGAATTGTAACATATAAATCCTGACAGATATCAAAAGATGTGTACTCTGTGTGTCCATCTGAGATATTAAGGGTACAGTATGATGGGTAATAGGATATTTTTGAATAAAAGTACCATCAATAACCTTGACAAACAATGGGTATTGCTTCAACACACATGTAATTTTATTATTTACAACAAAATCATAGTCCATAAATAAGCCATAGGCCCCAGAATCAATTATAGCCTGACTCTTGATTTGCTATTGGTCCCACTGTAATGACAAGGTTAATGAAAAATGAGTAATGGAATTAAAGGGTGACATAGAATTTATGGTATGTATCTTACCCTTTTTCTGTCTAGATAGGATAGGCAGGAGGATACTATGTGGTACTTACTGGCACAGTAGAGACAGAGATTTGCCAGACGTCTTTGAATCTTCTCCTCATGAGACAGAGGATCTTTACTGGTACCGATTTCCATGAGAGTAGCACCAAAACTTGGTTTGTCTTTCAATGATTCAGACAATCCCAATATGAATTGATTTTTCAGACTAATCTGGTTCCATTGGGAGTCTAGAGACCACATTTTAAAATCAGCAACATAGTCTGTAACAGGGCATTTTCCTTGTTTTAAGGATCAAAAATGAGACTCAGCATGTAATTGATTGTTTGAGTCTTCATAGAAATTTGTCATGGCGGCAAACAAATCATCAGGGGAATCCAAAATAGGATCATTGGTTTAAAAAACAAAAACAGTTAGCACATGCACTGGTTCACTAGTTAAATATGAAATGCTTGCACAGACTTATATTCTGTCCGTTTTATAGGTTCTGGGTTTCATGGAGTAGAGTAGGTGACAGGCATTCGTGAATTCTCTGAATTCATTTATTTTTCCTGAGAATGAGGTAGGAGGATTAATATGAGGTTCTGGAGATTCAGAAGCTTTAGATGTCATTAGTTCTGTCAATTCAATAGAGTTTTTAAGGTGGAATTTTCAGCCTGTAATTCTGTCAGACCTCGCGCTAGATAGTCAACCTTTTGATTTAGTTTAGCAATTTGGGTTTTAATCTCATTTGGATCCATTGTACACTAAATTTGTTTTTTTAAGGCTTGATTAATCTGTAATATCCAAATATATAATGTCAAATATTTTGGAAAATACTTCTGAGAACCATAATGTTTAAAGTAATTAAAATGTGATTTGTAGCTTTAAATATAAGTCACACTCAAATATGGTAAAATATAGCAATTATATGTATAGAAAATACAAAAAAAAAAAAATATGTATAGAAAATAAAGCAATTGCTAAGCTTTTTAATTATGCTTGAGAGAATTACTGCCACAAGGATATGAGGCAAATATATAGAAATGGTAAATTAAACTTAACAAGTACAGTCACAGTGTAATGACCTAGACATAGTTTGACTGAATAAACTGCATGCACATATGTATAACTTAGTCTTGATTCTCAATATTATTATTATCACTGTTTCAGCAAGGCAGATGTTAAAAGGTTCATGTCAATGCAAATATAGCGGGCAAAGGAATCAGGTTTGAAAATACTTAGGAGTAGAAAAGTGAGTATTGAAGTTTTAGCACAGATTGCAGGCACGCTTATGAATTAAGCAGAGTAAAAGTTAGGCATATATTACTTGAGGATAAAGCTGGTGACACAGTTATATACAGAATATAGTACTAGCGGTTGTGCTGATTAAGCACAGGAGAATCCGTTAGTGAATGCAGAAATTTGATGAGATTGTTATTATCACGAAGTGTTGCAAATAGACAGCGTTCTTGGTAATGGCTGCTTCAGTGCAGTCTCTTTGGAAAAAGGAGAAATAAGTAATCCAGTCATGTGATGTGACAACTGTAGAACTGCAGAAGTTGCAATCAGACAATAGGATTGAGTTTTCATCCTATTGGAGCTCGCATTCTATTGGCTGATTGAAATAGCCAATAGAATGCAAGATCAATCCTATTGGCTGATTGGATCAGCCAATAGGATGAAAGCTCAATCCTATTGGCTGATTGCAACAGCCAATAGGATGTTTTCCCCTTTAATTCCGATTCAGAATGTAAGGGACGCCATCTTGGATGATGTCATTTAAATGGAAACTTCATTCTGCAACAGACATTGGAAGAAGAGGATGCTCCACGCCGGATGTCTTGAAGATGGAGCCACTCCGCGCCAGATGGATGAAGATAGAAGATGCTGTCTGGATGAAGACTTCTGCCGGCTTCCAGGAGGACTTCAGCCCACTTGGATGAAGACTTCTGCCCGCTTCGCTGAGGACTTCTGCTGCTTGGATAAGGATAGATGTCTGGTCTTCGAAAAACTGTAAGTGGATCTTCGTGGGTTAGTGTTAGTTTTTTTTAAAGGTTTATTGGGTGGGTTTTAGTTTTAGGTTAGGGACTTTGGGCTGAAAAAGCCCATACAAATGCCCTTTTCAGGGCAATGGGGAGTTTAGGTTTTTTAGATAGGTTTTTATTTGGGGGGTTTGGTTGTGTGGGTGGTGGGTTTTACTGTTGGGGGGTGTTTGTATTTTATTTTACAAGTAAAAGAGCTGATTTCCTTGGGATAATGCCCCGCAAAAGGCCCTTTTAAAGGCCATTGGTAGTTTATTGTAGGCTAGGGTTTTTTTTTATTTTGGGGGACTTTTCTATTTTGATTAGGTCTAATTAGTTCAAATATTTGATCATTTATTTTTTATTTTGTGTAACTTAGTGTTTTTTATTTTCTGTAACTTAGTGTTCTTTATTTTGTGTAACTTAGTTGTTATTTTTTTGTAACTTAGTTATTATTAATTGTAGATATAAATAACTTGAGTAGGGTTAGGTTTTTAAATATGTAATATAGTTAATTTAATTGTTAGTTTAATGTAATTGTAGGATAATAGTTAGGGTAAGTTAATTAGTAGTTTAATATAGTTTATTTTAATTC
Organism: Bombina bombina; assembly: GCF_027579735.1. Lineage (NCBI taxonomy): Eukaryota > Metazoa > Chordata > Amphibia > Anura > Bombinatoridae > Bombina > Bombina bombina. The sequence continues at coordinate 646,952,710 of NC_069501.1, forward strand.
TAAAGGTAAGTTTAAATTTATTATAAGATAGGGATGAGTTAATATTTAATGTAAAGTTAGTGGGTTGTTAGGTTTAGGGGTTAATACCTTAGTTTATGGTGATGTGGGTGGCTGGCCATTTAGGGGTTAATAGGTTTAGTAAGTGGCAGTGATGTGGGAGGCCAGGGGTTTAGGGGTTAATCATTTTTTTTAGATGCAGAGGGGTCCGGGAGCAGGGGAATAGGGGTTAATAACTTTATTAGAGTTGCGGTGGGCTCCGGGAGCGGAGGGATAGGGGTAAATAACGTTATTAGAGTTGAAGTTGGAGGGGAGGGATAGGGTTAATAACTTTATTAGAGTTGCGGTGGGCTCCGGGAGTGGAGCGATAGGAGTTAACTTTATTAGAGTTGTGGTGGGCTCTGGGAGCAGAGGGATAGGGGTTAATAACTTTATTAGAGTTGCAATGGGCTCTGGGAGTGGAGGGATAGGGGTTAATAACTTTATTAGAGTTGCGGTGGGCTCCGGGAGCAGCGGGATGGGGTAAATAACTTTATTTAGTTGCAGCGGGGTCCGGGAGCGGTGGGATAGGAGTTAAACATTATAGTATAATGGCGATGTTTAGTGACAGGGTATAAATTAAGTTGGGAAAAAGCCGAATAGCAGCGAGATCGATGACTGTTAGTTAACAACAGTCCGCTGCTCATCGCCCCGTACTTGGTGCATGGCTTTTTAACAGCTTTATTTATAAATAAGGAGAGCATATTAGCGATATTAGGCGATGTTAGGCAAGCATATTGGTGCCGTTGAATGCAGCATAGTTGACGGCTTGATAATTCGGCCTCATAGAATCCTCTATAGCCAATGGGTGTAATATGATGCCTGGCAATATTGCTACTATGTAGAGAAATATATATTATTAGTTAACATTGTATATGTAGCTTGTATCACTAGAAACAGAATCAAGCATAAACATAAAAGACCACAGAGAGTACATGAGTCACATACTGCCGCTAGGTATAAAATCATTGTAACTAAATTTGGGAGCAAGAATATTACATGCCAAAACATAATGGAGGATCAAAGTACATAAAAAATATAGAAATCAACATAGTTATCATGCATTAACAGAACGAGACTGGTATAAATAATTTAAAAGTAATTGAAAAGGCAATACAAATCACATGGTAAGACAATTTGTTCAATATGTAGTTAATGGTGGAATAAAATATAAATGACAAGTGTAAAAATAAAGCGTTGACAGTGCATAATCACTGAATGAGTGACCAAAATGTGTATAATGTGCATTATATTGTTACTGGTATATGCAGTGTCTCTGATAATAAATTAAAATGTGTTAGTGTGGTGCTGAATGTATCATAGTGAAAAAGGTCACTTAAACTAAGCTAAGTTGATTTTGTAAATAATGTGTGAAAAATAAAACATAAAAAATAAAACAATATTTGACTAAGGACCTCAACGAACCTAAGTAGAGAGTGTGATAACTGTGAAGTAAACTTGTCAAACAATCAAAATTTAACAAACATAAACTAAAACTATGCAGACACTGTATTGCCCTAAATATCTACAAATGTCAAGTTCCTTCCATATTGTGAAGGTAAGAAAAAAGGGAAAACAAATAAAATGAAAAAGTACATACAGTATCCCACAACAGTGAGTACACCCTTCACATTTTTGTACAGTAAATATTTTAATATATCTTTTCATGTGATAACACTGAAGAAATGATACTTTGCTACAATGGAAAGTAGTGAGTGTACAGCCTGTATAACAATGTCAATTTTGCTATCCCCTTAAAATAAGTCAACACACAGCCAATAATGTCTAAACCGTTGGCAACAAAAGTGAGTACACCCCGAAGTGGAAATGTCTAAAATGGGCCCAAAGTGTCAATATTTTGTTTGGCCACCATTATTTTCCAGCACTTCCTTAACTGTCTTGGGCATGGAGTTCACCAGAGCTTCACAGTTTGCCACTGGAGTCCTCTTACACTCCTCCATGATGACATCACAGAGCTGGTAGATGTTAGAGACCTTGCTCTCCCCCACAGATGCTAAATAGGGTTTAGGTCTAGAGACATTTACCCTCAGCTTCTTTAGCAAGGCAGTGGTCATCTTGGAGGTGTGTTTGGGGTCTTTATCATGTTAGAATACTGCCCTGCGGCCCAGTCTCCGAAGGGAGGGGATCATTCATGTTCTGCTTCAGTATGTCACAGTATATGTTGGAATTCATGGTTCCCTCAATGAACTGTAGCTCCCCAGTGCTGACAGCAATCATGCAGGCCCAGACCATGACACTCCCACCACCATGCTTGACTGTAGGCAAGACACACTTGTCTTTGTACTCCTCACCTTGTTGCCGTCCCACACATGCTTGACACCATCTGAACCTAATAAGTTTATCTTGGTCTCATCGGTCCACAGGACATGGTTCCAGTAATCCATGTCCTTAGTCTGCTTGTCTTTTGCAGACTGGGCTTTCTTCTTTTGAAGAGGCTTCCTTCTGGGAGAACAGCCATGCAGACAGGCTTACCCCCCCACCCCTTCAACCTCTGCAGCAATGCTGGCAGCACTCATATGTCTATTTCCCAAAGGCAACCTCTATGACGCTAATCATGTGCACTCAACTTCTTTGGTCGACCATGGCGAGGCCTGTTTTGAGTGGAAGCTGTCCTGTGAAATCGCTGTATGGTCTTGCCCACCATGCTGCAGCTCAGTTTCAGGGTGTTCTTATAGCCTTCTTTTTCAGATCCTCAGAGAGTTCTTTGCCCTGAGGTGCCCTGCTGAACTTCCAGTGACCAGTATGAGAGAGTATGAGAGCGATAACACCAAATTTAACACACCTGCTCCCCATTCACACCTGAGACTTTGTAACACTAATGAGTCCCATGACACCGGGGAGGGAAAATGGCTAATTTTGCCCAATTTGGACATTTCCACTTAGGGGTGTACTCACTTTTGTTGCCAAAGGTTTAGACATTAATGGCTGTGTGTTGAGTTATTTTGAGGGGACACTGTTATACAGGCAGTACACTCACTACTTTACATTGTAGCAAAGTGTCATTTCTTCAGTGTTGTCACATGAAAAAATATAATAAAATATTTACAAAAATGTGAGGGGTGTAATCACTTTTGTGGGACACTGTATATAAGTAGATGGACAGTGTTAATCTACAAAATATCTTAGATCTGTAATGTCATTGATCCCTATGGGCTACCTGTTGACAAAGTGAAAATCCAGAATACTTATTTTCTATTAAGAGCTGCTAATCTATCTCCCCCTTTAATATTTTGTGTACTACATCTATGCCTTGAAACTTTGTTTTCGGAGGATTGTAAGTAATAGATAACAGATGCTCTCTAATATGCTCTTTAAGGACCCTTGTAGTCCTACCTACATATTGCTTGTTACAAATCTGACATGTGAAAAGTTAAACTACAAAACTTTAATTACAAGTTAATCAGTATCTTATATCGTAGGATTTTCCTGTTGTAGTGGACATGAAATTAATACCTTTGGTAGCATAGTCACAGCTCTTATATGGATTTCACCTTCATTTGAAAAAAACTTTGGTCGGTTGGAGACAAGAATTAGTGTTTATAGTAGAAAAATATCTATGCAGGTAATTTCCAATAGTTCTCGCTTCTTTAGACACACATCTTACCCCATCTTTACTTATAGAGCTGATCTCTTTCCAAAATAGGTACATACTTTTGAATGATGTTACTGATTTGACCAAATTGTTTACTATATATGGTTAAGAAGGTTAAAGGGGATCACCTTTCCTTTGTTTGCTTGGTTTGTCAATAAGTAAATCTTCCCTGTTCATATGTTTAACTTCATTTTTAACCTTTTCAAGTAAAGTTACATCATAACCTCTTATTTAAAGGCGTCCAGTTAAAAGAACTGCCTGTTTGCAATATTTGCCTATATCGGTGACATTACTTCTCAACCTCATGTATAGCCCCTTTGGGATAGCTTTTTTAAGATGAAATAGATGATTAGAGTCAGCTCTTAAAATAGTGTTTCCTGAAGTAAATTTAATAAATGTTTCTGTAAATAGTTTATTCAAGTCTTGGTTCAAGACTAAATTAACATCTAGAAAATGTATTTGTTCAGATGATGCTGTGTATGTAAATTCTAAGTTCTTATAATTTCACTGCTTAGGCAGTTCTACCCTTCCAAATTACTATAAAATCATTAATAAATATGTGGTAGATATATATACAATGTTAACTAATTATATATATTTTGCTACATAGTAGCAACACTATCAGGCATCACATTACACACATTGGCAATAGAGGACTTTATACCTTTAATAATTGTAACCATGTGCCAGGAAACACGTCAAACTATTTGTTTGTTTCGGGTTTCACTTGAGCCCTGCTGTACCCTGTACTTTTAACAGATATATGAATAAAGGTTCATTTTTTACCTTTACATAGCTTGCGGTTTCAGTCTTTGCCTTACAGGTTACCCATTGCTTATTTTGTTACATTGCTTTTTCCTCAGGGAGCATTGGGAGTGACTCCCCACCTGCCTGCCTGGTGTCTTCTCCTTTTGTATGTACAATTTAAGAAATTCAATGTCCCATCAGAGCTTAGCTCTTTAATTTTCTTTTTTTCTCTGTTCACAAAAATAGAACTAAGATCCTCCAAATGTTCCCCACTTGAGCATGTACCATGTATTAAGGAGTTAAACTTTGCTTTGTGGTTGGAGTAATTGAATTTCAATGCTACAGCTGCTAGGAGCAAAACATGCACAATGCAAGACAAAACAAGAGGATAAGCCACTGAGTGGATTAGGCAGGTAAAAGTGTTGCTGTCTAATGAAAAGTATCAAACGTATACATGGTGTTGTTCTTCCCAGTTATTGATTCACATTCAGCATCATATTACACCCATTGGCGATAGAGGATTCTATACCTTTAAGAATCGTAACCATGTGACAACACTTACGCTAATTAAGTTGTAAACCTTTTTAAAGAGCAAATGTGTGTAGTCCCTGATGAAATGCCTGCAGGCAGGAAATTGTTGGACTGTTTGTTTGTTTCGGGTTCCACTTGACCCCTGCTGTACCCTGTACTTTTAATGGATATACTAATAAAAGTTTGTTTTTCACCTTTACACAGCTTTTTCCTCAGGGAGCACTGAGAGTGGCTACCCACCTGTCTGCCTGGTGTCTTCCACTGAGATATGTCTAGCAGTGAACGATACAAGCAGGCCTGCTACGAGGTTATAAGGTAACACTATTCTTTGTTCCTTTAACTCTGACAGGGTTATATAAGCACTGCCTTTTGGAACACATGGCAGTACACAGAGTTACCATATTATGTGTTACTTTACATTCTAACATGTCGATACGCCTACTGTGTATCTAAGTCTTTTCACCGCTTGACCATATACCAACAGCTCTTCCTTCACCTATGTTGCTATTTATGGGAATCAATAATGGGGAAGAACAACACCACGTATCCGTTTGATACTTTTCACGAGACAGCAACACTTTTACCTGCCTTATGCACTCAGCAGCTAATCCTCTTTTTTGTCTTCCAGTTCATAGCCTTGCCATTTAGCTTAGCTACTGCTCCCAGAATTTTCACAAAGGTTTTGGAAGCTCTCCTTGCTGTGGCCAGGTCTCAGGGCATTGCTGTAGCCCGTACCTGGTGATATCTTTGTTCAAGCACCATCTTTTCCTTCAGCAGGATATCAGACAGAGTCTCTTCTGTGTCTTCTCCAAACTCATGGATGGAAGATAAATATAGGGAAGAGTTTTTCTCTGAACTATCATAGACTCATTATCCATGAAGATCTTTCTGACAGATCAGAGACGCTCAAAGCTTTTGGCAGCATGTCTGTCCCTTCAGAACACACTAAGTCATTTGGTAGCTCAGTGTATGGAGGTAATTGGTCTCATGGTGTCCTCCATGGGCATTATTCCTTTTGTTCAATTCCATCTCAGACCTCTACAACTATGCATGTTGAGAACAAATTGTTCTGAACAATATGATGAGAGACTCTCTCTCTTGGTGGCTCTGTCAAGAGCATCTTGTCTTAGGCACGTGCTTCTTGAGACCAGTCTGGGATCCCAAGAGGGCTCAGGGTATGTAGTCCAGAGAAGAATCAGCTCTTCCGATCAATATCTTGGAGCTTTGGGTGATTTACAATGCTCTATGGGCATGGCCCCTGCTCTACTCTACCCTGTATATCTGATTCCAATCAGACAATATAACCTAGGTGGCTTACATCAACCACCAGGGGGGGAACAAGAAGTTCTATAGCAATGATAGAGGTGTCTCAAATTCTTCAATGGGCGGAATCTCACAACTGTCTTCTGTCTGTGATTCACATCCCACAGGGTGGACAACTGGGAAGCGGACTTCCTCAGCAGACAATACTTTCCCCTGGGGGAGTGAGCACTCCACCCATAGGTGTTCTCAGAGATAACTCTCAGATGGGGGTTCCGGAGATAGACCTCATGGCTTCTTGTCTCAATACCAAGCTACCCAGATACGGGTCGAGATCAAGGGATCCTTAAGCAGAGTTGGTAGACACATTAACTGTTCCATGGAGGTTCAATCACATATATCTTTTTCCTCCATTAACCCTTCTTCCTTGAGGAGTGGCTTGTATCAAGCAGGAGCAGGCTCCAGTGATACTAGTAGCACTTTCATGACCACGAAGGACTTGGTTTGCAGACCTAATAAGAATGTCCTACATCCCTCCATGGAGGTCACCTTGTCATGTCGACCTTCTGACTTAGGGGCCTTTCCTACATCAAAATCTCGATTCTCTGAGACTGACTACATGGAAATTGAATGTTTAGTCTTATCCAAGAGAGGTTTTTTGGATAGAGTGAAAGTGTAAGGAATTGATCATATTTTGTTCTGTCACTTTAGATCTTTGCTGCTCAGCTTATTTAAGGCTCCTCCTCATACCCATCATTGCTTGGTAATTTTTCTCTAAATTACAGCTGTGTGCTACAGTTGTACTTCCTCGTTGTGACTACTCAAGCCTCCTGACTGCTGTCAGCTCTACAGATCTCCTGCTCTCTTCTATATAGTGATTACACAGCTCTCGTGTGCTTTACTACAAGATGCCAAATTAATTTACCGCCACTGCAACTCTCAATACCAGCGGTGCTTACGGACACAGCCAGCTTAAAAAACGTGCTAGTTTGAGCTGAAAAAAAACCTAACACCTGCAAAAAAGCAGCGTTCAGCTCCTAACGCAGCCCCATTGTTTCCTATGGGGAAACACTTCCTATGTCTGCACCTAACACCCTAACATGCACCCCTAACCTTACACTTATTAACCCCTAATCTGCCGCCCCGCTATCGCTGACCCCTGCATATTATTTTTAACCCCTAATCTGCCGCTCCCTACACCGCCTCAACCTAAGTTATCCCTATGAACCCCTAATCTGCTGCCCCCCGCCGACCCCTATATTATATTTATTACCCCCTAATCTGCCCCCCCCAATGTCGCCGCTACCTACCTACAATTATTAACCCCAAATCTACCGACCGGACCTCACCGCTACTCTAATAAATGTATTAACCCCTAAAGCTAAGTCTAACCCTAACCCTAACACCCCTCTAAGTTAAATATAATTTTTACCTAACAAAATAAAATAAATCTTATTAAATAAATTATTCCTATTTAAAGCTAAATACTTACCTGTAAAATAAACCGTAATATAGCTACAATATAAATAATAATTATATTGTAGCTATTTTAGGATTAATATTTATTTTACAGGCAACTTTGTATTTATTTTAACCAGGTACAATAGCTATTAAATAGTTAATAACTATTTAATAGCTACCTAGATAAAATAATTACAAAATTACCTGTAAAATAAATCCTAACCTAAGTTACAATTAAACCTAACACTACACTATCAATAAATTAATTAAATAAACTACCTACTATTATCTACAATTAAATCAACTAAACTAAATTACAAAAAACCCCCACTAAATTACAAAAAAACCCCCCACAAAATTACAAAAAATAAAAAAAGATTACAAGAATTTTAAACTAATTACACCTACTCTAAGCCCCCTAAAAAAATAACAAAGCCCCCCAAAATAAAAAAATGCCCTAACCTATTCTAAAATAAAAATTGTAAAGCTCTTTTACCTTACCAGCCCTTAAAAGGGCCTTTTGTGGGGCATGCCCCAAAGAATTCTGCTTATTTGCCTGTAAAAAAAAAACATAAAATACCCCCCAACATTACAACCCACCACCCACATACCCCTAATCTAACCCAAACCCCCCTTAAATAAACCTAACACTACCCCCCTGAAGATCTTCCTACCTTGAGTCGTCTTCACTCAGCCGAGCCGAATTCTTCATACAAACCGGGCGATGTCTTCATCCAAGCGGGGGCTGAAGAGGTCCATAATCCGGCTGAAGTCTTCATCCAAGCGGTGGCTGAAGAGGTCCATCATCTGGCTGAAGTCTTCTATCAAGCGGCATCTTCAATCTTCTTTCTTCCGGCTCCATCTTCATCCCGCCGACGCGGAACATCCTTCCCTCACGACGAACTCCCGACGAATGAAGGTTCCTTTAAGGGACGTCATCCAAGATGGCGTCCCTCGAATTCCGATTGGCTGATAGGATTCTATCACCCAATCGGAATTAAGGTAGGAAAATTCTGATTGGCTGATTGAATCAGCCAATCAGATTCAAGTTCAATCCGATTGGCTGATTGGATCAGCCAATCAGATTGAGCTCGCATTCTATTGGCTGATCGGAACAGCCAATAGAATGCACGCTCAATCTGATTGGCTGATTGGATCAGCCAATCGTATTGAACTTGAATCTGAGTGGCTGATTCCATCAGCCAATCAGATTATTCCTACCTTAATTCCAATTGGCTGATAGAATCCTATCAGCCAATCGGAATTTGAGGGACGCCATCTTGGTTCCCTTAAAGGAACCTTCATTTGTCGGGAGTTTGTCGTGGAGGAAGGATGTTCCGCGTCGGCGGGATGAAGATGAAGCCGGAAGAAAGAAGATTGAAGATGCCACTTGATAGAAGACTTCAGCCAGATGGAAGACCTCTTCAGCCCCCGCTTGGATGAAGACTTCAGCCGGATGATGGACCTCTTCAGCCCCCGCTTGGATGAAGACATCGCCCGGATTGGATGAAGAATTCGGCTCGGCTGAGTGAAGACGACTCAAGGTAGGAAGATCTTCAGGGGGGTAGTGTTAGGTTTATTTAAGGGGGGTTTGGGTTAGAGTAGGGGTGTGTTGGTGGTGGGTTTTAATGTTGGGGGGGTTGTATTTTTATTTTACAGGCAAAAGAGCTGTTTTCTTTGGGGCATTAATTTCTGCTAATGTGATTAAATCCAGCTGGGCAAGACTCTGGGACTATATTTCAGTGACTTACTATAATTCCTGCAGTTCTGAAGTTATTTACTTGCTTGTTCTATGCTTAATAAGTATCAGCTGCTATAATAAAACCAATAAACTTTTTAAATGCTTATTAAGTATCTGCTGTTTGCTAGTTATACTGTGATTGTGATACCTGTGCCACAACACTATCGGCTAGATTTAGAGTTCTGCGGCCAAAGGGGTGCGTTAGCTAGGCGTGTATTTTTTTCCCCGCACCTTTTAAATACCGCTGGTATTTAAAGTTCACAGAAGGGCTGCGTTAGGATCCAAAAATGGAGCGTAGAGCATAATTTACCGCCACTGCAACTCTCAATACCAGCGGTGCTTACGGACGCAGCCATCTTAAAAAACGTGCTAGTTTGAGCTGAAAAAAAAGCAGCGTTCAGCTCCTAACACAGCCCCATTGTTTCCTATGGGTAAACACTTCCTATGTCTGCACCTAACACCCTAACATGCACCCCTAACCTTACACTTATTAACCCCTAATCTGCCGCCCCGCTATCGCTGACCCCTGCATATTTTTTTTAACTCCTAATCTGCCGCTCCCTACACCGCCTCAACCTACGTTATCCCTATGAACCCCTAATCTGCTGCCCCCCGCCGACCCCTATATTATATTTATTACCCCCTAATCTGCCCCCCCCATGTCGCCGCTGCCTACCTACAATTATTAACCCCAAATCTACCGACCGGACCTCACCGCTACTCTAATAAATGTATTAACCCCTAAAGCTAAGTCTAACCCTAACCCTAACACCCCCCTAAGTTAAATATAATTTTTATCTAACGAAATAAAATAAATCTTATTAAATAAATTATTCCTATTTAAAGCTAAATACTTACCTGTAAAATAAACCGTAATATAGCTACAATATAAATAATAATTATATTGTAGCTATTTTAGGATTAATATTTATTTTACAGGCAACTTTGTATTTATTTTAACCAGGTACAATAGCTATTAAATAGTTAATAACTATTTAATAGCTACCTAGATAAAATAATTACAAAATTACCTGTAAAATAAATCCTAACCTAAGTTACAATTAAACCTAACACTACACTATCAATAAATTAATTAAATAAACTATCTACTATTATCTACAATTAAATCAACTAAACTAAATTACAAAAAAAACCCCACTAAATTACAAAAAACCCCCCACAAAATTACAAAAAATAAAAAAAGATTACAAGAATTTTAAACTAATTACACCTACTCTAAGCCCCCTAAAAAATAACAAAGCCCCCCAAAATAAAAAAATGCCCTAACCTATTCTAAAATAAAAATTGTAAAGCTCTTTTACCTTACCAGCCCTTAAAAGTGCCTTTTGCGGGGCATGCCCCAAAGAATTCTGCTTATTTGCCTGTAAAAAAAAACATACAATACCCCCCCCAACATTACAACCCACCACCCACATACCCCTAATCTAACCCAACCCCCCCTTAAATAAACCTAACACTACCCCCCTGAAGATCTTCCTACCTTGAGTCGTCTTCACTCAGCCGAGCCGAATTCTTCATCCAAACCGGGCGATGTCTTCATCCAAGCGGGGGCTGAAGAGGTCCATCATCCGGCTGAAGTCTTCATCCAAGCGGGGGCTGAAGAGGTCCATCATCTGGCTGAAGTCTTCTATCAAGCGGCATCTTCAATCTTCTTTCTTCCGGCTCCATCTTCATCCCGCCGACGCGGAACATCCTTCCCTCACAACGAACTCCCGACGAATGAAGGTTCCTTTAAGGGACATCATCCAAGATGGCATCCCTCGAATTCCGATTGGCTGATAGGATTCTATCACCCAATCGGAATTAAGGTAGGAAAATTCTGATTGGCTGATTGAATCAGCCAATCAGATTCAAGTTCAATCCGATTGGCTGATTGGATCAGCCAATCAGATTGAGCTCGCATTCTATTGGCTGATCGGAACAGCCAATAGAATGCGCGCTCAATCTGATTGGCTGATTGGATCAGCCAATCGGATTGAACTTGAATCTGATTGGCTGATTCCATCAGCCAATCAGATTATTCCTACCTTAATTCCAATTGGCTGATAGAATCCTATCAGCCAATCGGAATTTGAGGGACGCCATCTTGGTTCCCTTAAAGGAACCTTCATTTGTCGGGAGTTTGTCGTGGAGGAAGGATGTTCCGCGTTGGCAGGATGAAGATGAAGCATGCTCCGCAAAAGGCCCTTTTAAGGGCTGGTAAGGTAATAGAGCTGGTATCTTTTTAATGTAGAATAGGGTAGGGATTTTTTTTTATTTTGGGGGGCTTTGTTATTTTATTAGGGGGCTTAGAGTAGGTGTAATTAGCTTAAAATTGTTGCAATATTTTTATAATGTGTTTTTTGTACTTTAGTTAGTGTATTTATTTGTATTTATTTGTAGGTATTTGTATTTAATTTATTTAATGATAGTGTAGTGTTATGCTAATTGTAACTTAGGTTAGGATTTATTTTACTGGTAATTTTGTATTTCTTTTAGCTAGGTAGTTATTAAATAGTTAATAACTATTTAATAGCTATTGTACCTAGTTAAAATAAATACAAAGTTGCCTGTAAAATAAATATTAATCCTAAAATAGCTACAATATAATTATTATTTATATTTTAGCTATATTAGCGTTTATTTTACAGGTAAGTATTTATCTTTAAATAGGATTAATTTATTTAATAAGATTTATTTTATTTCGTTAGATAAAAATTATATTTAACTTAGGGGGGTGTTAGGGTTAGAGTTAGACTTAGCTTCAGGGGTTAATACATTTATTATAGTAGCGGTGAGGTCCGGTTGGCAGATTAGGGGTTAATAAGTGTAGGTAAGGTAGCAGCGACGTTGGGGGGGGGCAGATTAGGGGTTAATAAATATTATGTAGGGGTCGGCGATGTTAGGGGCAGCAGATCAAGGGTACAGAGGGATAATGTAGGTGGTGGCGATGTGCGGTCGGCGGATTAGGGGTTAAAAACATTTAATAGAGTGGTGGCGATGTGGGGGGACCTCGGTTTAGGGGTACATAGGTAGTTTATGGGTGTTAGTGTACTTTAGAGCACAGTAGTTAGGAGCTTTATGAACCGGCGTTAGCCCATAAAGCTCTTAACTCCTGGCTTTTCTCTGTGGCTGGAGTTTTGTGGTTAGATTTCTAATGCTCACTTCAGCCAAGACTCTAAATACCAGCGTTAGAAAGATCCCATTGAAAAGATAGGATACGCAATTAGCGTAGGGGGATCTGCGGTATGGAAAAGTCACGGCTGGAAAGTAAGTGTTAGACCCTTTCCTGACTGACTCTAAATACCAGCGGGCGGTAAAAACCAGCGTTAGAACCCCCTAACGCTGGTTTTGATGGCTAACGCAGAACTCATTATTAAGTATCTGCTGATTGCTAATTAAATTGTGGCTTTGATACCTGTGCTTAAACACTCTATATTTGCCTGTGTGCATATCTCTCATTATTAAGTATCTGCTGTTTGCTAATTATATTGTGGTTGTGATACTTAAAGGGACACTGAACCCAATTTTTTTATTTTGTGATTTAGATAGAGCATGCAATTTTAAGCAACTTTCAAATTTACTCCTATTATCAATTTTTCTTCGTTCACTTGCTATCTTTATTTGCAAAAGAAGGCATCTAAGCTTCTTTTTTGGTTCATAACTCTGGATAGCACTTTTTTATTGGTGGATGAATTTATCCACCAATCAGCAAGAACAACCCAGGTTGGTCACCAAAATTGGGCCGGCATCTAAACTTACATTCTTGCATTTCAAATAAAGATACCAAGAGAATGAAGAAAATTTGATAATAGGAGTAAATTAGAAAGTTGCTTAAAATTTCAGTTCCCTCAGCCAAGGATCATAACAGAACTTCAGTTAATAATACTTCCTGGTTCAAACACTGTATGAGACTGAGTGGAACATAGTTTTAAAAATACAGTTCCTTACAGATAGACACTTTAATCCAGGCTCGCAAGCCGGTCACTCGCCGTATTTACCACAAGGTATGGCATACTTACCTTCATTGGTGTGAGAAATGCAGTCTTCCATGGCACAAGGTGAAGGTCACCTGAATTCTTTCCTTTTTACAGAGTGGTTTGGAAAAGGGTTTATCCGCCAGTTCTCTGAAGGGTCAGATCTCGGCCCTGTCTGTCTTATTGCACAAAAGATTAGCGAATCATCCAGACATGCAGTCTTTTGTTCATGCTCTGGCTAGAATCAGGCCTGTGTTTAAACCTGTTGCTTCCCCTTGGAGCCTTAACCTTGTTCTTCATGTTCTGCAGCAGGCTACGTTTGAGCCTATGCATTCTGTTGACCTTAAGCTTCTATCCTGGAAGGTATTGTTTTTGTTGGCTATCGTATTAGTTCGCAGAGTCATTGAGGTTTCTGTTTTACAGTGGAATCCACTTTACCTTATTTTCCATGCAGATAAGGCGGTTTTACGTACTAAGTTAGTCTTCCTACCTAAGCTAGTCTCGAATCGCAACATCAATCAGGAAATTGTTGTTCCTTCCTTTTGTTCTAATCCTTCTTCCTGGAAGGAACGTTTGCTTCACAATCTGGAAGTAGTATGTGCCTTAAAATGTTATCTTCAGGCTACTAAGGATTTCAGGCAATCTTCTTCCTTGTTTGTGTTATATTCTTGCAAGCGCAGGGGTCAGAAGGCCACTGCGACTTCATTATCTTTCTGGCTGAGAAGTTTCATCTGTTTGGCTTATGAGACGGCTGGACAACAGCTTCCTGAGAGGATAACTTTTCATTCCACTAGAGCAGATTCTTCTTCCTGGGCTTTCAAGAATGAAGCTTCCATGGATCAGATTTGTAAAGCGACTACCTAGTCCTCCTTACTTCACTTTTAAAAATTCTATAAATTTGATGTCTTTGCTTCTGCGGAGGCAGCTTTTGGGAGAAAAGTGTTACAGACTGTGGTGCCCTCAGATTAGGACCCCACCTTTCCGTTTTGCCCTCCCGTTTATTCATTCAGTGTGCTCTGGAGCATGGGTATTGGTTTCCAACAGTAATGAATAAAGTTGTGGACTCTCCCTGCCTTTGGAAAGAAAACAAAATGTATGCTTACCAGATAAATTCCTTTCTTTCCTGACAGGAAGAGTTCAAGACCCTGCCCGTCATATTTTTTTTTACCTGTTATTTTTTCTTCTGGCACCTCTATACCTTAATGTTTCTTCTGCATTTCCTTGTTCCCTTGTCTGAATGACTTGGGGGATAGGGGAAGTGGGAGGGCTATTTATAGCCTTTGGCTGGGGTGTCTTTGCCTTCTCCTTGTGGCCAGGTGTTGATATTCCCAACAGTAATGAATGAAGTCATAGACTCTCCCTGCCAGGAAAGAAAGAAATGTATCTGGTAAGCATAATTTTTTTTATGATTCAGATAGAGCATGCAATTTTAAGCAACATTCTAATTTACTCCTATTATCATTTTTTTTTTCATCCTCTTGCTATCTTTATTTGAAAAAGCAGGAACCTAAACTTAGGAGCCGACCCATTTTTTGTTCAGCACCCTAGATGGTGCTTGCTGATTGGTGGCTACATTTAGCCACCAATCAGCAAGGATCTGATTATCTTTAGGGAACCCTTGAGGGCTTGGAGGAATATCTGCAAGAAACTGAAAACCTCTAATGTTTACACTAAGTTTCTGCCTCTCAGGGGGAACCCAGACTTTATAGTAGGATTCACTACGGCACCCTTTAGTTTGTGGGCGGAAAGGGGTTGATATAGATACAGCAGTTGTTGGAGGAAAGTGGGTCATATGTTAAGCCCTTTGCAACTCTCAGGGATGAGTTTGGAATACCAGCCAGCCATCATTTTGCTTACTTGCAGGCGAAACATTATGCTACTTCATTGATTACGGGGGTCATATGTCTGGGGACACGTTGGCAATAAATAGTTTGGTAACCCTGTTCCCGCAGGGAATATATTCAATCTCCCCTGTATATAGAAGGTTGCTAGAGAGCACAAATCAAACAAATAGTTCAGATATAGTGAAGTGGTGGTCAGGAAAATTAGGGACGAAGTTACACAACATATAGTGTTAGATAGCATTGAATCAGTTAAGAAAGCAACTTTAGCGCAGGACATGAGGGATTCACATTTTAAATTGTTGTACCACTTTTACATAACACCCAGAGTATACCAGAGGTGGATGCTACAGACGCCTAATATATGTCCTAAATGCAGAATCCCGTATCCAGGGATCTTGCACTTGCTGTGGCAGTGCTCGAGACTTACTAAGTTCTGGAAGTCTATATTACACTGCATTGCAGGCAGATGTGGGACTGAACTGACATTACACAGCAGATTAGTCATTTTCCTAGAGTTACCAGGAGAGGTAGGGTGTGATAGGAGCTTTATATATACAGTGTTCAAAGTGGCTTTAGTCATCATGATTAGGTTATAAGTATTGTGATGGAATGAATTCCTTGTTTTGCTACAGAGCATATGCTATCTATGGGGGTTTTGACCGTGTAGTCTAGTATGTCGGTTAATAGTTTGCAGGCATAATGTGAACTTTGTAAATACGCATAGGTGCTGTATCTCGGTAGATTGTATTTGTCTTGTAATTTTGCTAATGGTAAGAGGTTATTCGTTCCTGGTTCAAATCATTGAGTAACTGAGGTTAGACCATTGTGTTTCCATGTTGTGAACATTTGAGTGGTCATTCCCGGTAAAAAAGTAGGGTTTCCCTGTAGCGGCAATCTTTTGTTTTTTGTTTGAGATACTCCCCACCATCTGCATAGATGGGACCAATCCCTTAAGGGGTCTTTAAACAATATGTTGTCCTTAACTCTGGGAGGAAGGGAGCTCAGAAGGGCATGTGGTAAGAAGGCTAGGTTTAGTGGGTTTACTAGAGTTGTTTCCAAATGCCTGTCATTGAATATCGAGGTACCCACCAGCCATTCCAGGGTTCATTTAGTTAGTGTAGACCAGTTATACAATTCCACATTTGGTAGTTTTAATCCTCCTCTGAATGAGGGAAGTGCTAATTTATGGCGACTAATGTGTTGTTTTTTGGAGTTCCAGACAAAACTGGAAACAGCTCTATTGATGGTGGATAAATCGGCTCTAGTCAGTGTTACGGTTGCCTCCAGGCTGGCTGGAAGTTGGACCGTAGAAAAGGATGCTCCTAGCGCTCACCAAAGGAGCAGCAGCACCGTAGACACTCTAACTACTGCGTAGCCACCATACGTAATGCAGACTCTATGAACCACCGCTGCTGGGCTGGTATCTCGCTGTCTGCTCTGCGCCCTGGACCTACGACCAGGCTCCAGTAGGTGAACCTCTTCCTTCTGTAGCAATCCCTGTAGCTAAGGGAGTATGAAAAGCATAGCAATCCCTGTAGTGATTATAGCTGTATCCTACAAACATGAGTCAAAGCTGCAAGTTAGAGGGTCAGAATAGGTATGATGTGCTGGACACACAGCCTGCTTTTTATTGAGGTTACATGCAAACAGGACACTCTCAGGGGGAGGCATAAAATCCCCCATCACACATTTGATATTAGATAGAGAGACACTCCCTTTGACAGGCCACAACATTACTTCAGCAGATAACAAGTTACACACAATAAAACAATGCAGTCCACCTTATCACTAGCAGTCTGATTAGACAATGGTAAGGTTTATCACTAAACCTAATTAGAGATGATCCCAGCAAACTTGTATTTAGAATTGAACAAAATTAACTCTTAATGGCACACAATGAAACTGAACCAAGTGGGAGAAAGCCAGGGACAAGTCATTTCACAGGTCTGGGGACATAGTCTTAAAGGGGCATTGTTCACCAAAGTCACAATATGTCCCCAGACGGTTCTTAAAGGGCCATACACACCCAATAAAAGTTAATATGCTCTCAGGGGCACAATCTTCCAGGGGCCATAGTCATGAGGAAGGAGGCTGGCAAATAGGCTTCTCCAAAATCCAGGGAAGCAGGGCAATTTTCCATTTAAAGGGCCAGTTACAAATAGCAGTTTGTAACATATCTCCCCTTTTGGAGGGAGACTAACCAGGCACCTGACCTTCTGTCGGTCAGTGCCTAAGTTAGTCTCGTAACCCAACCACAAATAAACATTAGCAGGAAAGTAGCCCCTCCACAATACGTAGTACTGGCCTGTAGGTTCCAGGTTGTAGGATGAAAGTGTAGCATCCTCGGCCTTCCTGGCGCAGCTGGGCAAATAGCTGATGGTACTTGGGGGGCAGAGGCCAGCGGCACTCTGCCCTGGTGCCAGCGCTTCTGCTGGGGTGAGGGGTTTGCAGGCCAGTCCTGTAACAAGGGGGTCTGTAGGGCAGAGGCCAGCAGCGCTCTGTCCTGATGCCAGCTCTTCTGCTGGGGTGAGGGGTTTGCAGGCCAGCCCTGTAACAAGGGGGTCTGTAGGGCTGAGGCCAGCAGCGCTCTGTCCTAATGTCAGCTCTTCTGCTGGGGGCATTGGGGCATAGTCCTGCCCGGTGGCAAAGGGAACGTGGGGGTCAGTGGGGGTTAACATCTCCACTGTTAACCCTGGGCCCAAGTTAGGAGTTAGCTGGAGAATGGAGACTGGGCTCCCAATCCACTGCATCTCACTCTGCTGATGGGGGACAGGAGCAACTATCTCTGCCCCCTGTGCTGTAAGTGCAGAGACCATGGTCCCATCTGCACGGTTGTGGGGCTTACTGTCTCCCCCTGTTGCGTTAAGCTGCCGCTGCGGAGAGGGGGTTACAAGCTTCTCTCCCATACATACTTCCAGCCGCTGGGGAATGGAGTCTGGGCTCCCAATTCCCTGCATATTCCTCTGCTGCTGGGGGACAGGACCAACTGTCTCTGCCCCCTGTAACTCAGCCTGCCGCTGGGGAATGGAGTCTGGGCTCCCAATTCCCTGTATATTCCTCTGCTGCTGGGGTACAGGACCAACTGTCTCTGCCCCCTGTAACTCAGCCTGCCGCTGGGGAATGGAGTCTGGGCTCCCAATTCCCTGCAATTCACTCTGCTGCTGGGGGACAGGACCAACTGTCTCTGCCCCCTGTAACTCAGCCTGCCGCTGGGGAATGGAGTCTGGGCTCCCAATTCCCTGCAATTCACTCTGCTGCTGGGGGACAGGACCAACTGTCTCTGCCCCCTGTAATTCCGCCTGCCGCTGGGGAATGGAGTCTGGGCTCCCAATTCTCTGCAATTCACTCTGCTGCTGGGGGACAGGACCAACTGTCTCTGCCCCCTGTAATTCAGCCTGCCGCTGGGGAATGGAGTCTGGGCTCCCAATTCCCTGCATATTCCTCTGCTGCTGGGGGACAGGACCAACTGTCTCTGCCCCCTGTAACTCATTTTCTCGCTGGAGAGCAGGTGTTCATACCCCCAAACTCTACAGTTGGCGCTCAAAGGCTCGTAACGCTTCGTTCTCAGTAGCCAATTTTCGGATGATTCGACTGACTACCTCCTGCGCAGGGTCTGGACCATATCGGACTAGCCGCCTCTTTACCTCTGGAACGAAATCAGCGCCCTCATAGAGACGGATCAGGTTGAGGTGCTCTTCACAGGGTTCTGACCAGTGTCTTGTCAGCTCCATGCTGCTGTAGGTAGGGACACTGCGCAGTGGCTAGCGTTGCCCTCAATAACTCTCCTACGATACCAGTGCTGTTGTGGTGCTGCTCCTTGCGCTTGGACGCTATCCCACCGCTGCCGCCAAATGTTACGGTTGCCTCCAGGCTGGCTGGAAGTTGGACCATAGAAAAGGATCCTCCTAGCGCTCACCAAAGGAGCAGCAGCACCGTAGACACTCTAACTACTGCGTAGCCACCATACGTAATGCAGACTCTATGAACCACCGCTGCTGGGCTGGTATCTCGCTGTCTGCTCTGCGCCCTGGACCTACGACCAGGCTCCAGTAGGTGAACCTCTTCCTTCTGTAGCAATCCCTGTAGCTAAGGGAGTATGAAAAGCATAGCAATCCCTGTAGTGATTATAGCTGTATCCTACAAACATGAGTCAAAGCTGCAAGTTAGAGGGTCAGAATAGGTATGATGTGCTGGACACACAGCCTGCTTTTTATTGAGGTTACATGCAAACAGGACACTCTCAGGGGGAGGCATAAAATCCCCCATCACACATTTGATATTAGATAGAGAGACACTCCCTTTGACAGGCCACAACATTACTTCAGCAGATAACAAGTTACACACAATAAAACAATGCAGTCCACCTTATCACTAGCAGTCTGATTAGACAATGGTAAGGTTTATCACTAAACCTAATTAGAGATGATCCCAGCAAACTTGTATTTAGAATTGAACAAAATTAACTCTTAATGGCACACAATGAAACTGAACCAAGTGGGAGAAAGCCAGGGACAAGTCATTTCACAGGTCTGGGGACATAGTCTTAAAGGGGCATTGTTCACCAAAGTCACAATATGTCCCCAGACGGTTCTTAAAGGGCCATACACACCCAATAAAAGTTAATATGCTCTCAGGGGCACAATCTTCCAGGGGCCATAGTCATGAGGAAGGAGGCTGGCAAATAGGCTTCTCCAAAATCCAGGGAAGCAGGGCAATTTTCCATTTAAAGGGCCAGTTACAAATAGCAGTTTGTAACATATCTCCCCTTTTGGAGGGAGACTAACCAGGCACCTGACCTTCTGTCGGTCAGTGCCTAAGTTAGTCTCGTAACCCAACCACAAATAAACATTAGCAGGAAAGTAGCCCCTCCACAATACGTAGTACTGGCCTGTAGGTTCCAGGTTGTAGGATGAAAGTGTAGCATCCTCGGCCTTCCTGGCGCAGCTGGGCAAATAGCTGATGGTACTTGGGGGGCAGAGGCCAGCGGCACTCTGCCCTGGTGCCAGCGCTTCTGCTGGGGTGAGGGGTTTGCAGGCCAGTCCTGTAACAAGGGGGTCTGTAGGGCAGAGGCCAGCAGCGCTCTGTCCTGATGCCAGCTCTTCTGCTGGGGTGAGGGGTTTGCAGGCCAGCCCTGTAACAAGGGGGTCTGTAGGGCTGAGGCCAGCAGCGCTCTGTCCTAATGTCAGCTCTTCTGCTGGGGGCATTGGGGCATAGTCCTGCCCGGTGGCAAAGGGAACGTGGGGGTCAGTGGGGGTTAACATCTCCACTGTTAACCCTGGGCCCAAGTTAGGAGTTAGCAGGAGAATGGAGACTGGGCTCCCAATCCACTGCATCTCACTCTGCTGATGGGGGACAGGAGCAACTATCTCTGCCCCCTGTGCTGTAAGTGCAGAGACCATGGTCCCATCTGCACGGTTGTGGGGCTTACTGTCTCCCCCTGTTGCGTTAAGCTGCCGCTGCGGAGAGGGGGTTACAAGCTTCTCTCCCATACATACTTCCAGCCGCTGGGGAATGGAGTCTGGGCTCCCAATTCCCTGCATATTCCTCTGCTGCTGGGGGACAGGACCAACTGTCTCTGCCCCCTGTAACTCAGCCTGCCGCTGGGGAATGGAGTCTGGGCTCCCAATTCCCTGTATATTCCTCTGCTGCTGGGGTACAGGACCAACTGTCTCTGCCCCCTGTAACTCAGCCTGCCGCTGGGGAATGGAGTCTGGGCTCCCAATTCCCTGCAATTCACTCTGCTGCTGGGGGACAGGACCAACTGTCTCTGCCCCCTGTAACTCAGCCTGCCGCTGGGGAATGGAGTCTGGGCTCCCAATTCCCTGCAATTCACTCTGCTGCTGGGGGACAGGACCAACTGTCTCTGCCCCCTGTAATTCCGCCTGCCGCTGGGGAATGGAGTCTGGGCTCCCAATTCTCTGCAATTCACTCTGCTGCTGGGGGACAGGACCAACTGTCTCTGCCCCCTGTAATTCAGCCTGCCGCTGGGGAATGGAGTCTGGGCTCCCAATTCCCTGCATATTCCTCTGCTGCTGGGGGACAGGACCAACTGTCTCTGCCCCCTGTAACTCATTTTCTCGCTGGAGAGCAGGTGTTCATACCCCCAAACTCTACAGTTGGCGCTCAAAGGCTCGTAACGCTTCGTTCTCAGTAGCCAATTTTCGGATGATTCGACTGACTACCTCCTGCGCAGGGTCTGGACCATATCGGACTAGCCGCCTCTTTACCTCTGGAACGAAATCAGCGCCCTCATAGAGACGGATCAGGTTGAGGTGCTCTTCACAGGGTTCTGACCAGTGTCTTGTCAGCTCCATGCTGCTGTAGGTAGGGACACTGCGCAGTGGCTATCGTTGCCCTCAATAACTCTCCTACGATACCAGTGCTGTTGTGGTGCTGCTCCTTGCGCTTGGACGCTATCCCACCGCTGCCGCCAAATGTTACGGTTGCCTCCAGGCTGGCTGGAAGTTGGACCATAGAAAAGGATCCTCCTAGCGCTCACCAAAGGAGCAGCAGCACCGTAGACACTCTAACTACTGCGTAGCCACCATACGTAATGCAGACTCTATGAACCACCGCTGCTGGGCTGGTATCTCGCTGTCTGCTCTGCGCCCTGGACCTACGACCAGGCTCCAGTAGGTGAACCTCTTCCTTCTGTAGCAATCCCTGTAGCTAAGGGAGTATGAAAAGCATAGCAATCCCTGTAGTGATTATAGCTGTATCCTACAAACATGAGTCAAAGCTGCAAGTTAGAGGGTCAGAATAGGTCTGATGTGCTGGACACACAGCCTGCTTTTTATTGAGGTTACATGCAAACAGGACACTCTCAGGGGGAGGCATAAAATCCCCCATCACACATTTGATATTAGATAGAGAGACACTCCCTTTGACAGGCCACAACATTACTTCAGCAGATAACAAGTTACACACAATAAAACAATGCAGTCCACCTTATCACTGGTAAGGTTTATCACTAAACCTAATTAGAGATGATCCCAGCAAACTTGTATTTAGAATTGAACAAAATTAACTCTTAATGGCACACAATGAAACTGAACCAAGTGGGAGAAAGCCAGGGACAAGTCATTTCACAGGTCTGGGGACATAGTCTTAAAGGGGCATTGTTCACCAAAGTCACAATATGTCCCCAGACGGTTCTTAAAGGGCCATACACACCCAATAAAAGTTAATATGCTCTCAGGGGCACAATCTTCCAGGGGCCATAGTCATGAGGAAGGAGGCTGGCGAATAGGCTTCTCCAAAATCCAGGGAAGCAGGGCAATTTTCTATTTAAAAGGCCAGTTACAAATAGCAGTTTGTAACAGTCAGTAATAGTGGTAATAATTAAAGTGGGTACAATAGTTTGGGCATGGCTATCATTTTTAGTAAGCTAACTCTGCCAGAGAGTGATAGTGGTAGATTGGCTTGTTAATAAGGATTGAAATTGTGTTAGAACTGGGGTGATATTAAGTTTGTAGATGAGGTTAGGCTTTGTGTGTAGTTGGATACCAAGATATTTAAATAAACCATCCTTAATTTGGAATGTGTTGTGTATTAGAGGGAAATTAGCTGTCTTTTTTAGGAAAATTAATTCCGATTTAGTAAGATTAACGTTGTATCACGAAATTGCTCCGAATTGTTGAATGATATGTAGGAGTTTGGGGATCATTCGGTTTGGGGTTTGAATGTATAGTAGTAGGTCTTCAGCATAGAGAGACAAATGTAATGAGTGATGTCCAATGTTGATGCCTTCTATTGAATTTCTAATATATATGGCCAGAGGCTCAATGGCTAGGTTAAACAGAAGGGGTGACAGGGGGCACCCCAGTCTGGTACCTCTTTCTAAGATGAATAGTTGGGAGACTTCGCCATTTACTAAAATTGAGGTCCGTGGTTTGAAGTAGAGTGTGTGGAGAAGGTTATGAAAGTCACCCGTTATTCCAAATTTGTCCAGGGAGAACAGTAGGTGGTCCCAATCAACCCTGTCAAAAGCCTTCTCAGCATCAATGGTGAGAAAGCATACATCTAAGAGTGAATTAAGTCGCCCTTTCCCTTTGGCCTGCCAGTATTGTGTAATTACTGCAAGTGTCTGACGAATGTTGGTGACTGATGAATGATGTCGCATAAATCTCGTCTGGTCTGTCTGTATAACCGTTCCCACTACCCCTACAAGTCTTTCCACCAGAATGGCTGTAAAGAGCTTGTAGTCGTTGTTTAATAATGCTATGGGCCTATAAGAGGCATTCTGGTTTGGGTCTTTGTCAGGTTTTAGGAGTAGACACAAATGTGCATCTGTGAAGTCATCTGGGGGTAAGGCTGTCCCTTTTAAGTAAGAAGTAAAAGTTTGAGCTAGGAGTGGGCTAAGTTCACTCTGTAAAATTTTGTAGTACTCAATTGGTATTTTGCCCGGTCCTGGGGCTTTACCTTGTTTAGCTGATTGTATAGCTTTCTGTACCTCCGTTGGAAGTATCAGTGCATTCAGGACCTCTATTTGCTCTGCTGTTAGGGTGGGGAGTTTAATTTAATTTGGGCCCAGAAATTGTCTTTATCAGGTGTATCTATCGTTTGTTTGGAGTAAAGTGTTATATAAAACTGTACAAATTCTTCCATAATCCCTTTGTTATCAGTACCTATGTCCTTGTTAGTACTTATGGCCATTATTAATGATTTAGGTGAGGTTAGTTTTACTTTATTGGCAAGAAGCTTTCCAGCTTTTCTTCCATATCGGTAGAAATGTCCCTTTCTGTGTTGTTGGAATATGATGTCTTGCTGCTTTAAAGCATTATCTCTCAATGTTTTCAGCTTGTAGTATTGATTTCTATTGGTAAGGAAGGAGTCAGATAATTGTTAAATGATGCCGATACCACTAAATTTGTAGTTCTCCCTATGTGTTTGCGTTTAGAATTAAAAAGGGCAGTGAAGTTAGTTATTTGTCCCCTCATGACCCCCTTAGAGGCTCCCCAAATGATTCCAGGGGTGTCTAGGTGTGGGGAATTAAAAGTGTAGTAATCCAGCCACTGTGCCTTAAGTTGTCTTTGAAATTTTATGTTATGATAGAGGTATGTGGAAAATCTTCATGCTCTTATGGGGTGTTTGGGAGTTTGGGAAAGTTGTAGCCATATGGGTGCATGATCTGAGATTGTGATATCAGATATTGCAATGTCTGAGATTTGTCTATGCAAGTAGGGGGAACACAACAAATAATTAATGTGTGAGAGAGTTCCGTGTGCCTTGAAGACACAGATAAATTCCCTTTGTGTCGGGTGTCTTTGTCTCCATAGGTCAATTAGTCCTAATGTGTTTCTAAATGAAGAAATGGTGCTAGCTTCTTTTCTGTGTCTTCTAGCTGCAATTTTTGTTTGGTGTTTGATGCGTGTGTCAGCTTTACGATCTCATGGTAGTAATTGAGCAAGGTTGAAGTCGTCCCCTATCAGGAGAGGTTTATCTGTGTGGGGCAGTAAAGCGGTTTGAAGTGATTTCCAGAAGAGGGGGAGTGGGCAGCTGGGTCCATATACATTACATAAGATGTAAGATTGTCCAGCTATTGGAAAAAAATAAATGTTATAGTCTTTCCATATCCCCCCACCCCCTTATATTAATGCCTGAGATATCCAGATTAGGGGAATGCAGCTAAGGTTGCATAAAGTGCTGATAATATGCACCCTGCTGTGTCTCAATTTTTATGTGTAGCGTTGCAGTATAATATGTTAATGATCAATCATCTAACTTATAGCTAAACTATCTTTTATGTTTTCGATGTCTAACTCTAAGATATAGAAACACCATTTATTTCTCCCAACATTTACTGAGCTGTATCCAATACTGGGAGCCTGAGGGCTGTGTCATGGCAGTTCTGGGGGCTGATTCAGGATGGGTCATGAGTGGAATAGAGTATGCTTGTGGCATGGTTGAGCATTTTGCCACCATGGATGAGATTTCCATGGTCATTGCTTGGTGGAGTATAGATGACCCCCACATTCACTTTGTAATACTGAGGCACATATAGGGATAGGAGAGTTACTATGCTCACAAATCACATTTGTCCCAGATTATCCTCTCTCTTTGCCTTTCTCATTTTGTTAAAACTTTGCCCTGTCAATTAAAATTCCTTATTGCTCTGTGGGAAAATTATTATTCAAAGAATGGGATAGATCAAGTGTGTTTAACTTATTCAGATCCAGGAACACATTGAAATTTCTTTACTTGCAGGACCAGCTAACACATTTTTTTTAAAAGTTCTAATAAATGAAATAAAAACATACACATCTGCTTAATCAGATTGGAAATGAGCAATTCTTTATCACAATATGTATCAAGCCTAGATACACGCCATAAAAAATATGCTTTGGATTATTGCAGTAAGAACAGTTCAGCTGTGATCTATCTAAAAAAATAACTGCAAATTTGTCTAAATACATCAGTATTGCGGATTTACATACGAATGGTAGGAGAGCCCTGTTGTTGCCCTGTACAGGTTTATAGTGAATAAAGAATACCTGCATATAACCTATAACTTAACTTCTCTATATATATTGCTAGAAAGTAAAAGTTAAACCTCAAGTTGATTGATGCAAATGGAGTCTGGGAATGGGGATTACAATTTACAAATTAGTATTTAGTACTGAACTAACAATGATCATGAATAAAATGATAAATAAGAAAGCTGTTTTATTTTACCTAGCTGCACTATAAGTGTACAAAGTCCCTGACTGTTCAAAGCTGGTCTAGCATTAGCAATACTATAATACTGCCTGTAAAGTAGCATGTGATTAATAAGCAACGTTAACATTATACATTGTTCAGTTCTGTTATTTCTGATACAGAAGTTAATGCGGATTCACGGTTAACCTAATTAGAAGCCCAATAAGGAAAATAGAGATCATAGCGAGTGTTGTCAGAACACGGTGGATAATTATCTTCTTCAGAGACTGTTCATCCTTCACTTTAAGTAGTGCAAAAGATTGTCTTTCATGTGGTTCTGTCTCACTATTGGTAGAGTTTATCGATGCATAATTATTTCCATCCACTGTGTCTACAAATAAAAACAAACAACAAAGATAATTTAAAAAAAATTTGTGTATCATATACCTAAGCATCAATTGAGTATATATATATATATATATATATATATATATATACACATATACATACACACACACATATATATATAATATTTTGGATCAACACAGAGATTATAGCAATGGGCAGAGTTCTTTCATAAAGTAGTTGAATCCACTTCCTTAGCACTTTACGAATGTGTTTTTAACCCCTTTACAGAGTGGATAACAGTCCTTTAGAAATGCTTATCTAATACTCTTTCTATAA
This sequence comes from Bombina bombina, assembly GCF_027579735.1. Classification (NCBI taxonomy): domain Eukaryota; kingdom Metazoa; phylum Chordata; class Amphibia; order Anura; family Bombinatoridae; genus Bombina; species Bombina bombina. The sequence goes on from NC_069501.1 coordinate 646,979,242, forward strand.
AATTCATCATGAAAGTCTATGGGTATTTTTGTAGATAAATCATTTGATAAACTTTTCTAAAGGATTGGAATTAACTCCAGTTGCGAAATGTAAACAAAAATTAAGAAGCATTTTTTCTCTGGGCTCAATTTATCAAAGAGTGGGAAGATGAGATTAGCTGTCATGAAGCAGTATGCTGCCCACATTTTACATTGCCCAAGCCACTGCTTGTGCACTGCTGCCCCCTGTTCGCATGCGGCAAATCTTGCACAAGTGGGGGCTATCATTCATCTTATTCAGGATGATTGCAATCGGCAATGCTATAAGTGGCTGGAGAGGTTAAGTATAGAGGGTATTTAGAGTGATTAGTGCCTGGCAGGCTGCTAAATCAATACTAAAAATCTGTGGCGCTGAAGAAACAGCTAAACTATAAACTTAATGGCTTAAATGATTAATTAAAAGATATATATAATTAATTAATAAAATATAATTAGTTAATAAAATATATAATGCTGTTGATTCAATCCCTGTAGTTCATAGTAATGTGGCAAAAATTCAATAATTTAATAATAATGCATCAAAAATAAAATAACACAGTCTAAATAACCGTTAAAAGAAGCAATTGCTTTCTAGAAATAAACATAAAACATATGCACATAAATATAAAAATACAAAATGCAAAAAATGCAATCCAAAACACAATTTGACCGTCAGAAGGATAGTGTAGTATCCCAATATAAAAAGCACAGTTTATAAAGACAGTCTCTAGCGTGTCTGCAGTAAGTACGGATCCTCAAATGGAAAAATAGCTTGAGAAAGGCGTATCAGCCAAAACGCGTTGCTTTCCTTTTTTTTTTTTTTAAATAAATTTTTATTGAGGTACAGTTTGGCGTACAAGCAAGATTTTTAAACATTCCACAAGTGTCAACATAAACAACTCAGTGCAAGGTTCATCATACAGTGGATAAGTTGCAAAGGATTATCAATCATAACAACTAATAGAATAACAACAAGGTAAGCAATGTTAGACAAAAAAAATTCTTTGCTCAGTAGAGACACAATACAATCGTGCCAATGATAGTGTAAGCCTCCTCTCATAATTCAAAGAGCCACTCTTGGACTTCTGATTAAGGGGGTGTTTTGCAATAATTGGAGGCTACCTGCTATATATTAGACCACTCATGGATCTTATTCCGATTACCTCAGATTTTTAAAAGTTTTTATTATATTAACCAACTGTTAGGGACTATATCAAGGGAGGAATATGCAATCATAACCAGGCTTAATCCCTGTTAGCTGTCATTAAGGACAAAGAAGGTAGTTAGTGAACGGTATAAGTAAGACAGGCCGCGCATTAAAACCTCCTAAAAAGGGAGGTATATTATATTATGGACAAGGTGTTAAAACAATTTTGCTATACCTTAAGGGGGAACTATGGTTGGTCTCATGGTGCACTACAAGATTAACATATAAAGACAATAATTAAGGTGCGGTACAAGTTAGAGAAACCGCGCAGTGAATCCTCCCGTAGGAGGTGCCTTAAGTGGGAAAGTGGGGGGGGAGGAGGTAGGAATTTAAGTAAACCAAACTAGGTAAAACAGGGGTTTGCATAGTACCAAGAGGGGTGGAATAAAGCACTGCATCCTGGTGAGAAGTATATTATTTGCTAAAGGACAGAGAGTTATGCCTGTGGGGAGGACTAGTTGGGCATGGATAAAAGCTATATTTCACATACTAAGAAGTTGTGCAACTAGAAATAAGTGCAGGTCCAGCCTGCGCTAGGAGGCAGGGCATCCTAAGGTAACTAGGATCAGTACATAGAGAGGGCTTTAGCTAATAAAATGGTTAAAGTACTCCAAATTGTATACTCTAGTACAAATAATATTAAAACCATCTGAGTATATCAAAGTCATATGACAACTGTAAGTAGAATATTTGGGACAAAACTATAATCCTAGTACTCAATGAAGAACTGAAACATTGCTTTTGTGCTGTGGGAGGAAATATGTTGCAAAGCTATATCCAAGGCTATTCTTTGGGGCTATCTGTTTGACAAATATAGTCATCTCACCGCCTCGGCCTCTGGCGGCAAAAAGTCATGCACATAAATTACACCTGGGCACAATGTGTATACATACAGTGTAAGGGTTTGCAACCTTGGAGAAACTATGCAGTGTAATTTTGATATTCAGTTGATCTCATAATAAGTGCAAACAATAAGGAGCCTGCAAACATAATATGATACAGTATATAGACAAAGTCAGCATCCCACAAAATAATCTAGTTAGCACATATGGACGCCATTTATAGCGATCTAATATATAGGCAATCAAAATTTAAGAGATACTGTGTCTGGGACATCAAGCATTCCTAGGTGCAACACACACTCTTACATAGGGAAGTCTATAATACTGAAGCTATGCAGCTAACTTATAATCTAGCAGAGCCACAAAATAATTAAGAATTTAAACTTAGAGCACTGCCAAGAATAAATAGTTATTTTCCTGTAATGTCAACTGTTACTGGTTTTGTGGGTACATATAACTCTTGAAATAGATTATAAACGGGTGCTTAGCGCCTATGAACTAACATTAGAGCAGACATATAACTAAAACCTATGCTTTAACTTTAGAACATTACATACGTAACCAGTCCAAAATGAGCAGAGGTATTGTACCAAATAAGGTATATATGAGATAGTAGAACTGATTTGTGAAAGTACATAATGTTAACAAGAAAACAGATGTGGCAAAGTCTGTTAATGTCCAACTGCAATGTCCATATCTCTGCCAACTCTGCAATCAGATGAACGTGGTAGTTAGCATCATGTAAGATATGGATGCAAAGAAATTTCCCCAGATAGGGTTACCCTATTCCGCATCTTAGGAACATATTGATCACCATGATGGGTACACATATTTGCAATTTATTGTAAGTAGCAGTTGACCAAGGCATGCTAAGGCAAAGTAAGGCAAACCCCAAGGGTATGTCTACAAAGACAGATGAAAAAAGCATGAGAGATAGGGCCTGCTTTCATGAGTCACCGCGGTTGTTAATTATGTGCGTGCTGCTGCAAGGATCTATGAAGTTCCCATACGATACCTGGCAATCTTTCTCCCCAGCCTGTCTCCGTGAGGCCAGAGACCCCTCCGTGGTTAAATAAATGTTGTCAAAGTCCAAGCCTGTTACTGCATCCTGAGATGGGTCTGCGATGGCCGCCGCGTGAGTACTGCCCTTCACCGTTACGGTAATACGCATCTGTGATTGGAGATCCAAGGCCCCACAGGACAGCAGCTGCTGGGAACCCAAGGCAGTGTCATCAGAAGGCTTGCTAGTTGCGTTGTCCTCAGTGACTGCGGTAGGAGCATAAGTAATAGGGGGAGAAAATGCGGCCTCCATCTGAGCTAGAAAATTTTCCTGGTGCTGGCGCAGCGCACAACCAATTGCGTGCAGCAGGGTGAGAGGCTCCATATTGAGTGTCAAAAAATCACCTCCGGAGGGTCTTAGATTGAGAATCAGCAGGTTCTTCAGTGTTAGCGATCTGTGCCCAAGCCACAAAATGATTGCCCAGTCGGCAGGCTTACTGGATTACACTGAGAGCTCCATATTGCAGGTGTCGATCTCTAGGTTAGCCCTCCTCATGGCCTCAGAGAAATAAAGTCCATGTTAGTTTAGCTACTGCTGTAGAAATCAAGTTAAAGCAGCCCAAATTAGATTCTTCCATTATGTCAGAAATAAAAAACCAAAAGTAAGGTATTTAGGCTACATATTACAGCCATAGAATGAAAATATTTTGCAGGAGCTCTGTGTCTGTGTGACCTATCGCTATGGAGGCTGGCTCCGACCCCCCCCCCGCTTTCCTATTTTTCATTTGAGGATCCGTACTTACTGCAGACACGCTAAAACGCTGACACGCTGATTCAGTCTGAAAACGCTGAAGCGGCAAGACTACTGTAACTATTGAAGCGGTAACAGTATACAGAGATGTCTGCATCGATAGTGCCCTGCTGTTAGGAGACACAGAAACAGCCACTGGGATGAACTTCGAGGAGCTATTTGACACCCTCTGGTGATCATTGTGCAATCACTGGATTGTGAACATAACACAACTGTTTTTTAACCAACTAACTTTTTTAACAAACTGACTTTTACATCTAAGGTCTTATCAAACCTTATAAAGGATCATCTAGAGACTGTCTTTATAAACTGTGCTTTTTATATTGGGATATTACACTATCCCTCTGACGTGTTTTGGATTGCATTTTGTATTTTTATATTTATGTGCATATGTTTTATGTTTATTTCTAGAAAGCAATTGCTTCTTTTAACCGTTATTTAGCCTTATTATTATTTTATTTTTGATGCATTATTATAAAATTATTTAATTTCTGCAACATTACTATGAACTACAGGGATTGAGTCAACAGCATTATATATTTTATTAATTAATTATATTTTATTAATTAATTATATATATTTTTAAATTAATCATTTAAGCCATCAAGTTTATAGTTTAGCTGTTTCTTCAGCGCCACAGATTTTTAGTATTGATTTAGCAGCTGGCAAGGCACTAATCACTCTAAATACCCTCTATAGTTCTGTTAAGGTGTGTTTTGGAGAATAGCACCTGTATCTGTAGGCTTCTATTCACTTCTATTTGCAAGCGCAGTTCTAAATTTGTACACTTGGAGAGGTTAAGTAGCAGTGGTCTTAAGACCACAGCTACTTGCAGGTGAAACTTGAAAAAAATTAGAATATCATGCAGAAGTTAATTTATTTCACTAATGCAACTTAAAATGTGAAACTAATATATGAGATAGACTCATTACATGCAAAGCAAGATAGTTCAAGCCGTGATTTGTCATAATTGTGATGATTATGGCTTACAGCTCATGAAAACGCCAAATCCACAATCTCAGAAAATTAGAATATTGTGAAAAGGTGCACAGCCTGGAGAGGATTGTCAGGCCATTCAAAAGTGTTGGGAACTTTTACAAGGAGTGGACTGAGGCTGGAGTCAGTGCATCAAGAGCCACCACACACAGATGGATCCTGGACATTGGCTTCAAATGTCGTTTTCCTCTTGTCAAGCCAAGCATCTTGGAAACTTCACAATGGACTTCAGGCATCTTGCAGTGTGTGCCTCTTCATTCTTCCTCCATACTCTGGGTCCTTGGTTTCCATATGAGATGCAAAATTTGCTCTCATCAGAAAAGAGGACTTTAAACCAATGAGCAACAGACCAGGTCTGTTTTTCTTTAGCCCATGTAAGACGCTTCTGACGTTGTTTGTTGTTCAGGAGTGGCATGACAAGAGGAATACGACATTTGAAGCCCATGTCCAGTATCCATCTGTGTGTGGTGGCTCTTGATGCACTGACTACAGCCTCAATCCACTCCTTGTAAAAGTCCCCCAACACTTTTGAATGGCCTTTTCCTGACAATCCTCTCCAGGCTGCAGTCATCCCTGCTGCTTGTGCACCTTTTTCTTCCACACTTTTCCCTTCCACATAACTTTCTATTAATGTGCTTTGATATAGCACTTTGGGAACATCCAACTTCTTTTGGAATTACCTTTTGAGGCTTTCCCTCCTTATGGAGGGTGTCAATGATGGTTTTCTGCACAACTTTCAGGTGAGCAGTCTTTCCCATGATTGTGATTCCTACTGAACCAGACTGAGAAACTATTTAAAGGATCAGGAACCCTTTGCAGGTGTTATGGCTTAATTAGCTGATTAGAGTGGGACACTTTGAGCCTAGAATATTGCACCTTTTCACAATATTCTAATTTTCTGAGATTGTGGATTTGGGGTTTTCATGAGCTGTAAGCCATAATCATCACAATTATGACAAATTAAGGCTTAAAAATTACATAGTTGATGCAGAGTCTGGTTTTAATCCATAAAGGGCATAAATCACCTAACATTCCTAAATTGTTTGGAACAACGTGCTTTAAAACATCAGGTATGATGTTGTATCGTTCAGGTAGTGTAAGGGTTTTTTTTTTTTAAATGTACACTACTGTTTTAGCAGGTATGACTTGCACTGGTGTGACACTGTGCCCTGGCAGGACCTGGAACGCACACGTGTGAGGGAAACTGACTGCTATTATTTCACAGTAAAAAAAGGCTGTTTTTTTTTTTTAATGTATGTACACTACTGTTTTAGTAGATATGACTTGCACTGGTGTGACACTGTGCCCTGGCAGGACCTGGAGCGCACACGTGTGAGGGAAACTGACTGCTATTATTTCACAATAAAAAAGGGTTTGTTTTTTTAACCCCTTAATGACCACAGCACTTTTCCATTTTCTGTCCGTTTGGGACCAAGGCTATTTTTACATTTTTGCGGTGTTTGTGTTTAGCTGTAATTTCCCTCTTACTCATTTACTGTACCCACACATATTATATACCGTTTTTCTCGCCATTAAATTAACTTTCTAAAAATATCATTATTTTCATCATATCTTATAATTTACTATAAAAAAAATTATAAAATATGAGGAAAAAATGGAAAAAAACACACTTTTTTTAACTTTGACCCCCAAAATCTGTTACACATCTACAACCACCAAAAAGAAAACATGCTAAATAGTTTCTAAATTTTGTCCTGAGTTTAGAAATACCTAATATTTACATGTTCTTTGCTTTTTTTGAAAGCTATAGGGCCATAAATACAAGTAGCATTTTGCTATTTCCAAACTACTTTTTTTCAAAATTAGCGCTAGTTACATTGGAACACTAATATCTTTCAGGAATCCCTGAATATCAATGGACATGTATATATTTTTTTTTAGAAGACATCCCAAAGTATTGATCTAGGCCAATTTTGGTATATTTCATGCCACCATTTCACCGCCAAATGCGATCAAATACAAAAAATCGTTCACTTTTTCACAAATTTTTTCACAAACTTTCGGTTTCTCACTGAAATTATTTACAAACAGCTTGTGCAATTATGGCACAAATGGTTGTAAATGCTTCTCTGGGATCCCCTTTGTTCAGAAATAGCAGACATATATGGCTTTGGCATTGCTTTTTGGTAATTAGTAGGCCGCTAAATGCCGCTGTGCACCACACGTGTATTATGCCCAGCAGTGCAGGGGTTAATTAGGGAGCTTGTAGGGAGCTTGTATGGTTAATGTTAGCTTTAGTGTAGTGTAGTAGACAACCCAAAGTATTGATCTAGGCCCATTTTGGTATATTTCATGCCACCATTTCACCGCCAAATGCGATCAAATAAAAAAAAAAACGTTAAATTTTTCACAATTTTAGGTTTCTCACTGAAATCATTTACAAACAGCTTGTGCAATTATGGCACAAATGGTTGTAAATGCTTCTCTGGGATCCCCTTTGTTCAGAAATAACAGATATATATGACTTTGGCGTTGCTTTCTGGTAATTAGAAGGCCGCAAAATGCTGCTGCGCATCACACGTGTATTATGGCTAGCAGTGAAGGGGTTAATTAGGAAGTTTGTAGGGAGCTTGCAGGGTTAATTTTAGCTTTAGTGTAGAGATCAGCCTCCCACCTGACACATCAGACCCCCTGATCCCTCCCAAACAGCTCCCTTCCCTCCCCCACCCCACAATTGTCCCCGCCATCTTAAGTACTGGCAGAAAGTCTGCCAGTACTAAAATAAAAGCTTTTTGGGGGTTTAGGTTTTTTTAAAAAATAAAAAAATAATTCTTCTGCTGTGTAGGACCCCCCTTAGCCTCCAACCTCCCTGATCCCCCCCAAAACAGCTCTGTAACCCTTCCATATCTGCCTTATTGGGGGCCATCTTGGGTACTGGCAGCTGTCTGCCAGTACCCAGCTTGCACAAAAAAGGGCTTTTTTTTTTTCTTTCTTAGTGTTATTTTTCTTTCTTATGTATTTTTTTTCTGTAGTGTAGCTTCCCCAAACACCCCCCCCCCACCACAAACCCCCACCATCTCATTGATCGTATTTTTTTTTATATACATTTTTTGAACTGATTGCCTTTTTCTGTAGTGTAGCGGTTCCCACCCGCTCCCTCCCCGTGCACGCGCCCGCCCCCCCCCCTCCCGTGCACGCGCGCGCGTCCGTGCGCGCCCCTGGGCATCCCCGCCCACGATCCCGCCCCCCTCCACATCTCCAGGGCCATCGATGGCCGCCACCCGCCTCCCGGTACTGCTCCCACCCACCAACGAAGGAAGCCACCGATCTCCGGTGCAGAGAGGGCCACAGAGTGGCTCTCTCTGCATCGGATGGCTTCAAAAGGTTATTGCAGGATGCCTCCATATCGAGGCATCACTGCAATAACCGGAAAGCAGCTGGAAGCGAGCAGGATCGCTTCCAGCTGCTTTCCACACCGAGGACGTGCAGGGTACGTCCTCAGGCATTAACTGCCTTTTTTTTGAGGACGTACCCTGCACGTCCTCGGTCATTAAGGGGTTAAATGTATGTACACTACTGTTTTAGCAGATATGACTTGCACTGGTGTGACACTGTGCCCTGTCAGGACCTGGAACACACACGTGTGAAGGAAACTGACTGCTATTATTTCACACAGTAAAAAAAGTTGTTGTTTTTTTTTTTAAATGTACACTACTGTTTTAGCAGATATGACTTGCACTGGTGTCACACTGTGCCCTGGCAGGACCTGAAACGCACACGTGTGAAGGAAACTGACTGCTATTATTTCAAATTAGAAAAAGGTTGTTTTTTTTTAAAAATGTACGCTACTGTTTTAGCAGATATGACTTGCACTGGTGTCACACTGTCACCTGGCAGGACCTCAAATGCACATGTGTGAAGGAAAATGACTGCTATTATTTCAAATTAAAATTTTTTTATTTTTTTTTTAAATGTACACTACTGTTACACCAGATATGAGTGGTGGCACTGGGCAAGTGGGCACAGTATATGCTGCGAGCCTGAGCTGGCAGGCAGGTAACTACAATTAGATTACACAGGAAAAAAAAAAAAAGCAGGCTGATGTTCTAGCCCTAAAAAGGGCTTTTTGGGGTGCTGTCCTTACAGCAGAGATCAGATGAGTCCTTCAGGACTGTAGTGGACACTGAATACACTAGCCTAGCTATCGATTTCCCTATTAAATCAGCAGCAGCTACACTGTCCCTCCTCTCACTAAGAATGCAGGCTCCGAATGAATCTAAAATGGATGCCGTCCAGGAGGTGGGAGGGTCTGGGAGGGAGTGTCTGCTGCTGATTGTCTGGAATGTGTCTTGTGACTGTGAGCTACAGGGTCAAAGTTTACTCAATGATGACGAATAGGGGGCAGATCGAACATCGCATATGTTCGCCGTCCACTGCGAACGCGAACATGCTATGTTCGCTGCAAACTATTTGCGGCAGAACTGTTCGCGACATCACTACCAATAAATAAAGCTATTAACCCTTAAACCGCAAATCACGAAATAAAACTATTAACCCCTAAACCTAACACCCAACAACTTTAAATTAAAATTACAATATAATTATATTTAAATAAATGAAAACTTAAGGGTGAAATAAAAAAAAATATATATAAATGAACCTAACATAACTAATCTAATAAAATAAAAAATACTACCAATTAAAATATCTAAATTACAAATTTAAAAAAAAACTAACACTATGAAGAAAATTAAAAATTCTAAATTACAACAACAAAAAAACAAATCCTGCAAAAAAATTAAATATTCTAAGTTTACCAAAAATAAATAACACTAAAATCACGAAAAATTAAAAGCACTAAGATTACAAAAAATAAATGAAATTATTAAAAATAAAAACAATTACACCTAATCTAATAGCCCTATAAAAATAAAAAAGCCCCCCAAAATAAAAACACCCCCTAGCCTATAATAAACTACCAATAGCACTTAAAAGGGCCTTTTGTAGGGCATTGCCCTAAAGAAATCAGCTCTATTACCTGTAAAAAAATAAAAAGTCCCCCCAAAAGTAAAACCCACCACTCAACCAACCTCCCAAAATAAAAAACCTAACTCTAAAAAAAAACCTAAGCTACCCATTAGCCCTAAAGGGACATTTGTATGGGCATTGCCCTTAAAAGGACATTTAGCTCTTTTTCAAAGCCCAAACTCTAATCTTAAAAAAAACACTCAAAAAAATAAAAAAATACTTAACACTAACCCCAGAAGATCTACTCATGGTTTCTGAAGTCCGGACATCCATCTCCATCCAGGCGGCAAGGTCTTCATCCAGGAGACAAGGTCTTTATCCATCCCGGGGCCTTCTTCTATCTTCATCCCGGCAGCGCAGAGCCATCCTGGAAACCGATGCCATCCTGCGCAGAGCGTCCTCTTCATACGGTTGCCGCTGTGCACTGAAGTTGAATGCAAGGTAGCCATTTCAAAATGGTGTACCTTGCATTCCTACTGGCTGATTTGATTCTGTTTTGAACAGCCAAAAGGTTTTCAGAATCTCTCATCCTATTGGCTGATTTGAATTTGAACAATCAAATCAGCCAATAGGAATGCATGGTACACCATTTTGAAACGGCTACCTTGCATTCAACTTCAGTGTACGGCCACGACTAAATGAAGAGGACGCTCCGTGTAGGATGACATCGGCTTCCAGGATGGCTCTGTTCCGCGCCGCCAGGATGAAGATGGATGAAGACCTCGCCGCCTCGATGGAGATGGATGTCCGGACTTCAGAAACCGTGAGTAGATCTTCTGGGGATAGTGTTATTTTTTTTATTTATTTTTTTGGGGGGTGTTTTTTTTAAGATTAGGGTTTGGGCTCTGAAAAATAGCTAAATCCCCTTTTAAGGGCAGTGAAAAAGAGCTAAATGTACTTTTAAGGGCAATGCCCATACAAATGCCCCTTAAGGGGAAATGGGTAGCTTAGGTTTTTTTTAGAGTTAGGTTTTTTATTTTAGGGGTTGGTTTGGTGGTGGGTTTTACTGTTGGGGGGACTTTGTATTTTTTTTACACAGGTAAAAGAGCTGATCTCTTTATGGCAATGCCTATTTTTATAGGGCTACTAGATTAGGTGTAATTGTTTTTATTTTTGATAATTACGTTTAATTTTTTGTAATCTTACGCCTAGATTTAGAGTTTGGCGATGTTAGCTGTCAAAAGCAGCGTTAAGGGCTCCTAACGCTGCTTTTTACCGCCTGCTGGTATTTAGAGTCAGTCAGGAAAGGGTCTAATGCTCACTTCCAAGCCGCAACTTTTCCATACCGCAGATCCCCTTACGCCAATTGCGTATCCTATCTTTTCAATGGGATCTTCTTAACGCTGGTATTTAGAGTCTTGGCTGAAGTGAGTGGTAGAGCCTCTACCGACAAGACTCCATCCGCAGGAAAAAGTCAGTAGTTAAGAGCTTTCTGGGCTAACGCCGGTTTATAAAGCTCTTAACTACTGTGCTCTAAAGTACACTAACACCCATAAACTACCTATGTACCCCTAAACCAAGGCCCCCCCACATCGTCGCCACTATAGTAATTTTTTTAACCCCTAATCTGCCGACAGCACATCGCCGCCACCTACATTATTATTATTATCATTTATTTGTATAGCGCCGCCAAATTCCGTAGCGCTGGGTACAATGATAGGGGTATACAATGAAAAAGATTTGTGATACAATACAAAACATAACAAGACTAAACAAATCTAGCACAGGAGGAAGAGGGCCCTGCTCCGGAGAGCTCACAGTCTATAGGTTTAGGGTGCAGAGACATAAGGTTGGGGTAGCTTGTTACATCGGTTGTATTTGCAACAGTGAGTCAGGCAGTTCATGTACATGTATTAGCTTGGTTCGGATGCGGGATGGAGGAGAGATGGTAAGCCTCTCTGAATAGGTGGGTTTTCAAGGATCTTCTGAAGCTATACAAGGTTGGAGACAGTCTGATGGAGCGGGGTAGAGAGTTCCAGAGGACAGGAGCAGCACGTGCGAAGTCTTGGAGGCGGGTGTGGGATGTAGAGATAACAGGAGTGTAGAGATGGAGGTCAGAGGTTGATAGAAGAGGACGGGATGGGGAGTATTTCATGATGAGAGAGGAAATATAGTTGGGAGTTAGACTGTTGAGTGCTTTGTAGGTTAGGGCTAATACTTTAAATTGCATTCTGGAGTGTATGGGGAGCCAGTGTAGAGACTGGCAGAGCGGAGCAGCTGATGTAGATCGTCGACTTAGGTGGATGAGTCTAGCAGAAGCATTCATAATAGATTGGAGGGAGGAGAGGCGATGTTTTGGAAGGCCATTTAAGAGTAGATTGCAATAATCAATGCGTGACAGGATGAGGGAATGAATAAGTATTTTTGTAGTATTTTGAGTAAGGAAGGGACGAATTCTGGAAATGTTGCGTAGATGTGAACAGCATGATTTGGTAAGCGTTTATATATGTGGGTTGAATGTGAGTTCTGAGTCTAGTGTGACCCCAAGGCAGCGGACCTGGGGTGAGGTGTTGAGAATAGAGTCTCCAACCATCAGAGAAATGTCAGGTGTCGGATGTCTCGAAGAGGGGGGAATAAGAAGCAGCTCAGTTTTGGACAGATTGAGTTGGAGGTAGTGTGAAGACATCCAAGAGAAAATTGCAGAGAGGCAGTCATAAATCTGGTTGAGTAAAGAGGGAGAGATATCAGGAGAGGAAAGATAGATTTGGGTATCATGAGCATATAGCATTATCCCTATGAACCCCTAATCTGCTGCCCCTAATATCGCCGACACCTACATTATATTTATTAACCCCTAATCTGCCCCCCCCCCCAATGTCGCCGCTACCTACCTACACTTATTAACCCCTAATCTGCCGACCGGACCTCGCCGCTACTATAATAAATGTATTAACCCCTAAAGCTAAGTCTAACCCTAACACCCCCCTAAGTTAAATATAATTTTATTCTAACGAAATAAATTAACTCTTATTAAATAAAGTATTCCTATTTAAAACTAAATACTTACCTGTAAAATAAACCCTAATATAGCTACAATATAATGAATAATTATATTGTAGCTATTTTAGGATTTATATTTATTTTACAGGCAACTTTGTATTTATTTTAACTAGGTACAATAGCTATTAAATAGTTATTTACTATTTAATAGCTAACTTTTTAAAATAATTACAAAATTACCTGTAAAATAAATCCTAACCTAAGTTACAATTAAACCTAACACTACACTATCAATAAATTAATTAAATCAATTAAGTACAAGTACCTACAATTAAATAAACTAAACTAAATTACAAAAAAAACAAAACACTAAATTACAAAAAAATAAAAAAAGATTACAAGAATTTTAAGCTAATTACACCTACTCTAAGCCCCCTAATAAAATAACAAAGCCCCCCAAAATAAAAAAATAACATAATTTATGTAAGAACTTACCTGATAAATTCATTTCTTTCATATTAGCAAGAGTCCATGAGCTAGTGACGTATGGGATATACATTCCTACCAGGAGGGGCAAAGTTTCCCAAACCTCAAAATGCCTATAAATACACCCCTCACCACACCCACAAATCAGTTTAACGCATAGCCAAGAAGTGGGGTGATAAGACAAAAGTGCGAAAGCATAAAAAAATAAGGAATTGGAATAATTGTGCTTTATACAAAAAAATCATAACCACCACAAAAAGGGTGGGCCTCATGGACTCTTGCTAATATGAAAGAAATGAATTTATCAGGTAAGTTCTTACATAAATTATGTTTTCTTTCATGTAATTAGCAAGAGTCCATGAGCTAGTGACGTATGGGATAATGACTACCCAAGATGTGGATCTTCCACGCAAGAGTCACTAGAGAGGGAGGGATAAAATAAAGACAGCCAATTCCGCTGAAAATAATCCACACCCAAAATAAAGTTTGAATCTTATAATGAAAAAAACTGAAATTATAAGCAGAAGAATCAAACTGAAACAGCTGCCTGAAGTACTTTTCTACCAAAAACTGCTTCAGAAGAAGAAAACACATCAAAATGGTAGAATTTAGTAAAAGTATGCAAAGAAGACCAAGTTGCTGCTTTGCAAATCTGATCAACCGAAGCTTCATTCCTAAATGCCCAGGAAGTAGAAACTGACCTAGTAGAATGAGCTGTAATCCTTTGAGGCGGAGTTTTACCCGACTCGACATAAGCATGATGAATTAAAGATTTCAACCAAGATGCCAAAGAAATGGCAGAGGCCTTCTGACCTTTCCTAGAACCGAAAAAGATAGCAAATAGACTAGAAGTCTTTCGGAAATTCTTAGTAGCTTCAACATAATATTTCAAAGCTCTAACTACATCCAAAGAATGCAATGATCTCTCCTTAGAATTCTTAGGATTAGGACACAATGAAGGAACCACAATTTCTCTACTAATGTTGTTAGAATTCACAACCTTAGGTAAAAATTTAAAAGAAGTTCATAACACCGCCTTATCCTGATGAAAAATCAGAAAAGGAGACTCACAAGAAAGAGCAGATAATTCAGAAACTCTTCTAGCAGAAGAGATGGCCAAAAGAAACAAAACTTTCCAAGAAAGTAATTTAATGTCCAGTGAATGCATAGGTTCAAACGGAGGAGCTTGAAGAGCCCCCAGAACCAAATTCAAACTCCAAGGAGGAGAAATTGACTTAATAACAGGTTTTATACGAACCAAAGCTTGTACAAAACAAAGAATATCAGGAAGATTGGCAATCTTTCTGTGAAAAAGAACAGAAAGAGCAGAGATTTGTCCTTTCAAGGAACTTGCAGACAAACCTTTATCCAAACCATCCTGAAGAAACTGTAAAATTATCGGAATTCTAAAAGAATGCCAGGAAAAATGATGAGAAAGACACCAAGAAATGTAAGTCTTCCAGACTCGATAATATATCTTCCTAGATACAGATTTATGAGCCTGTAACATAGTATTAATCACAGAGTCAGAGAAACCTCTTTGACTAAGAATCAAGCGTTCAATCTCCATACCTTCAAATTTAAGGATTTGAGATCCTGATGGAAAAAAGGACCTTGTGACAGAAGGTCTGGTCTTAATGGAAGAGTCCACGGTTGGCAAGAGGCCATCCGGACAAGATCCGCATACCAAAACCTGTGAGGCCATGCTGGAGCCACCAGTAGAACAAACGAGCATTCCTTCAGAATCTTGGAGATTACTCTTGGAAGAAGAACTAGAGGCGGAAAGATATAGGCAGGATGATACTTCCAAGGAAGTGACAATGCATCCACTGCTTCCGCTTGAGGATCCCTGGATCTGGACAGATACCTGGGAAGTTTCTTGTTTAGATGAGAAGCCATCAGATCTATTTCTGGAAGTCCCCACATTTGAATAATCTGAAGAAATACCTCTGGGTGAAGAGACCATTCGCCCAGATGTAACGTTTGGCAACTGAGATAATCCGCTTCCCAATTGTCTATACCTGGGATATGAACCGCAGAAATTAGACAGGAGCTGGATTCCGCCCATACCAGTATTCGAGATACTTCTTTCATAGCCAGAGGACTGTGAGTCCCTCCTTGATGATTGATATATGCCACAGTTGTGACATTGTCTGTCTGAAAACAGAGGCCATGACTGAAGAGCTCTTAAAATTGCACGGAGTTCCAAAACATTGATTGGTAATCTCACCTCCTGAGATTCCCAAACCCCTTGTGCTGTCAGAGACCCCCAAACAGCTCCCCAACCTGTCAGACTTGCATCTGTTGAAATCACAGTCCAGGTCGGAAGAACAAAAGAAGCCCCCTGAACTAAACGATGGTGATCTGTCCACCACGTCAGAGAGTGTCGTACAATCGGTTTTAAAGATATCAATTGAGATATCTTTGTGTAATCCCTGCACCACTGGTTCAGCATACAGAGCTGAAGAGGTCGCATGTGAAAACGAGCAAAGGGGATCGCGTCCGATGCAGCAGTCATAAGACCTAGAATTTCCATGCATAAGGCTACCGAAGGGAATGATTGAGACTGAAGGTTTCGACAAGCTGAAATCAATTTTAGACGTCTCTTGTCCGTTAGTGACAGAGTCATGGACACTGAATCTATCTGGAAACCTAAAAAGGTTACCCTTGTCTGAGGAATCAATGAACTTTTCGGTAAATTGATCCTCCAACCATGATCTTGAAGAAACAATACAAGTCGATTCGTATGAGATTCTGCTAAATGTGAAGACTGAGCAAGTACCAAGATATCGTCCAAATAAGGAAATACCACAATACCCTGTTCTCTGATTACAGACAGAAGGGCACCGAGAACCTTTGTAAAAATCCTTGGAGCTGTTACTAGGCCAAACGGCACAGCCACAAACTGGTAATGCTTGTCTAGGAAAGAGAATCTCAGAAACTGAAAGTGATCTGGATGAATCGGAATATGCAGATATGCATCCTGTAAATTTATTGTGGACATATAATGCCCTTGCTGAACAAAAGGCAGGATAGTCCTTATAGTTACCATTTTGAATGTTGGTATCCTTACATAAAGATTCAATATTTTTAAATCCAGAACTGGTCTGAAGGAATTCTCCTTCTTTGGTACAATGAAGAGATTTGAATAAAACCCCAGTCCCTGTTCCAGAACTGGAACTGGCATAATTACTCCAGCCAACTCTAGATCTGAAACACATTTCAGAAATGCTTGAGCCTTCGCTGGATTTACTGGGACACGGGAAAGAAAAAATCTTTTTGCAGGAGGCCTTATCTTGAAGCCAATTCTGTACCCTTCTGAAACA
Organism: Bombina bombina; assembly: GCF_027579735.1. Lineage (NCBI taxonomy): Eukaryota > Metazoa > Chordata > Amphibia > Anura > Bombinatoridae > Bombina > Bombina bombina. Next base: position 646,995,855 of record NC_069501.1, read on the forward strand.
ATGTTCTGAATCCAAAGATTGTGCATTGAATTGATCCAAATTTCTTTGAAAAATCTTAATCTGCCCCCTACCAGCTGGGCTGGAATGAGGGCCGCACCTTCATGTGGACTTTGGAGCTGGCTTTGGTTTTCTAAAAGGCTTGGATTTATTCCAGACTGGAGATGGTTTCCAAACTGATACCGCTCCTGTGGGTGAAGGATCAGGCTTTTGTTCCTTATTGTGACGAAAGGAACGAAAACGATTATTAGACCTAAATTTACCTTTAGATTTTTTATCCTGTGGTAAAAAAGTTCCTTTCCCTCCAGTAACAGTTGAGATAATAGAATCCAACTGTGAACCAAATCATTTATTACCCTGGAAAGAAAGGGAAAGCAAAGTTGACTTAGAAGACATATCAGCATTCCAAGTTTTAAGCCATAAAGCTCTTCTAGCTAAAATGGCTAGAGACATATACCTGACATCAACCCTAATGATATCAAAGATGGCATCACAAATAAAGTTATTAGCATGTTGAAGAAGATTAACAATGCTATGAGAATTATGATCTGTTACTTGTTGCGCTAAAGCTTCTAACCAAAAAGTTGAAGCTGCAGCAACATCTGCTAAAGATATAGCAGGTCTAAGAAGATTACCTGAACATAAGTAAGCTTTTCTTAGAAAGGATTCAATTTTCCTATCTAAAGGATCCATAAAGGAAGTACTATCTGCCGTAGGAATAGTAGTACGTTTAGCAAGAGTAGAGATAGCCCCATCAACCTTAGGGATTTTGTCCCAAAACTCTAATCTGTCAGATGGCACAGGATATAATTGCTTAAAACGTTTAGAAGGAGTAAATGAATTACCCAAATTATTCCATTCCCTGGAGATTACTTCAGAAATAGCATCAGGGACAGGAAAAACTTCTGGAATAACTACAGGAGATTTAAAAACCTTATTTAAACGTTTAGATTTAGTATCAAGAGGACCAGAATCCTCTATTTCTAATGCAATTAAGACTTCTTTAAGTAAAGAACAAATAAATTCCATTTTGATTAAATATGAAGATTTATCAGCATCAACCTCTGAAACAGAATCCTCTGAACCAGAGGAATCATTATCAGAATCAGAATGATGATGTTCATTTAAAAATTCATATGAAAAATGAGAAGTTTTAAAAGACCTTTTACGTTTACTAGAAGGAGGAATAACAGACATAGCCTTCTTAATGGATTTAGAAACAAAATCTCTTATGTTAACAGGAACACTCTGAGTATTAGATGTTGATGGAACAACAACAGGTAATGTAATATTACTAAAGGAAATATTATCTGCATTAACAAGTTTGTCATGACATTCATTACAAACAACAGCTGGAGGAACAGATACCACAAGTTTACAGCAAATACACTTAACTTTGGTAGATCCAGCACTAGGCAGCGATTTTCCAGAAGTATCTTCTGACTCAGGGTCAATCTGGGACATCTTGCAATATGTAATAGAAAAAAACAACATATAAAGCAAAATTGATCAAATTCCTTAAATGACAGTTTCAGGAATGGGAAAAAATGACAGTGAACAAGCTTCTAGCAACCAGAAGCAATAAACAAAGAGACTTAAATAATGTGGAGACAATAGTGACGCCCATATTTTTTAGCGCCAAAAACGACGCCCACATTATTTGGCGCCTAAATGCTTTTGGCGCCAAAAATGACGCCACATCCGGGACGCCGACACTTTTGGCGCAAAAAAACGTCAAAAATGACGCAACTTCCGGTGACACGTATGACGCCGGAAACCAAGAAAAAAATTTTGCGCCAAAGATGACGCAATAAAATGAAGCATTTTCAGCTCCCGCGAGCCTAACAGCCCACAGGGAAAAAGTCAAATTTTAAGGTAAGAAAAAAATTGATTTATTCATATGCATTATCCCAAATATGAAACTGACTGTCTGAAATAAGGAACGTTGAACATCCTGAATCAAGGCAAATAAATGTTTGAACACATATATTTAGAACTTTATATAAAAGTGCCCAACCATAGCTTAGAGTGTCACAGAAAATAAGACTTACTTACCCCAGGACACTCATCTACATGTAGTAGAAAGCCAAACCAGTACTGAAACGAGAATCAGTAGAGGTAATGGTATATATAAGAGTATATCATTGATCTGAAAAGGGAGGTAAGAGATGAATCTCTACGACCGATAACAGAGAACCTATGAAATAGACCCCGTAGAAGGAGATCATTGAATTCAAATAGGCAATACTCTCTTCACATCCCTCTGACATTCACTGCACGCTGAGAGGAAAAGCAGGCTCCAACCTGCTGCGGAGCGCATATCAACGTAGAATCTAGCACAAACTTACTTCACCACCTCCATAGGAGGCAAAGTTTGTAAAACTGATTTGTGGGTGTGGTGAGGGGTGTATTTATAGGCATTTTGAGGTTTGGGAAACTTTGCCCCTCCTGGTAGGGATGTATATCCCATACGTCACTAGCTCATGGACTCTTGCTAATTACATGAAAGAAATCCCTACCATAATCTAAATTAAAAAAGTTTACAGCTCTATTACCTTACCAGCCCTTAAAAGGGCTTTTTGCGGGGCATGCCCCAAAGAAATCAGCTCTTTTGCCTGTAAAAAAAAACACAATACCACCCCCCAACATTACAACCCACCACATACCCCTACTCTAACCCAAACCCCCCTTAAATAAACCTAACACTACCCCCTGAAGATCTCCCTACCTTGAGTCGTCTTCACATAGAATGTTCGCGTTCGCCGCAGCGGGCGAACATATGTGATGTTCGATCCGCCCCCTATTCGTCATCATTGAGTAATACTTTGACCCTGTACCTCACAGTCAGCAGGCACATTCCAGCCAATCAGCAGCAGACCCTCCCTCCCAGACCCTCCTACCTCCTTGACAGCATCCATTTTAGATTCATTCGGAAGCTGCATTGTTAGTGAGAGGAGGGACAGTGTAGCTGCTGCTGATTTAGTAGGGAAATCTATAGCTAGGCTAGTGTATTCAGTGTCCACTACAGTCCTGAAGGACTCATCTGATTTCTGCTATAAGGACAGCACCCCAAAAAGCCCTTTCTAGGGCTGCTTTTTTTCCTGTGTAATCTAATTGCAGTTGCCTGCCTGCCAGCGTGTGTGTCAGGCTCACAGCGTATACTTTGCCCACTTGCCCAGTGCCACCACTCATATCTGGTGTAACAGTAGTGTAGATTTTAAAAAAACAACACTTTTTAGACTGTGTTAAATAATAGCAGTCAGTTTCTTTCACATGTGTGCGTTTAAGTGCCTGCCAGCCAGGGTACAGTTTCACCCCAGTGCAACTCATATCTGGTGTAACAGTAGAGTAGATTTAAAAAAAACAAAAAACTTTTTTGACTGTGTTAAATAATAGCAGTCAGTTTCCTTCACACGTGTGCGTTTAAGTACCTGCCTGCCAGGGCCCAGTGCCACCACTCATATCTGGTGTAACAGTAGTGTAGATTTAAAAAAAACAACACTTTTTTGACTGTGTTAAATAATAGCAGTCAGTTTCCTTCACACGTGTGCGTTTAAGTGCCTGCCTGCCTGCCAGGGCACAGTGTCACCCCAGTGCAACTCATATCTGGTGTAACAGTAGTGTAGATTTAAAAAAAACAACACTTTTTTGACTGTGTTAAATAATAGCAGTCAGTTTCCTTCACACGTGTGCGTTTAAGTGCCTGCCTGCCAGGGCACAGTGTCACCCCAGTGCAACTCATATCTGGTGTAACAGTAGTGTAGATTTAAAAAAAAAAAAAACACTTTTTGGACTGTGTTAAATAATAGCAGTCAGTTTCCTTCACACGTGTGCGTTTAAGTGCCTGCCAGGGCACAGTGTCACCCCAGTGCAACTCATATCTGGTGTAACAGTAGAGTAGATTTAAAAAAAAACAAAAAACACTTTTTTGACTGTGTTAAATAATAGCAGTCAGACCTTGAAGCCCACCTCTTTCAAATTGCATTTTAACAGTTTCATATAGATAACACTGTGCTTGTGCATGAGAAGTTATCTGGGAGCAGGCACTGATTGGCTAGACTGCAAGTCTGTCAAAAGAACTGAAAAAAGGGGCAGTTTGCAGAGGCTTAGATACAAGATAATCACAGAAGTTAAAAATATTTTATTATAAATGTGTTAGTTATGCAAAACTGGGAAATGGGTAATAAAGGGATTATCTATCTTTTAAAACAATAAAAATTCTGGTGTAGACTGTCCCTTTTAACGGGGAGTTTGGTCTGTCACTGTGAAGTGGGCATAACCCTTACACTACCTGATCAATACAACATCATACCTGATGTTTTAAAGCATGTTGTTCCAAACAATTTAGCAATGTTAGGTGATTTATGCCCTTTATGGATTAAAACCAGACTCAGCATCAATTATGTAATTTTCCATGGGAGTTTTGCCATGGATCCCCCTCCGGCATGCCACAGTCCAGGTGTTAGTACCCTTGAAACAACTTTTCCATCACTATTGTGGCCAGAAAGAGTCCCTGTGGGTTTTAAAATTCGCCTGCCTATTGAAGTCTATGGCGGTTCGCCCGGTTCGCCCGTTCGCAAACAGTTGTGGAAGTTCGCGTCCACCGTTCGCGAATGCAAAATTTTAGGTTCGCAACATCACTAGTCTTCACCCAACCGGGCACCGATGGACCAAAAGAGGGCATCCGGAGCGGCAGAAGTCTTCATCCTATCCAGGCAGAAGAGGACATCCGGACCGGCAAACATCTTCATCCAAGCGGCATTTTCTATCTTCATCCACCCGACGAGGAGCGGCTCCATCTTCAAGACCTCTGGCGCAGAACATCCTTCTTGACTGACAACTAGACGATGAATGAAGGTTCCTTTAAGTGACGTCATCCAAGATGGCTTCCCTCGAATTCCGATTGTCTGATAGGATTCTATCTAGAGAAGGACAGGCGGCACTCCAGGATAAAAGTTAAAAAGTCATTCTTTATTCAAAGATACTTTAAAAATAGCAACACTCATGTTGCAAACAAACAAAAGGTGGAGGAGGAGGAAACCTTACATGTTTTGTACCCTGCGGCACTTAATCATAGATACCTATGATTAAGTGCCACAGGGTACGAAACATGTAAGGTTTCCTCCTCCTCCACCTTTTTTTTTTGTTTTTGTTTTTTGTTTTGTTTGTTTGTTTGCAACATGAGTGTTGTTATTTTTAAAGTATCTTTGAATAAAGAATGACTTTTTAACTTTTATCCACGAGTGCCGCCTGTCCTTCTCTATATTGTATTTTGGTCTGCTCAAACCTATTTTTTGTGCTGGCACCGCTCCTTCACAGACCTATTACCCACTTTCAGGATTTTGGAAAGGATCATTTGTTCAGCTGTGTGAATTGGACTGAGCGACGCTGCACCTTTCTCACTACTGGATAGGATTCTATTAGCCAATCGGAATTAAGGTAGGAAAAATCTGATCGGCTGATTGAATCAGCCAATCAGATTCAAGTTCAATCCGATTGGCTGATCCAATCAGCCAATCAGATTGAGCTCGCATTCTATTGGCTGATCGAAACAGCAAGCCAATCGGAATTCGAGGGACGCCATCTTGGATGACGTCACTTAAAGGAACCTTCATTTGTCGTCTAGTCGTCGGTCAAGAAGGATGTTCCGCGCTGGAGGTCTTGAAGATGGATGAAGATAGAAGATGCCGCTTGGATCAAGATGTCTGCCGGTCCGGATGTCCTCTTCTGCCCAGATAGGATGAAGACTTCTGCCGCTCTGGATGCCCCCTTTTGGTCCATCGGTTCCCGGTTGGGTGAAGACGACTCAAGGTAGGGAGATCTTCAGGGGGGTAGTGTTATGTTTATTTAAGGGGGGTTTGTGTTAGAGTAGGGGTAAGTGGGTGGTGGGTTGTAATGTTGGGGGGTGGTATTGTGTTTTACAGGCAAAAGAGCTGATTTCTTTGGGGCATGCCCCGCAAAGAGCCATTTTAAGGGCTGGTAAAGTAATTAGCTTTTTTAATTTAGATTAGGGTAGGGAAATTTTTTTATTTTGGGGGGCTTGTTATTTTATTAGGGGGCTTAGAGTAGGTGTAATTAGCTTAAAATTCTTGTAATATTTTTTTATTTTTTGTAATTTAGTGGGGTTTTTTTTTTGTAATTTAGTTTATTTAATTGTAGGTACTTGTAGTTAATTGATTTAATTAATTTATTGATAGTGTAGTGTTAGGTTTAATTGTAACTTAGGTTAGGATTTATTTTACAGGTAATTTTGTAATTATTTTAACTAGGTAGCTATTAAATAGTAAATAACTATTTAATAGCTATTGTACCTAGTTAAAATAAATACAAAATTGCCTGTAAAATAAATATAAATCCTAAAATAGCTACAATATAATTATTCGTTATATTGTAGCTATATTAGGGTTTATTTTACAGGTAAGTATTTAGCTTTAAATAGGAATACTTTATTTAATAAGAGTTAATTTATTTTGTTAGAATAAAATTATATTTAACTTAGGGGGGTGTTAGGGTTATGGTTAGACTTAGCTTTAGTGGTTAATACATTTATTATAGTAGCGGCGAGGTCCGGTCGGCAGATTAGGGGTTAATACTTGAAGTTAGGTGGCGGCAATGTTAGGGAGGGCAGATTAGGGGTTAATACTATTTATTATAGGGTTTACGAGGCGGGAGTGCGGCGGTTTAGGGGTTAATACATTTATTAGAGTGGCGGCGAGGTCCGGTCGGCAGATTAGGGTTTAATAAGTGTAGGTAGGGTAGCGGCGATGTTGGGGGGGGGGCAGATTAGGGGTTAATAAATATTATGTAGGTGTCGGTGATGTTAGGGGCAGCAGATTAGAGGTACATGGGTATAATGTAGGTTGTGGCGGTGTCCGGAGCAGCAGATTAGGGGTTAATAAGTGTAAAGTTAGGGGTGTTGAGATTCGTGGTTCATGTTAGGGTGTTAGGTGCAGACTTAGAAACTGTTTCCCCATAGGAAACAATGGGGCTGCGTTAGGAGCTTAACGCTGCTTTTTTGCAGGTGTTAGGTTTTTTTTCAGTCCAAACTGCCCCATTGTTTCCTATGGGGGAATCGTGCACAAGCACATTTTTCCAGCTAGCCGCTACCGTAAGCAACGCTGGTATTGAGAGTTGAAGTAGCGGCAAATTCGGCTCTGCAAAAAATGGGTTTGAGAAAGGAGCACCAAAAGAGGCAAGGTCTCGAGAGTGTAGGGTATAACACCCTATATATATACCCTACACTCTCGAGACCTTGCCTCTTTTGGCGCTCCTTTCTCAAACCCATTTTTTGCAGTATCTTATTTGTGGGTATTTGGGGACCCACCTAGACAGGAGCTATAGGTCTAGTTCTTAGAAGCGCTGTGAGTCATACCATTTCCTTGGTAAATTCGGCTCTACGCTCCCTTTTTGGAGCACAATGCAGCCCTTCAGAGAACTCTAAATAACAGCGTTGTCTTAAGGGTGCGCTGGGAAAAAAAGCAGCGTTAGCTACGCGGGTCTTTACCGACAAAACTCTAAATCTAGCCGTTAGTGTTTTTTATTTTTCGGGATTTTAGTGTTAATTATTTTTTGTAAATTTAGATTATTTAATTTATTTTAATTTTTTCGTAGTGTTAGGATTTTTTAAATTTTTAATTCAGATATTTTAATTGGTAGTGATTTTTTATTTTATTAGATTAGTTATGTTAGGTTAATTTATTGTTTAATGTTAGGTTTATTTTTATTTCACAGGTAAGTTTTTATTTATTTAAATAGAGTTATATTGTAATTTTAATTTAAAGTTAGGGGGTGTTAGGTTTGGGGTTAATAGTTTAATTTAGGGTTTTGCGATGTGGGGGGGCGGGTTTGGGGTTTAATAGGTTTATTTAGTGGCGGAGATGTAGGAGGCTGGAGGTTTAGGGGTTAATAACTTTATTTAGTGGCGGCGATGTCGGTAAGCAGTGGAATAGGGGTAAAGTGGCGGCAATGTCGGGGTGTGGGGGAATGGGGTTAATATATTTAAATGGTTTTGGTGATGTGGGTGGGCGGCAGATTAGGGGTTAATAACTTTATTGAATAGTCGCTATTTCGGTGGGCGGCAGATTAGGGGTCAATAGGTTCAATATAGTGTTTGCGATGCAGGAGGGCGGCGGTTTAGAGGTTAATAGGTAGTTTTGGGGTGTTTAATGTACTTTGTAACAGTTTAGTTATGAGTTTTGTGAAACATTTTTGCTACACAAAATCCATACTTTTGCTCTCAGATGGCGATATGGATTGTGTCGGTATAGGCTGTAACGTAAGCATTTTAGCCTCACCGCACAACCTGTAATATCAGCGCTATGAAAATCCCACACAAAAACTTACGGCTAGATTTAGAGTTGGGCGGTAGCCGTAAAAACCAGCGTTAGAGGCTCCTAACGCTGGTTTTTACCGCCCTCTGGTATTTGGAATCAGTCAGGAAAGGGTCTAACGCTCACTTTCCAGCCGCAACTTTTCCATACCGCAGATCCCCTTACGTCAATTGCGTATCCTATCTTTTCAATGGGATCTTTCTAACGCCGGTATTTAGAGTCGTGGCTTTAGTGAGCGTTAGAAATCTAACAACAAAACTCCAGCCGCAGAAAAAAACAGGAGTTAAGAGCTTTCTGGGCTAACGCCGGTTTATAAAGCTCTTAACTACTGTGCTCTAAAGTACACTAACACCCATAAACTACCTATGTACCCCTAAACCGAGGTCCCCCCACACCGCCGCCACTCTATTAAATTTTTTAACCCCTAATCTGCCGCTCCGTACACCGCCGCCACCTACATTATCCCTATGTACCCCTAATCTGCTGCCCCTAATACCGCCGACACCTACATAATATTTATTAACCCCTAATCTGCCGCCCCCAACGTCGCCGCCACCTACCTACACTTATTAACCCCTAATCTGCCGACCTAACCACACCGCTACTATAATAAATGTATTAACCCCTAATCCGCCTCACTCCCGCCTCAATAACCCTATAATAAATAGTATTAACCCCTAATCTGCCCTCCCTAACATCGCCGACACCTAACTTCAAACATTAACCCCTAATCTGCCGACCGGAGCTCACCGCTATTCTAATAAATTTTTTAACCCCTAAAGCTAAGTCTAACCCTAACACTAACACCCCCCTAAGTTAAATATAATTGTTATCTAACAAAATAAATTAACTCTTATTATATAAATTAATCCTATTTAAAGCTAAATACTTACCTGTAAAATAAATCCTAATATAGCTACAATATAAATTATAATTATATTGTAGCTATTTTAGGATTAATATTTATTTTACAGGCGACTTTGTAATTATTTTAACCAGGTACAATAGCTAAAATAGTTAAAATAATTACAAAATTACCTGTAAAATAAATCCTAACCTAAGATACAATTAAACCTAACACTACATTATCAATAAATTAATTAAATACAATACCTACAAATAACTACAATTAAATAAACTAACTAAAGTACAAAAAATAAAAAAGAACTAAGTTACAAAAAATAAAAAAATATTTACAAACATTAGAAAAATATTACAGCAATTTTAAACTAATTACACCTACTCTAAGCCCCCTAATAAAATAAAAAAGACCCCCAAAATATAAAAATGCCCTACCCTATTCTAAATTAAAAAAGTTCAAAGCTCTTTTACCTTACCAGCCCTGAAAAGGGCCATTTGCGGGGCCGAAGAGGAGATCCGGGAAGAAGAGGAGATCCAGACCGGCAACCATCTTGATCCAAGCGGCATCTTCTATCTTCATCCAATGAGGAACGGCTCCATCTTGAAGACCTCCAGCGCGGATCAATCTTCTTCTTCCGACGTCCAACTGAAGAATGAAGGTTCCTTTAAGGGACGTCATTCAAGATGGCGTCCCTCGAATTCCGATTGGCTGATAAGATTCTATCAGCCATTCGGAATTAAGGTAGGAAAATTCTGATTGGCTGATGGAATCAGCCAATCAGAATCAAGTTCAATCCGATTGGCTGATCCAATCAGCCAATCAGATTGAGATCGCATTCTATTGGCTGATTGGAACAGCCAATAGAATGCAAGCTCAATCTGATTGGCTGATCGGATCAGCCAATCGGATTGAACTTGATTCTGATTGGCTGATTCCATCAGCCAATCAGAATTTTCCTACCTTATTTCCGATTGGCTGATAGAATCCTATCAGCTAATCGGAATTTGACGGATGCCATCTTGGATGACGTCATTTAAAGGAACCGTCATTCGGCGAGTAGGCGTCGGTAGAAGAGGTTGGATCCGTGTTGGGTGGAAGATGATGGCTCCGGAAGAAAGAAGATTGAAGATGCTGTTGATAGAAGACTTCAGCCGGATCATGGTCCTCTTCAGCTCCCGCTTGGATGAAGACTTCAGCTGGATCATGGACATCTTCAGCCCCCCGCTTGGGCTTGGATCAAGACATCGGAGCCAGGACGGATCGGTGTGATACCCGGCGAGGTGAAGACAAGGTAGGAAGATCTTCAGCGGCTTAGTGTTAGGTTTATTTAAGGGGGGTTTGGGTTAGATTAGGGGTATGTGGGTGGTGGGTTGTAATGTTGGGGGGGGTATTGTATGTGTTTTTTTTACAGGCAAAAGAGCTGAATTCTTTGGGGCATGCCCCGCAAAGGGCCCTTTTCAGGGCTGGTAAGGTAAAAGAGCTTTGAACTTTTTTAATTTAGAATAGGGTAGGGCATTTTTTTATTTTGGGGGTCTTTGTTATTTTATTAGGGGGCTTAGAGTAGGTGTAATTAGTTTAAAATTGTTGTAATATTTTTCTAATGTTTGTAAATATTTTTTTATTTTTTGCAACTTAGCTTTTTTTATTTTTTGTACTTTAGTTAGTTTATTTCATTGTATTTATTTGTAGGTATTTTATTTAATTTATTTATTGATAGTGTAGCGTTAGGTTTAATTGTATTTATTTGTAGGTATTTTATTTAATTTATTTATTGATAGTGTAGTGTTAGGTTTAATTATAGATAATTGTAGGTATTGTATTTAATTAATTTATTGATAGTGTAGTGTTAGGTTTAATTGTAACTTAGGTTAGGATTTATTTTACAGGTAATTTTGTAATTATTTTAACTAGGTAACTATTAAATAGTTATTAACTATTTAATAGCTATTGTACCTGGTTAAAATAAATACAAAGTTGCCTGTAAAATAAATATTAATCCTAAAATAGCTACAATATAATTATAATTTATATTGTAGCTATATTAGGGTTTATTTTACAGGTAAGTATTTAGCTTTAAATAGGAATAATTTATTTAATAAGAGTTAATTTATTTCGTTAGATTTAAATTATATTTAACTTAGGGGGGGTGTTAGTGTTAGGGTTAGACTTAGCTTTAGGGGTTAATACATTTATTATAGTAGCGGTGAGAACCGATCGGCAGATTAGGGGTTAATTATTGTAGGTAGGTGGAGGCGACGTTGGGGGCGGCAGATTAGGGGTTAATAAATATAATATAGGGGTCGGCGGTGTTAGGGGCAGCAGATTAGGGGTACATAACTATAATGTATGTTGCGTCGGTGTACGGAGCGGCAGATTATGGGTTAATAATAATATGCAGGTGTCAGCGATAGCGGGGGCGGCAGATTAGGGGTTAATAAGTGTAAGGTTAGGGTGTTTAGACTCGGGGTACATGTTACAGTGTTAGGTGCAGACGTAGGAAGTGTTTCCCCATAGGAAACAATGTAGCTGCGTTAGGAGCTGAACGCTGCTTTTTTGCAGGTGTTAGGTTTTTTTTCAGCTCAAACAGCCCCATTGTTTCCTATGGGGGAATCATGCACAAGCACGTTTTTGAAGCTGGCCGCGTCCGTAAGCACCGCTGGTATCTAGAGTTGCAGTGGCGGTAAATATGCTCTACACTCCTTTTTTGGAGCCTAACGCAGCGCCTCTGTGAACTCTAAATACCAGCGGTATTTAAAAGGTGCGGGGGAAAAAAGCATGCGTAGCTAACGCACCCCTTTGGCCGCAGAACTCTAAATCTAGCCCGTTAAATTTTTTGAGTGTGGGATTGACGTTGCGTTACATTACAGGCTAAAATATGCAGGATAGCTATACTGACATGACTCCCAATAGTGCGTTCCTGCTTTTACGCTGAAATTGCCATTTTTTGAGCGTTAAAAGCCGCAACACAAAACTTGTAATCTAGGTGTAAACTACTAGATATATTGGTCAAAAAAAATTCTTTTTGATCTTCATTTCATATTTATTCTTAATAGTGTGAACTGATTTTTTAGTTTAGTAAACATTTATTATTCCATGTTATATTGGCAACATCTCCAATGCATATTTACGTGTAATTTTATGTATTGTTACTAAAGTATATAGTAAATTAACAAATATATATGTTTTTACAGATGGGTAAACAAAGTGACTTGTCATTAAAGAAAGTCAGTCAAAATGACGGCCTGTTGAATGCAAAAAACATTGCAGTACAAAATAAAAAACATATTTTATGTAAGAATTTACCTGATAAATTAATTTCTTTCATATTGGCAAGAGTCCATGAGCTAGTGACGTATGGGATATACAATCCTACCAGGAGGGCAAAGTTTCCCAAACCTCAAAATGCCTATAAATACACCCCCCCCCCCCACCACACCCACAATTCAGTTTAATGAATAGCCAAGAAGTGGGGTTAAAGGAGCGAAAGCATCAACAAGGAATTTGAATAATTGTGCTTCATACAAAAAAAATCATAACCACCATATAAAGGGTGGGTCTCATGGACTCTTGCCAATATGAAAGAAATGAATTTATCAGATAAATTCTTACATAAATTATGTTTTCTTTCATGTTATTGGCAAGAGTCCATGAGCTGGTGAAGTATGGGATAGCAAATACCCAAGATGTGGAACTCCACACAAGAGTCACTAGAGAGGGAGGGATACAAATAAAGACAGTCAATTCAGCTGAAAAATTAATCCACAAGCCAAATCAAAAGTTTTAATCTTAATAATGAAAAAAAATGAAATTATAATCAGAAGAATCAAACTGTAACAGCTGCCTGAAGTACTTTTCTACCAAAAACTGCTTCTGAAGAAGAAAAAACATCAAAATAGTAGAATTTAGAAAAAGTATGCAAAGAAAACCAAGTTGCTGCTTTGCAAATCTGATCAACAGAATCTTCATTCTTAAAAGCCCAGGAAGTAGAAACTGACCTAGTAGAATGAGCCGTAATCCTCTGAGGCGGGGATTTACCCGACTCCAAATAAGCATGATGAATCAAAAGCTTTAACCAAGAAGCCAATGAAATAGCACAGGCATTCTGACCTTTCCTAGAACCAGAGAAGATAACAAATAGACTAGAAGTCTTCCTGAAATATTTAGTAGTTTCAACATAATATTTAAAAGCTCTTACCACATCCAAAGAATGTAAAGATCTCTCCAGAGAATTTTTAGGATTAGGGCACAAAGAAGGGACGACAATTTCTCTACTAATGTTGTTGGAGTTCACAACTTTAGGTAAAAATTTAAACTAAGTCCGCAAAACCGCTTTATCCTGATGAAAAATCAGAAAAGGAGACTCACAAGAAAGAGCAGATAATTCAGAAACTCTTCTAGCAGAAGAGATGGCCAAAAGGAACAATACTTTCCAAGAAAGTAATTTAATGTCCAGAGAATGCATAGGCTCAAATGGAGGAGCCTGTAAAGCCTTCAAAACCAAATTAAGACTCCAAGGAGGAGAGATTGATTTAATGACAGGCCTTATACGAACCAAAGCCTGAACAAAACAATGAATATCAGGAAGATTAGCAATTTTTCTGTGGAACAGAACAGAAAGAGCAGAGATTTGTCCTTTCAAGGAACTTGCAGACAAACCCTTATCTAAACCACCCTGAAGAAACTGTAAAATTCTAGGAATTCTAAAAGAATGCCAAGAGAATTTATGAGAAGAGCACCATGAAATGTAAGTCTTCCAAACTCGATAATAAATCTTTCTAGACACAGATTTACGAGCCTGCAATGTAGTATTAATCACTGAGTCAGAGAAACCTCTGTGACTAAACACTAAGCGTTTAATCTCCATACCTTCAAATTTAATGATTTGAGATCCTGATGGAAAAATGGGCCTTGAGATAGAAGGTCTGGCCTTAACGGAAGTGGCCAAGGTTGGCAACTGGACATCCAAATAAGTTCTGCATACCAAAACCTGTGTGGCCATGCTGGAGCCACCAGCAGTACAAACAAATGCTCCATTATGATTTTGGAAATCACTCTTGGAAGAAGAACTAGTGGCGGAAAAATATAAGCAGGTTGATAATTCCAAGGAAGTGTCAACGCATCCACTGCTTCTGGCTGAGGATCCCTGGACCTGGACAGATACCTGGGAATTTTCCTGTTTAGATGAGAAGCCATCAGATCTATTTCTGGAAGCCCCCACATCTGAACAATCTGAAAAAACACATCTGGGTGAAGAGACCACTCTCCCGGATATAAAGTCTGACGACTGAGATAATCTGCTTCCCAATTGTCTATAACTGGGATATGGACCGCAGAGATTAGACAGGAGCTGGATTCCACCCAAGCAAGTATCCAAGATACTTCTTTCATAGCCTGAGGACTGTGAGTCCCACCCTGACATTGTCTGTCTGAAAACAAATAAACAGTTCTCTCTTCAGTAGAGGCTACAACTGAAGAGCTCTGAAAATCACACAGAGTTCCAAAATATTAATTGGTAATCTCGCCTCTTGAGATTTCCAAACCCCCTGCACTGTCAGAGATCCCCAGACAGCTCCCCAACCTGAAAGACTTGCATCAGTTGTGATCACAGTCCAGGTTGGACGAACAAAAGAGGCCCATTGAACTAAACAACAGTGATCTAACCACCAAGTCAGAGATAGTCGAACATTGGGATTTAAGGATATTAATTGTGATATCCTTGTATAATCCCTGCACCATTGGTTCAGCATACAAAGCTAAATAGGTCTCATGTGAAAATGAGCAAAGGGGATCACGTCCGATTCTGCAGTCATGAGACCTAAAACCTCCATGCACATAGCTACTGAAGGCAATTATTCAAACTGAAGGTTTCGACAAGCTGAAACCAAGAGACAAAGTCATGGATACTGAATCTATTTGGAATCCTAAAAAGGTTACCCTTGTCTGAGGAATCAAAGAACTTTTTGGTAAATTGATCCTCCAACCATGTCTTTGAAGAAACAACACTAGTTGATTCATGTGAGATTCTGCAGAATGTAAAGACTGAGCAAGAACCAAGATATCGTCCAAATAAGGAAACACATCAATACCCCGCTCTCTGATTACAGAGAGTAGGGCACCAATAACCTTTGAAAAGATCATTGGAGCTGTTGCTAGGCCAAAAGGAAGAGCAACAAATGCTTGTCTAGAAAAGAGAATCTCAGAAACTGATAGTGATCTGGATGAATCGGAATATGAAGATATGCATCCTGTAAGTCTATTGTGGACATATAATGCCCTTGCTGAACAAAAGGGAGAATAGTCCTTATAGTCACCATCTTGAATGTTGGTATTCTTACATAACGATTCAAAATTTTTAGATCCAGAACTGGTCTGAAAGAATTCTCCTTCGTTGGGACAATGAACAGATTTGAATAAAACCCCAGATCCCGTTCCTGAAAAGGAACTGGCACAATTACCCCAGACAACTCCAGGTCTGAAACACACTTCAGGAAAGCCTGAGCTTTTTATGGCTTCACTGGAATGAATGAGAGAAAGAAACTTCTCACAGGCCGCCTTACTTTGAAACCTATTCTGTACCCCTGAGAGACAATGTTCTGAATCCAATGATTTTGGACTGAATTGATCCAAACATCCTTGAAAAATCTTAGTCTGCCCCCTACCAGCTGGGCTGGAATAAGGGTCGCACCTTCATGCGGACTTGGGGGCTGATTTTGATCTTTTAAATGGCTTGGATTTATTCCAGACTGAAGAAGGCTTCCAATTGGAAACCGTTCCCTTAGGGGAAGCATCAGGTTTCTGTTCCTTATTTTGTCGAAAGGGACGAAAATGGTCAGCAGCCTTACATTTACCCTTAGATTTTTTATCCTGAGGCAAAAACACTCCCTTCCCCCCAGTGACAGTTGAAATAATCTAATCCAACTGAGAACCAAATAATTTATTACCTTGGAAAGAGAGAGATAGCAACGTTGATTTAGAAGTCATATCAGCATTCCAAGATTTAAGCCATAAAGCTCTTCTAGCTAAAATAGCTAAAGACATATATCTAACATCAATTCTAATTATATCAAAAATGGCATCAGAAATGAAATTATTAGCATGTTGAATTAATTTAACAATGCTATACACATTATGATCTGGTACTTGTTGCGTTAAAGGTTTCCAACCAAAAAGTTGAAGCAACTGCAACATCAGCTAAAGAAATAGCAGGCCTAAGAAAATGACCTGAACATTTAAAATAAGCCTTCCTTAGATAAGATTCAAGTTTCCTATCTAAAGGATCTTTAAAAAAAGTACTATCTGCCGTAGGAATAGTAGTACGCTTTGCAAGAGTAGAGATGGCCCCATCAACTTTGGGGATCTTTTCCCAAAACTCCAATCTATCAGACGGATACAATTTCTTAAACCTTGAAGAAGGAGTAATAGCAGTACCCAGTCTATTCCATTCCCTAGGAATCACATCTGAAATAGCATCAGGAACTGGAAAAACCTCAGGAATAACTACATGAGTTTTTTTTTTTTTTTTTTATTATATTTTTATTGAAGTTCAATTAAAGGCATACATTAATGTCATGTCATCAAAAGGAAACACAAGAATAACTGATAATAAACATACAAACAATAGAAAAGTAGCATAAATAGTAAATGCTAATGACACATCGTAGGATTATATGTATAGTACTTGTCTATCAAAACTGTATACCCCCTAGATGACGCCTGAGGCCTCTCTTGGACCTCTTACTAAAATGAAGAGTGCAAAGCTACAGGAGGTAACCTTTGATTGGGAGAGACCACTCTTAGATCCCATATGTTGAACTTCTAGTTTTTTATTTTTAATATGGTCTTTTATGCTTTCGCAGTATTTATTACAGAGGAGAAGAAAAAAAATAAAAAAAAAATAAAAATAGATTTTACTGCTTAGTACAAGGAATTTACCTTGGAAGTTTAGTACAGAAGGGTATGACTGGAGCTACACTACACACTAACTGTAAACCGGTTATGAAGGGTCACATGAGAAAGCACATTTGCTAAAGCATGGGGACTAAGGGTCATGGGTATAGTGTTGATAGGTAAGACCTGAGAGACATATACTGTAGGAAAGGAGCTATTGGTTATCAGGAGGCACATCCTGACTGGTAGAGCAAAACGACTCATGTTCTTAGCTATGCATTCAATTTTAGGTCATTTAATGCAGGCTTGAGTATGTTATAAGGAGTATCAACAAAAAAATAAGTGAGGGGGTATTCTATACTGTACCTATATCTGGTTCTGGGAGTGAATGGAAACTACTTGGCTAGGAGCATTATGAAAGCAAACGGTGTACTATAAAAAGACAGGATCCCACCATCCCGGCCGCAGACAGCAGGACCCCAATACATGCTAATAAAGGACCAGAAGCAAACACTCCTAGACGGGTCATGGGAGTCAGAAAAAGAAATAATATTAATAAGAGTGGTGCTGCTAGCTGGGAGAGAAGAAATGCGCTTGCTTTGCAAGTGTATGTTAGGCGAGGGCTTAGTTTCTATAAGGTGCTACCTCTACACACGCTAATGTTAGATTGTTTCTCCATCCCTCCTAGCAAATCATATCCTAGTAGAAGCCATAGAAATACAAATAGGGGCTATTTAGGATGGACACATAACTATATTGTCCTTCAGAAATATATGAATGAAGCATTAAGTAAACAGTCAATTATTATTACTGAACCCAGGAGGCTTCTTTAAAAAAAATATTTACAAATTTCTGCTGTGAAAAACTGTTATAGTAGCTTAAGCGACTTAATATCTGGGGGGTAACTGGTAGTCATACATCTAAAATACTAAGGACTTGTTAAATCTGCAAGTATACATTTGGTCTAACATACAATAACTAACAAGTGCTCACATATATAGCCATGCATCAGA
Source organism: Bombina bombina (assembly GCF_027579735.1). Taxonomy (NCBI): domain Eukaryota; kingdom Metazoa; phylum Chordata; class Amphibia; order Anura; family Bombinatoridae; genus Bombina; species Bombina bombina. The sequence continues at coordinate 647,013,944 of NC_069501.1, forward strand.
AATACTAACGACATATTTAACCTGCAAGTACACATTTGGTCAAGTATCCATTCTATAATGCAATAGCTAACAATTGCCCACGTGTGTATGAGATAACTTCAGTGTGTATCTCTGGCTGTCATATAAAGTCTCAGGCTGGTAGATGCAGTAAAAATAAAAGAGCTGTGAGCAACAAAGCTTAAATAAGATAACTATTATGAGAGGTAATAAAATAAAAATAAAATAAAAAAGTTAGTGCTATAGGTATATAATAAGCAAATAATAGGCCCCCACATAGTACCATGACATCTATTTCGTTCCTTCTTCAATGCTATGTACATAGAAAGGACACTCCCCATCCAGCCTACAAATACTAGGGCACATATAATACATTAACCCTGCAATGCAAGATACTTTTAAAGTGAATGGAAATAAACAACTGAAGTCCCGATAATGATTAAGAGGGTCTGCATAGTTTGGTGCGCTCATGCACGCTAGTAACTGTATTGAGATAAGACTCCCCACCTTAAACAGTGTGTGAATCAATATCTAGCCCACACCGGTTTTAATACTTGAAAATCCATAAGACAATCGTCCATATTCTTGATAAACATGACCCCGCATATATGGCCCCCAACTGGTGTCTCTCACAGGACCGGGTCTGGAACAGAATACAAGCGCGGCCAAAGTTGTGATCTCATTGAAAGACCTCTTGTCACTGTCCTGCAGTGATATTTCCAGGTGCGGTAACATGGTAGCCGGATGAATAACAATGTCCTTATCCCTTTGACCGGACACATAGGTAGTATCTATACCTGGCCCGGGAGCTAGATTTGAGACAGGAGGAGAGTGGAGGTGCGTAGGCGGTAATGGTGCGGTGCTCTCTGTATTGCGGGTTAGACCGAGTGTTGCGCATTGGTCACTTGGAGGGCAAGTACTTGTGAGGGAGACATCAGGTCGCCACGCCATGTCCGATCTCTTGCTCCTATCGACATACTCAGTCAGAGTGTGCTTCGTATTTGCGGCGTGGAGGCGCCATTCTGAATTATTGCTGTGGCCCCATACTGTGTCAAGTGTGTGCGCGAGACGCTGGAAATGTTCATCGAAGAGATCTTTTAGCTGATTGTGTAGCTTGGTAAGGTTAGACTCCATCTGGGAGGTAGAAGCGTTAATTCCTTCAAGGTGAATGGCATCCATACTCTCAAGGTACTTTGCGTTCAGCACAATATGCTGCGTAACGACAAGGCCCATACAGGCCTCGCCGGGGGGTAGGATAAAGGTCGCAACCTTAAAGTTTGATCCGGGAGCTCACAGTTCTCTCTTTCAGAGTGGTTTTAGGCTCAGCTGATGCAGGAGCTTTAGAGCTTCAAGGATCAAGGTGTGAATCAGGCAAAAGAGCCGATGGGCTGCTATAGTATTCAAAAGTTATTAGAGATGCTGGAGCAGGATGGTATCTTGCGACCTGTCATGGCCGCCGCCCGGAAGTTCCCCCAACTACATGAGGTTTAAAACCCAAATTTAAATGTTTATTAGTTTTAATATCAAGAGGACTAGTCTCCACCATATCAAATGCAATTAACACCTCCTTTAATAAGGAACGAATATACTCCATTTTAAACAAATATGAAGATTTGTCAGTGTCAATATCTGAGGCAGAATCTTCTGAACCAGATAGATCCTCATCAGAGATAGATAAATCAGAGTGCTGTCGGTCATTTAAAAATTCATCAATCTTATGAGAAGTTTTAAAAGACCTTTTACGTTTATTAGAAGGCGGTATGACAGACAAAGCCTTCTGAATGGAATTAGAAACAAATTCTCTCACATTAACAGGAATATCCTGAGCATTAGATGTTGAAGGACCAGCAACAGGTAATGGACTACTACTAATGGAAATATTGTCTGCAGGTAAAAGTTTGTCATGACAACTATCACAAATTACAGCCGGAGGAACACAAGTTTACAACAAATGCACTTAGCTTTGGTAGAACCGGCATCAGACAGCAGGATTCCAGTAGTAGATTCTGAAACAGGGTCAGTTTGAGACATCTTGTAATATGTAAGAGAAAAAATAACATATAAAGCAAAATGATCAATTTCCTTATATGACAGTTTCAGGAATGGGAAAGAAATGCAAAACAAAATAAGCCTCTGGAAAACAGAAGCCAAAAGAAATTAAGTCTTAAATAATGTCAAAAAGTTTGGCGCCAAGTATGACGCCCAACTGACAAAATATTTTTTGGCGCCAAGAACGTCTGCAACAAACACGAGCGTCATAGATGACGCAACTACGTTAAAAAACTCAGCGCCAACTAAGGGTTTGCTTCCATTGAGTCATTAAAAATGGAGCCATAAGCTACTGAAGCGGCTGACAGCCAAAAGTAATTTACGGCTCCATTTTGGTACCAGGTTTCCATTGAAATATTTTGCGGATAGCGTGCAATCGCTCTTTTCGTGTAGCTGTAAGTTAACGTTGTGTTAACGCTTCCATCTTATGTCGGATTTCTTGAAAATCAATTAGTTGCTAAGGTAACCCGACCTTACGCTATAGAATTTACGTTTAACGTCCGTGCTCCTTACCGGTGATCACCTCTCAAGAAAAATAAAGATACACTTATCCATATTTTTAATAATCAAATACTATTTTTAATATAATTATATTTACCACTTCATAAATATAAGTAATATGTATTGCTGCCCTAGGCATAGCTCTAGTTTGCATTCTGTAGATATGTTCTTGCATATATTATTATATTTAAATATATACTGATATTTTTATTAGAATATAAGTTAAACTATTTCTATACATGAGACAACAATAACTATTACTTATAACAATTTATTTCTACATTAAAACACTTGCATTATTTGCAAGTTTTATAATTTCAATAGAAAATAGGTCTCAAAAAGCACAATTTTCCTCTTTTACACCTAGTTGAGCTTGGTGTAATATTTCTCAATGTATCGACAGCCTCCGACGGTATATTAACGGTTTGCGCTTTCATTGGAAACCTGGTATAATTTATCGATTAACGGCTTCTATTACTTTCTATGGGAGGTGAAGATTTTTTCGGCAGCCGGAGTCCAGCTGCCGATATTGAGGTATATCGCGCCATTGGAAACAGTAGATAAACGATATTGCTTTTGACAGCATATTTAATGGTTTGCGAGTGCACGCAAACTGAATTACAACTCAATGGAAGTGAGCCCTAAGACGCCGGAAATGATGAAATTACGTCAACAAACGTAATTCTCGTGCCAAAAAAATCTTTCGCCAAGAAAGTCGCAATCAATTATAGCATTTTGTGCTCCCGCGAGCCTAACAGCCCACAATTTTGAAAAGAGAGTCAATTTGAAAACTTCAGGTAAGAAAAAAATTTTTTTATGCATTTCCCAAATATGAAACTGACAGTCTGCAAAAAAGGAAATATACTGATAAACCTGAATCATGGCAAATATAAGTACAAACATATATTTCGAACTTTAAATATGTTTAAATATATAACTTTAAATATAAGTGCCAAACCATAGCTGAGAGTGTCTTAAATAAAGGAAACATACTTACCAAAAGACACTCATCTACATAAAGTAGATAGCCAAACCAGTACTGAAACGAGAATCCGCAGAGGTAATGGTATATAAGAGTATATCGTCGATCTGAAAAGGGAGGAACGAGATGAATCTCTACGACCGATAACAGAGAACCTATGAAACAGATCCCCGTTAGGATGACCATTGTATTCAACAGGTGATACTCCCTTCACATCCCTCTGTCATTCACTGCACTCTGAGAGGAACCGGGCTTCAAAAAAGCTGAGAAGCGCATATCAACGTAGAAATCTAGCACAAACTTACTTCACCACCTCCATAGGAGGCAAAGTTTGTAAAAACTGAATTGTGGGTGTGGTGAGGGGTGTATTTATAGGCATTTTGAGGTTTGGGAAATTTTGCCCCTCCTGGTAGGATTGTATATCCCATACGTCACTAGCTCATGGACTCTTGCCAATTACATGAAAGAAATTGCAGTTCCGTAAAGAATATAGAGAAAAAATGGATTGTGGGGATGATTTGAACCCCACACGGAAGGGTGCTTGTGATTGACATCATGTTACTACACCAAGAACTGACAGAAGAATTCAAGATTTATGTACTGAACATAGGAAACTGCCTGTCATAGTCTTCACTAAACACATTCAGGATGTAGTCATCAAGGTATCCGAGAGAATTGTTCAGCGACGATTAGCTGAAGACAACCTGTTAAGCAGAAACCCTGCTCGGAAGCTATCCCCACAATCCATTTTTCAGAGCTAAATTACACGAAAAGGGGAAGAAACACATAATGATAATAAACTGCAAAGTTGTTTCATTATTTATAACTAAACATTTTATATATGTTCATTTAACAGGCATATTAGGCAGCCTCTTTTAAAACCCAGAGGACACATAAGAGGTCGTATAATAATGCATCTCTCCATCTGTTCTCTTGCAATATTCTGCTTCATCTGGTAGTTTATAGCCTTTGTATTATGAAATGACACATTTACAATGAAAAGTAGAGGTGAACACGGGAGAAAAATTTAGTTTGCCAAATCTTTTGGAACGAATATTAGAAAAATTTATTTTTCTGAATACAGGTAGCCCTCAGTTTACACCAGGGTTAGGTTCCAGAAGGAATGGTTGTAAATCGAAACCATTGTAAATTGAAACCCAGTTTATAATGTAAGTCAATGGGAAGTGAAGGAGTTAGGTTCCAGGCCCCTCTCAAAATTGTCATAAGTAACACCTAATACATTATTTTTAAAGCTTTGAAATGAAGACTTTAAATGCTAAACAGCATTATAAACCTAATAAAATAATCACACAACACAGAATATATAATTAAACTAAGTTAAATTAACAAAAACATTTGCTAAACAGCATTATAAACCTAATAAAATAATCACACAACACAGACTTCACTTACATTTTTCTGCAAACAGTTTTTTCTATGCATTCCAATCTGGACTGATTTATAGACAGGAAGATCTTGTTCCTTTGAAATCTGCTCGATAGCTCAGGTCTGGTTAAACTGATTAATTTCAGCTTGCTTGGCTTTGCTGCAACACAAGCGGGCAGCTCCACCTACTGGCTATTTTAATAAATGCACTGCTTCTCAATGCTTTTCAATAGCAGTGACATGACTGGAAAAAAAGGTTGTTATTCTGAAACGGTGTAAATTGAACCGTTGTAAAACGAGGGCCACCTGTATTTGTTTGGAGTGCTATTCGGTATTCATTTTGTTTTAACTAAAACAAAAACTGAATATTTATTGAACATTTACATTTGTTTTCGAATATAAATGTTCCTTTGCTACAGGTGAGAAAGTTCATCCTGGCCCTTCTTCACAGATCCCCAGGGGGCGCTAATAGGAGGCTTAGTACAGCAGGGCCTGTGCTAAAGGATCGTCACCTTTAATGCAGGCCCTGGATTCTGAGACAATAAGCCTCCTGTTTGCACGCGCAGGGGCTCTTTGAAGAATGGTCAGGAACTCTCTGGCGTGCTTAAGGTATTTTTAACCCCTAAGGTCATTTAAAGGAAATAAATACTGACAAATTTCGTCAGTATTTATTCATTTTCTTTCAATGTTGTGGTTGTTTGGATATTCGTCTTGTGAAAATGAAATGAATATCTGCTCTGTTAACGAATTTGCATTTGTAATGAAACAAATGCACGTCTACTGAAAAGTATTGTTACTACTAGCATTGTTGTTATTGGCACAAGGTGGTTTAGGAGTATATCTTATAAATTCCTAAATGGAAGATGTAAAACAAGCCCTTATACTAAAGCTAGCTTGTAAAAGCCAATCGGCTAGATTTAGAGTTTGGCGTTAACCGTCAAAAGCAGCTTTTTACCGCCCGCTAGTATTTAGAGTCAGGCAGGAAAGGGTCTACCGCTCACTTTCTTTCCGCGACTCCAGGCTACCGCAGATCCCCTTACGTCAATTGAGTATCCTATCTTTTCACTGGGATTTGCCTAACGCTGGTATTTGGAGTCTTGGAAGAAGTGAGCGGTAGAGCCTCTACCGACAAGACTCCTACCGCCAAAAAAAGTCAATAGTTAAGAGCTTTATGGGCTAACGCCAGAACATAAAGCTCTTAACTACTGTGCTATAAAGTAAACTAACACCCATAAACTACCTATGTACCCCTAAACCGAGCCCCCCCCCCACGTCGCAAACACTCTAATAAAAAAATGTAACCCCTAATCTGCCGACCGGACACCGCCGCCACCTACATTATAGCTATGAACCCCTAATCTGCTGCCCCTAACATCGCCAACACCTACATTATATTTATTAACCCCTAATCTGCCCCCCAATGTCGCCGCTACCTAACTACAATTATTAACCCCTAATCTGCCGACCGGACCTAGCCGCCACTATAATAAATGTATTAACCCCTAAACCGCCGCACTCCCGCCTAGCAAACACTATAATAAATAGTATTAACCCCTAATCTGCCTTCCCTAACATCGCCGCCACCTACCTACAATTATTAACCCCTAATCTCCCGCCCGCAATGTCGCAGCTACTATAATAAATGTATTAACCCCTAAACCTAAGTCTAACCCTAACCCTAACACCCCTTAACTTAAATATAATTTAAATAAAACAAAATAATATTCATATCATTAAATAAATGAATCATATTTAAAACTAAATACTTACCTATAAAATAAACCCTAATATAGCTACAATATAACTAATAGTTACATTGTAGCTATTTTAGGATTTATATGTATTTTACAGGCAACTTTGTATTTATTTTAACTAGGTACAATAGGATTAGTAATTGTAGTTAATTTATTTAATTAATTTAATGATAGTGTAGTGTTAGCTTTAATTGTAACTTAGGTTAGGATTTATTTCACAGGTAATTTTGTAATTATTTTAACTAGGTAGCTATTAAATAGTTATTAACTATTTAATAGCTATTGTACCTAGTTAAAATAAATACAAAGTTGCCTGTAAAATAAATATAAATCCTAAAATAGCTACAATGTAACTATTAGTTATATTGTAGCTATATTAGGGTTTATTTTATAGGTAAGTATTTAGTTTTAAATAGGATTAATTTATTTAATGATAGGAATATTATTTCATTTTATTTAAATTATATTTAAGTTTGGGGGGGTTAGGGTTAGGGTTAGACTTAGGTTTAGGGGTTAATACATTTATTATAGTAGCAGTGACGTTGTGGGCGGGAGATTAGGGGTAAATAATTGTAGGTAGGTGGCGGCGATGTTAGGGAGGGCAGATTAGGGGTTAATACTATTTATTATAGTGTTTGCAAGGCGGGAGTGCAGCGGTTTAGGGGTTAATACATTTATTATAGTGGCGGCGAGGTCCGGTCAGCAGATTAGGGGTTAATAATTGTAGGTAGGTGGCGGTGATGTTAGGGATGGCAGATTAGGGGTTAATACTATTTATTATAGTGTTTGCGAGGCGGGAGTGCTACGGTTTAGGGGTTAATACATTTATTATAGTGGCAGTGAGGTCCGTTCGGCAGATTAGGGGTTAATAAGTGTAGGTAGGTGATGGTGACATTGAGGGGGGCAGATTAGGGGGTAATAAATATAATATAGGTGTCGGCAATGTTGGGGGCAGCAGATTAGGGGTTCATAAGTATAATGTAGGTTGCGGCAGTGTCCGGAGCAGCAGATTAGGGGTTAATAATATAATGTAGGTATCAGCGATAGTGGGGGTGGCAGATTAGGGGTTAATAAGTATAAGATTAGGGGTGTTTAGACTCAGGGTTCATGTTAGGGTGTTAGGTGTAGACTTAGAGAGTGTTTCCCCATAGGAAACAATGGGGCTGCGTTAGGAGCTGAACGCTGCTTTTTTGCAGGTGTTAGGTTTTTTTGCAGCCAGCTCAGCCCCATTGTTTCCTATGGGGATATCATGCACAAGCACGTTTTTACAGCTTACCACTACCGTAGGCAAAGCTGGTATTGAGAGTTGAAGTGTAGCTAAATTATGCTCAACGCTCCCTTTTCTGAGGCTAACGCAGCCACTCAGACAACTCTAAATACCAGCGTTGTCTTAAGGGTGCGCTGGAAAAAAAGCAGCATTAGCACCGCGGGTCTTAACTGACAAAACTCTAAATCTAGGCGAATGTTTTTAGCATTTGGTAAAACTCTTTACAAGAAGAAAGTGATCACCTCTGTCTTGCTAAGCACACAGTAGGTAAACATACTTTTGTGCTATTAGTTATGACACATGCAACACATTTGCTGCAACCCAAAGGATCTGTAGTTTATATTACAGTGATTATATACAAATACACTATCTTGGAGACTGATGCACAGGAACCTATTTCATCCAAATATCTTTTGGCATGTAAACCTTACATCTAGTAACAAACCATATAACATAAACCATGTAACTGTAAAAATTTTTTAATAACATCTCAAATAAATCTAAGTGTGTTCTTGGGACACGTACCTGCTGTATCTATACTGGCACTAAGGATGAAGGTAGAATCATTCATCGGTTTTAACCCTGCTCGTTTCTGAGCCTAATAAAGAAAGAAATTTATTATGGTAACAAAAATATTCCTTATACTTAATCATACACATATTAAAACATAGCATAGTTAATAGATGATAGTGAGGGAAAAAGTTGAGTGCTTCATCTATTATCAGCATTTATATAGTATTTTAGTAATATTTAAAGGTCATTTGCATCTGTGCAGATTACAATAGTGTCTAAGGCAGTGGCTCTCTTAGTGTACTTCATATGACACCTAATTTATTGTAATGTACAGGGAGTGCAGAATTATTAGGCAAGTTGTATTTTTGATTAATTTTATTATTGAACAACAACCATGTTCTCAATGAACCCAAAAAACTCATTAATATCAAAGCTGAATAGTTTTGGAAGTAGTTTTTAGTTTGTTTTTAGTTATAGCTATTTTAGGGGGATATCTGTGTGTGCAGGTGACTATTACTGTGCATAATTATTAGGCAACTTAACAAAAAACAAATATATACCCATTTCAATTATTTATTTTTACCAGTGAAACCAATATAACATCTCAACATTCACAAATATACATTTCTGACATTCAAAAACAAAACAAAAACAAATCAGTGACCAATATAGCCACCTTTCTTTGCAAGGACACTCAAAAGCCTGCCATCCATGGATTCTGTCAGTGTTTTGATCTGTTTACCATCAACATTGCGTGCAGCAGCAAACACAGCCTCCCAGACACTGTTCAGAGAGGTGTACTGTTTTCCCTCCTTGTAAATCTCACATTTGATGATGGACCACAGGTTCTCAATGGGGTTCAGATCAGGTGAACAAGGAGGCCATGTCATTAGATTTTCTTCTTTTATACCCTTTCTTGCCAGCCACGCTGTGGAGTACTTGGACGCGTGTGATGGAGCATTGTCCTGCATGAAAATCATGTTTTTCTTGAAGGATGCAGACTTCTTCCTGTACCACTGCTTGAAGAAGGTGTCTTCCAGAAACTGGCAGTAGGACTGGGAGTTGAGCTTGACTCCATCCTCAACCCGAAAAGGCCCCACAAGCTCATCTTTGATGATACCAGCCCAAACCAGTACTCCACCTCCACCTTGCTGGCGTCTGAGTCGGACTGGAGCTCTCTGCCCTTTACCAATCCAGCCACGGACCCATCCATCTGGCCCATCAAGACTCACTCTCATTTCATCAGTCCATAAAATCTTAGAAAAATCAGTCTTGAGATATTTCTTGGCCCAGTCTTGACGTTTCAGCTTGTGTGTCTTGTTCAGTGGTGGTTGTCTTTCAGCCTTTCTTACCTTGGCCATGTCTCTGAGTATTGCACACCTTGTGCTTTTGGGCACTCCAGTGATGTTGCAGCTCTGAAATATGGCCAAACTGGTGGCAAGTGGCATCTTGGCAGCTGCACGCTTGACTTTTCTCAGTTCATGGGCAGTTATTTTGCGCCTTGGTTTTTCCACACGCTTCTTGCGACCCTGTTGACTATTTTGAATGAAACGCTTGATTGTTCGATGATCACGCTTCAGAAGCTTTGCAATTTTAAGAGTGCTGCATCCCTCTGCAAGATATCTCACTATTTTTTACTTTTCTGAGCCTGTCAAGTCCTTCTTTTGACCCATTTTGCCAAAGGAAAGGAAGTTGCCTAATAATTATGCACACCTGATATAGGGTGTTGATGTCATTAGACCACACCCCTTCTCATTACAGAGATGCACATCACCTAATATGCTTAATTGGTAGTAGGCTTTCGAGCCTATACAGCTTGGAGTAAGACAACATGCATAAAGAGGATGATGTGGTCAAAATACTAATTTGCCTAATAATTCTGCACTCCCTGTATACATTGATGGACAAAAAATTAAAAACACTACAATGAGTGTATGGGCAATATTACTGTCAGAGCCTGTACCTTTTAGGACCCAGCGCAGTTTCACCTTGTCCTGCCTACCTAACTAATAAAACACCTGAGATCACAGGCCTCTGTGCTTAGTATTTTGTATAGCAGTTTCAGAGCTGCTGTTTCTCTAAGCTCTCTAAACATTTTGGATTACAAATATTCTACAGCTTTTTCTAACAACTGAAGAGTTATCTTTAACACTTCCTTCTGCATCTATCTGATGTCTTGCATGCAATAAGGAACTTTGTATTTTGGACAGTTCAACTACTTATAAACCTTCTGGAGTCCGTTAACCCTGACTGTTAATATTGTTATTCCTCCTTTTCAGCAGCAAGGACATACCTACACTCAATCTGGTAACTGTGCAGGAACAGACAGGGCTATTTCACTCTGTCTCACTACCTAACAGCTAACCGCAATTCCGCAGCTTTACCTGCTTCACTGACAACTCCTCTCACTCAGCGGACAGCACGGAAGTCAGACGCAGTAGCACACAAGCGCTTAGGAGAAGCGTTACACACAGGGACAACTCCTGCAATCTCTGTAATAGCTCAGCCACAGGAATACCTAGCACAGCATCCGGAGTCACAGTAAGAGTATTATCTAATAGACTATACTTATAACAAGAAGTTTTCCTTACTGTGTTGTAAAGTAATTTCAGTCAGATTCCTGCCTAACGGTTGCTCTTGCTTCTAATAGAGACTATTTCTAATACTCTGTCTGTTTCCCAAAAGTCTGCAGATTCAGAGCACACTTCCTGCAGGGTTAATATTCTTTCAATCTATCACTGGATATACTCAAGGGTTAATTCTAACGTTCTTACAACCCTCTTGGGGATTCAAAGACTAAATTCATTTCCCTGCTGCAGTTTGCACTTTTCCCATAGTGCATCTTGGCATGGAGCTGATACAAAACTAATCTATTTGCATATAGATATATACAATTACAGTCTTAAATTCTGCAGTTGTGCTCCTAAACCATTTAGCACATTATTTGCTCTAAGAGAATATTAGAGTAACATTACAATTACACACATTCAGCTAGATTACGAGTTTTGCGTTATGAGTGAAAAAGCATTAGTTATGCTTCATAACACTGCTTTTACCCTAACGCCGCTATTACAAGTTTTGTAAGTATAGGTGTACCGCACACCTTTTTGGCCGTCACGCAACATCAGTACCGCACTTTTAAAAAAGTACTTTTTCAATGGAACTTCCATAGCGCCGGTATTACGAGTTTTCCTAGGAGGCCAAAAAGTGAGCGGTACACCCTATACTGATCCGTACCGCCATCTATAGTCAGTAGTTGTGTGATTTACGTTACCAAGCTGTAGCATAAAACTCATAACTAAAGTGTTACAAAGTACACTAACACCCATAAACTACCTAATAACCTCTAAACCGAGGCCCTCCCACATCGCAAACACTACATTCAATTTATTAACCCCTAATCTGCCGCTCTGGACATCACCGCCACTAAAAAAAAATTATGAACCCCTATTCCGCCACTCCCCGACATCGTCGCCACTATAATAAACATATTAACCCTTAAACCGCTGCCCTCCCGCATCACAAACACTATTTCAATATTATTAACCCTTAATCTGCCGTCCGCCCACTCCGCCGCTATAATAAACCTATTAAACACTAAACCGCAAACCCCCCACAAGGAAATAAACTTAAATAAATTATTAACCCCTAAACCTCTGACCTCCCACATCACTAACTCTACATAAATATATTAACCCCTAAACCTAACCCTAACGTAACCCTAAGCCAAACCCTAACACCCCCTAACGTAAATATAATTAAAATAAATCTAAATAAACCTTACAATTATTACCTAAATAATTCTTATTTAAAACTAAATACAAACGTACCTGTAAAAAACCTAAGCTAATTACAATATAACTAATAGTTATATTGTAGCTATCTAAGGTTTAATTTTTATTTCACAGGTAAGTTTGTATTTATTTTAACTAGGTAGACTAGTTAGTAAATTGTTATTAACTATTTACTAGCTACCTAGTTAAAATAAATACAAAGTTACCTGTAAAATAAAACCTAACCTGCCTTACACTAAAAACTAATATTACAATAAAATAAAATAAATTAAATTATTAACATACAATTTTCTAAATTACAAAAAAAAATAAACACTAAATTACAAAAAATAAAAAAACATTATCAAAAATAAAAACAAAGAAATCAGCTCTTTTACCTGTAAAAAAACAAACACCCCCAACAGTAAAACCCACCACCCAACCAACCAACCCCCCAAATAAAAACCTATCTAAATAAACCTAAGCTAACCATTACCCTGAAAAGGGCATTTAGCTCTTTTATATTGCCCAAACCCTAAGCTAAAAAAAAACACCCAAAAAAACGCTAACCTCTGACGATCCACTTACAGTTTTCGACATCCATCTTCATCCAGCCAGCGAAGTCCTCATCCAGATGGCAAGAAGTCTTCATCCAGACAGCATCTTCTATCTTCATCCATCTGGTGCAGAGCGGGTCCATCTTCAAGACATCCAGCACAAAGCATTCTCTTCTTACTATGGTCGCTGTAAAATGAAGTTTCCTTTTAAGTGACATCATCCAATATGGCGTCCCTTACATTCCTATTGGCTGAAAGATTTCTATCAGCCAATAGGAATGAATTAATTTTACAGTGACCATCGTAAGAAGAGAATGCTCCGCGCCGGATGTCTTGAAGATGGACCCTCTCCGCACTCACAATCTAGCTGATTGTGTCTCTAAATGCTTTCAATATTGAGTTTCTTAAAATTAAAATCCCACAATCTTTTCATCATTAACCTAATTTCTGAGTGTGACATCCTTAGCTTGGGTTGTGACAATGTAGTGTGTCCCTACACTTCTAGGACACAGCTATCTTATTAATTTATTTGTATACATATATACAGTGGGGCAAAAAAGTATTTAGTCAGTCACCAATTGTGCAAGTTCTCCCACTTAAGAAGATGAGAGAGGCCTGTAATTTTCATCATAGGTATACCTCATCTATGAAAGATTTTAACAAACAATATCTATGTACAAGGTTAAATACTCCCCTCTGTTTACACCGCCGCCGTCTATCAGTCTCTCCCAAAATGAGACTGTGGTAATTGTAATGGTTTGTAGTATAGAGGCGCAGGTGTTTTCTTGATTATGCTCCAAAATTGCCTGAGAATGAGAGGACTTTATTTCTGTGTGTGTAGATCAACACCATATAATTGTGCAGTATACTTACTCTGAAAAATTCAGAGTCCAGCTTCTTCTTTATAAGTTAGTCTAAATGATAAGGTATTCCCCCAATCCACTGTAACTTTGTATCCACAGTTACAGTGGATTGGGGGAATACCTTATCATTCAGACTAACTTAAAGAAGAAGCTGGACTCTGAATTTTTCAGAGTAAGTATACTGCACAATTATATGGTGTTGATCTACACACACAGAAATAAAGTCCTCTCATTCTCAGGCAATTTTGGAGCATAATCAAGAAAACACCTGCGCCTCTATACTACATACCTCAACTATGAGAGACAAAATGTGGAAACAAATTCAGACAATCACATTGTCTGATTTGGAAAGAATTTAATTGCATATTATGGTGGAAAATAAGTATTTGGTCAATATCAAAAGTTCATCTCAATACTTTGTTATATATCCTTTGTTGGCAATGACAGAGGTCAAACGTTTTCTGTAAGTCTTCATAAGGTTGTCACACACTGTTGCTGGTATGTTGGCCCATTCCTGCATGCAGATCTCCCCTAGAGTAGTGATGTTTTGGGACTTTCGCTGGGCAACACAGACTTTCAACTCCCTCCAAAGGTTTTCTATGGGGTTGAGATCTGGAGACTGGCTAGGCCACTCCAGGACCTTGAAATGCTTCTTACGAAGTCACTTCTTCGTTGCCCGGGTGGTGTATTTGGGATCATTGTCATGCTGAAAGACCCAGCCATGTTTCATCTTCAATGCCCTTGCTGATGGAAGTAGGTTTGCACTCAAAATCTCACTATTCATGGCCCCATTCATTCTTTCATGTACACGGATCAGTCGTCCTGTTCTCTTTGCAGAGAAACAGCCCCAAAGCATGATGTTGCCATCCCCCATGCTTCACAGTAGGTATGGTGTTCTTTAGTTGCAACTCAACATTCTCTCTCCTCCAAACACGATGAGTTGTGTTTCTACCAAACAGTTCTACTTTGGTTTCATCTGACCATACATTCTCCCAATCCGCTTCTGGATCATCCAAATGCTCTCTAGCATACTTCAGACGGGCCCGGACATGTACTGGCTTAAGCAGGGGGACACGTCTGGCACTGCAGGATCTGAGTCCCTGGAGGCGTAGTGTGTTACTGATGGTAGCCTTTGTTACATTGGTCCCAGCTCTCTGCAGGTCATTCACTAGGTCCCCCCGTGTGGTTCTGGGATGTTTGCTCACCGTTCTTGTGATAATTTTGACCCCACGGGGTGAGATCTTGCGTGGAGCCCCAGATCGAGGGAGATTATCAGTGGTCTTGTATGTCTTCCATTTTCTAATTATTGCTCCCACAGTTGATTTCTTCACACCAAGCTGATTACCTATTGCAGATTCAGTCTTCCCAGCCTGGTGCAGGTCTACAATTTTGTTTCTGGTGTCCTTCGACAGTTCTTTGGTCTTCACCATAGTGGCGTTTGGAGTGTTACTGTTTGAGGTTGTGGACAGGTGTCTTTTATACTGATAACAAGTTCAAACAGGTGCCATTAATACAGGTAATGAGTGGAGGACAGAGGAGCCTCTTAAAGATGAAGATACAGGTCTTTGAGAGCCAGAAATCTTGCTTGTTTGTAGGTGACCAAATACTTATTTTCCACCATAATATGCAAATAAATTCTTTCCAAATCAGACAATGTGATTGTCTGGATTTGTTTCCACATTTTGTCTCTCATAGTTGAGGTATAACTATGATGAAAATTACAGGCCTCTCTCATCTTCTTAATATGTCTACATTTATAATTGTATCAGAAGTTCACCAGAACTGCTTGTGCAATACCGCTCCCTGCAGATTCATGGCCAATCGGCCGCTAGCAGGGGGTGTCAATCAACCTGATCGTATTCGATCAGGTTGATTTCTGTCCGTCGCCTCAGAGCAGGTGGACAAGTTATGGAGCAGCGGTCTTTAGACCGCTGCTTCATAACTTCTGTTTCTGGTGAGCCTAAACGGCATCAAGCTCCATTCGGAGCTTGGTAATTTGGCCCCTAAGTGTTGAGATGTATTGTGATAAGTTAATGTCACATATGTAAATGAGTGTTTTCCTTACCCAGTGAGAAAATGGGTTACATGAATAAAGCATTCCTGTATCCTTAAGAGGTGTGAATGGGCTATTGTATTTGTCAGTTTTGGGACACCTCCCAGTTTATATTTTGAAAGCAGGCACTTATTAAATGAAAAGTAATATTCAGGAGCTTTTCAGTTGTAAGCACGTTAGCAGCAGCAGTTTTTTTTTATTATTATAACAAGCTTTATTGAGTCAAGTTATACAGCAACAAATTTTGAACAGTCAACAAGAATGTTACATTGAGATGCACATATTTCTTGCCATTATAAAACATTTCACAATCTAGATGAAGCATTGACCGCTCAGGCAAAGTCTGTTGTTGAAAGTAGAGTTCGGCTCATCCACTTATAAAGAACTTGTTTCTAAGCTTACATAGTGCTATCATAAATAGTGGAATATGGCATAGGATACAACATGATAATATCTAGCACCCACGTTCTTCAATACCGCCAACAGAGAGGTGGCTAGAGCTTAATTTCATGCCCACTGAACATATAACATGTAGTAGAAGGGATAGGAAAAGACAAGTGAGGAAGGAGAGTATTGAGGAGGGGAAGGAGAAGAGAAGGAGGGGAGAGAGGGGAAAAAAGGGGGGGAGAGTGAGGATGTAGGAAAGGGGTGACTAAGGCGAGCACACCTTTCTGGAGGGACAGGGAAGTATGATCGTGTCACTAGACCAGGCCTAGGGAGCACCAAACTGTTCTTATAGATCTCTACCTTCCCACAGCAATATCATATATTCGTGAGTTGCTTTCTTCCCCGTTTTAAGGTAATGATACCTTTCCAATCAATGCAGGTCCCCAACTCCTGCCTTTCACTCAGTCAGACTTGGGGCTTGCAAGGATTTCCAACGTTTCGGGACAAGTCCCTTTGCACAGTTCAGCAGGGAGGAACAGCCTTCATTTTGCGTCCACTGTTATCTTAAGTAGGTTGTGATAAATTAGATAGTTTGGGTTGGGTGGTAGGATAATTTTCAGGAGTCTACTGCTTTCTTGCAGCACCCCTTCCCAGAAAGGCTGTATATGAGGACAAGACCACCATATGTGCAGCATTGACCCCTACTCTCCACAGCCTCTCCAGCACTCCCCTCCAGTGTTCGGGTAAATCTTTTTTAGCCTCTGAGGGGTCAGGTACCATTAGCTCAAAAATTCGTAATGCATTTCTTGTATCTTTGATGATACCGACGCCCCCTTAGCAGCAGCAGGTTTTTAACAAATTATATGATATGGCATTGTGATCACTCGAGAAATTCAGATCCCAATTTAGCTAGGGAGCAAAAAACATTTTCACTCAATAAAGTAGCTACCTTTTGCAGATAAAACAGGGTTTAACTCTGGAGCCTATGTTAGCCATTCTTTTAAGGTAGTTCTGACATAGCATAAAGCTGTGTTTTGGTTCGTTATCTTCTTTAAGTAGGATAAACACCAAGGCAAATGCCAGAGAGCGTTACATGGTGCTACAAAATGTTGTGATAGTCTTTTTGGATTAGGTTGACATTTATTCTGTAATGAGTAAGGATTAAGTTTAAATACAGTAAGAGAGCCCCCCGACTATTGAGCTCCTATTCCATGTTTGATAGTTGGTCAAACAAAGAGGAACCATCTTTTTGCCTACTCAACAAATTTTGATTATTTGGTCCATAGGACCTTCTTCCAGTCTTCACCATTATACCAGTCTAGTACTTCATACAGTACAATGCTGTCCAACTAATGTTTAAGCTGTTGTAGTAACTGGATATGTGCATTTATGCACATTGGGAGCTAACAAATGTGGAAGAAGGCAGCCACAAGCTGCATTTGTCTCTTTTCAGAGCCAGATTTATACTTGTGAAAGTGCAGCTCAATGAGATCTGTGCTGCACTTTTACAAGAATAAATCCGGCTATCTTGATAGATAGGCCCCTAAGCCTTAAAGTGATGGTACAGGTATACCTCACTTTACAGCGCTTCACTTTACAGCGTTTCGCTAATACAGCGCTTTGTGGAGCTGAAGTTCATCCTCCAGTGATTTTGAAACAGTGCTATAATCATCGTGAGATTGCGAGAAAAGTGACTGGCACCATTTTGTTATGATTAGTCCAT
Source organism: Bombina bombina (assembly GCF_027579735.1). Taxonomy (NCBI): domain Eukaryota; kingdom Metazoa; phylum Chordata; class Amphibia; order Anura; family Bombinatoridae; genus Bombina; species Bombina bombina. Next base: position 647,031,749 of record NC_069501.1, read on the forward strand.
TCTATTTACAGCATTACAGTGCAATCTGTGTCTCAGTGCTATAGTCTAGCAAATTTTACTACAGTAATTGTAACTAATTTACAGGTACAGTATTTATTGAATACTGTGCTGTGCTAGTGTTAAACTAAACCTAGCACTATTGCACCTCTAATATATGTTAGTTCAAACATGTTTTCAAGTTTTTAAACACACTGGCAAGTGAAAAGAAAGCTAAAACTGCCTTGTTTCACTTTAAGGCGGTTTTCACTTTACAGCGGGGCTCCGGTCCCTAACCCGCTGTATGAGTGGGGTATACCTGTATATGAAAGTAGATGCTTAATCTACCTTTTATTTTAATAGCACTTTCATTTGTACTTTTTTAAAGAGGCACAAAATCTTATTTTTTTAATTATCATCTATAAGTTTGATTATTCCCTGTCCGGCTGCCCTCTACAAATGCCTTTTTTGTTTCTCTAAGTGATTTATTTACCTCTTACCAAATACAAAACACTGACTAAGAGAAATCAGAGCACATGAGCAACTCTTTTCCCCATGGTGTCTAGCACCAAAACAGATTGGATAAGAGGTGAAACTGTCACCTATAAAAACAAGGCATTTATAGATGGTGGCCAGCCAGGGAATATAACAATTATAGATAATAATTTAAAATAAAGATTTTGCGCATCTTTAAAAAAAATATAAATGAAAGTACTATTAAAATAAAGGTTGATTCAGGATTTACTTTCATATACTATACACTTTACCATCACTTTAAATAGAGTAGGAGATCTTGATTTTGGTTCACAAGTTTGGGAGCATAATCCCTTTGTACCAATTAGTAAATTAGCTTTGAGTTTCTTAAAGGGCAATAATAGTAAAACAAAAATACATTCTCTAATTCGTTAGAGCATGTAATTTTACATCTGCCCTGCACTACTGTGTGTTTAACCCCTGCAAACGGTCACTAGTCTTAAGATTACATACTCTAACGAATTAACATGTAATTTTACATCTGCCCTGCACTACTGTGTGTTTAACCCCTGCAAACGGTCACTAGTCTTAAGATTACATACTCTAATAAATTAACATGTAATTTTTATGACTATAATGGTCCTTTAAGATTATAGGTTTATCACAATCTATTTTTTGATTATTATCTGCATATGAACTCATTTCAATGTCAATGCTTTTCAATTAGACATTTTTATTGCTTATCGGAAGCACTTTTTAAATTATCGGTTTTGCAAAAAACAGCCCTTTACTTAACATGTACCTGTCCTGTTTGTTCTGATCACAATGATTACCCACCATCATTCCATTCATTATTAAGCACCCCCTAAACATTTTGGAATGTAGCATTAGTTTTGTGCATAAGCAAAATAAACTGATATTACCACAGCCATATTGCATGATGTTAGAAAGCAACATCACAAAACAGATACAAATGCTAAATGCTCAATAAAAGTTAAAGATTGTAAGCAGGAAAAGACAGTACGCTAGGCATTATCTTCTTTTTTGCCAAAGATGCTTAATTTTTAGAATGTTAATTTTGAATTTGTTGCTTTATCTATCTATCTATCTATCTATCTATCTATCTATCTATCATCTATCTATCTGTCTATCTATCCCTGAACATATATAGCACATGAACAGGGCATACAGGATTACATGTATAGTAACATAGTAGATAAGGTTTAAATAAGACAATAAAATATAACTCAATATTTATTAATTTGTGCATTCGTGCACTGCGGGAGCAAACAAATGCAGAAGAAGGCAGCTGCAAGTCGCATTTAGCTCTTTTCTGAGCTGGATTTAATTCTTTTGAAAGTTAAACACACTGAGATCTGGATTTGCAAATATCTCAGGGTGCTGCACTTTCACAAGAATAAATCAGGCTCCAAAAACAGCTGCTTGCGGTTGCCTTCTTCCGCATTTGTTAGCTCCCGAAGTGCACAAATGCACAAATCTAATAAATATGTAGAAAGAGAGAGCAGAGTTATGTCTTGTTTTATTGGGGCATTCTTTGCTATTTTTTTCTTAAATTATATTCTTATCAATACTGAGAATGCAATAATATTATCAGACTATTTTATAAAATGTGCTCAAATTACCTTGTCAGTCATATCCTGCCAATTTATCCTCCAGAAATGTATGAACAAGAAAATATTAATGCAAACACAACAAACTGATACTCCAATCCAAAAACCTGTCAAAATGGAAGAAAATTTGTTATACATATTTAATAGATTAGTTCACCAAAACAGGCATTAATTGTAAGGTTCACATTTTAAATGACAATATAATATATACAAATGACATTTACTAAAGCAAATTGTATGATTGGGAGGTTTGGACAAGCCCACTTATCCTACTTTTAAAATCATAAACATTTAATCATAAATATAAAACAGAGAACATGTAAATGATGCAAACAACCAAAAAATGAGTAGGCGTGAGTGGAGACAAGGCTGTTACTGTCGCAACCTGCAGAGTATGGTTGACTCATGGGAGTTAATAATACCGCTATCCATATATGACACAATAAGCGGCTTGTGAAGTTTGTTAGTAGGTCCCAGCAGTGGAGCAAATGAAACAAATGAGACAAATGCTTGCGATATGGCGTATAGGAAAAATTTACTGAGAAAACAGGCAAGCTGCAAGCATCAGAAAAGCCGAGTTCCACTTGTATAAATGCTTAAAGTAACATTCAGGTATAATAAGCATAATCAACTTTCAAGCCCCTGTAGATGCAGTCAAGCAAAAGAAATGCAGTGCGTGTAATCCTCATTCAAAGTAAACTGTAGATGCCAAATTAGTCATTCATACGTTGTGCATAGCAATAAAGCATATGAGGTATGTGTAACAAGCAGGTATGCCATGCAAAGTAGCGGTATATTTTATAATTCTTTAAGTCAATCAAATTGTTTTTATCCTCATGCATCAATATCTCTTATTTAACATAACTTAAGACTATCTGTGTATTAACAATATTTAAATTTAGCACTACCTAAGCAAGAAATGTATTATAAGTCACTTGTTTGGTAGTCTGTACACTTATATATTCACAAGTTAAATATATGTATTTGTTTCTCTTTAAGGGTTAACATGTTGGGAGTCATCACTTTTTCTTTTATCTCCTCCCTAGGGAGGGGTTAAGGGTTTTAAATAGTTTGCACCTATACAGGTGTAACATGTCTATGACTACAGCCAGAGAGGCTGAAACCGGTCAGACCTACTTTTGATTCTCCCATCTGTTTACCGGAGTCTGCCTTTTTTGTTACTTCGTTTTTAATCTGATATAATAAACCTGTTTTTTACTCTAAGCACCTTGGTGTCTTGCTGCAACTTCTTTGGAACTTTTTTTGCTATTTTTATATGGAGTACTGGGACTCCATTCCTATCTAACAGTTTACAGCGAGACTGGACGGCACTATCGAGTGACGTCACCACCGGAGGAGGAGTTGAGTGGCGTGTTGTTCTAATGGAGACAGGCTGAGCAGAGCTGGGGCCGGAAGCATATCGACAAGGGACCGCAACTGAGGTATCTAAAGTGTATTGCCAAACGGAACATAAAGAGCAAGCTGTGAGCAACGGACAAACAACGGACAAATTACCATCTGTCATGAGGCAAGTGTACCTTTAAACAGAGCTTGAAGATCTGGCTGTGAATATCTGGTAACTATTATCTGTTATGTTTTGGGGCTTATTGTGTTATATCGGTTTGCACCTAGCAGTATTACCGAATGCATGCCCAGTTACCCTGCACTTCATATATGGATAGCGGTATTATTAACTCCCATGAGTCAACCATACTCTGCAGGTTGCGACAGTAACAGCCTTGTCTCCACTCACGCCTACTCATTTTTTGGTTGTTTGCATCATTTACATGTTCTCTGTTTTATAATTATTTTCCCTGGACTGATGCAACAACTGGAGTGTGTGTGTACATACATATAGACTTTTTACTCAAGTACACACAACACCATTTCTCCCCCCGGAGTGACTTACATTTAAGCCTTTCTCTTGCTATATAATAAAAAGGCTGTCCAGTGTATTTATTTACCCAAGTGCCAGTTTACTTATTTATCTATTTATGGACAATATGGCAGCTAAAGACTCCTTTTATTCCCTTAAAGAGTCCGATGATGAGGATTTAGATTTGTTGGAACTGCAAGATGTGTTTGACCGTGATACACCTAATACTAAATTAGGGGACAATTTCTATGATATGGAAATACTGAAGTTGAAAGAACAAAGACTGAAGTGGGATAAGTGGATCCTTTCCAAGTATATCAATATGCAAATGGTGCCTAGGGGGTTAAGGATCAACAAATTCCCAACCTATGACATAAAAGATGCGGACTTTATAGAACGCTGGAATCAGGCTCTGACTGACTGTTCTTTGAGACTTATTGCCTTACTAATTGAATATAAGGATATGTTGCTTAAAGAGGTTAAAAATAAGATCTTATTGCTTCAGGCAGATATGAATAAGTTTAGTGAACATGAGGTATACCCTCAATTTGATGAGACACTTAGGAAGGTGATTGAGGAATCTAGAAAGCTGATTATTCAGGTGAAACACACCAAGTTCCTTAGGGACCAGAAAGATTATTCCAAAGGCATGGTGTATATTTGGAGACGCAAAGAGAGGAGTAGGATTTGGTCTCAGTTACAGCATAATAAGTCAGATAATCAGATTACAGGTCAGGGGGGACATTCAGATCATTTACCTAAGAAAATACAACAACATAAGGTCAAAGTCACCAAGAAAGTGGCCTTCTCCGACTCAGAGCCAGAGTTGACAGACGAGGAGAGGTTTGCCTCCAGCTTTGAGTCAGAAGGATACTCTGGCTCTGAGGGGGATGAAGCAACATCATCCAATCAAATGAATGTACCCTCTAATATGTTAAGTGAAATTCCACCAAAAGGTATACTCAAGGAACACGTTAGTTCAGGGGCTGTGCCTAAAAGAGGCAGACGCCAGAGAAGGGGAAGCTCTCATTACCATACGTCCACCCATCCCCATCATACAGGTGAAAGCACAGAAACTTCACATCAGGTTTTTCAGTGGCCCCCGAGACGACCCAGGGGAGGGGGGCGAGGCAATACCCAGAAATCCAACACTGGGGATTTTCAACAACAGAGATACCCAGTGAGGGAGAACAGGGGGACCCCACGACACAGGTATCAATGACAGACAATACAGTCATTAATTTGTCCACTTACGATCTAACTAACCTCGAAAGAAAAGTGTTAAGCTATGGCCTAGGATTTGTACCTTCCAGGAATTTTGATCTGTTTCAGACTATCCTGGACGTAAGCAGATTGGTCAGGGATTTAACACTTAGGAAATTTTTCCCAGAACCAGAAGCAGATAGCTTTTGTCCTGCTGCTGATCAAATAACAGAAACATCATCTACTGAGGTGGATAGTATGTCTTTTGTTGACACATGCGCCCTCATGAGTCTGGAAGACTTATCGGGCAGCATAGGTCATACACCTCGCGATAAATTACATCAACACAAACTGAAATCTACATCTAACTTTTATCCCTTACAGTCCAGGGGTAAGAGTCTTGAGGTGTTCCATAAGAGGGTCATGGAGGACCTCACTACTCTTTCTCAATCAACTAATAGTCACTTTTCCAATCTGACTAGGAAGGAAAGGGAGGCAATCAGCAGCCTACAGAATAACATCAACATTGTCATTCGACAATCAGATAAGGGCGGCAGTGTTGTCGTTATGGATAGGGACGCATATACTGCGGAAGCCCTTAGACAATTGAGCGACAATGAAGCCTATTCCATCTTGCCCAGAGATCCTACTATTTCTTTTGGCCATATTCTGAGGGACCTCCTGGATGATGGATTGGAGATGGGGATCATAGATAGACACACTTTAGACTTTCTATTAGTCGAAAGTCCTGTGATGCCCATCTTCCACCACTTCCCGAAGGTCCACAAGAGTCTCGAAAATGTACAAGGTAGACCCATTGTGACAGGTATTGGCTCATTATTAGAGCCACTGTCGAAATGGGTCGACAACTTTTTACAACCTTTGGTACATAAGTTACCCAGCTATGTACGAGACACAGCTCATGCCCTATCCAAACTTGAACAAGTTAGATGGGAGCACAATTATAGCTGGATAACCATTGACGTGGTGGCCTTGTATTCCAGCATTCCCCACGAGTTCGGGTTACAGGCTATTGAATTTTTCTTGGATATGTGCACAGACCTGGACTCTAGACACAAAGATTTTGTGTTGAGGGCGATTAGGTTTCTACTACAACATAATTTTTTCAAATTTTCGGACACTTTCTACCTCCAGAGATGTGGAACCGCCATGGGGGCAAAATTTGCCCCCTCCTATGCCAACCTCTTCATGGGGTGGTGGGAGCGGTTCCACGTCTATGGAGGTAGAAATACTTTTTCTGGATGTATCGTTAAATATCTGAGGTTCATAGATGACCTTCTGGTCATCTGGTCCTCTAGTGAGACACAAGCGCAAAAATTGATCGACCAACTGAACTGTAATGAAGTAGGTTTAAAATTCACTTACCAATGGCATAATAAGACCATGAACTATTTGGATGTAACACTGACGGGTGACGTTGACACCCACAGCGTTACGTCATCACTCTATCGTAAGCCTATCTCCGGAAACACTCTTTTGCATGCGAATAGCAGTCACCCTAAGCATGTGTTTAGGGGCATTGCTAAGAGTCAGTTCATGCGCATCAAACGCAATTGTTCCCGGGGCGAGGACTGCCTTAGAGAAAGTGAAGATCTGAACAAGCGCTTACTCGAAAGAAATTACCCAGTAAAGGTAATTAATAGAGTACGACAGGAGGTTGATCGAATGTATCGGTCTAGGCTGTTCCACAGGACAAGCAGTCCTGACGGCAAAAAATCCAGAACACGTTATGCTCCCACGCTCATTACTGCTTATTCTAATCAGTACCACCAGGTTTGCAACATAATTAAGAAGAATATTCCTATCTTGCGAGGGGATAAATCCCTGCGCAAGGTAATAAAAGATGGTTGTAATTTTGTATATAGGAAGAACCTGACATTAGGGAACTTGCTGTCTCCTAGCTTACTCAGAGAAGAACCAAGTAGGAGTTCATGGCTAAGTTTCAAAGGTACATTTCGTTGTGGAAAGAGGTCCTGCGGATCATGCGACCACATCAAAGTTGCTACCCACTTCACTTCAGCTACAAGGAATGAATCTTTTGAGACCAAGGGCTGCATGAAGTGTGGTAGTAAATTTGTGGTGTACCTTATAGAGTGCATCCTGTGCCATCGACAGTACGTGGGTAGAACAACTAGAGAGGTTGGGACACGTATAAAAGAGCACTTAGCTCACATTTCTCATGACAGAGCAGTTTCAGCTCTGTTCAAACACTTATTGGAAGTCCATCACGGTCGGGTAGAATCCTTTAGGTGGCAGGCAATCGAGCAAGTTGTTAGACCCCCCAGGGGAGGAGACAAATTTCGCATATTGTGCCGCCAAGAAATCTATTGGATTCATAAGCTCGGTTGCCTGCTACCTAGGGGATTCAACTCAGAATTTGACATTATCAACTATTGGCAACATTGATGTTTGCAGATGATTAGATTTTTTCTGATACCTGGAGTATACTAAGCTTATATGGGCATATATATGTATGTATATTTGTGCTTGTATATATTTATATGTTTGCTTGTGTATACTTATGAGTATGCTTTCGCCAATTTACCATATAGGGGGTTCTGGCATTTAATACATAATACAAATTACTATTTAAATACTCCTATTGGTATTGTATTGTATTATAGCATATTGTCTTACTCCAACCATTTAATGTTCCATGACTTAGAATTTTATTAAGTGTATTTTATAATTCTTTAAGTCAAATTGTTTTTATCCTCATGCATCAATATCTCTTATTTAACATAACTTAAGACTATCTGTGTATTAACAATATTTAAATTTAGCACTACCTAAGCAAGAAATGTATTATAAGTCACTTGTTTGGTAGTCTGTACACTTATATATTCACAAGTTAAATATATGTATTTGTTTCTCTTTAAGGGTTAACATGTTGGGAGTCATCACTTTTTCTTTTATCTCCTCCCTAGGGAGGGGTTAAGGGTTTTAAATAGTTTGCACCTATACAGGTGTAACATGTCTATGACTACAGCCAGAGAGGCTGAAACCGGTCAGACCTACTTTTGATTCTTCCATCTGTTTACCGGAGTCTGCCTTTTTTGTTACTTCGTTTTTAATCTGATATAATAAACCTGTTTTTTACTCTAAGCACCTTGGTGTCTTGCTGCAACTTCTTTGGAACTTTTTTTGCTATTTAATCATAAACATAAACATTTAATCAAATAAATATATGTTAAATACATACATTTAAAAAACAACAACATGTAAACCTAGTCTGAAACAGAGTCAATATCATAACTATTGTAAAAGAAAACAGAAACATTTTTGCACGTTTCATAAAGCACATCTGAGATTTGCAACCTTTTTTACTGTGAGACTCATTTGTATTAAGATCCCATTTTAAGGGGCCGAATTATCAAGCTCCGAATGGAGCTTGATGCCCCTTGTTTCCAACGAGCCTGAGCCGCTGCTCTATAACTTCTGGTGAACTGCTTGTGCAATGATAAATGCCGACAGCGTATGCAGTCGGCATTTATCGATATGTGCAGCGGACATGATACGCAACATTGTATCATGTCCGCTCGCACTTTGATAAATATGCCCCCAAATGTTGCTCAAATCACATTTTTTAAACATCTTCAGACCATGGGGCCTATTTATCAAAGCATCAACTACGTTGCATTCTCTGGCATCAATACACTCACCAAACATCTCTGCGCGGACCTGAATACGTTCTCCTTATTTAACAAAAAAGCCGTCAAAAACATGCGCATCACGTACGGTGCGAAGAGCATCGAACTGGTGTTAACGAACAGTCATCGATGTAACGGTTATTCAGGTTTTCCCAACTTTATTTATACCATTTCATTACTGTCTTTGTACAAGCACATTTCTCTAAAACTAATCTTTTATTTTTCATCTGTTAATGTCCAAGAAATAGATTGATTTATACCTCAACAAACAATATCTCATAGAAAGTAATTTTTATATTGATTTGTTATATGATACTTTCACAGAAATTAATGTGTATTTTTATTTCAAGGATTAATTTTTTTTTATTATTATTATTAATGCTAGAATTTGTACATATATCCTTGCACATACTTGTATGTGTGTATGTATATATAAATATAAATAAATATATATATATATATATATATATATATATATATATATATACAGTTATGTCAGAAATGTTTTGCATAATAATTATACCTTTTAAACCTATGATAACTTAACCCCTTGGAATGAATGGTTCTGAATTTACTATATCTGATGATACAATACAGCGATAGTTGACCTCATTACATTATGGTTGATATGAGGAATTATAGGTATCCTAGAAGGGAATACACACTCCTGCTAGATGTAACCACGAGGGATAAGGAAACCTAATGTGTATTAATATATAGGTTCAACATCATATAAGGTTATTAGGTACTACCACGGTTGAATTAGCTATATTCTAATTAGTGACATAGTTATGTTTCAATCTTTCTATGCTACTATAATATAATATGACACAGAGGGTCGATGTGTATGTTTTTTAGAGTCCTGTCTTTGGCTGACGTTATAGTTGGATAAAAAGTAAGGTAATAGTAACCCAGACGTAATGAGTTGAATGTTTATTACCGTATGTACTTTAACTTAAAGTGATATTGTTGAAGTAAACTGCATGATTAATGTGCTTGTCCTAATATTTGTATACCTGATATTACAGACCAATAGATATAGATGGTGCTCCTTTGTAAAAAGGATTTATAATGGCTCTTTCAAATATCGCATTTTAGCATTGTTTGAATAACGTAATATAGTAAATGGAAATTTTAGTTTCAAGCATAATATGTAACATAGAAACTTTTCACTCTAGTAACAATGCAGCCATTTGATGGGACCCAGACACTGTGACAATCGTATGTGCCGCAAGCTACTGTTTATAATTCAGGTGCTAACCCAATGAGACGAGCTCCCACACACACGCCCCCTCAATATCCAATGAAAGTAATAATGTGAAATTGGAGGAGGGAAGAGCTATGACGCAATGCGCCGTAATTGGAGGTTTGACTCAGACAGGGTATTTAAGTTGCGCCGAAAAAGCGCTCGGTTTATCCTATTCATCACAATCACAGTCACATTGAGAAAGGCCGTATACAGGCCAAAACGCGTTTGTGCTTAACTTTATCTTCACTTTATAGTCTTGCTTACGCCTCTGTCAACTGATGCTGATGTAAGCTGTTATCGGCCAGGAAACAGGGAGACGGACAGACTATGCATTGATAGTTAATTTAGGTTATTTTGTTTTTAAGTGTGGTGGGGGATTTACCAGGGTTTCCTGTTTTTTATGATTAATATCTTTATGAAAAGTTATATTTTAAGTGTATACTCAATTAGAGGTGGAGTGCTAAATCCACATCTTTAATGGGGTGATGGTGTTCTATAGTATTTATTAGGGCAGCACCGGTCCCTTTCAAAGGGTCCTTTCCTCTAATTTAACTCCTGGAGTGCCAGTAATTCATTCCTCTACCAAAAGAAATCTTTTGCAAACATATTTACGTGTCCCTAAGTTCCTTTTTTGTTCTAAACAATGTTGTCTGTTATATCTCTGTGTTTATTTATATCACTATATGTATATATTTAAATGTATTATTATTCTGAGCAGGAATAAATGTGAATATAACATGTAATCAGAGTATCATATGTATTTATTTGCAATCAATGGATATTTTAAAGGGATAGGAAAGTAAAATTTTAAGTTGCATGATTCAGATAGAGCATGTCATTTTAAAACACTTTAAAATTCACTTCTATTTTCAAATGTGCTTTGTTCTCTTGGTATCCCTTGTTGGAAAAGAATACGCACATATCCTACAGTAGTGGGAGCTGCTGCTAATTGGCGCCTGCACACATTTGTCGCTTGTGATTGGCTAACTAGATGTGTTTAGCTAGCTGCCAGTAGTGCAATGCTGTTCCTTCACCAAAGGATAACAAGAGAATTAAGCAAATTTGATAATAGAAGTAAAATGGAAAGTTGTTTTAAATTGTAAGTTCTATCCAAATCATGAAAGATTATTTTGGGGTTTCCTGTCCCTTTAAGAGCTGAGACATATTTTTCTCTTCACCTGTCTAACCCCTCCTGATTGCAATCTATTTTTAAAATCCACCCCTACACAGGTGTTATAAAATGGGCTGGCATATAAGATGACATTTTTTACTGAAAAAGAAATTCAAGAGAAGGAAGAAATACACTGAAAATAGCATGCCAGTAAAGAGGTGATTTTAATTTCTGCTGTATCTGAATCATGACAGTTTAAAGTTGAGTGGGCTATACCTTTGAGCTATCATCTTAAGATTCTATTGAATCAAACATCAATTCAAATTTTAAAATCCTTGTCTAAAATATTACACTGTGTGTCCTAATGTCAGCATAAATGTTTATCTTTAATACTAATTTCACATATACATACTTTCAAAGTATAATACACAATGTAACAAATGGCACTTACAAGTTTTGATGAGTGATCAATGACACAAGTATCAATCAATTTGATTTGTTATTGATAGTTTATAATGTGTATTTGAATCAGATTGGCAAATGTCATAAATCATGTGATTATGCATATTCCAATCAAAAGTGGTGGAAAAATTCACTAGTGTGTGGGTTATTTAGGAGTTAGCATCATAATTGGTGCAAAAAGTGTTGCGTCAAATTTGGCGCAAAATAGAGAGTGGGACTTGTATTACATGGCTTAAACATGGTGCGCATAGATTTTTCAGAAAACATAAAAAGGAAGTTAGCTATATTATGTTGTGTATTTATTTCATTTTTATCTCTATATCTATTAGTGCAAAAAGTTTGGGGCAAAACTTTGCACCAAATATGTAGAAATAATATTGCCCCCTTGCTTTGTAATGGGACAAAGTTGTAGCATTTTTATCCCTATATCTACTAGTGCACCAAATGTGTAGCAATAATATTGTTTGATTTAGAAAGGGTATACAAATTTAATAAAGTTTCTAATTTACTTTTATTATGTAATATACTTCATTCTCTTGCAGCATCCCATTGACTCCTATGGCATCCGCGACTTCAAAGGTGGCGGATTGAAAAACGCTGAGTCGCTTAAGATGCGAGCGTAAATGTAGAATTTTTTATAACTTTGTGAGAGCAAATAGTGTCGAATAGGAGGGTGAATTATCACTATTCCTCTCAAATACCACGCTTTTCAACTTGCATCGATCTGTGTTGGATTGAGATTGCGGGATCGTATTTTACGTCACAAATTTCAACATTTGCCGATCTTGATGCTTTGATAACTACAGCGGATCAATCTCACGACAATTATGACGCGGAATTCCAGCGTCTTTTCAGTTGACGCTTTGATTAATACGCCCCATATATGAAAGTATTAACTGTACATATAATGAATTGTTATTACTAATTAATTGAAAACAAAACAAACATTTAAACATATAAGTTAGTTTTTATCAATGCTAAATCAATGATTTGCCATAGTTTCCTTTTTGCATCAGCTACATATATTTTGCTTCGTTGTAAATCTCAGAAAACCCTCTTAAAAAACTCAGCCTGTTCCTTACATTCTTTTGGGCCCATTTATCAAGCTCCGAAGGGAGCTTGTGGGCCCGTGTTTCTGGCGAGTCTTCAGACTCACCAGAAACAGCAGTTATGAAGCTGCGGTCACAAAGACCGCTGCTCCATAACCCTGTCCATCTGCTCTGAGCAAGCAGACAGGAATGAGCGGAATTCAACCCGATCGAGTACGATCGGTTTGATTGACACCCCCTGCTGGTGGCCCATTGGCCGCGAGTCTGCAGGGGGCGGTGTTGCACCAGCAGCTCTTGTGAGCTGTTGGTGCAATGCTGAATACGGAGAGCGTATTGCTCTCCGCATTCAGCGAGGTCTTGCGGACCTGATCCACACTGTCGGATCAGGTCCACAAGACCTTTGATAAATAGTCCCCTGTGTCTCAACACCTTGGGAAAAGCTGTACATTACTAGCTGCCCCAAGAGTGCTCACACCTTTCCTGTTCTTTTGTAGTTTTCTTGGTATTCCACCCACCATTATGGTGTTACCTGGGAACACTATTTTAGAACAAAACAGGCGTGTGTCAGATGCTTGGTTGTCCTATGTGCTATTCATTTGTGGCCTCTAGGCCTGGCCATTATCTGCTGCTGTATCTTGCTAACCTATGCCTACAATTGTATCTGTTGTCCATTAACCACTGTTGTGTCCTTATGGCCTATATCTGCCATTATACATGCTGGGCATTACCAGCTGGTGTGTCCTGCCAATACTTGATATTAGTAACCTACTGATATACTAGTTATTTATCTGTTGATCATTAACTGCTATCAGTATCAGGCATTGGTAAAATTTTGGGATTCAGCATTTGTTTGCAAAACAAATGCCAAATACGGCCACAGGCAGTGGCATTCATCTTGTTTCAGTACTGGATATATCAGTGTGAAAGAGCAACACAAAATGACCTGTGTAAATCCAGATCTTTGTGTGTAGCACTTCTGTTAGCATTGCCAGGTTATCTGAACCTTGTTCTGTGGCTATCTGCTGGGCTCAACCTCTTCCAGATGCAGACCTCAGAAACTGCATCCTAATGCCATAGCTCTATTATCATCAAATCTTCTGATTATTTTTTCAGAACTATCTAACTTTCTATCTATCTGTCTATTTATCTATCTATCTATCTATCTATCTATCTACCTATCTAAGAAAGAACAGTTAAAGATTATCTGTGATACAGAGCCAGTTTGTAAATCACCTCTAGATAATTTATATACTAATCCTAATGTAGGAAAACCAGTTGTTCTTGATCTATTGCATTTCTAAATATTTTGATGCCATAAAAGTAAGTAAAAGCACACTGGTGTTGATTTTGATTTTTTCACAGAACATATTCATATCCAGTATACAGTATAATGTTTAAATTCGAGGGCACATTTTTCTCAATGTAAACTGTATAAAAGACATTTTGGAATCTTGTATTTGGTTGTAATTTTTCTTTTATGCATATACAGTATGTACATGATGTTAATTTTTTTTCACTATTGTTATAAGTATCACATACACATACATAAATAATGTATTTCTAAAGTTAACATATTATTTTCAATGAAAAATGGTCATTTAAAATGTTTACTTCAATAGTGGTGTACCTTTCATTCCAAGTTTCGCTACAAACATAAGAGGTGCTCCAATAGGGAAAGTGATTAAACAATATCCCAAGACAGTTGCTAAAGCTCCAATTTCTGGTTTGCCAATTCCTCTGAGAACTCCACAAAAAACGTACTGTAAAGAAACAAGTAAGTGCAATAAAACAAAATACAGATCTGAACCCACTCTGTGCATTTTATTCAATATTTTATAAACAATGCTCAGTTCTGCACACAAATATAATTTTTTTGTTGCTTGTTATATATTTATCTGTAAAAATAATCCAAATATTTAGTTTAACATAAATGAATATGGAAAATATATAAACTGAAGTATTATTATAATTTGTATTATCCAGGATATGAAAGGGAGGAAAACTGTACAAGGCTCTGACTTATGGCTTGGATGAGTTCTGCAAGGGGCCTTGCTGCTGATCCCAGAGGAGGCTGAAGAACGACAATAATGAAACAAGGCTTAAAGTAGGAAAAGAGCTTTGGGAGAAGAATTCTTTTTTTTGGGGGGAGACTATTAGTTAGTTAGGGGTTTATAGTTGTTAGGGTTTCCTTGGGAGTTGGGTGGCTGTAAAGCTGACTTGATCATGTTTTGTGGGGGGCACTTGGCTGCTAGGTGGTTGACGCACTAGAGGGTTATGTGGGGGCCCCAGCATGCTAACAATGGGTGTAATCAGCAGTAGGATTAATCTAAGTGGGAAAGGTTGCACATAGGGTTATTTGACATACAACATGTGGGCACATAGTGTAGGGGGCAGGGATTACATGATTAATTGTGTTAGTGGGGACATGGTCAGTGAGTGGTCTGGGATTTCTGAGTATCCACAATTACATATTTATATATATCTTTCCTCTATCAGGGAAATATACTTTAAATAACAACGTTGGTACGGTATAGTACGAACCTCACTGTACTAGGTTTAAACCGCTATAGCAGCAAGATATAAATCTCGCTATGAGTAGAGTTGAAATTCCACTATTGTAATGGACTTAAATAAAGTCCTATGATCTCGTCTTGAGACAGTAGTCTGTTTTTTATAGCCTGTATAAGTGAACACTTTAACAGTCAATCTTGATATGTAATGTGCTTGAGATCAATTTTACATCCCTTGTCCACTTTAATATATAGATTCACTCAAGAACCTGTACATTCAGTTCTGCTATCCTTGATAATTAGAATTTAACTGTAACATAATAAATAAAGCAGGTCACTGTCTTATGTATGTTACTGTAGGTCCAGTACTACCCAGATATTATTAAATTCAAGTAATTATTGGAGTTAAATGAACACTCAGTTTTGACTCATTTTGTGATATTTTAGGTAAGATTCAATAGTCCCCTTTGAGTACCATTGGTTTCCTAAAGAACCAGTGAAAGTTAGACCTATGTCAGTAAAGGTATCAATGGTATACAATCAACATGTGTTGCGGTAAATACTTGGTTTAGCCTACTCCAGAATGTGCAATTTATTCAGCGATATTCAGTTAAGTAAATGCTCGGTCTAGCACAACCCAGATTGTTCTGTACATTTAGCACTAGTGATATTATAAATACTGAGTCTAGCACAACCCAGACTATATAATAATTTAGGCTTCTTATTGCTAAATATATTAAGTACTGATAAAAAATTGTGGTTGAATAAATGCTAAGTCTGGCACAACCCAGACCCTACAACAATTTTAGCTATTTTAACACTAGCAATATTTATGTAGAGAGCATAGTCATTGTGAATCTGTGTCTGACTATTAAAATAAGAGCTTCCAAACACTGTAATGGATCCACTGATGTGTTTCGCCCCTCTGGGCTTTATCAAAGGCAGCGGACCGCCGTTACTTGGGGGCTATATACCTTTGTTTCCGGATGTCCCGCCTTATCTCACATCTGATAGGCTGAGGATTCTCACTATTGTCGGCTGGTTGTCAATTGTATAGTGGATAATGGGAGGTTACGATGATGTCAGTGTGTTTTCGCTAATACAGTGACCCTCCAATTATCTGCTGTTAGTACTATGATCTGTCATCTTTCATTATATCCAAATAATTAGGTTTATCAGTGTGTTACACTCCCCCATCATGGACACAAAAATTATTTTGATTATCTTGAGATCCGTCTAGATTTCAGCTAGAGTGGTTGCAGCTGTTTCACCCCTTAATACTAGGGGATTCATTCATTATGTGTTTTAGTATCACACTCTCAATCTCTAACCTACTGAATCACTCTGTTCTATCCCGGGGAATAAATGGTAATTAGTTTACATAACTACACCATCGCCGATTTCAGTAGTTCTTTCTCACTTGATTGAAGTTTGAACTCATGTGCTTTTAATATCGTACTTTATATTCCTTACGTCTATGTTAATACTTAGTTCAGCCTTATAAGTTTGTGATATGTTGGGACACACAACACCTAACTTAGCATATTCGAAAATCCCTCTGTGTTCATGAGGATATTCCTTTATTCATGTCTTTGTCAAGTGTGACAAAGATTATATAGTGAATATTGTGTGGTGCATAATTATATGGTGCAAATAAAATAGTGCATAATTGTGTGGTGCATATCTGTGGAGAACATGTAAAAGCTCTCCTATATGTTACAGCAAAAATAAATACATAAAAATAGATGTTATAGTGAACCATTTAAATAAATTAATGGTGTGATCCTGAGTGGATGTTATTATGTGATACCTTGTTGAGTGGTAATGTTCGTGATGTGTCGAGTGAATGTGAAGAGTGCTTTCCAAAAAACGATAGACAATAAACAAACAAAAATCAATCTCGTGATCTACGTGAAAAAACTGGTGTTAGTATTTTTTTTTCCAAAATACGTTTTTTTTTAACTTAATACAAGCACAAGCTAACTAGAGCAAAAAGCTTAAAGGGACAGTCAACACTAACGCCTAGATTAGGAGTTTTTTCGGTAAGGCTGTGTGGTGCTAACGAGCAGTTTATGCTCACTGCTCACTTAAGACAAAGCTGGTATTACAGGTTTTTAGAAACCCGACGTTAGCCGCAAAAAAGTGAGCGTAGAGCAAAATTTAGCTCCACATCTCACCTCAATACCAGCGCTGCTTAAGTTAGCGGTGAGCAGGTAAAACGTGCTCATGCACGATTTCCCCATAGGAATCAATGGGGGAAAGCCAGCTGAAAAAAAAACCTAACACCTGCAAAAAAGCAGCGTAAAGCTCCTAATGCAGCCCCATTGAATCCTATAGGGAAATAATTTTATGTCTACACCTAACACCCTAACATGAACTCCGAGTCTAAACACCCCTAATCTTACATTTATTAACCCCTAATCTGCCGCCCCCGACATCGCTGACACCTGCATTATACTATTAACCCCTAATCTGCCACTCCGGACACCGCCGCCACTTACATTATACTTATTAACCCCTAATCTGCCGCCCCCAATGTCGCCGCAACCTAACTACATTTATTAACCCCTAATCTGCCGCCCACAACGTCGCCGCCACTATATTAAAGTTATTAACCCCTAAACCTAAGTCTAACCCTAACTCTAACACCCCCCTAACTTAAATATAATTTAAATAAATTTAAATAAAATAACTATCATTAATTACATTATTCCTATTTAAAACTAAATACTTACCTATAAAATAAACCCTCACGGCTAGATTTAGAGTTCTGCGGCCAAAGGGGTGCGTTAGCTACGCTGGCTTTTTTTCTCCCGCACCTTTTAAATACCACTGGTATTTAGAGTTCACAGAAGGGCTGCGTTAGGCTCCAAAAAGGGAGCGTAGAGCATATTTACCGCCACTGCAACTCTAGATACCAGCGTTGCTTACGGACGCGGCCAGCTTCAAAAACGTGCTCGTGCACGATTCCCCCATAGGAAACAATGGGGCTGTTCAGCTCCTAACGCAGCTACATTGTTTCCTATGGGGAAACACTTCCTAAGTCTGCACCTAACACCCTAACATGAACCCCGAGTCTAAACACCCCTAACCTTACACTTATTAACCCCTAATCTGCCGCCCCCGCTATCGCTGACCCCTGCATATTATTATTAACCCCTAATCTGCCGCTCCGTACACCGCCGCCAGCTACGTTATCCCTATGTACCCCTAATCTGCTGCCCCTAACACCGCCGACCCCTATATTATATTTATTAACCCCTAATCTGCCGCCCCCAATGTCGCTTCCACCTACCTACAATAATTAACCCCTAATCTGCCGACCGGAGCTCACTGCTACTATAATAAATGTATTAACCCCTAATCCGCCTCACTCCCGCCTCAATAACCCTATAATAAATAGTATTAACCCCTAATCTGCCCTCCCTAACATCGCCGACACCTAACTTCAAGTATTAACCCCTAATCTGCCGACTGGAGCTCACCGCTACTCTACTAAATTTTTTAACCCCTAAAGCTAAGTCTAACCCTAACACCCCCCTAAGTTAAATATAATTTTTATCTAACTAAATAAATTAACTCTTATTAAATAAATTATTCCTATTTAAATCTAAATACTTACTTGTAAAATAAACCCTAATATAGCTACAATATAAATTATAATTATATTGTAGCTATTTTAGGATTAATATTTATTTTATAGGCAACTTTGTAATTATTTTAACCAGGTACAATAGCTATTAAATAGTTAATAACTATTTAATAGTTACCTAGTTAAAATAATTACAAAATTACCTGTAAAATAAATCCTAACCTAAGTTACAATTAAACCTAACACTACACTATCAATAAATAAATTAAATAAAATACCTACAATTATCTACAATTAAACCTAACACTACACTATCAATAAATTAATTAAATACAATACCTACAAATAAATACAATGAAATAAACTAACTAAAGTACAAAAAATAAAAAAGAACTAAGTTACAAAAAATAAAAAAATATTTACAAACATTAGAAAAATATTACAACAATTTTAAACTAATTACACCTTCTCTAAGCCCCCTAATAAAATAACAAAGCCCCCCAAAATAAAAAAAATGCCCTACCCTATTCTAAAATTAAAATAGAAAAGCTCTTTTACCTTACCAGCCCTGAAAAGGGCCCTTTGCGGGGCATGCCCCAAATAATTCAGCTCTTTTGCCTGTAAAAAAAAAACATACAATACCCCCCCCCAACACTACAACCCACCACCCACATACCCCTAATCTAACCCAAACCCCCCTTAAATAAACCTAACACTAAGCCCCTGAAGATCTCCCTACCTTGTCTTCACCTCACCGGGTTCAGTGATCGGTCCAGAAGAGGGTCCGAAGTCTTGATCCAAGCGGCGGCTGAAGAACTCCATCATCGGGCTGAAGTCGGAAGTCCATCCTCGGGATGAAGTCTTCTATCAAGCGGCATCTTCAATCTTCTTTCTTCCGGAGCGGAGCGGAGCCATCTTCTTCCCAGCTGACGCGGATCCATCCTCTTCAACCGACGCCTACTCGCCGAATGACGGTTCCTTTAAATGACGTCATCCAAGATGGCGTCCCTCGAATTCCGATTGGCTGATAGGATTCTATCAGCCAATCGGAATTAAGGTAGGAATATTCTGATTGGCTGATGGAATCAGCCAATCAGATTCAAGTTCAATCCGATTGGCTGATCCAATCAGCCAATCAGATTGAGCTTGCATTCTATTGGCTGTCCCTAAGCTAGCTACAGTGTAACTATTAGTTATATTGTAGCTATCTTAAGGTTTATTTTATAGGTAAGTACAGGTGGCCCTCGGTTTACAATGGTTCAATTTGCGCCGTTTCAGAATAACAACCTTTTTTTTCAGTCATGTGACTGCTATTGAAAAGCATTGAGAAGCAGTGCATTGATTAAAATAGCCAGTAGGTGGAGCTGTCCGTTTGTGTCGCAGCAAAGATCTGCAAGCCAAGCAAGCTAAAATTAATCAGTATAACTAGACCTGAGCTATCGAGCAGTTTTCATAGGAACAAGATCTTCATGTCTATAAATCAGTCCAGAATGAAATGCATAGAAAGAACTGTTTGCAGAAAAATGCACGTAAAGTCTGTGTTGTGTGATTATTTTATTAGGTTTATAATGCTGTTTAGCAAAAATTTTTATTTATTTAACTTAGTTTAATTATATTTTCTGTGTTGTGTGATTATTTTATTAGGTTTATAATGCTATTTAGCATTTAAAGTTTTCATTTCAAAGCTTTAAAAATAATGTATTAGGTGTTACTTATGACAATTTTGAGAGGGCCCTGGAACCTAACTCCCTCACTTCCAATTGACTTACATTATAAACTGGGTTTCAATTTACAACGGTTTCGATTTACAACCATTCCTTCTGGAACCTAACCCCGGCGTAAATTGAGGGTCCAGCTGTATTTAGTTTTAAATATGAATAATTTAGTTATTGATAGTTATTTTATTTAGATTTATTTAAATTATATTTAAGTTAGGGGGTGTTAGGGTTAGACTTAGATTTAGGGGTTAATACATTTAATATAGTTGCGGCGACGTTGGGGGCGTCAGATTAGGGGTTAATAAATGTAGGTAGGTGTCGGTGATGTTAGGGACGACAGATTAGGGGTTAATAAAATTTAAGTAGTGTTTGCGATGTGGGAGGGCGGCGGTTTAGGGGTTAATATATTTTTTAAGAGTGGCGTTGATGTCCGGTTCGGCAGATTAGGGGTTAAAATGTTTTTTTTATTGTTTGTGATGTGGGGGGGGGGGCCTCGGTTTAGAGGTTAATAGGTAGTTTATGGGTGTTAGTGTACTTTTTAGCACTTTAGTTAAGAGTTGTATGCTACGGTGTTAGGCCATAAAACTTTTAACTACTGACTTTTAAATGCGGTATCAGTCTTGACAGGAGAGGCTGTACCGCTCACTTTTTGGAAGACTCGTAATACCGGCGTTATGCAAGTCCCATTGAAAATATATGATACGTAATTGACGTAAGTGGATTTGCGGTATTTTCAAGTCTGGCCAAAAAAGTGAGCGGTACACCTGTACCTGCAAGACTCGTAATACCAGTGTTAGGAAAAAAGCAGCGTTGGGACCTCTCAACTCTGCTTTTTAACCCTAACGCACAACTCGTAATCTAGCCGTAAGATTGTTATTGTTTAAAAATATAGAAAATGACTTTACTACCCATTCCCCAGCTTTGCACAACCAACATTGTTATATTAATATACTTTATAACATTTAAACCTCTAAATTTCTGCCTGTTTCTAAGCCATAAAAGACAGCTTCTTATCACATTAATTTTATTTGCTTTTCATAACAGCGGAGTGCTAGTTCAAGTAGGCCATATAGATAACATTGTGATCACACCCCTGGCTTGTGGCAGACACTGCACTAACTGACTGAAATGCAAGTCAATAGATAATAACTAAAAGTCATGTGATCAAGGAGCTGTCAGAAGATGCTTAGATGCAAGGTAATCACAGAGGTAAAAAGTATATTAATATAACAGTGTTAGTTATACAAAACTGGGGAATGGGTAATAAAGGGGTTATCTATCTTTTAAAACAATAAAACTTCTGGTGTAGACTGAACCCTTTAACTCTAGAGGAGTTTTTGCGATTTGCAAAAATGCAATATACCGCGCCACTTGTAATCTAGCCCTAATTTTTTTTAAGTAGGCTGTATTTTTAAACTAAAATATTAGTTGTTTGACAGACATTTTGAAAACGGAAATCACAATAATAATTGTAGCTATAACATACATTACATAACTGTATACTTACACTTGCTGCTGTTGCCACGTGATGCAAGACTCCTATGGGTATCGCCTGAATCACCAGAGATTGTATAGCTCTGAGGACAAGCAGTACAATAAAGATGTAAATGGAATTTCTCAAAAACAATAAAATCAACAGAATATGACTAAATAGTAGGCACTAAAATCATTGTTGCTAAAAAAGGCATTCTATGATTTTTTTTTTCAGTGCTTTGTGAAAATCCCTTTAACTTAGGCCAAAACAACAGATTAGCAAATCTTTTCGTTAATGACAATACATATTAATCCATATATATTTGTATATTCACAATAAAGGGACAATCTACTCCAAAATTGTTATTGTATAAAAAGAAAGATAATCCCTTTATTACTTCAATATATACTATAATATGTAATAATACACTTTTTATCTCTGCAATTATCTTGTATCTAAGCTTCTGTAGACTTTCCCCTTATTTCAGTTCTTTTGACAGACTTGCATTTTAGCCAATCAGTGCTGACTCATAGGCAGCTCCACATGAGTGAGCACAATAATATCTATATGGTGCATATGAATTAGCGCTGTCTAGCTGTGAATAACTGAAAATGCATTCAGATAAGAGGCAGCCTTCAATGTCTTAGAAATTAGCATATGAGCATACCTAGGTTTAGCTTTCAAAAAAGAATACCAAGAGAACAAAGCAAAGCTGATGATAAAAGTAAAAAGAAAGTTGTTTAAAATTGCATGCCCTATCTGAATTATGAAAGTTTAATTTTGACTTGACTGTCCCTTTAAAAAAAAATATTTTTGATGTGTGAAGGGAACAAGAAAAACAGAATTTATGCTTACCTGATAAATTACTTTCTCCAACGGTGTGTCCGGTCCACGGCATCATCCATTACTTGTGGGAAATGTTCTCCCCCACAGGGAAAGGCAAGGAGAGCACACAGCAAGAGCTGTCCATATAGCTCCCCCTCTGGCTCCGCCCCCCAGTCATTCGACCGACGGTTAGGAGAAAAAGGAGAAACTATAGGGTGCCGTGGTGACTGTAGTGTATAAAGAAAAAAAAATTCAACCTGATTAAAAAAACCAGGGCGGGCTGTGGACCGGACACACCGTTGGAGAAAGTAATTTATCAGGTAAGCATAAATTCTGTTTTCTCCAACATTGGTGTGTCCGGTCCACGGCGTCATCCATTACTTGTTGGAACCAATACCAAAGCTTTAGGACACGGATGAAGGGAGGGAGCAAATCAGGTTACCTAAACAGAAGGCACCACGGCTTGCAAAACCTTTCTCCCAAAAACAGCCTCCGAAGAAGCAAAAATATCAAATTTGTAGAATTTGGCAAAAGTGTGCAGAGAAGACCAAGTCGCTGCCTTACATATCTGGTCAACAGAAGCCTTGTTCTTATAGGCCCATGTGGAAGCCACAGCCCTAGTAGAGTGAGCTGTGATACGGTCAGGAGGCTGCCGTCCGGCAGTCTCATAAGCCAAGCGGATAATGCTTTTCAGCCAGAAAGAGAGAGAGGTAGCAGTAGCTTTTTGACCTCTCCTCTTACCAGAGTAAACGACAAACAAGGATGAGGTTTGTCTAAAATCTTTTGTTGCTTCTAAATAGAACTTTAAAGCACGAACAACATCTAAATTGTGTAATAAACGTTCCTTCTTTGAAACTGGATTCGGACACAAAGAAGGAACAACTATTTGCTGGTTGATGTTCTCGTTGGAAACAACTTTTGGAAGAAAACCAGGCTTAGTACGCAAAACAACCTTATCTGAATGGAACACCAGATAGGGTGGATCACACTGCAAAGCAGATAATTCAGAAACTCTTCTAGCAGAAGAAATAGCAACCAAAAACAGAACTTTCCAAGATAGTAACTTAATATCTATGGAATGTAAAGGTTCAAACGGAACCCCTTGAAGAACTGAAAGAACTAAATTTAGACTCCAAGGAGGAGTCATGGGTTTGTAAACAGGCTTGATTCTAACCAAAGCCTGAACAAAAGCTTGTACATCTGGCAAAGCTGCCAGTCGTTTGTGCAACAAGACGGATAATGCAGAAATCTGTCCTTTTAGAGAACTAGCTGACAATCCTTTATCCAAACCTTCTTGGAGAAAGGAGAGAATCTTTGGAATTTTAATCTTGCTCCAGGAGAATCCTTTGGATTCACACCAACAGATATATTTTTTCCATATTTTATGGTAAATCCTTCTAGTCACAGGTTTTCTGGCTTGGACCAGAGTATCAATCACAGAATTTGAAAACCCACGCTTGGATAGAATCAAGCGTTCAATTTCCAAGCAGTCAGCTGCAGAGAAACTAGATTGGGATGTTCGAATGGACCTTGTACTAGAAGGTCCTGTCTCAAAGGTAGCTTCCATGGTGGAGCCGATGACATATTCACCAGGTCTGCATACCAAGTCCTGCGTGGCCACGCAGGAGCTATCAGAATCACCGAGGCCTTCTCCTGTTTGATCCTGGCTATGAGCCTGGGGAGGAGAGGAAACGGTGGAAACACATATGCTAGGTTGAACGACCAAGGCGCCACTAATGCATCCACTAGAGTCGCCTTGGGATCCCTGGATCTGGACCCGTAGCAAGGAATCTTGAAGTTCTGACGGGACGCCATTAGATCCATGTCTGGAATGCCCCATAATTGGGTTAACTGAGCAAAGACCTCCGGATGGAGTTCCCACTCCCCCGGATGGAAAGTCTGACGACTCAAATAGTCCGCCTCCCAGTTGTCTACTCCTGGGATGTGAATAGCAGATAGATGGCAGAAGTGATTACCTGCCCATTGGATTATCTTGGTTACTTCCTTCATCGCTAGGGAACTCTTTGTTCCCCCCTGATAATTGATGTACGCAACAGTCGTTATGTTGTCCGACTGAAATCTTATGAACCTGGCTTCCGCTAGCTGAGGCCAAGCCAGGAGCGCATTGAATATAGCTCTTAGTTCCAAAATGTTTATCGGGAGAAGCGACTCTTCCCGCGACCATAGGCCCTGAGCTTTCAGAGAGTCCCAGACCGCGCCCCACCCCAAGAGGCTGGCGTCGGTCGTGACGATGACCCACTCCGGTCTGCGGAAACTCATTCCCTGAGACAGGTGATCCTGGGTCAACCACCAGAGAAGTGAGTCCCTGGTTACCTGGTCTACTTGAATTTGGGGAGACAAGTCTGTATAATCCCCATTCCACTGATTGAGCATGCACAGCTGTAATGGTCTTAGATGAATTTGAGCAAAAGGAACCACATCCATTGCTGCGACCATTAGTCCTATTACTTCCATGCATTGAGCTATGGAGGGTTGAGGAATAGAGTGAAGAACTCGACAAGCTTTTAGAAGCTTTGTCTTTCTGACGTCTGTGAGAAAGATCTTCATTTCCACAGAATCTATTATTGTTCCCAGAAAAGGAACCCTTGTGGACGGTGACAGTGAACTTTTTTCTATGTTCACTTTCCACCCGTGAGATCTGAGAAAAGCCAACACAATGTCTGTATGAGCCCTCGCTTTGGAAAGAGACGACGCTTGGATTAGGATGTCGTCTAGATAAGGTGCTACAGCGATGCCCCTCGGTCTTAGGACCGCTAGAAGGGACCCTAGCACCTTTGTGAAAATTCTGGGAGCGGTGGCTAAACCGAATGGAAGAGCCACAAACTGGTAATGTTTGTCCAGAAAGGCGAACCTCAGGAACTGATGATGAGATTTGTGGATTGGGATATGCAGATACGCATCCTTCAGATCCACGGTAGTCAAAAATTGACCCTGCTGGATTGTTGGTAAGATTGTCCGAATGGTTTCCATCTTGAAGGATGGAACTCTGAGGAACTTGTTTAATATCTTTATATCCAGAATTGGCCTTGCTACTTGTTCAGAGCGGCAAGGAGAATGACTGGGGGGCGGAGCAAGAGGGGGAGCTATATGGACAGCTCTTGCTGTGTGCTCTCCTTGCCTTTCCCTGTGGGGGAGAACATTTCCCACAAGTAATGGATGACGCCGTGGACCGGACACACCAATGTTGGAGAAATATGTATTGCACTGTAGCTTGTGTATAAGTATGTGTTAACCCCTTTAAATGGGTATATCTAACATAACTAAAATACATTGAAATGCCACTAAAACGTAAAAATATTCATTATGATGCACTATTTTAACAGCTAAATAGAATCACCTACATGTCAGTGGTAAATAAACAAGCAAAGGGTCTCCTTAGGCCAAGTAGTAGGCTGGCATTCATACATATAGAGACACCTGAAATATACACAAGATCAGAGAATAAATATTCACAATTTTCCACCAATAAACAGTTGAAACCACACAGTATGCTTATATATATAGAGAGAGAGAGACTGATAAAGACATTTAGCTCTGCTTTACAAAGCTGAGACTGTTACAACCAATCATATTCCCAAAACTCCAGCTATTTACAAGGGATGGGCGAATGATTTGCATCGCTTGAAAAATGAAACAAATGTTAACACATTCTTCCGTTGGTTTAAAATTTCGCATCTTTGTACAACACTCTAATATTCAATTAATGTTAAAGTAATTTTAATGCTGTCTTTAAATGTAATAATCAAATTATGCAATATTTAAAATAGAAACATTTTAATCAACATATTTGTATCTATTACGTATCATTTTATTAAACTCCCTACCACATGAACTATTAAACTTCTGAATAGTATTTGTTAAATTTAATGCTACATTCGAAATTTTGAGTGGATATTCGATCTTATTATGAAGAAAAGCAACATTCGAAAACCAGAAATAACATTTGATTACCAAACTTTAATGGATTTTTCAACATTCTTATATCCAAAATGAATGTTCACAGGATTATTCGTTTTACCAAATTGCATAATTAACAAGTTTCTAATAAAAAAGACAATAATTTAATACCTATTTAAATAAGCAGTAGATTTTTTTTCTGACAAATTAATTTTTTCTCCAATTTTCCGGCCCCCTGTATCATGTGACAGACATCAGCCAATCACAGACTAGTATACATATACCCTGTGAGATTGTGCACATGCTCAGTAGGATCTTGTTCCCCAGAAAGTGTGTACATAAAAAGACTATGCAAAATTTGATAATGGAAGTAGATTAGAAAGTGTCTTAAAAATGCATTTTCTTTCTGAATCATAAAAGTTTATTTTGACTTGAGTGGAAAAAAAAGATTGTGGACTCACAACTATAAATAGACCAACTTTAAAAAGGAAATTCAGTACTTTTATACAGAAAATATCATTTGTATCAAAAGAATGACTAAACACAGCTTAAACATATGCAATAAACTGTTAATATGCAGACATAACCAGTTAATACATAAATAATCAGATAATTGGTCAGTCCAGCCAGACCCCACAAGAATATATGGTTATTGTCCAGATAGCTAAATGCTAGAGGATCTTAGGAATTGTTACTTGGCATAACAATTATATATTAATTATTAATAAAATATACCAATCGATTTCTATATTTCTGGAGATATAAATGTTGTCATATATCTATGATAAGAAATAAATATCAAAATTCCCTTATAACTGATTAATACATCATTAGTTAAAAAAACAAACAGTAAAGCAATTTGCGGGCGTGGGATAAATTAGCGCTCCACTTGTAATTTAGCCCTATATATTTTTACACTTTCTTTCATGTTAACATTTTAATACTGGTTAAAAAATGCCAGCTTTTCCTTTATATTGTGTATATTAAACCTATTCATCCATACCTGTAATTAGAAAGCCCAGTTTTGCAGACATCTTAGCTTGATCAGTCTCACCAGCACCTAAGAAATTACCAACTCTAATGCTGGTAGCCATGCCAATTGCATTTGCAATCTGAAATACAATACAACCGCAATAAGTGCATGTTACATATCATATCTAATGTGAAAACAATACATTCAGCTTTTTAAAATGTTCACAAAATGCAAAGTTATAGAACTATAAAAATGAATAGCACACCATACGTTTGTTTGCAGATCAGATTAAAATGCAATACCTTGAGAAATACAACCATCAGCTGGTACACAACTGACTGTGCTCCAAGTTCCACCAGATTAATGAGCCCTAGAATTGAAAAATAGATTATAGCACAATAAAAAAATAATCCTTTTTTATGTGAAGAGTAATAAATAAATTAATATATTATAGATACCTGTTAAAAATATTGCTATTTCAAAAGACCACCATTCCATACAGATTGTCACCATATTTGGAATTCCAAGAGAGAGAAAAGACCCCCAGTCCTTCAAGCACTCAGTAGACCAACCTGTAAATAAAACAAATGGAGAATATGAAATATTACAAAATGTTTTTTTTTTTTTTAAATTTTTTAAATTATTTATTGAAAAATCCATATATAAAATATACAGCAGAATAAAAAAGTGAACGAAAAGAGAAAAAAAAATATCGTATAAGATATTGATTAGCTAGCCATCGCCAACTTATAATATCCAAGTACTCCCCCTTCTTTCCACTTCACTCTTCATTCCTCTAAGGCTTTCCATCCTCTAATCAGACCACTAAATAGCTTTGCATTATCAACTTATTGTATTAAACAGATACAGAACTTGTCTACTCCCAACCCCTCCCTGAACAAAAAAAACAAAAAAAGAAAAGAAAAAAAAACTACCCCACTACTTCCCCGCTCCCCTCAGACAATGGAATTATCTGTGATATGTTTAACAAAACATCTTCCCCCATGTACTTAATAAATTCCAGCCATGTTTTCTTGTAAATCAAGATATTTCCTTTACTATAAAATGTAGTTTCATAAGCCTCCAGGAACGCTTGTTTGACTAACATTTTTTTAACTGCTCCTATAGAAGGAATCTTATTATTGATCCAGTTTACATAAATTAAGGATCTCGTTAAGATTATGACCCATTGAATAAATCTAGTGTTTGCCCCCCCAGTTTGCCTCCTTATTTAGGAAGATAGAGTTTAGATGACTTTGTAATCTTCTTAATAACTTCAAAACTAGAGCCAATCACACTAGTACTGAGGTTATATTTACCCCACCTATTAGTGTACTCTCCAATAACTCTCTCCGTCTCTGGAGTTTGTAATATACCATATAAGAAGGACAATAGACCCTTTTTGACTCTTGGACAATCTAAAATCACATGCTTATAAGCAATTCTTGGTTCTTGGCCTAACATTTGCAACAGGTAGTGTTTTGCCTGAAAGAAATGGAACTTATCTGATGTTGACACTTCATATTTTAACTGAAACTCCCTAAAATTATAGCAACAGGGGGTTAAATTAATTGGTTTATGTATACAATGTTCTTGAACCTCCATCGATGGAATACCTCATAACTTAAGCCTGGAATAAATCTAGGGTTCCCCAAAAGGGGCAGTTATTTGGTGACCATATGCCCATAGCCCACCAGTTTCATTGCCCCCCTCCAAGCCCTTATGATATCTTTATAAAGGGTGTGTGTGCGAATTCTAGTGCCAAGTTCCCTATCTGAAGCATGCAAAATGAATGGCAGAGATAATGGCGCACATACTGCTTCCTCCATTTTACAATTCGAGAAGTTATCCGTATATGTTAACCAATCTAATTAATATCTTACTAAAGCTGCATAATTATAATTTTTTAAATTAGGGAGGGCCAATCCCCCTTTAGAAATTGGAATGTATAATTTTTCCAATCTAATCCTCGGCTTCTTCCCTTTCCACAGAAAGTGCCGAAGTTCTTTAAAAAAATTACAGATATCTGCGTCTCTTATCATCATGGGGAGAATTCTGATAAGATAGAGAATTCTAGGTAAAATAAACATTTTGAATACCCTACCCATTAATGAAAGCGGCATATTAATCCATTGTTTTAATCTTTCTATATTTTGTTGGAGAGCCGGAGTAATATTTAATTCATACCATTTAGCTGGGTTTGATGATAGAAAAATTCCCAGGTAACTCAATTTCTGTGTTTCTATAAATTGATATGTTTGGGTATCAATTGGTTTCTTTAACCACAGAATTTTAGATTTAGAATACTTGATTTTGTAACCTGAAACCTCTCCATACATTTCCAATATTTCTATTAATACCTTAACATATTTTCCTGGAAACGAGACAAACATAAGTAGATCATCTGCAAAGAGCAAGATTTTAACAGTTTCTTTGCCAATCTCAGACCCTACCAAGAAGCCCCTAAGAAGAATAGCCAATGGCTCCAAGATTAAGTCAAAGAGCAGTGGGGACATAGGGCAGGGGAAAAGAAGAAGATACATAACTAACCAGTACCGAGGCATTTTGCTTTTAAAAACTGAACAAACTTTATTGAGTTATTCAAATAGCTAGGCATAAAAAATGAATTATAATTTGGTTTATTGGGCTCCTTTACTGTTACAGCTATAAGTGCGTGGTCTGATAGTGTAAACTACAAAATTTTCATATTCTCAATTCTATTAATCAATGTTCCTGATATCAGGAATAAATCTAGTCGAGCTAAAGTCAAATGTATAACGATCATAAAACATGTGTACTCTAAATTATTAGGATTTAAAAATCTCCATATATTCCTCAAGTTGTATAAATCTAATAGAGTTGAGAATATCTTTTTTTCATATTTTAAATTACGCTTTGGAATTGTTTTCCTCTGGTTACCCCCCAATTTCCCTCTATCAATGAGATAATCTCCCATAATTATTGTCTCATACATTGAGAATTTATCTATAATTTTAAAAAATATTCCTCCAAAATTTCCAATCTATTTTATTGGGACCATATATGTTCCCGATAAAATATGCCCTAACTTCTTTGTTTATATGTATAAAAACACCTTCCTTCCTTATCAATTCTTTTTTACTTAATTACATAATTCAACTTCTGGTGTAGTACAAATGCTACCCCCTTGCCTATTTCTTGTACAATGAGCTAATGACTTCAGAAATCCATCCAGCCCTGATTATTTGATGTTCACATTCAGACAAATGCGTTTCCTGGAGGCCTATAATGTCCACTTTTTTCTTACTTAAAAAATTCACAATGGCTTTGCGTTTTATCGGGGAATTTATCCCCCCACATTCCATGATAGTAGTTTAACCATTATGTTTTTTCATAAACTACCATCAACGACACGAGGAGGAAAAAAAAAAAAGGGGGGGGGGGGCAGAAAGGGCGGAAAGAGGAAAAGCCCAAATAACTCAAATCATCTAAATCCTCTCCTTCCGTTATTATTCCCATCTTTTTATCATCTCCATGAGCCTTCACTCTTTATATTTTCAGTTTGTTAGACCTTAAGCAGTTACCCATTTCATTTCTAATCTTTGTTCTCCCAGCACTTCTCAATGCAGTATTCCTCCCTAACGAGAAAAAAAAAAAAAAACACGTTCTATAGCCCTATAATTTATTTGTGAAATACATACTAGAATTATCTCACTAATCCACTCTTGTGTGTATTCAAAAACTACTAGCCAACCTCAATGGTTTCTTCTATTGAATAGAGAAGATAAATTCTTCTTATTGCACTAAATATTACCCTTATTGTGAATCTTCATATCTTCACTTAACACATAATCATACATTTCTCACTATTTCAATAAACAGGCTTATGTGATATTCCTTTAAACTAACCGTGAATATTTAAACAAATATAGCATACTCATTTGTAAACTAGTTAACCCACTTGTGCAAAAAAAAAAAAAAAAAAAAAAAAACATTCTATACCCCTATAATTTATTTGTGTAATACATACTAAAATTAATTCACCAATCCACTCTTGTGTGTATTCAAAAACTAGTAACCATCCTCAATGGTTTCTTCTTTTAGATAGAGAAGGTAGAGTCTTCTCATTACACTAAGTATTACCCTTATTGTGAGTCTCCATATTTTCACTTAACACATAATCAATGATCATACATTTCTCACATTTTCAATAAAACAGGCTTATGTAACATCGCTATAAACTCTCGTGAATATTTAAACAAATATAACATACTCATTTGAAAGCTAACTAACCCACTTGTGCAAAATAAAACAAAAAAACAACCATCTTGTTACACTATACCATACCCTCATTGTGAAATAACGATATTTTCTTAATCCCTTTCCTTTCAGACATTTCTCTTTCCTTTTCCTTCTCTCAAAATTTCCTTACCCTAAGTGCTTTGCATACATTTCTCACAATTTCAGAGAACAAGATTGTATAATATTCATATAAACTCTCTATAAGTGTCTAAACAGATATAACATATTAATTTAGAAATAAGTAATCCACTTGTACGAGAAAAAAAAAAAGATAAAGAAAAAAAAAAAGAAAAAATTTAAAACTCTTAGGGGGGAAAGACCATTATGAAGTGATAAGAAACCCTTCAATCAAAAACTAACTGGGCTTAATATCTCTGTCCAAAAATCTTTGGGCCTGATCAGGGGACTCAAAAATAAAAGCCATCGTTCCCTGTTATGATTTTCAATTTAGCCGGGTACATTAAGGAAAAGTTCTTCCCTTCCTTCACCAATCGCGTGCAGATAGGTGAAAACAGCTTCCTTTTACTTGCAGTCTCATATGAAAAGTCTTGAAAAATTAAGACTCTTCCTTCTTTATAAGTAAGCTGTTGTTATTTTCTGTAGGCTCTTAGGATGGCCCATTTACTCTGCTCCATTTCTGTGAGCCGCTCATTCTGCCTCTTCAACTCCTCCATGATTGAAGCCAATTTTATATTTATTTCTTCCATTTTGGGAAAGATTAAGGCAGAAACTTGGCTAGCGATAATATTGGCCTCAGTTTCCTCACTTTTATCTTCCAATATTGATGAGCCAGAGATATTAATATTTTTATTTGGTTTTCTTTCCCCTATTTTCTGTTTTGATTACATTTTCTGGGATTTCAAGCATTTATCCATCCAGAACTTTACTAAATTCTTTCAGATGCATCTATTTTTCAGTTTTATTGTATCTTTGAGGAAAGTGGGGAAGGGGCTTGCACTCAGGCCATAGAGTGTGTTTCTTTGTATTTAAGAGGTAAGAGGTTCCAAATCTTTGAGGAAAGTGAGGAAGGGGCCTGCGCCCAAACCATAAAATATATTTATTTGTATTTAAGAGGCAAAAAGTTTCAGTACAACCACCTTTTGTAATTGGCCTTTATTAATACATTTCCACATTAGCTTTAACCCAGTGGAGAATTACAGACCCAGACCCCTTTAATTCTACACCGACCTCTAATGAGCAGTTTTTATTGAGTAGAGAAATAACTACAACTTAAAAGTCAAGCTCATGAGCCCAAAACTGGCCTTCTCTCCTTTCTTCCTTGTTATTAAGGAGTTTTGCAGTAATAAAAGAAAAAGAGTAAATGCATACATAGGCTTATGTCTGTAGTTATACTTCTCTAGATTTTCTTAATATCCAGATACTTTATCTTGTGTATCACCGGCTTTTAATGTTGACTTTAATGCCTAGAGGATATTCACATATCGCATATCACTACTTATTTAATGCTTGATTATTAGCAGTCAATCAAAGTCTTTCAAATGCTGCTAGCAGTATTTTCACTGCTCCATTTTTCTTTAAAACCAAGTATACCACAGTCACAATATAATACACTTTCTGGTAGTAACAAGGAAAAATGAAAGAAAAAAAAAGATACCTTGATCCTGCTGCTGTGATAATTTCCTTAGAGTACTCCTCTGTAGTCCAAAGCTTGGTCGACTTTTCTAGGGGGAGGGTCTCACCTGTTGTTGATGGTGATATGGGGTAGAAATCCTTGACTGAATTTCAAAGGCAGACTTGTCTTGTTGAGCCTATGCCATCCCTCCTAGCCGTGGCTTATACCCGGAACATCTAGTCCGTCCTACCCAACGTCACTTTGCCGACCTGCAGACCCCCTTTACCTCCGTGGGTTTGTTGATATGCACTCTTGCTGCTAGCCGGAGTTTGCTTGCTTGCTTGCTGATAGGCACCCAGTACACGGCCCCTTCCCTCTTTGCCTTACTCTGCAGTTGCGCAGCTCCTCAGACATGTGATGGCACAGACGTGTGATGGCACCACTATGCCACTTCTCCACCCCCCATATTACAAAATGTCCTGATGGTAATGAAATTATGTTTTACACTAAATATTAAGGGAGTAAATAAAAATAACATTTACACTGACTCAGTTGAAAGATTTATATATGCAGAATTTGTGTATTATGTATTAAAGTTGTTACAAATCACCAAGTTGTACAGATAGATAAATAAATAGATGATAGACAGAAAAAGTTATGCAATACCGACTTAAATATATTATTTGCCATATTCATACCTCACAGTAAACTAAATGAACATGTCGTTAAGAAAAAAAACCCACTGAAAATAAATATTAATTCCAATAAAAATAATTATATACATTGGTATCATAGAAAAATACATATATTTTTCCTTTCCGAGTTACTGGATGGCTTTCGTGCAAGTTTCTTTGATGAGGAGCCCTGACATAAAGATTGTACAAGATGACCACTGTTGGCTGTTACTGTGACCCCTAAATGAGGGACATATTTATATCACTGAAAGGGACAAATAGTTCTGTAGAATAATTCCATCACCCAAAATAAAGCCTATAAATAATTTATAAAGGTTTATGTTACCCAAATGCTGAATAACTTGAAAGTGATGCAGCATATTTGTAAAAAAAAACTGACTAGAAAATATCACATCTCTATGTAAAAATGAAAGACATTTTACTGGAAAATTTTCTCAATTGCCATATCCCATTCTTAAGGGACTTCCAAAATTCAATCAGAAAGCAAGTCCTGGGACTTGCATGGGAGCGTGCATCTGGCATGTACAGACACAGTCATATTATTTCCCTCCTCAGTTTAAGTAAGTTCAGTATGAAATCTCTTGAGATTATGGAGAAATCCCACAACATCACAGTAAGACAAATGGGCTGATTTATTAAAGTGCGGACGGACATGATACGATGCATGTCAGCCGCACATCAATAAATGCAGACAGCATACGCTGTCAGCATTTATCATTGCACAAACAGTTCCAATTGGCCACTAGCAGGGGGTGTCAATCAGTACGATCATACAGGATCAGGCGGATTGATGTCCGCAGCCACAGAGCAGGTGGACAAGTTATGGAGCAGTGGTCTTTAGACCGCTGCTTCATAACTACTGTTTCCGGCTAGCTAGAAGGCTCGCGCAGAAACAGGGGCATCAAGCTCCATTTGGAGCTTGATAATTCGGCCCCTATGTGTGAAGTAAGCACAGATGTTGCTGACTGGCTGTTTTTTCCCCTACCATACAGCTGTAGAATAACTGCTTACAAGGCACTCACTCTGGTGAGCTGAAGACTTTCGCCTGGATTTAGAGTTTTGCGGCCAAAGGGGTGCGTTAGCTACGCGTGTTTTTTTCCCCCCGCACCTTTTAAATAACGTTGGTATTGAGAGTTCTCTGAAGGGCTCCAAAAAGGGAGCGTAGAGGCATATTTACCGCCACTTCAACTCTCAATACCAGCGTTGCTTACGGTAGCGGTAAGCTAGAAAAACGTGCTCGTGCACGATTCCCCCATAGGAAACAATGGGGCATTTTGGGATGAAAAAAAACCTAACACTTGCAAAAAAGCAGCGTTAAGCTCCCAAAGCAGCACCATTGTTTCCTATGGGGAAACACTTTCTAAGTCTGCACCTAACACCCTAACATGAACCCCGAGTCTAAACACCCCTAACCATACACTTATTAACCCCTAATCTGCCGCTCAGGACACCGCCGCAACCTACATTATAGCTATGTACCCCTAATCTGCTGCCCACAACACTGCCGACCCCTATAGTATATTTATTAACCCCTAATCTGCCCCCCCAACATAGCCACTACCTTACCTACACTTATTAACCCCTAATCTTCCGACTGGACCTCGCCGCCACTATAATAAATGTATTAACCCCTAAACCGCCGCACTCCCGCCTTAAAAACCCTATAATAAATAGTATTAACCCCTAATCTGCCCTCCCTAACATCGGCAACACCTAACTTCAAGTATTAACCCCTAATCTGCCGACCGGACCTCGCCACTACTCTAATAAATGTATTAACCCCTAAAGCTAATTCTAACCCTAACACCCCCCTAAGTTAAATATAATTTTTATCTAACGAAATAAATTAAATATTATTAACTAAAGTCTTAGCTAAATACTTACCTGTAAAATCAACCCTAATATAGCTACAATATAACGAATACTTATATTGTAGCTATTTTAGGATTTATATTTATTTTACAGGCAACTTTGTATTTATTTTAACTAGGTACAATAGCTATTAAAAAGTTATTTACTATTTAATAGCAACCTAGTTAAAATAATTACAAAATTACCTGTAAAATAAATCCTAACCTAAGTTACAATTTAACCTAACACTACACTATCAATAAATAAATGAAATCAATTAACTACAAGTACCTACAATTAAATAAACTAAACTAAATTACAAAAAACAAACAAACACTAAATTCCAAAAATTAAAAAAGATTACAAGAATTTTAAGCTAATTACACCTACTCTAAGGCCCCTAATAAAATAACAAAGCCCCCCAAAATAAAAAAATTCCCTACCCTAATCTAAATTAAAATAGTTAACAGCTCTATTAGCCTTAGGGCTTTTTGCGGGGCATGCCCCAAAGAAATCAGCTCTTTTGCCTGTAAAAAAAACACAATACCACCCCCCAACATTACAACCCACCACCCACATACCCCTACTCTAACCCAAACCCCCCTTAAATAAACCTAACACTAGCCCCCTGAAGATCTCCCTACCTTGAGTCGTCTTCACTCAGCTGAGCAGCGATGGACCAAAAGAAGACATCTGGAGCGGCAGAAGTCTTCATCCTATCCGGGCAGAAGAGGACATCCGGACCGGCAAACATCTTCATCCAAGCGGCATCTTCTATCTTCATCCATCCGACGAGGAGCGTCTCCATCTTCAAGACCTCCGGCGCGGAACATCCTCTTCTCCCGACGACTAGACGACGAATGAAGGTTCCTTTAAGTGACGTCATCCAAGATGGCGTCCCTCGAATTCCGATTGGCTGATAGGATTCTATCAGCCAATCGGAATTAAGGTAGGAAAAATCTGATTGGCTGATTGAATCAGCCAATCAGATTCAAGTTCAATCGGATTGGCTGATCCAATCAGCCAATCAGATTGAGCTCGCATTCTATAGGCTGTTCAGATCAGCCAATAGAATGCGAGTTCAATCTGGTTTATTTTACAGGTAAGTATTTAGTTAAGACTTTAGTTAATAATATTTCATTTATTTTGTTAGATAAAAATTATATTTAACTTAGGGGGGTGTTAGGGTTAGGGTTAGACTTAGCTTTAGAGGTTAATACATTTATTAGAGTAGCGGCGAGGTCCAGTCAGAAGATTAGGGGTTAATAAGTGTAGGTAAGGTAGCGGCGACGTGGGGGGGGGCAGATTAGGGGTTAATAAATATTATGTAGGTGTCGGCGATGTTAGGGGCAGCAGATTAGGGGTACATAGGGATAATGTAGGTGGCGGGGGTGTGCGGTCGGCAGATTAGGGGTTAAAAAAATTATTAGAGTGGCGACGATGTTGGGGGACCTCGGTTTAGGGGTACATAGGTAGTTTATGGGTGTTAGTGTACTTTAGAGCACAGTAGTTAAGAGCTTTATGAACCGGCATTAGCCCAGAAAGCTCTTAACTCCTGACTTTTTTCTGCGGCTGGAGTCTTGTCGGTAGAGGGTCTACCGCTCACTTCAGCCAAGACTCTAAATACCGGCGTTAGGAAGATCCCATTGAAAAGATAGGATACGCAATTGGCGTAAGGGGATCTGCGGTATGGAAAAGTCGCGGCTGGAAAGTCAGCGTTAGACCCTTTCCTGACTGACTCTAAAAAGCAGCGTTAGGACCCCTTAACGCTGCTTTTGACGGCTAACGCAGAACTCTAAATCTAGGAGATTGTGAGGTAAAATATTTGTACATAGAAATTTTTAAATTGATATTTTCTAGTCAGCATTTTTCAGATCTGCTGCATTATTTTCATGTGAGTTAGCATATGGATAGCATGTCCCTTTTAGTTAGTGAATTACTAGCTTATTTCAAGTATGGCAATTATTTGATGAGTGAATCAGTTTCCTGATTTCACTAAGGCTCAGAAGAAATGGGAGTTCCTATATCCTTTGTGCTTAAGGTTCGGGTTGTATTGCACAGTGATAATCTCAAAGAAACTTGTGATTTGGCAATTTGGCACCTGGGCTCTATCAAAACATAGTTTATATGCCCAAATTTGGTCAATGAGTGCATTATGGTCAATAAAGAGCCCAGAACTCTAAAACTGGTTAACATTTCTATGAAAACCACTTGCTATCCAAGTGAGCAGAAACCCCCTTATTTGAAAGAAGGAAATGCCTTATGTCTAGGGGTGGACTGATCAGCCGGGCAAAAAGGACCTGGACTGAAGGCCCAGCATGTAGGGGGGCCCACAAATAGCATCTCCATGGCTCCTGGTGTGCTGCTTAAGTTAGGGTTGACAGCTGCCCTATCAATAACTAAGCAGTTAAGTGTGGGTTTAGTGGGAGCCTTGTGCCTGGATGTGGGTTTTATTGCTTGAGGGGCCCTAGAGTGGGGGGTCCTGTTGTGGGTCTCTTGCTGCGAGGGCCATGGAGTCTGGGATCCAGCCCTGGAGGTTGGGGGCCCTTTCTCTGGCCCTTAACATTGGGGGTACTGGCCCTGGAGGTTGGGTGGTCTGGTGGGTGCAGGGCAGGGAGGCTACCATGTTCAAATGCATATATTTGAATACATTTGGGGCATTTTTGACCAGGGCCCTGATTGGTCTCAGTCTGCCCTTGTTTTTCCTCATTTAAATATTATTATATATACTTTCATGTCAAAAAAGTTAAATATAATCAAGAAATAGAATAGGACACATATGTGTAACAATTCAAAAGTGAAAGAAACAAATGACTAGGTATAGATTCATCAATAATTTATACTTGCCTGACCATGACTCCACATGGATTTTTCTCAGCCAGATATAGAGGTACAACAATATCATATCTGCTACATATGTAATTGTCATAGCCACTGCTGTGCCTCTGTAATAAGAATGATGATGAGTTATTATCTTCTTCCAAAATAATGGATGAGTACACATTAACAGAATTACCAGTAGTGAAACAATGCATCTAACCCATTTGAGCTTTATTTAGTAATTGATGAGAAAGAGAAAGTATTCATGTTCATACATGTTAATCAAGAAGCATGCAATGTTTAAATGCTGAACAAAAGGGTAAACAAAAAGTACAGGAATTTCCCACTAGTGGGATATGAACACTAAGGATGGTTGAAGTACTTAGGATACACTAAGGATGGTTGACGTATTTAGGCTACTGCTCCCCATTTCTTTCATACAGGTGGTGAGAGTCCATGATCCATTACTCATGGGAATTACTCTTCTCTACCACTAAGAGGAGGCACAGATTCCCAAACCCCAAGAGCTCTTTAAAATCCTTCCCACCACACACTTAACTCAGTCTTTCCTTTGCCTCCACTGGAGGTGGTTCCCCTGAAAGTTCAGTGCTTGTCAGAGGGATGTATTTGGGGTATGTTTTATAATCCAAATGGTTTCAACTCATGGGAAATCTTTTGTAAACCCTCTGTAATCGGCCGATGGGACGTGTCTTCTGCCTCCCTTTATAGATCTACATTATACTCCTATTCCATAACCTCTGCTGATATATTTCAGTACTGGTTTGGATGTCTGCTACTTGTGTTTAAACAAACATGTGTCTATGGGTAAGTATATTTTATATTTAACATACAGACACTCATGTAGGCTCATTTGAACTATTGGCATTTTTCAGAGAAGGTGTCTACTGGTATATTGCCAGTCCTCATGGAGGAGGCACAGAAAACGGATTCTATGTTTTTAAAGGAGATAGATGAGGATAACTTTGATTTGCTGGGCCTGGATATTGTGTTCAGCCATGACTCCCCTAAAATTAAGTTGGGGGACCTCTTCCACGACTATGAAAATTTTAAACTAAAGGAGTGGATTTTAACCAAGTATTTGGATCTGAAGATGGTACCTAGGGGGCTTAGGTTGAATCAATTTCTAACTTATGACATTAAGGATAAGGATTTTGTTAATCGTTGGAACCAAGCCTTAACTGACTGTTCGCTTACCCTTATTTCTCTCATTATCGAATATAAGAATGTATTGCTTATGGAGGATAAGTCTAAAATTGCATGTATACAGTCCGATATGGACAGGTTTAAGGAATGTGATATATATGTGAGATTTTAAGCCATTTTTAGGAAAACAATTGAAGAGTCAAAGAAATTAATAATCCAAACAAAACATACTAAGTTCCTGAGAGATCAGAAAGATTATTCGCAGGGAATTGTTTATATATGGCGAGAACGCCAAACAAATAAATCCTGGTACAATGCAGGTACCCAAGAGACATCCTTAAATGGTAATAATACTAATAACAATAGGAATAAGAACAAAAAATAGAGGCACCATAGGGGTAATAGACAGAAGGCACAAAATCCTACACATGAACCCCCCAAGAAGGTCACTTTTTCTGATTCAGAGGTGGAAGCCTCTGATGAGGACAGATTTGCCTCAAGCTTTGAGGGGGGTTCAGGTGATGAATCAGTGTCAGGGGTAGATGAGCAGCCACAGGTACTTAACTCACATATACCCCCAGGGGCTAAGAACAAGAGTATACTTAAAAGTGCCAATAATCAAGGGACTAGACCCAAATCTCACCCTGAAACTTTAGCCCCAATAAGCACCACTCAGTACTCCAGTGTGCAGGTTTTTCACGAGACCCCG
Source organism: Bombina bombina (assembly GCF_027579735.1). Taxonomy (NCBI): domain Eukaryota; kingdom Metazoa; phylum Chordata; class Amphibia; order Anura; family Bombinatoridae; genus Bombina; species Bombina bombina. Next base: position 647,072,554 of record NC_069501.1, read on the forward strand.
AAGCAATTCCCGGGTGGGGGGGGGGGGGAAATCAGAGTGTATCTACCCAAGAGAACCAGGAACAAGCCAGGTACTCCTTACGAGCAAAGAACAAAAAAACAAAAGAAGTATCAATAAATATAAATGATAAATATATCCACGTACCCATTATCAGCAGTTAAACTTGAAGTCCTCAATTATGGATTGGGGTTTGTTCAATCAAGAAGTTTTGATCTGTTTCAGACAATCCTTGATGTTAACAAACTCATACGAGATCTTACGTTCCGTAAGTTTTTCTCTGAATCCAGAGCCCCTGCTGAAGGATATGTGGATAGTGTGCCTGAAATGTTAGGTGCATCAAATGGATTGGACTTTGCAGATTCGCTGTGGTGTCCCTTGAGGGTCTGTATAGTGAAGGGTATGATCATAATGAAACAGGTATGAAGGTAACCATGCCCACACTGGAATCAAAATCATCTTTTTATCCCCTCCAGGCTAGGGGTAAATCACTTGAGATTTTCCACAAGAGAGTGGTTGAAGACCTAACTGAGCTGTCCATGGCCACACAAGCAGGACCCCATAATCTGACTATAAAGGAAAAGACAGCATTTACTGATTTACAGAATAATAAACACATTCACCAAGATTACGAGTTTTGCGTTAGAGGCTATGCGGTGCTAACGCTTAGTTTCAGCTCACCGCTCCCCTACAAACAACGCTGGTATTACAGTTTTTTTTCAACCCGGCATTAGCCTCTAAAAAGTGAGCAGAGAGCAAAATTTAGCTCCACATCTCACCTCAATACCAGCGCTGCTTACGGTAGTGGTGAGCTGGGTAAACGTGCTCGTGCACGATTTCCCCATAGGAATCAATGGGGCTGAGCCGGCTGAAAAAAAGCAGTGTTCAGCTCCTAACGCAGCCCCATTGATTCCTATGGGGAAAGAACATTTACGTTTACACCTAGCACCCTAACATGAACCCCGAGTCTAAACACCCCTAATCTTACACTTATTAACCCCTAATCTGCCACCCCCAACATCGTCGACACCTGCCTTATATTATTAACCCCTAATCTGCCGCTCCGGACACTGCTGCCACCTACATTATACTTATGAACCCCTAATATGCTGCCCCCAACATTGCCGAACCCTACATTATATTTATTAACCCATAATCTGCCCCCCCCCCAACGTCGCTGCAACTATATTACATGTATTAACCCCTAATCTGCTGCAGCCAATGTCGTCGCCACTATAATAAAGTTATTAACCCCTAAACCTGTCTAACCCTGACCCTAACACCCCCCTAACTTAAATATAATTTAAATAAATCTAAATAAAAATACTACAAATAAATAAATTATTCCTATTTAAAACTAAATACTTACCTATAAAATAAACCCTAAGATAGGTACAATACAACTAATAGTTACATTGTAGCTAGCTTAGTGTTTATTTTTATTTTACAGGCAACTTTGTATTTATTTTAACTAGGTAACTAGGTACAATAGTTTATTAAATAATTATTAACTATTTAATAACTACCTAGTTAAAATAAAGACAAATTTACTGTAAAATAAAACCTAACCTAAATTACAATTACACCTAACACTACACTATCATTAAAATAATTTCCTAAATTAACTGCAATTAACTACAATTAAATTAAATAAACTAAAGTACGGAAAAAACACACTAAATTACAGAAAAAATTAAATAATTACAAGAATTTTAAACTAATTACACCTAATCTAATCCCGCTAGCAAAATAAAAAAGCCCCCCAAAATAATAAAAATCCCTACCCTATACTAAATTACAAATAGCCCTTAAAAGGGCTTTTTGTGGGGCATTGCCCCAAAGTAATCAGCTCTATTACCTGTAAAAAAAAAATACAATACCCCCCAACATTACAACCCACCACCCACACACCCAACCCTACTCTAAAACCCACCCAATCCCCACTTAATAAAACCTAACACTAATCCATTGAAGATCACCCTACCGTGAGACGTCTTCACCCAGCCGGGCACAAGTGGTCCTCCAGAGGGGCAGAAGTCTTCATCCGATCCGGGCAGAATAGGACCTCCAGGCGGCATCTTCTATCTTCCTCCATCCGGAGCAGGTCCATCTTGAAGCCAGTCGACACGGAGCATCCATCCAGACCAATGACTACACGACGAATGACGGTTCCTTTAAATGACGTCATCCAAGATGGCGTCCCTTGAATTCCGATTGACTGATAGGATTCTATCAGCCAATCGGAATAAAGGTAGGAAAAATCCTATTGGCTGATGCAATCAGCCAATAGGATTGAAGTTCAATCCTATTGGCTGATCCAATCAGCCAATAGGATTGAGCTCACATTCTATTGGCTGTTTCAATCAGCCAATAGAATGCGAGCTCAATCCTATTGGCTGATTGGATCAGCCAATAGGATTTTTCCTACCTTAATTCCTATTGGCTGATAGAATCCTATCACCCAATCGGAATTCAAGGGACGCCATCTTGGATGACGTCATTTAAAGGAACCATCATTCATTGTGTAGTTGTCGGTCTGGATGGATGCTCTGCGTCAGATGTCTTCAAGATGGACCCGCTCCTCGTCGGATGGATGAAGATAGAAGATGTCGCCTGGATAAAGACTTCTGCCCGTCTGGAGTTCCTCTTCTGCCCGGATCGTATGAAGACTTCTGCCCCTTTGGAGGACCACTTCTGCCCGGTTGGGTGAAGACATCTCAAGGTAGGGTGATCTTCAAGGGGTTAGTGTTAGGTTTTATTAAGGGGGGATTGGGTGGGTTTTAGAGTAGGATTGGGTGTGTGGGTGGTGGGTTGTAATGTTGGGGGGGTATTGTATTTTTATTCCAGGTAAAAGAGCTGATTACTTTTAAGGGCTATTTGTAATTTAATATAGGGTAGGGATTTTTATCATTTTGGGGGGCTTTTTTATTTTATTAGGAGGATTAGATTAGGTGTAATTAGCTTAAAATTCTTTTAATTATTTTATTTTTTTTTCTGTAATTTAGTGGGGGGGGTTTTCGTACTTTAGTTTATTTTATTTAATTGTAGTTAATTGTAGGTAATTTAGTAAATTAATTTAATTATAGTGTAGTGTTAGGTGTAATTGTAATTTAGGTTAGGATTTATTTTACAGTTACTTTTGTCTTTATTTTATCTAGGTAGTTATTAAATAGTTAATAACTATTTAGTAACTATTGCACCTAGTTAAAATAAATACAAACTTGCCTGTAAAATAAAAATAAACCCTAAGCTAGATACAATGTAACTATTAGTTATATTGTAGCTAGTTAAGGGTTTATTTTATCGGTACGTATTTAGTTTTAAATAGGAATAATTTATTTAAATGTAGTAATTTTATTATGTTTTATTTCAATTATATTTAAGTTAGGGCGGTTAGACTTAGGGTTAGACTTAGGTTTAGGGGTTAATAAATTTAATATAGCAGCGGCGACGTTGGGGGCGGCATATTAGGGGTTAATAAATGTAGGTAGGTGTCAGCGATGTTAGGGACGGCAGATTAAGGGTTAATAAAATTTAACTAGTGTTTGCGAGGCAGGAGTACGGCGGTTTAGGGGTTAATATATTTATAAGTGGCGGCGATGTCCGGTCGGCAGATTAGGGGTTAAAAACTTTATTTAAGTGTTTGCGATGTGGGGGGGGGCTCAGTTTTGGGGTTAATAGGTAGTTTATGGGTGTTAGTGTACTTTATAGCACTTTAGTTAAGAGTTTTATGTTACGGCGTTAGCCCATAAAAGGCTGTACCGCTCACTTTCTCCAAGACTCGTAATACCAGTGTTAGGAAAATCCCATTAAAAAGATAGGATACGCAATTGACGTAAGGGGATTTGCGTATACAGAAAGGAGACAATGGCACTACTCAGTTTATTAGTATATTTAGACGTTCCCCTACTAATTCATAGAGTGATGAGTATATTTATTATTGATATACTCCAATGTGATTTATCTGATAGGGGTAGGTGCTTGTACCTATGTGCAAATTTTACAAAAAATCAGTAAGAAACTGACAAAAGGGTACAAATATAGCACTCTGAGAACGTACTTATGTGATGCAGAAAAATGAGAAATTAAAATATAACTTTTACTAGATCACATTAAAAACAGGGGATTAACAAACATTTTAAAAGAAATTGGAATTTGGATCCACTACCTGTTAGCCAGATACTGTCACTGCTGGCTAATAGAGACAAACACCCTCGTTAGGGGATTTGCAGTAAGCTCGAGTCACGGAATTAAAGTGAGTGGTGAGCCTGTACCTGCCAGACTCGTAATACCAGTGGGCGTTAAAAAGCAGTGTTGGGACCTCTCAACACTGCTTTTTAAGGCTAACGCAAGACTCGTAATCTAGCAGATTGTGATGAAACAGTCAGATAAAGGTGGCAGCATGGTGGTCATGGACAGGGACAGTTATGTGGCAGAAGCGTTGCCCCAATTGGAAGATACGGATGCATTTCTGTTGCTTTCAGTGGACCCTACTAAAAGGTTCTATCACAAACTTAAACATCTTGTGGATGAGGTGGTGGAAGATGGGTTGATGAATAAATTGACAGCTGAACATATGTTGGTCAATAATCCAGTGGTCCCCATCTTCCACCACCTTTCGAAAGTTCACAAAAGTACAGTTAATGTGAAAGGTAGACTCATCATGGCTGGGATAGGCTCATTGATGGAACCACTGTCAAAATGGGTTGATCATTTCTTACAACCTCTGGTCTCCAGACTACCTAGTTACATCAGGGATACCACTCAGGCCCTGCGCATTATGTAAAAGCGAAGAGTACAGTTGGAGCGAAGAGTACAGCTGGTTGACAGTGGATGTTGTATCCCTGTACTCTTTAATCTCTTATATGTATGGTCTCAGGGCAGTTGAATTCTTCCTGGATTTATACACTGACCTATCCCCAGAGATGAAGGAATTTGTGGTATGGGCTGTAGGGTTCCTACTGGAACATAACTTTTTTATGTTCCAGGGACGCTATTATCTCCAGAGGTGTGGGACTGCTATGGGAGCTTAATTTGCTCCTTCCTACGCTAACCTCTTCATGGGCTGGTGGGAGAGGTCCCACATCTATGGAAATAGTGGAGCCCCTCCACCCACACATATAGTCAAGTACATACATTATATTGGCAATTTGCTCATGGAAAGGTCTGCCGGCTTAACCGGGGCTGATGAGTTTGTCAATTACTTAAATACCAATGATGTGGTATAAAGTTTACCTATTAATGGCAGAAAGACATTATTTTCTTTTTGGACATTTCGCTCAGAGGTCAACCATCAGAAGGTAGAGTGGTGTCTGTTCTCTTCAGGAAACCTATTACAGGCAATAGCCTGCTACATGCTAACATTAGTCACCCCAGGCATGTCTTCAAAGGCATAGCCAAGGGGCAGTCTATGAAAGTGAGTCGTAACTGTACGCTGGACAGTACGTTTCTTGAGGACAGCAGACACCTTAATAGAAGGTTGAGAGAAAGGGGTTACCCAAAGTCCACCAGTGGATAAAGCATTTCAAGAGGTGATTAAGATGGAGATGGCTTCCCTTCTCATGAATGCTCCCAGAAACTGGGGATTAGAGGGGTCTTTGCAACAGACGAAACCTAAATTTGTTACTCCATTCTCCAATGAATATCATCAAATATGTAAAATTATCAACAAGAATCTACCAATACTAATGGGGGATAAGAAATTTAGGAACACTGTGGAAGGGGGTGTATGTTTGTTGCCAAAAAGAATGTCACACTAGTTAACATTATCTCCTAGCTTGCTTAAAGAAACTGACTCCCGAATTTCATGGTTGCAATGCAATGGAACTTACAGGTGTGGGAGACATACGTTTACCTCCTGTGATTACATCAAGATTGGCAAGACGTTTACCTCTTTCCTCTCAGGAGAGACATTTGACACAAGAGGTTGTGTCAACTGTAAAAGTACCTTTATTATCTATCTGGTAGAGTGTACACAATGTTCCAAGTGCTATGTAGGTAGAACTACTTGAGAAGTAGAGACTCATATTAGGGAGCATTTATCCTATATATCGGGAGAAAGACCCTGCTCTGCACTGTCCAGGCATTTCTTAGAAGTACCTTGTCAGGATGTAAGTAGCTTCAAGTGGAGAGCTATTGAACAAATCAGAAGACCTCCCAAAGGGGGAGAGAAATTCCAATTGCTCTGCATACAAGAGATTTACTGGATATATAGACTTAATAGTCTAATTCGGATTGGCTTAAATTCGGAATATGACATCATTAATTACTGGCAACATTAGGTCTGTATATCCAGTTAATAGCTAAATGTACTATATCTCCCATTATGTTATCTGGGTCTGCTCCTTTTGACACCAAATAGGTTTCTTATCTCCTTTTCCCCTATTCTTCTACCTATTTGCCTCCCCTAGAAATGAGTAGTTACTACCCCCAACTCTTCTAGATGTATTTTTGAGGGGGATTTCTTCTGTTGGGGGGGGGGTTTAGTTTGCGTTTGAGGTCACTTATTATGTCTTTCTTAGGAAGACTATTAGAGAAGACTTGAGGGATCCATTCTCTCTGTTATGTTTTCACCAAACTGCCACACATATTTAAAGTCTGATTATGTCCATTACTATGTCAAATTGCATGGGTTTTATCTAGGGTATTAAGGTATGTTTGTTGTATATTGTGTGGATTGTCCCACTGAGATTTCTGAAGAGATGCATAAAGTCCTATATTTATGCTGTTCACATTGAGTGATCATTAACTTGCTTGCTGACCTTGATTACTCCTTGTATGTAAATATGATTATCAAGTTTTCCGTGTGTTTACTCCTTTAAATATATTCCCAGCCCTAAATCATTGTTTTTAAACCAATTAGATTGAGTTTTACCTTTTAAGGTCTGTGTTCAGATGTTACCAATTGTGTCTATCATTATGGACCCTGTGACCAAAACCGGTCAGACTAGCCTACGGGCTTAGGATTGTACATCCATTTTCCTGCTCCGTTTTAAGATGTTGGAATAAAGCATTGTTTTTTTATCAGAGGATTATGTTTTAACTTTTCTTTTTAATTTAGATTTTTCTCTGACTTCAGGGGTCCGTTTTCTACAAACTAAGCCGTATTTTGCCTGCAGGACGCACACAGAGAGCCCTTTTGCCCACATTTGCCTATTTTGTAACCCTACTTATGTACTAGTCTCACTCACTCATTTTAGGTTACTGAGCTCTTCTGTTTTCCCACGAAGGACTGCCGTTTGTTAACTCAGCTGATTTTGATTTACACATTGATTGACTCATCACATTTTCCAGACACTCATGTAGTTACATTATGAGCACTTTTATATTTTAAAAAGTTTATCTATATATTTAATTATATATGGCCCTGGGACAGAGCCTTCACTATTCCCTTGCTTTTGCGTGCGGCGGGTTTGGCCAGCTTAGTTTTTCACACGTTAGGATTGCGCACATCGGATTTACGCTCTTTGAGTTAGTGCACGTTCCTGAGTCTATTAGGAGCTGTCAGGTAAGCACACGTCTTAAGTTTTTCTCGTGCATTAGTGTACACACATCGGGTTAGCGCACGTTTGCTCGGTTATGTGTGCGGCAGATTTTTTTGCACGATTTCTTCTATTTATATGTATGTTGTTTGCCGTGCATTCAGGTATAATGTTTTTCCTCTTGTCATTTCAGCTCAGTAGCACGCATTGTTAAAAGCTACTTAGCTGGGGGTAAATGGTTTCCTTTCCTCAAGAGCTTTTATAGTGTTTATTGCATTGCTTTGCCATATGCTATAATGGAGCAGTAGGTTTCTGTATCTAAATATACCCTAGAAACTGAGTCTCATGAACACCTTTCTATCATTTTTAGGTGTGGTTATTGTAAAAAAAAGTTGAGGTTCCCTCTTCAGCTCATTTATGTGGCTCATGTTTAGATTTGTTAATGCATACATACCAATCTAATGCTGTTTCTTTGGGTACTAATGCACATACTTTGTTCATTACAGGAGGCCAAAGTGGTGCCTCCTGACATGAAAGCGTTTATCAAGGCTGCAGTATCTGAGGCAAGGGGACCTATCTATCAAGCTCCGAATGGAGCTTGATGCCCCGTGTTTCTTGCGGGCCTGCAGGCTCGCCAGAAACAGCAGTTATGAAGCAGGGGTCACAAAGACTGCTGCTCCATAACCTGTCTGCCTGCTCTGAGACAGACATTGCCGGAATTCAACCCGATCGAGTGCGATCGGGTTGATTGACACCCCCCTGCTGGTGGCCGATTAGCCGCGAGTCTGCAGGGGGCTGCGTTGCACTAGCAGCTCTTGTGAGCTGCTGGTGCAATGCTGAATATGGAGAGCGTATTGCTCTCCGCATTCAGCGTGGTCTGGCGGATCAGGTCCACCAGACTTTGATAAATATAGGCCATTGGCTGCTCTCCACCTTCAAATAATTGTAAAAGGTCAGATTTTACATATGCCCTAAGCTCAGGGATACTGTTGTGTCTTCAGATGGTGAAGTTTCCTCTAAAAAATATGATTCCTCATCTGAAGATGAACCTGATATTTCCTCCTTTTTGTTTAAAGTTGAACACATTCGTTCTCTTTTAAAAAAGGTCTTGATTACTTTAGGTGTTAAAGATCCTAAAGCCTCTGATAATAAACATTGTAATCGTCTAAATTCAGTTTGTTAATCTCCCTGAGGTTTTTCCTGTGCCTGATGCTGTCTCTGACATGTTTGCAAGGGAATAGTCTAAGCCAGGTGTGTATTTTAATCCTTCTGCAAGGTTTAAAAATGGTATAGTTTACTTTTTGCCAATCTAGCGTTATGGGAAACAGCTATCAAGTTGGATGGGGCTATTTCCACTCTGGCTAAACATACTACTTTTCCTTTGGAAGACAGTACGTCTTTTAAAAACCCTCTAGACAGAAAGCTAGAATCTTTTTATAGAAGGGCCTTTATACATGCTGATTATATTCTCAGACCAGATATTTCTATTGCTGATATGGCTGCTGCTTCTACCTACTGTCTAGTCAATCAGAGCAGCTTTCTGATGACCCTGTTAGTGCAAATATCTTGCAGAGTGCCTATTCTTGAATTTGTGATGCAGTGTTTGATATTATGAAGATTAATGTCTAAAGCATGTCTTTAGCAATTCTGACCAAGAGGGTCTTATGGCTTGAATCCTGGTCTGCTAATATGCGGCTAGATTATGAGTCTTGCGTTAGCCTTAAAAAGCAGCATTGAGGGGTCCCAACGCTGCTTTTTAATGCCCGCTGGTATTACGAGTCTGGCAGGTACAGGTGTACCGCTCACTTTTTTTCCACGATTTTAGCATACCTCAAATCCCCTTACGTCAATTGCGTATCCTATCTTTTTAATGGGATTTTCCTAATGCCGGTATTACAATTGCTGGAAAAAGTGAGCAGTAGACCCTCTCCTGTCCAGACTCCTACCGCATTTAAAAGTCAGTAGTTAAGAGTTTTATGGGCTAATGCCGTAACATAAAACTCTTAACTAAAGTGCTAAAAGTACACTAACACCCATAAACTACCTATTAACCCCTAAACCGAGGGCCCCCCACATTGGAAACACTTAACTAAAATGTTTAACCCCTAATCTGCCGACCAGACATCGCCGCCACTTTAATAAATATATTAACCCCTAAATCGCCGCACTCCTGCCTCGTAAACACTAGTTAAATTTTATTAACCCCTAATCTGCCGGCCCTAACATCATCGACACCTACCTACATTTATTAACCCCTAATCTGCCGCCCCCAACGTCGCTGCTACTATATTAAATATATTAACCCCTCAATCTAAATCTAACCCTAACACCCCCCTAACACCCCCCTAACTTAAATATAATTTAAAAAAATATAAATAAAATTACTACAATTAATTACATTTTTCCTATTTAAAACTAAATACTTACCTGTAAAATAAACCCTAAGCTAGCTACAATATAACTAATAGTTACTTTGTATATATCTTAGGGTTTATTTTTATTTTACAGGCAACTTTGTATTTATTTTAACTAGGTAGAAAAATTATTAAATAGTTATTAACTATTTAATAAGTACCAAGTTAAAATAAGTACAAATTTACCTGTAAAATAAACCCTAACCTAAGTTACAATTCCACCTAGCACTACACTATAATTAATTACAATTAAATTAAATAAACTAAAGTACGTAAAACCCCCCCACTAAATTACAGAAAATAAAAAAGAAATTGCAAATTTTTAAACTAATTAGACCTAATCTAATCCCCCTAATAAAATAAAAAAGCCCCCCAAAATAAAAAAATTCCCAACCCTGTACTAAATTACAAATAGCCCTTAAAAGGGCTTTTTGTGAGGCATTGCCCCAAAGTAATCAGCTCTTTTACCTGTAAAAAAAAATACAATACCCCCCCAAACATTAAAACCCACCACCCACACACCCAACCCTACTCTAAAACCCACCCCAAAACCTAACACTACCCCCTTGAAGATCACCCTACCTTGAGCTGTCTTCACTCCAGAGGTTCATAAGTCTTCATCCGATCCGGCCAGAAGAGGACATCCAGACCGACAGAAGTCTTCATCCAGGCGGCATCTTCTATCTTCTTCCATCCGGCGCGGAGCGGGTCCATCTTGAAGACATCCGACGCGGAGCATCCTCTTCCATCCGATGGCGACTGGAGAATGAAGGTTCCTTTAAGTGACGTCATCCATGATGGCGTCCCTTCAATTCCGATTGGCTGATAGAATCCGCCAATCGGAATTAAGGTAGGAAAAATCCTTTTCTATTGGCTGATTGGAACAGAAAATAGGATTTTTCCTACCTTAATTCCGATTGGCTGATAGGATTCTATCAGCCAATCGGAATTGAAGGGACGCCATATTGGATGACGTCACTTAAAGGAACCTTCATTCTTCAGTCGTCGTCGGATGGAAGAGGATGCTCCGCGTCGGATGTCTTCAAGATGGACCCGCTCCGCTCCAGATGGAAGAAGATGCCGCCTGGATAAAGACTTCTGCCGGTCTGGATGTCCTCTAATGCCCGGATCGGATGAAGACTTCTCAAGGTAGGGTGATCTTCAAGGGGGTAGTGTTAGGTTTTATTAAGGGGAGGTTGGGTGGATTTAAAAGTAGGGTTGGGTGTGTGGGTGGTGGGTTTTAAAGTTGGGGGGTTGTAATTTTTTTTTACAGGTAAAAGAGCTGATTACTTTGGGCCAATGCCCCACAAAAAGCCCTTTTAAAGACTATTTGTAATTTAGTATAGGGTAGGGAATTTTTTATTTTGGGGGGCTTTTTATTTTATTAGGGGGATTAGATTAGGTGTAATTAGTTTAAAAATATGTAATTTCTTTTTTATTTTCTGTAATTTAGTGTTTGTTTTTTTCGTACTTTAGTTTATTTAATTTAATTGTAATTAATTGTAGGTAGTTTAGGTAATTAATTTAATTATAGTGTAGTGTTAGGTGTAATTGGAACTTAGGTTAGGGTTTATTTTACAGGTAAATGTGTACTTATTTTAACTAGGTAGTTATTAAATAGTTAATAACTATTTAATAACTATTGTAGCTAGTTAAAATAAATACAAAGTTGCCTGTAAAATAAAAATAAACCCTGAGATAGCTACAATGTAACTATTAGTTATATTGTAGCTAGCTTAGGGTTTATTTTATAGGTAAGTATTTAGTTTTAAATAGGAATAATTTATTTAATTGTAGTTATTTTATTTAGATTTATTTAAATTATATTTAAGTTAGGGGGGTGTTAGGGTTATACTTAGGTTTAGGGGTTAATAACTTTATTATAGTGGCAGCGACGTTGGCGGCGGCAGATTAGGGGTTAATACATTTAATATAGTTGCGGTGATGTTGGGGGCGGCAGATTAGGGGTTAATACATATAATATAGTTGCGGTGATGTTGGGGACGGCAGATTAGGGGTTAATACATATAATGTAGGTGGCGGTTGTGTCCGGAGCGGCAGAGTAGGGGTTAATAAGTGTAGTTAGGTTGCAGCGACGTTGGGGGGGCAGATTAGGGGTTAATAAATACAATGTAGGGTTCGGCGATGTTGGGGGAAGCAGATTAGGGGTTCATAGGGATAATGTAGGTGGCGGCGGTGTCTGGAGCGGCAGATTAGGGGTTAATAATATAATGTAGGTGGCGACGATGTCAGGGACGGCAGATTAGGGGTTAATAAGTGTAAGATTAGGGGTGTTTAGACTCAGGGTTCATGTTAGGGTGTTAGGTGTAGACATAAAATGTATTTTCCCATAGGAATCAATGGGGTTGTGTTAGGAACTGAATGCTGCTTTTTTGCAGGTGTTAGTTTTTTTTTCAGCCAGCTCAGCCCCATTGTTTCCTATGGGGAAATCGTGCACAAGCACGTTTAGCCAGACAGTGCGGATTAGGTCTGACAGACCTCGCTGAATGTGGAGAGCAATATGCTCTCCGTATTCAGCATTGCACCAGCAGCTCTTGTGAGCTGCTGGTGAAACTCCACCCCCTGCAGATTCGCGGCCAATCGGCCACCAGCACGGGGTGTCAATCAACCCTATCGTACTCGATCGGGTTGAATTGCGTTATAGTCTGTCCGTCTGCTCAGAGCAGGCGGACAGGTTATGGAGCAGCAGTCTTTAGACCGCTGCTTCATAACTGGTGTTTCTGGCGACCCTGCTGCCTCGCCAGAAACACAGGCCCTCAAGCTCCATCTGGAGCTTGATAAATGGGCCCCCAAGCCTGTTTTTAACTGCATTATAAAAAAAATGATTTGGTGTTGTGGATTTATTCTTCCAGTGGAAAAAGCTGTTTTTAAATCCCTCCCTTTATGTTGAAACTTGTGGACTCCACAGCTTGGGTGATGAGTAATGGATTGTGGACACTCACCACCTGTACGAAAGGAAACATAATTAATACTTAGTAGATAAATTCATTTCTTTCATGGTGGTGAGAGTCCTTGAGCCCTCACATTTTGTTTTTGGGGGATTTGATTTTTTTGAGCACATCTTTCCCTGTTGTTTTTTTTTTTTACCTCACTTGCTTGGCTATACGTTAGACTGAGGTATGTGTGAAGTGGGAGGGGTTTTATAGAGCTCTTGCGGTTTGTGAATCTTTGCCTCCACCTAGTGGTAGAGAAGAGTAATTCCCATGAGTAATGGATTGTGGACTCTCAACACCATGAAATAAATTAATATATCAGGTAAGCATAAATTATATATTTTTTTGTAGGTTGCACCTGCACTGCAGTTTGCTTCTACAAAATAGTTGACTCTAGCAACTAGAGGACTTTTTCCTTTCAATGTACTTTTTTATTGTAAATATTTATTTCTATATATAGCTATATATACCTATATGTTTATTTCCATAGATATATAGGTATATATATCTATTTAAAATTAACAGAATCAGTCATACATTATATATTTATATATACATATATATTTAATAATAAAATTACATTATTTTTTATGTGAAGAACATAGGAATTTAAAATATGTGAATTTTTTAAGGGAGATATACTGTTAATTCATTAGATTGACACAAATAATAACAATGGGTATGTAAACCCTTTTAAGGGAATAGTATGCAGACCCTTTAAAAAAACATTTTGAAAAACAAAAAAGAAAGAAAAGGTAGGAACTCAATCAGTTACTAGGGATTTCAGCACACAAAATTTGTAATTAATTATTTTTGTTAAACCACCAACATTAGTGGTAAATGCAGTGTCTATCTAATCATGCATATACATCATGAGGACAAATCTCCAAATATGGGGGCATATTTATCAATGTGCGAGCGGACATGATACGAAGTAGCGTATCATGTCCGCCATGCTATCATTGCACCAGCAGTTCTTGTAAACTGCTGGTGCAATGTCACCCCCTACAGATTTGCAGCCAATCGGCCGCTAGCAGTGGGTGTCAATCAACACGATCATATCCAATCGGGTTGATTTCTGTCCGCAGCCTCTGAACAGGTGGACAAGTTATGGAGCAGCGGTCTTTAGACCGCTGCTAAATAACTTCTGATTCCTTCTCATTCCGGTGAGCAAACAAGGGGCATCAAACTCCGTTCAGAGCTTGATAAATTGGCCCCATAATGTGGACAAATGAACCATAATAAATATAAACTGCACTCAGAGAATGGTTTGCTCTCATCACCTAAAAAAAAAAAAAAAGTAAGAAACAAGAAAACACCTCCACTAGAGGGTAGCTTTGCAGCCTGTGCGAAAAATGTCCACCATAGTGATCCTTGAGGATCTATGCTTGTTTAACATGAAGTCTCCAAAACTCCCAATATTACATAAACACAGTACCATTAAAGTATTTAATAAAGACAGCGTTAATCAAGTGTATACGTAATGACCATTCAGCAACACCTCCACCAGAGGGTAGCTTCGCTACACAAGCGAAAAAAATAGGCTACCTTAGTGATCCGTGAGGATCTATGCTGTAGTTAACATTGTCATTTCTAATATTGTATATGTGTTATATCAGTGGTAAGCGTAACGTGATAAGGGGTGTGTACAACACCTATTTCAGGGGTCACCACTATAATATAATAGTACACGGTATCATGAAAATAAATAGTTATGTAGGATCTATGCACACCCACAGTTAAATCAGATTGCCACCAGTACAAGGTAGGGTACAGCTTAAAATTAATTCAGAAGCATATATTATATTATGCATATATGGCATTGACAACCATGGCTTTTTTTAAAAAACGCAAATAGTGGAGACTTACGGCTAGATTTAGAGTTTTGTCGGTAACGACCCGCGTATCTAATGCTGGCTTTTTTTCCCCCGCACCTTTTAAATACCGCTGGTATTTAGAGTTCACAGAAGGGCTGCGTTAGGCTCCAAAAAGGGAGCGTATAGCATATTTACCGCCACTGCAACTCTCAATACCAGCGGTGCTTACGGACGCAGCCAGCTTCAAAAACGTGCTCGTGCACGATTCCCCCATAGAAAACAATGGGGCATTTTGAGCTGAAAAAAAAACCTAACACCTGCAAAAAAAGCAGCGTTCAGCTCCTAACGCAGCCCCATTGTTTCCTATGGGGAAACACTTCCTAAGTCTGCACCTAACACCCTAACATGTACCCCGAGTCTAAACACCCCTAACCTTACACTTATTAACCCCTAATCTGCCGCCCCGCTATCGCTGACCCTGCATATTCTTTTTAACCCCTAATCTGCCGGTCCGTACACCGCCGCAACCTACGTTATCCCTATGAACCCCTAATCTGCTGCCCCTAACACCGCCGACCCCTATATTATATTTATTAACCCCTAATCTGCCGCCCCCAATGTCGCCTCCACCTACCTACACTTATTAACCCCTAATTCGCCGACCGGACCTCACCGCTACTATAATAAAGTTATTAATCCCTAATCCGCCTCACTCCCGCCTCAATAACCCTATAATAAATAGTATTAACCCCTAATCTGCCCTCCCTAATATCACCGACACCTAACTTCAAGTATTAACCCCTAATCTGCCGACCGGACCGCGCCGCTACTATAATAAAGTTATTAACCCCTAAAGCTAAGTCTAACCTTAACACTAACACCCCCCTAAATTAAATATAATTTAAATCTAACGAAATAAATTAACTCTTATTAAATAAATTATTCCTATTTAAAGATAAATACTTACCTGTAAAATAAACCCTAATATAGCTACAATATAAATAATATATTGTAGCTATCTAACGGCTAGATTTAGAGTTTTGTCGGTAAGGACCCGCGTAGCTAACGCCGGCTTTTTTCTGGCCGCACCATAAAAATAACTCTGGTATTGAGAGTCCACATAAAGGCTGCGTTAGGCTCCAAAAAAGGAGCGTAGAGCATATTTAACGCAGCTTCAACTCTCGATACCAGAGTTGCTTACGAACGCGGCCAGCCTCAAAAACGTGCTCGTGCACGATTCCCCCATAGGAAACAATGGGGCTGTTTGAGCTGAAAAAAAACCTAACACCTGCAAAAAAGCCGCGTTCAGCTCCTAACGCAGCCCCATTGTTTGCTATGCGGAAACACTTCCTACGTCTGCACCTAACACTCTAACATGTACCCCGAGTCTAAACACTCCTAACCTTACACTTATTAACCCCTAATCTGCCGCCCCCGCTATCGCTGACCCCTGCATATTATTATTAACCCCTAATCTGCCTCTCCGTAAACCGCCGCTACTTACATTATCCCTATGTACCCCTAATCTGCTGCCCTAACATCGCCGACCCCCATATTATATTTATTAACCCCTAATCTGCCCCCCACAACGTCGCCTCCACCTGCCTACACTTATTAACCCCTAATCTGCCGAGCGGACCTGAGCGCTACTATAATAAAGTTATTAACCCCTAATCCGCCTCACTAACCCTATAATAAATAGTATTAACCCCTAATCTGCCCTCCCTAACATCGCCAACACCTAACTTCAATTATTAACCCCTAATCTGCTGACTGGAGCTCACCGCTATTCTAATAAATGTATTAACCCCTAAAGCTAAGTCTAACCCTAACACTAACACCCCCCTAAGTTAAATATAATTTACATCTAACGAAATTAATTATCTCTTATTAAATAAATTATTCCTATTTAAAGCTAAATACTTACCTGTAAAATAAATCCTAATATAGCTACACTATAAATTATAATTATATTATAGCTATTTTAGGATTAATATTTATTTTACAGGTAACTTTTTAATTATTTTAACCAGGTACAATAGTTATTAAATAGTTAAGAACTATTTAATAGTTACCTAGTTAAAATAATAACAAAATTACCTGTAATATAAATCCTAACCTAAATTACAATTAAACCTAACACTACACTATCATTAAATTAATTAAATAAAATATCTACAATTACCTACAATTAAACCTAACACTACACTATCAATACATTAATTAAATACAATATCTACAAATAACTACAATGAAATAAACTAACTAAAGTACAAAAAATAAAAAAGAACTAAGTTACAAAAAATAAAAAAATATTTACAAACATAAGGAAAATCTTACAACAATTTTAAACTAATTACACCTACTCTAAGCCCCCTAATAAAATAACAAAGCCCCCCCAAAATAAAAAATGCCCTACCCTATTCTAAATTACTAAAGTTCAAAGCTCTTTTACCTTACCAGCCCTCAACAGGGCCCTTTGCGGGGCATGCCCCAAGAAGTTCAGCTCTTTTGCCTGTAAAAAAAAACATACAATACCCCCCCAACATTACAACCCACCACCCACATACCCCTAATCTAACCCAAACCCCCCTTAAATAAATCTAACACTAAGCCCCTGAAGATCATCCTACCTTGTCTTCACCTCACCGGGTATCACACCGATCCGTCCTGGCTCCGATATCTTCATCCAACCCAAGCAGGGGCTAGACATCCACTGAAGAAGTCCAGAAGAGGGTCCAAAGTCTTCATCCTATCCGGGAAGAAGAGTAGATCCGGACCGGCAACCATCTTCTTCCAAGCGGCATCTTCTATCTTCATCCGATGAGGACCGGCTCCATCCTGAAGACCTCCACCGCGGACCCATCTTCATCCGGCGACGTCCAACTGAAGAATGACGGTTCCTTTAAGGGACGTCATCCAAGATGGCGTCCCTCGAATTCCGATTGGCTGATAGGATTCTATCAGCCAATCGGAATTAAGGTAGGAATATTCTGATTGGCTGATGGAATCAGCCAATCAGAATCAAGTTCAATCCGATTGGCTGATCCAATCAGCCAATCAGATTGAGCTCGCATTCTATTGGCTGTTCCGATCAGATGAAGATAGAAGATGCCGCTTGGAAGAAGATGGTTGCAGGTCCGGATCTACTCTTCTTCCCGGATAGGATGAAGACTTTGGACCCTCTTCTGGACTTCTTCAGTGGATGTCTAGCCCCCGCTTGGGTTGGATGAAGATATCGGAGCCAGGACGGATCGGTGTGATAGCCGGTGAGGTGAAGACAAGGTAGGATGATCTTCAGGGGCTTAGTGTTAGGTTTATTTAAGGGGGGTTTGGGTTAGATTAGGGGTATGTGGGTGGTGGGTTGTAATGTTGAGGGGGGGGTATTGTATGGTTTTTTTTACAGGCAAAAGAGCTGAACTTCTTGGGGCATGCCCCGCAAAGGTCCCTGTTCAGGGCTGGTAAGGTAAAAGAGCTTTGAACTTTAGTAATTTAGAATAAGGTAGGGCATTTTTTTTATTTTGGGGGGCTTTGTTATTTTATTAGGGGGCTTAGAGTAGGTTTAATTAGTTTAAAATTGTTGTAATATTTTTCTTATGTTTGTGAATATTTTTTTATTTTTTGTAACTTAGTTCTTTTTTATTTTTTGTACTTTAGTTAGTTTATTTCATTGTAGTTATTTGTAGGTATTGAATTTAATTTATTTATTGATAGTGTAGTGTTAGGTTTAATTGTAGGTAATTGTAGGTATCTTATTTAATTAATTTATTGATAGTGTAGTGTTAGGTTTAATTGTAACTTAGGTTAGGATTTATTTTACAGGTAAATTTGTAATTATTTTAACTATTTTAGCTATTAAATAGTTCTTAACTATTTAATAGCTATTGTACCTGGTTAAAATAAATACAAAGTTACCTGTAAAATAAATATTAATCCTGAAATAGCTATAATATAATTATAATTTATATTGTAGCTATATTAGGATTTATTTTACAGGTAAGTATTTAGCTTTAAATAGGAATAATTTATTTAATAATAGTTAATTAATTTCATTATATTAAAATTATATTTAATTTAGAGGGGTGTTAGTGTTAGGGTTAGACTTAGCTTTAGGGGTTAATACATTTATTAGAATAGCGGCGAGATTCGGTCGGCAGATTAGGGGTTAATAATTGAAGTTAGGTGTCGGCGATGTTAGGGAGGGCAGGTTAGGGGTTAATAAATATAATATAGGGGTCGGCGGTGTTAGGGGCAGCAGATTAGGGGTACATAGCTATAATGTAGCTGGCGGCTCTTTGCAGTCGGCAGATTAGGGGTTAATTATTGTAGGTAGGTGGCGGCGACGTTGTGGGGGGCAGGTTAGGGGTTAATAAATATAATATAGGGGTCGGCGATGTTAGGGCGGCAGATTAGGGGTACATAGGGATAATGTAGCTGGCGGCGGCATGCGGACGGCAGATTAGGGGTTAATAAGTGTAGGTAGCTGGCGGCGACGTTGTGGGGGGCAGATTAGGGGTTAATAAATATAATATAGGGGTCGGCGGTGTTAGGGGCAGCAGATTAGGGGTACATAAGGATAACGTAGGTGGCGGTCGGCAGATTAGGGGTTAAAAAAATGTCATCGAGTTGCGGCGATGTGGGGGGACCTCGGTTTAGGGGTACATAGGTAGTTTATGGGTGTTAGTGTACTTTAGAGTACAGTAGTTAAGAGCTTTATGAACCGGCGTTAGCCCAGAAAGCTCTTAACTACTGACTTTTTTCTGCGGCTGGAGTTTTGTCGTTACTTCAGACACGACTCTAAATACCGGAGTTAGAAAAATCCCATTGAAAAGATAGGATACGCAATTTACGTAAGGGGATCTGCGGTATGGAAAAGTCGCGGCTGAAAAGTGAGCGTTAGACCCTTTTTTGAGTGACTCCAAATACCGGAGGTAGCCTAAAACCAGCGTTAGGAGCCTCTAACGCTGGTTTTCACGGCTACCGCCAAACTCCAAATCTAGGCCTTAGGAATTATTTTTATTTTACAGGAAACTTTCAATTTATTTTAACTAGGTACAATAGCTATTAAATAGTTATTAACTATTTAATAGCTACCTAGCTAAAATAAAGATAAATTTACCTGTAAAATAAAAACTAACCTAAGTTACAATTATACCTAACACTACACTATACTTTAATAAATTATTCCTATTTAAAACTAAATACTTACCTGTAAAATAAACCCTAAGATAGCTACAATGTAATTAATAATTACATTGTAGCTATTTTAGGATTTATATTTATTTTACAGGTAACTTTGTATTTATTTTAGCTAGTTAGAATAGTTATTAAATAGTTATTAACTATTTAATAACTACCTAGCTAAAAGAAATACAAAATTACCTGTAAAATAAATCCTAACCTAAGTTACAATTAAACCTAACACTACACTATCATTAAATTAATTAAATAAATTAACTACAAATAACTACAATTAAATACAATTACATAAACTAACTAAAGTACAAAAAATAAAAAAGCTAAGTTACAAAAAATAAAAAAAATAGGTTACAAACATTTTAAAAATATTACAACAATTTTAAGCTAATTACACCTAATCTAACCCCCCTAATAAAATAACAAAGCCCCCCAAAATAAAAAAAATGCCCTACCCTATTCTAAATTAAAAAAGTTCAAAGCTCTTTTACCTTACCAGTCCTTAAAAGGGCCTTTTGCGGGGCATGCCCCAAAGAAAACTGCTCTTTTGCCTGTAAAAGAAAAATACAACCCCCCCAACATTAAAACCCACCACCCACATACCCCTTATCTAACCCAAACCCCCCTTAAATAAACCTAACACTACCCCCCTGAAGATCATCCTATCTTGAGTTGTCTTCAGCCAGCCGACCCACCGATGGAACCAAAGAGGAGATCCGGAGCGGCAGAAGTGATCCTCCAAGGGGCGCTGAAGAAGTCTTCCATCCGATGAAGTGATCCTCCAGGCGGCGCTGAAGAAGTCTTCCATCCGGGCGATGTCAGCCAATCAGATTTTTCCTACCTTAATTCCGATTGGCTGATAGAATCCTATCAGCCAATCGGAATTCGAGGGACGCCATCTTGGATGACATCCCTTAAAGGAGCCTTCATTCGTCGGTAGTCCGTCGGGGAAGAAGGATGTTCCGCGTCGGCGGAATGAAGATGGATCCTGAAGAAGAAGATTGAAGGTAGGAAAAATCTGATTGGCTGATGGAATCAGCCAATCAGATTCAAGTTCAATCCGATTGGCTGATCCAATCAGCCAATCAGATTGAGCTCGCATTCTATTGGCTGTTCAGATCAGCCAATAGAATGCGAGCTCAATCTGATTGGCTGATTCAATCAGCCAATCAGATTTTTCCTACCTTAATTCCGATTGGCTGATAGAATCCTATCAGCCAATCGGAATTCGAGGGACGCCATCTTGGATGGCGTCCCTTAAAGGACCCTTCATTCGTCGGTAGTCCGTCGGGGAGGAAGGATGTTCCGCATCGGCGGAATGAAGATGGATCCTGAAGAAGAAGATTGAAGACCCCGCTTGGAAGATGACATCGCCCGGATGGAAGACTTCTTCAGCGCCGCTTGGAAGATGACATCGCCCGGATGGAAGACTTCTTCAGCGCCGCCTGGAGGATCACTTCATCGGATGGAAGACTTCTTCAGCGCCCCTTGGAGGATCACTTCTGCCGCTCCGAATCTCCTCTTCGGTTCCATCGGTGGGTCGGCTGGCTGAAGACAACTCAAGGTAGGATGATCTTCAGGGGGGTAGTGTTAGGTTTATTTAAGGGGGGTTTGGGTTAGATTAGGGGTATGTGGGTGGTGGGTTTTAATGTTGTGGGGGTTGTATTTTTCTTTTACAGGCAAAAGAGCAGTTTTCTTTGGGGCATGCCCCGCAAAAGGCCCTTTTAAGGGCTGGTAAGGTAAAAGAGCTTTGAACTTTTTTAATTTAGAATAGGGTAGGGCATTTTTTTATTTTGGGGGGCTTTGTTATTTTATTAGGGGGCTTAGATTAGGTGTAATTAGCTTAAAATTGTTGTAATATTTTTAAAATGTTTGTAACTTATTTTTTTTTATTTTTTGTAACTTAGCTTTTTTTATTTTTTGTACTTTAGTTAGTTTATGTAATTGTATTTAATTGTAGTTATTTGTAGTTAATTTATTAAATTAATTTAATGATAGTGTAGTGTTAGGTTTAATTGTAACTTAGGTTAGGATTTATTTTACAGGTAATTTTGTATTTCTTTTAGCTAGGTAGTTATTAAATAGTTAATAACTATGTAATAACTATTCTAACTAGCTAAAATAAATACAAAGTTACCTGTAAAATAAATATAAATTCTAAAATAGCTACAATGTAATTATTAATTACATTGTAGCTATCTTAGGGTTTATTTTACAGGTAAGTATTTAGCTTTAAATAGGAATAATTTATTTAAAAAGAGTTAATTTATTTCGTTAGATTTAAATTATATTTAACTTAGGGGGGTGTTAGTGTTAAGGTTAGACTTAGCTTTAGGGGTTAATAACTTTATTATAGTAGCGGCGAGGTCCGGTCAGCAGATTAGGGGTTAATACTTGAAGTTAGGTGTCAGTGATGTTAGGGAGGGCAGATTAGGGGTTAATACTATTTATTATAGGGTTAATGTGGCGGGAGTGAGGCCGATTAGGGGTTAATAACTTTATTATAGTAGCGGTGAGGTCCGGTCGGCGAATTAGGGGTTAGTAAGTGTAGGTAGGTGGAGGCGACGTTGGGGGCGGCAGATTAGGGGTTAATAAATATAATATAGGGGTCGGCGGTGTTAGGGGCAGCAGATTAGGGGTTCATAGGGATAACATAAGTTGGGGCGGTGTACGGAGCGGCAGATTAGGGGTTAAAAAAAATATGCAGGGGTCAGCGATAGCGGGGGCGGCAGATTAGGGGTTAATAAATATAATATAGGGGTCGGCGGTGTTAGGGGCAGCAGATTAGGGGTACATAGGGATAACGTAGGTGGCGGCGGTGTGCGGTCGGCAGATTAGGGGTTAAAATTTTTTAATAGAGTGGCGGCGATGTGGGGGGACCTCGGTTTAGGGGTACATAGGTAGTTTATGGGTATTAGTGTACTTTAGAGCACAGTAGTTAAGAGCTTTATGAACCGGCGTTAGCCCAGAAAGCTCTTAACTCCTGACTTTTTTCTGCGGCTGGAGTTTTGTCGTTAGATTTCTAACGCTCACTTCAGCCAAGACTCTAAATACCGGCGTTAGAAAGATCCCATTGAAAAGATAGGATACGCAAATGGGGGATCTGCGGTATGGAAAAGTCGCGGCTGGAAAGTGAGCGTTAGACCCTTACCTACAAGACTCTAAATACCAGCGTAGCCCAAAACCAGCGTTAGGAGCCTCTAACGCTGGTTTTGCCGGCTAACGTAGAACTCTAAATCTAGCCGTTAGTATTCCATCATATGAATAAAGAATAGTTTGGCGTAACAAACTGTAATTTTCCTCTGTTAATAGGTGTATATATAGGTACCACCTTAATCTCTCCACATTTACAGCCGTGCTCCTGAAGTTATATTCAATAGAGGGGATGTCCGTAATTCTTCTGGTAAACTTTTAGAGTATCCATCCTCTTTGGCAAACTCCCAATAGCTTGCTTTGGATAGGGAGTGGCTGCAGGTTGCAAAATAAACCTCTGTAAAGCTGAGACCAACCGTTAAGAGATGGAGCCACCCACTCTGGTTGCGTCACTGCTGACACGCGTTTCACCCCCCACATGACTACAACATCATTGGGGCTTCCTCAGGGCAAACACTACTGTTGGTGGCTTAATAAAACTAATTGACAAAACATTTTGTGTGCTGAAATCCCTGTCTTGTGTGTAGTAACTGATTGAATTCATACCTTTTCTTTCTTTTTTGTTTTTCAAAATCTAAAATTTGTGTAGCGCACATCTGGGTTCAAGATTTAGGTCTAATGTAGTCAGTTAAGCACATATTAAGAATTGCTAACAATGCTAACAATGCATGTTCTTGAAATTTTAAATAGAACATTTTAAAAAATATTAATACAATTTAATATAGATATATTCTATGTATTATTTAACTTTTTTACAGTATGTATAATAATTTAAAATAATTTGTATTATTTATTTTTTAATATTTTATTTTTAATATTTCAATAACACGCAATGAAGTTAACAATTCTTCATGTGCGCTAACCCATCTGCTTTAGACCTAAATCACAAACCCTGATGCAAGTTATGCATGTTTTTACATTGCTATGTTCTTCACATAGAGAATTATGTAATTTTTATGATTAAATAAATATATAAATATTTATTAATTTTAATTTAAAAATATATATCTATACCTATATATATATAGGAATAGATATACAAGTATAAGTATATATAGAGACACGTATTTACAATAATAACATTTTCATAACTCCTATCAGGTTAGCGCATGAGTGATAGGTTTTAGTTTTTTTTCTTCTGCACTCTCTATTGACTTCTATGCAGAGAAAAAGTTAAGGAGGTCGCAATATTTGGTTAGCATGCGTCAGGTTTCCCTTGAATGCAAAATTATTACTTTCAACTCGTAATACGTGTGCTACCTGACGTGTGCAAAAAGCCTCCGCCTAGCACTTCACTCATAATCTAGCCCTATATTGTAATGTATGTGTCTATCCTTTGCATTCTTATCCCTAATTAGCAAGATAAACATCTTTCAAGTTAAATAACTTTTTAAATACTAAATTAATTTAAACCAATTTTCTTAGTGATCAGTATGCAACTAAAATTGCTGAATATCAGCAAAATTTGTTCATCCAATAAAAATGTGGAAGCCTGTGAAAATTGTCATTTAAAGGGACATGAAACCCATTTTTTTTCTTTTGTGAGTCAGATAGAGGATACCATTTTACACAGCATTCTAATTTACTTTTTTTTTTTTCTTTGTTGAAAAGTATAACTAGGTCAGGTCAGGAGCTTGGAGCTAACTTCTGATTGGTAGCTGTACATATATGCCTCATGTGATTGGCTTACTGATGTGTTCAGCTAGTTCTCAGTAGCGCATTGCTGCTCCTTCATGTATGGATACCAAGAGAATGAAGCAAAATTGATAATAGAAGCAAATTGGAAAGTTTTATACAAATGTATGCTCTATCTGAAACATGTTGGGTTTCATGTCCCTTTAACACTAAAAGTTTGATTTAGATGCACAACATAAATATATTAGTTTCTTATGCTACAGGTCATGCACATTTCACATAATACATTTGAAACATTATACTCACATCACTCCAGTTTTCATTACAAAAAGAAAAATGTAATTCAGGATGATATTAACAATGTTTCCAAAAAGACTTACAAAAATTTGAGGCCAAATAATTCCCTGCAATGTAAAAAGACATACAATGAATTATATGAATATATATTAATTATATCTCTTTCTTTTATAGTGGGTGGTGTATGAAAAAAATAGGTTACTAATAATATGCAAACTAAAAAGTAACAGTGAAGACGATTGGGTATGAAGTTCTGATGTAGAGTTGAGGATGTAGCAGGCTATGGGAATAAATATAATACAGGGAGGGAAAAGTGATGGCATTTGTGGTTGAATGACAGAGGTTAGGAGTCACATGTCAAGTTGAAAGCAGGTTGGTCAATGATATTGTGGCATTATTTTGAATAATATTAATGTTGAATGAGATTGGGATTTTCATATGCAGAGAGTAATTGTGTGTATGTGGGATAATGGCATGATGAAGATAAAAAAGAGAGGGTACAATTGTTTCTGAATGAAAAAAGTGAGATCTCAAATTAAATATTAAATATTAAAAATGCAGTTTTTCAGAAGAAAAATAGGTAAAAGCCATTATATGTACTTAAAGATAATGACAGGTATTACATTTGATTCAATCACTTTTGTAAAGTGTGGATGAAATATACTGAGAGAGTTTATACAGTGGTAACGGTACAATGGTAACATTTATAAGAGGCAATAATAGACCAGATGAATGAGTGGAAGGCTTGACCAATAAGTTAACTTCCCTTGTAGATTATTTTACATGATTTACAGAACAGCTGTATTACTAAATTAATTATTACAGGTACATATTTCAAATCCGTAATTCCAAAATCCAAACATTCTAAAAACCAAACTTTTTCCACTAATATTTGATTTATTTATTTTTAGCAAAAATTACTATTTTCCCTGCCTTTAAGTCACAAAAGTATTAAAATATGAGATAAAACTACATTTAGTTACATGTATAGGTTGTTTTATGTAAATATTGCCTAAATTACATAAGATATTGTTCTTTACACTTGGTCCCATACCCTCTCCCAACTGTCCCATTTTAAAGATGCAAATATTCCAAAACACAAACTATTAACAAATTCAAACCTTTTCCAGTCCCCTTCATGTATACATTTGTTATTCATATACACACGTAAGTGACTTTGCTATTTTCTATTAATCTTTGATAAAATGAAAAATCTTGAGAAAATGTAAAATATTAAACATTTTTACGTAAATGTAACCTTTTAATTTGGGGTTATTATAAAAAAAGAACAAAAAAACAAAACAAAAAAAACAACAAGAAGCATTTAAAAGGGGTTTGAAGACTTTCTCCAGGAGAAAATTGTTTATGTCAATAGAATTTTCAGTTCAAAAGTAAAAATTCAATTGTGTCACTAATATTTTTCATTAGTCCAGCAATGAAATCCAAATAACTGTTAAAGCAGGTGAATTTTATCATAGTTGATCAAAATGGCACAGTCTGAAATTTAACTTAAAAATATTAAAAATATCCTAAACAACAATTTTTAGAAGGTAATATACATATGGTAATCAACTGCATGATGTCATAATCTGTATTTTGGAAGGCTACAGAAGTTTTTTAAATACAAATATATAATTTTTACATTTAGCATGTGTAGTATAATTAAGGGCCAAAGTAAATCTATTTTGGCCCAAAGATAAAAGATGTTAAACATTACCTGATTTTGTAGAAAACGTAACTGAAGTTGATAAAAAATGATTGCCTGTAAGAAAAAAAGGTTAAATTGTATTAAAGGTAGATATGTGCGTTTCAATTGGCAAAATTTTGGCCAATTCGGAGATTCAAATGCATCCGAATCGGCACCATAACTAAAATCCCTAAAAATTCAGAAAATTAACAAATCAGTTTCCGAATTTTCGGATCCATTATTCATATTCGGAATTTTTCATTGTTTTAATCTAAACCACAGTTCCCCGACATCGTGGACACTAACAAAATCACTAAATAAAGCTATTAACCCCTAAACCGCTGTTCCACAACATCACCGACACTAACTAAACCTATTAAACCCTAAACCGCAGTTCCCAAACATCGCTGACACTAACTAAACCTATAAACCCCCGATTGCATGAAGAGGACCTCCACGTCGGACCGATGGACCTCCGCCAGGACCTCCGCCTGGACCTCCGCACATCGACCGCTCCTTCTCCACAGGGATGCAGAAGATGCCAGTCCCGCAATGGATGAAGATGAAGCTGCCTGGATGAAGATGCTTCATAGCTGGTATGATGATCGTTCGGCGGACTTCAGCAACTGTGAGTACCTATTTTGGGGTTAGTGTTAGGTTTTTTAGGGGGGGTTTTGGGGTGTTTTTTAATTTTTAGATTAGGGCTTTTGTTATTGTAATGTGCCGAAAAAGAGCTAAATGCCCTTTTAAGGGCAATGCCATACAAATGCCCTTTTCAGGGCAATGGGTAGATTAATTTTTTTAAAGGGACACTGAACCCAAATTTTTTTCTTTCGTGATTCAGATAGAGCATGCAATTTTAAACAACTTTCTAATTTACTCCTCTTATCAATTTTTATTCGTTCTCTTGCTTTCTTTATTTGAAAAAGAAGGCATCTAAGCTATTTTTTTGGTTCAGAACCATGGAAAGCATTTGTTTATTGGTAGGTGAATTTACCCACCAATCAGCAAGAACAACACAGTGTGTTCACCAAAAATGGGCCGGCATCTAAACTTACATTCTTGCATTTCAAATAAAGATACCAAGAGAATGAAAAGAATTTGATAATAGGAGTAAATTAGAAAGTTGCTTAAAATTGCATGCTCTATCTGAATCATGATAGAAAAAAATTGGGTTCAGTGCCTCTTTAAGTTAGGTTTTTTTTATTTTGTGGGTTTGGGAGGGTGGGGTTTGTAATGTTAGGGGGTTTTTGTTTTTATTTTTTTGCAAAAGAGCTGTTAACTTTAGGGCAATGTCCTACAAAAGGAAAACCTTTTAAGGGCCCTTGGTAGCTTATTATAGATTAGGGATTTTGTATTTTAGGGTGGTTTTTAAAAAAAAAAAAAAAAAAACAGGGTATTAGAATAGGAATATTTTTTATTGTTTTGGATAATTTTGTTTGTTATTTTTTGTAATGGTAGTTTTTTTTATTTTTTGTAATTTTAGTGTTTCTTATTTTTTGTAATTTTTGCGTTATTTTTTTGTAATGTTAGTTTTTATTAGTGTAAGCTTAATTTTCATTTCACAGGTAAGTTTCTATTTATTTTAACTAGGTAGTTAGTAAATAGTTATATTGTAGCTAGCTTAGGTTTTATTTTTATTTCACAGGTAAGTTTGTATTTATTTTTAAATAGGTAGTTAGTTAATAATTGTAACTTTAATTTAGGTCTATTTTAATTATGCTAAAGTTAGGGGGTATTGGGTTAAGGGGTTAATATAGTTTAATTTAGGTTGTTGCAATGTGGGGGTGCGGTTTAGGGGTTAATAGGTTTAGTTAGTGTTGGCGATGTCGGGGAACTGCGGTTTAGGGGTTAATAGGTTTAGTTAGTGTTGGCGATGTTTGGGAACGGCGGTTTAGGGGTTAATAGGTTTAGTTAGTGTCAACAATGTTTTGGAACTGCGGTTTAGGAGTAGGTGTATTTAGTGTTGGTGATGTTTGCGAACGGTGGTGTAGGAGTTAATAGGTTTATTTAGTGTCAGCGATGTGGGGGTGCGGTTAAGGGGTTAATAGGTTTAGGTAGTGTCGGCGATGTGGGTAACAGCAGCAGTTTTAGATAATTTTGTTTCTGCAATATTAGTTATGTTAAATGAAATAGTTTTTTCTGATCCTTTCGTTTTTTCGGATCGTTTTGTTTTTTCAGATCCATTCTTTATTCATATGCATTATTCTATTCTAAACTTCAGAATAGAATAATTCATATGAATAAAGAACGGATCTGAATAAACAATTTAACTTAACATAACTAATTTGCCCAAACGAAATTATTTATTTAACTAATGAAAACAAAACAAAACAATTTTTTAGAGTCGCACATGTCTATTTTTTTGTTACAAAAAATAGGGACAGTCTAGCAAAATTAAACTTTTCTCATTCAGATAGGACATGCTATTTTTTTTTTAATACATTTTTATTAGCTTCCAACAGATTAATACATTTTGTAACAAAAAAAGAAGAGAAGAAAAAAAAATGAGCTGAACAACGATGAGCAAATACAGGCCAATAATACAATTCATATCCAATAGATAGTAGTGTGCCTTATACATTACAAGAAAATAATAAAACAAAAGGAAGAGGAACCTCTCTTTTATATATAAAGCCATGTAAATCTCATACTGTAAATTCAACTAACACTTCATACTCTTTAAGATTTTCTGTTGGAATATTTTTTTTCCCTTTTTTATATACCTCACCCAAAAAAAAAAAAAAGAAAACAAACACCCACAGCACTACGTAGCTGTTACCATAGTCCTAACAGAATTAACTCTGTATTTCTGAATGGGTAAATTAAATATTCCATTTCACTCAAGGGAAGAGATTTAATAAAGACAGACCACTTTCTAAAAAATAACATCTCTTTCGTCATTGAGATTAGTGTCTATCTGTTCAAGTATACATTGTTTTTTAAGGCAATTTTTAACCTCTTGGATACTGGGGGTTGCCCTATTCTTCCATTTTTTAAGAATTGGGGGCATGCTATTTTAAACAACTTTCCAATTTACTTTTATTATCAAATTTGCTTTGTTCTATTGGTATTCTTAGTTGAAATCTAAACTTAGGTAGGCTCATATGATAGAGGGCGTTAGTTCATGTGTGCCATGTGACATGCCATGTAAATTGTTCTCATGCTTGAGAGGTTACATAAGAAGAGAGAGAGAGGCAAGACATAGTAGCAGAAGGCCTCCGCCAGACCAAGAAGAAAATGCCTTACAGACAGTGTGCTCAGTGAAACTAGAAATAGTTTCTGTGTAGACACGCTTCAAATATTGCTGGTGGGACCTAAGTTTTACTACACCTACACTAACTACCTCAACTGATTAAAAACAGCCAATAGGGATGATTTATATCCCGTTTAGTAGCTGTGAACATTCTACCTATTGTGACATGAACAGTGGGTCGGACTGATGTACACGTTATTAGACTGATCAGTGATAGACTGTGGCTACTATGCACGCTTGTAATGTAATACATATGGTTTAATGAGCCAGATGGCCGAGGTTTTGATTGGGCAGAAAAAAGGGGGAAAAAAAAGGGGGCCAGCAGAGGAGCATAATCTATAAGATAATAGATCAATAAAAATGTTTAATTTAATAGAAGTATTAAAAAAAAGAGGTTTTTAGAAATATTATGGCATGAACTTTATTTATTTATTTTTAAATTATATTGAAGAGTTTACCATCCCTTTAATGTAAGGTTAGTTTGCATTTGGCTGTGTGGCAGTTTAGGGTTAATAGTGTGGGGTACTTGCAGTGGGTATATGGCGGTATATGGGTTAATAGTGTAGGTTACTTGCAGTGGGTATGTGGCAGTATAGGGGTAAATAATGTAAGGTACTTGCAGTGGTATGTGGCGGTATATGGGGTTAATAGTGTATAATAGATACTTGTGGTGGGTATGTGGCGGTTTAGATAGTTTTTACTGTAGTGTTAGTTTGCCATAGTGGGGTACTTCGGTTTAGGGGTATTAAGATTAGTGGTTAGGCATGGCAGTTCTATTCCAAGGGATCCTTTACTATACATCGCCAATATGGGAGCGGTAATGCTGAGTGTTATCTATAGCTAGTATCGCAGACCAATGGCATGTATAGTAAATGCCTCTCGGAGAAGCTGCCTGTTAGCCACTTTGTCGGGAGCTTTGAATATTTTGACAGGCTCACTCAACATAGCGGCAGATCCCTTGGAATATTTTGCTGTCTCATAGCACTTAGTCTGTATTTCAAATGAGTAGTAGATTTTTTTTTCTGACAAATTTCAAAGTTATGTCTATTTCCACCCCGCCTGTATCATGTGACAGCAATCAGCCAATCACAAATGCTTATACAAATATTCTATGAATTTTTGCACATGCTCAGTAGGAACTAGTGACTCAAAAAGGGTAAATATACAAATACTGTGCACATTTTGTTAATGGAAGTAAATTGGAAAGTTGTTTAAAATTGCATGCTCTATCTGAATCACGAAAGTTTAATATTGACTTGAGTGTCCCTTTAAAGGGACAGTCTACACCAGAATTGTTATTGTTTAAATAGATAGGTCACATCTTTACTACCCATTACCCAGTTTTGCACAACCAACATTGTTATATTAATATACTTTTACCTTTAAACCTCTAAATTTCTGCCTGTTTCTAAGCCACTAAAGACAGCCTCTTATCATATACTTTTTTATTTGCTTTTCACAACATGAGGACTGCTAGTTCATGTGAGCCATATAGATAACATTGTGCTAACGCCGAGGTTTGTGGCAGACACTGCACTTTAATAAAAAGTCATGTGATCAGGGGGCTGTCAGAAAAGGCTTAGATACAAGGTAATCACAGAGGTAAAAAGTGTATTAATATAACCATGTTGGTTATGCAAAACTGGGGAATGAATCATAAAGGCATTATCTATCTTTTTAAACAAAAATATTTTTGGAGTAGACTGTCCCTTTAAGTAAGTGGTCTCCTTGATTAAATTATGTGCCAGAATAACACAGATAAAAAAGTAAGAAAACTTACAGGAAGAGCTGGGATATGCGCTATAACGCACCATTCCGCCAACCTGCAGAAAACATAAATGATTGTTAAAACAAATAAATAAGAAAAAGAAGTATTAGTGTAATATTATTGGTACAGCAATAGGCTAGCACTAAATCATGGTAAAACATTATTGCCAATAAATAAAATGAAATAAAAAAGTTCATGCATGTATTTTTCTAGGTTTGGTAAGTTAACATATAGGGGTCAATTTATCAAAGTGCAAGCAGACATGATACGATGTAACGTATTATGTCCGACGCACATTAATAAATGCCGACAGCGTCCGCTGTCGGCATTTATCATTACACAAGTAGTTCTTGTGAACTGCTTGTGCAATGCCGCCCCCTGCAGATTCCCGGCCAATCGTCCGCTAGCATGGGGTGTCAATCAGCCCGATCATATAGGATCGGGCGGATTGAAGATGGCAGCCTCAGAGGCAGAGGACATGTTATGCAGGGGGTGTCAATCAATCCGATCATATGAGATCGGGCAGATTGATATCCGCAGCCTCAGAGGCGGCGGACCAGTTAAGGAACAGCGGTCTTAAGAAAATTTATTAAAACAGAATTTCAAAAACCTCTACGTGTTTTAGCAAATAAAATTGCCTTTTTCAAGAGCAAATCAATAGTGTGCAAAATTAGCTTTTTAAAATTCTGTTTTTAATAAATTGTATGAAGCTGTATCCCATTGATGTCCTGCTTGTGATTCGATAATACAAGCTGACCTTCACTTGAAATCTGGGGCGCGATCCGATATAGATCGTAGTTTGCGGCGCAAGCGAGGGAACCGGCGTCGCCCGCAGTTTCAGCTCGCAACTCGAGCTATCCCATATATGTCGCTGTCAGATGCTAACGTGCCGTAAGTCTGACAAACCAGCGATGTCCAGAAATCTGCGCAAGTACAAATTTCTGGCGTCGCCAGTGACTTGCGGCACGTTAGAAACTGCCGGCGCCTACAAAACCTGACTAAAGTCTAAATCACCCGCACTGTCTAACACGCCTCCCTAACATAGCCCGACACGTCTAACCCTCTATCCGCTATCCCCCCTCACTAGCCTAACAATAAAATATGTATTAACCCCTAAACCGCCGCTCGCGGAGCCCGCCGCTACCTAATAAAGTTATTAACCCCTAAACCGCCGCCAGCTATATTAAATCTATAACCCCATAAAGTGAGCCCCTGACACCGCCGCCATCTACCTTACCTACCCCCTAAAGTGAGCCCCTACCCCGCCGCTATTTTAAAATTATTAACCCCTAATCTAATCCCCCTACCCCGCCGCCATCTATATTAAATTATTTAACCCCTAAAATACTAAACTATCCCTACCACTAAACCTAAGTTTAACCCTACAAATAGCCCTGAAAAGGGCTTTTTGCGTGGCATTGCCCCAAAGTAACAGCTCTTTTGCCAGCCCTTAAAAGGGCTTTTGGCGGGGCTTTGTCACAAAGTAAACTGCTCTTTTGCCTACAATCTACATCCTCTACACCGCGGCCACCTATAATAAATGTATTAACCCCTAATCTAATCCCCCTAAACCGCCGCCAGCTATACTAACTATATTAACTGTAATTATATTAGGGTTAATATAGTTAATATAGTTATTATATTATATATATTAACTATATTAACCCTAATTATATTAGGGTTAATATAGTTAATATCGTCATTATATTATATATATATATTAAGTATAATAACCCTATCTAACTCTAACATCCCTAACTAAACTCTTATTAAAATAAATCTAATATTAATATTATTAATTAAAATATTCCTATTTAAATCTAAATACTTACCTATAAAATAAACCCTAAGATAGCTACAATGTAATTAATAATTACATTATAGCTATGTTATGGTTTATATTTATTTTACAGGTAAATTGTTAATTATTTTAACTAGGTATAATAGCTATTAAATAGTTATGAACTATTTAAGAGCTACCTAGTTAAAATAATTACCCAATTACCTGTAAAATAAATCCTAACCTAAGTTACAAATACACCTACACTATCAATAAATTAAAGAAACTACAAATATCTATCTAAAAATACAATTAAATAAACTAAACTAAATTACAAAAAAAAAAAAAAAACACTAAATTACAAAAAATAAAAAAAAGATTACAAGATTTTTAAGCTAATTACACCTATTCTAAGCCCCCTAATAAAATAATAAAGCCCCCCAAAATAAAAAAATTCCCTACCCTATTCTAAATTAAAACAAGTTCAAAGCTCTTTTACCTTACCAGCCCTTAAAAGGGCCTTTTGTGGGGGCATGCCCCAAAGAAAACTGCTCTTTTGCCTGCAAAAAAAACACAATACCACCCCCCAACATTACAACCCACCACCCACATACCCCTAATCTAACCCAAACCCCCCTTAAATAAACCTAACACTACCCCCCTGAAGATCTCCCTACCTTGTATTCACCCAGCCGGGCCGAACCGATCCAGGCGATATGTTCCAGCAAGCGGCAGTGAAGTCTTCATCCATCCGGGCGATGTCTTGAAGCAAGCGGCAGAGAGTCTTCTTCCATCGGCGACGTCTTCAAGCAAATCGGCATCTTCAATCTTCTTACTTCGCTCCTCCGCCGCGGAGCATCCTTCCGGCACGACAACTTCCCGACGAATGAGGTTCGTTTAAATGATGTCATCCAAGATGGCGTCCGCCGAATTCCGATTGGCTGATAGGATTCTATCAGCCAATCGGAATTAAGGTAGAAAAATCTGATTGGCTGATTGAATCAGCCAATCAGATTAAAGTTCAATCCAATTGGCTGATTGGTTCAGCCAATCGGATTGAACTTGAATCTGATTGGCTGATTCAATCAGCCAATCAGATTTTTCTACCTTAATTCCGATAGAATCCTATCAGCCAATCGGAATTCGACGGACGCCATCTTGGATGACGTCATTTAAAGGAACCTCATTCGTCGGGAAGTCGTCGTGCCGGAAGGATGCTCCGCTGCGGAGGAGCGAAGTAAGAAGATTGAAGATGCCGATTTGCTTGAAGACGTCGCCGATGGAAGAAGACTCTCTGCCGCTTGCTTCAAGACATCGCCCGGATGGATGAAGACTTCACTGCCGCTTGCTGGAACACATCGCCTGGATCGGTTCGGCCCGGCTGGGTGAATTCAAGGTAGGGAGATCTTCAGGGGGGTAGTGTTAGGTTTATTTAAGGGGGGTTTGGGTTAGATTAGGGGTATGTGGGTGGTGGGTTGTAATGTTGGGGGGTGGTATTGTGTGTTTTTTTGCAGGCAAAAGAGCAGTTTTCTTTGGGGCATGCCCCCACAAAAGGCCCTTTTAAGGGCTGGTAAGGTAAAAGAGCTTTGAACTTGTTTTAATTTAGAATAGGGTAGGGAATTTTTTTTATTTTGGGGGGCTTTATTATTTTATTAAGGGGCTTAGAATAGGTGTAATTAGCTTAAAAATCTTGTAATCTTTTTTTTATTTTTTGTAATTTAGTGTTTGTTTTTTTTTGTAATTTAGTTTAGTTTATTTAATTGTATTTTTAGATAGATATTTGTAGTTTCTTTAATTTATTGATAGTGTAGGTGTATTTGTAACTTAGGTTAGGATTTATTTTACAGGTAATTGGGTAATTATTTTAACTAGGTAGCTATTAAATAGGTAATACCTATTTAATAGCTATTATACCTAGTTAAAATAATTAACAATTTACCTGTAAAATAAATATAAACCCTAACATAGCTATAATGTAATTATTAATAACATTGTAGCTATCTTAGGGTTTATTTTATAGGTAAGTATTTAGATTTAAATAGGACTATTTTAGTTTATAATATGAATTAGATTTATTTAATAAGAATTTAGTTAGGGGTGTTAGGGTTAGATAGAGTTAATATAGTTAATATAAATACTATAGTAACTATATTAACCCTAATATAATTAGGGTTAATATAGTTAATATATATAATGTAATAACTATATTAACTATAATATACTTAGGGTTAATATAGATAATATAGCTGGCGGCGGGGTAGGTAGATTAAATTAGGGGTTAATAATTTTAATATAGATGGCGGCGGTTTTAGGGGCTCACAGTAGGGGGTTAGTTTATGTAGATGGCGACGGTTTAGGGGTTAAATACTTTATTAGGGATTGCGGCGGGGGATCGCGGTTGACAGGGAGATAGACATTGCGCATGCGTTAGGTGTTAGGTTTATTTTAGCAGATCGCGGTTGACAGGGAGATAGACATTGCGCATGCGTTAGGTGTTAGGTTTATTTTAGCAGCCAGTTTAGGGAGTTACGGGGCTCCAATACTCAGCGTAAGGCTTTTTACGGCTGCTTTTTGTGGTGAGGTGAAAATGGAGTAAGATTTCTCCATTTTCGCCACGTAAGTCCTTATGCTGTATATTGGATACCAAACTGCGCGGGTTTGGTATACCTGCCTATGGCCCAAAAAACTACGGGTGATGGCAGAAATATAGGCGCGTAACTTCTAGGTTACGCCGTATATAGGATACCAAACCCGCGCAAATATTGGCGTCACCGACTTTTGCGGGCGACGATTTTTATCGGATCGACCCCCTTGTGAGTATCTACCATTTGGCGTACCCCTTTGTGTGAGGTTACTGCACTATTTTGGGCTACTTTCTTTTGGAGGTTAAAGACGTTTTTATTTGGTCGGAGAAGTAAGGAGGGAAATACAGCTCCATTCCCAGAGACACAGCGCCGCCATATCTGCATCTACAATAAAAATGGACTGTTTCGGGGGGCGGAGCCTAGCCATAGATGGATATGGCTGCTTTCTAAAAAAGCTCTGAGGTCCCTGCCGTGCATTTACATTATAATTTTAAGCAGCATACTGCATTTTTAAAATATTTTAAACTTTACCCTGTGGCCTGGGACACCTTGGGTAACTTTGTGGCTTCACATAGGACCGTTCTGCAGAGTCAGGAACTAACGGCGCCGAAATTAGGCCTGACTTCACCCGGAACTACCTACCGCAGGCAAATACCCTTAACTGACAGCCGGCTTCACTGGCTGGGCAGTGGATCACGAGCTGGCTGAGTAGTGCATCACGACGGTTGAAGCAGGTGGGGCCGGAGCGGTTCCGGTGCCGGACTGAGTATCGGTGGGCCTGTGTGCCTTGGCGCGAATAACTTGGGACCCGACAGCTGCACTGGGTGAGTTTGCCTGTACGCTGTGTCTAAGGGGGCTTACTCATCTGACCTTGGCCTCCCATGTAGTGAATCTGGGCAGAGAGGACAGACCAATCAACGGACATAAAGAGGAGCGGGCCCAGGCGGGGTCGCATTGTCAGCTCCACAGGAAGAACACACGTGGCGAGAGAGAACGCTGCTTATTACCCATCCACAATAAGGTGCATGCTTGCCATTTTTCCAGTCCTTTACCGGAGGGCTCCCCAGCATGATCTGAGAAAGGGGTTAAGTGTAAGGGGACCACAATACCTCCACAATCATCTAACAGCCTGGTCTTCAGGCATATAGGCCGCAAAGCTAGTGAGAGCACTGTTAATGATAAACACTACACACCCTGACACAGATTTTTGGGTGACAGCGCAGAAAGGTGCTTCTTCCAACAGACTTCTCCTACTCCTTGGTGCCCCAGGCCATAAGAGTTCCCTGGAGAGTGACCTAGTTATATGAAGAATAAAGAAAGCCACATATAACTCAGTGCAGTTGCCCCACAGAGACATAATTGACTGCAGGACTTCTGTAATCAGGCCTGCTGCCTCACACCCAAATCACATAGCTCAGATTAATTGTGCTTATGTGATGTCTAATAAAAGACACACCAGACCGCCTAAAAACTCCCAAACCACTATGATGGACAGTTACTTAATAGCTAGTGAACCTGCAGCTTCTTCAAGGAGGCCTGAGATACACCAGAAAGACACGACTGCACAGATTCATAGCTCTGAAATAATGCCTACTCATCAGAACTGTGTGACCAAAGAGGACATCAAGCTTCTCTCTTCAAAAGCAGATATAAAAGAGGCTATGAGGGATTTTAAATCTATGTTCCATGAACTTAAAAGAGATATCTCAGCTGTTGACCACAGAGTAACTCAGGTAGAGGAAAAACATGAGGCACTCAGTTCTGACCTTCAGCATCAAGCCAGCTTTCTACAGGCACAAGAGAGCACAGTACATACATTACTGGAGAGAATAGAGGATCTTGAGAACCGCAGTAGGAGGAACAACCTCAGACTGCGGGGAGTTCCCGAGACAATAGAACCTCCTGCCATACAAGAATATATTCAAGATTTTGTCAAGTATCTCAGAAATGAAGCTGTGGGGCCTGAGATCCAGATAGAAAGAGCCCACAGGGCGCTACGCCCTAAACCCCCAGGACAGGCCCCACCCAGGGACATCATCTTAAAGCTACTCTCTTTCAAGGAAAAAGAAGAAGTGCTGAGACTGGCTAGAAACAAGCAACAGATAGAATTCAGAGGAGTGGAGCTGCAGGTATACTCTGACTTGAGCCCAACCCCCCTCCAAAAGAGGAGAGACCTTAGGTTTGTCACATCCACTTTGAAAGCCAACAGAATCCCATACAGATGGGGTTTTCCCACAAGCCTCATAGTCAACAAAAATAATGTCACACATGTCCTCAAGACTCCAGCAGACCTTTCATCTTTCAACCAGGTATTGGGCCTTAACATAAGACTTCCTGTAAAGGCCCCTGTGGTTCTGGAGGGTCCAGCTGAGCATAAGGGCCATTCTCATACCATTATTCTGAATGTTCTGACTTACCTGATTTCAGCACTAGACCTAGGTATAGGTCTCAATATTCTGGACATTGTGGGGGGTAGTTATCAACGTGTCAACTTTCCTGCCTTCGCCGGCCCAATACGCCCGCCTAAGCTCGCCTCACATCGCCGCCGCGGACCTGAAAAATTTCGCCTAAGTTATCAAATAAAGCTGTCAAAAAGCCACGGGGCAATGAGCAGCGGACTGTGAGAGTTATCACTCATCTGATCTCGCTGCTCTTCGGCTTTTTCCCAGCTTTATTGCTAGCCTGTCACTAAGCACTCACACTAACTACACTGTTCTACCCCCTATACCGGCGCCCCCGGAGCCCCCCGCAACTAAATAAAGTTACTAACCCCTAAACCGCCGCTCCTAGACCCTGCCACAACTCTGATAAATGTATTAACCCCTAAACCGCCGCTCCTAGACCCTGCCGCAACTCTGATAAATGTATTAACCCCTAAACCGCCGCTCCTGGACACCGCTGCCACCTACATTATACCTATTAACCTCTATCCTGCCCCCCCTACACCGTCGCCACCTATAATAAATTTATTAACCCCTATCCTGCCCCCCACTACACCGCGGCCACTGTAATAAATTTATTAACCCCTAAACCTAAGTCTAGCACTAACCCTAACACCCCCCTAACTTAAATATTAATTAAATAAATCTAAATAATATTTCTATTATGAACTAAATTAATCCTATTTAAAAATAAATACTTACCTTTAAAATAAACCCTAATATAGCTACAATATAAATAATAATTATATTGTAGCTATCTTGGGATTTATTTTTATTTTACAGGCAACGTAGAATTTATTTTAACTAGGTACAATAGCTATTAAATAGTTATTAACTATTTAATAGCTTACCTAGCTAAAATAAAGAGAAATTTACCTGTAAAATAAAAATTAACCTAAGTTACAATTACACCTAACACTACACTATACTTTAATAAATTATTCCTATTTAAAACTAAATACTTACCTTTAAAATAAACCCTAATATAGCTACAATATAAATAATAATTATATTGTAGCTATCTTAGGATTTATTTTTATTTTACAGGTAACTTTGTATTTATTTTAGCTAGTTAGAATAGTTATTAAATAGTTATTAACTATTTAATAACTACCTAGCTAAAATAAATACAAAATTACCTGTAAAATAAATCCTAACCTAAGTTACAATTAAACCTAACACTACACTATCATTAAATAAATTAAATAAATTACCTACAAATAACTACAATTAAATACAATTACATAAACTAACTAAAGTACAAAAAATAAAAAAAGCTAAGTTACAAAAAATAAAAAAAATAGGTTACAAACATTTAAAAAATATTAAAACAATTTTAAGCTACTTACACCTAATCTAAGCCCCCTAATAAAATAACAAACCCCCCCAAAATAAAAAAATGCCCTACCCTATTCTAAATTAAAAAAGTTCAAAGCTCTTTTACCTTACCAGCCCTTACAAGGGCCATTTGTGGGGCATTCCCCAAAGATTTCAGCTCTTTTGCCTGTAAAAGAAAAATACAACCCTCCCCAACATTAAAACCCACCACCCACATACCCCTAATCTAACCCAAACCCCCCTTAAAATAACCTAACACTAATCCCCTGAAGATCATCCTACCTTTAGTCGTCTTCACTCAGCCGAGCCACCGATGGAACTGAAGAGGAGACCCGGACCAGCAGAAGTGATCCTCCAAGCGGCGCTGAAGAAATCTTCCATCCAATGAAGTGATCCTCCAAGCGGCGCTGAAGAAATCTTCCATCCGATGAAGTGATCCTCCAAGCAGCGCTGAAAAAGTCTTCCATCCGGGCGATGTCATCTTCCAAGAGGCGCTGAAGAAGTCTTCTATCCGGGCGATGTCATCTTCCAAGCCGGGTCTTGAATCTTCATCCTGCCTAGGCGGAACATCCTTCTTTACCGACGGACTACCGACGAATGAAGGCTCCTTTAAGGGACGTCATCCAAGATGGCGTCCCTTCAATTCCGATTGGCTGATAGGATTCTATCAGCCAATCGGAATTAAGGTAGGAAAAATCTGATTGGCTGATTGAATCAGCCAATCAGATTCAAGTTCAATCCGATTGGCTGATCCAATCAGCCAATCAGATTGAGCTCGCATTCTATTGGCTGTTTTGATCAGCCAATAGAATGCAAGCTCAGGGTGGCGGTTTGAAAACCAGGTACGCTGGGCCGGAAAAGTGCCGAGCGTACCTGCTAGTTTTTTGATAACTAGCAAAGGTAGTCAGATTGTGCCGAACTTGTGTGCGGAACATCTGGAGTGACGTAAGAATCGATCTGTGTCGGACTGAGTCCGGCGGATCGAAGTTTACGTCACAAAATTCTACTTTTGCCGGTCTCTAGCCTTTGATAACTAAGGCGAATCAGCCTCGCCACAAATACGCTGCGGAATTCCAGCGTATTTGAGGTTGACGGCTTGATAACTAGGCCCCTAGGAGTCGACTCTGATAAGTTATTGTTTAATGATGTTGAAATCTGTGTTATGACTTGATTAATGGTAACCCCTACGGTTAATTTAAATAATGTTTATGATAACAATACTAGACGACTGTATATAGTTCCTGTACTAACATTGTTAAGATGCATTTTCACATGTTTGGATGGTAGCAAATATTTATCTCATAGCTCAGAACTTGATACAGGTTAGACCTCCCAGCTGACTAGAAATAGGCTAAACCAGAGATCTCTCCGTAAAGGTACAGCCACCTCACCCCTGTATTTTATTAAGACTGATATGGGATGACACTCAATCACTTCAGGTAGCCCATCAAGAATAGACAGGTAGAGGAGAACTAATTGGCTCACCGCAATCTAAGGGGACACTGAAAAGAGGCCAATAAGTAGCATCAAGCCTTAATACGTAGGTGGACCCCCCTAAAATACAGGTTACTGGTTCCATTATAATGTTCTCATGATGTATGTACTAGAAGTTCACTATATGAGTTTACCATTAAATATATGGAGGGCAAATCACGAAAAGTGCATGTTTTAAATGCTCACTACTTTGAAATGCTCTGATTTACCTGGGTCTTGCACCAGACCTATGTATAGGTCTCAACTTCATCAATACTGTGAGGTGATTACGATAATTTAAGGTTTAATAATGTTGAAATTTATGTCATGACATAGTTATATTAACCCCTACGGCTAGTTTCCACTCCATTTAGGATAAACAAAATGCACTAGATGCACGTATATAGTCCCCGTACTAGTATTGTTGAGAGGTAATCATGCTAGTTTAGGTAGTAATCAATAATTAACTGATATTTAAGAACATGACGCAGTTATAACCTCCCTACTGAATAGCTCAATACTAAGCAGTGGATACTCTTGTACAGGTAGTGTCCCCTAGCCCCTATGATCAATTGATATTGGATGAGGAGGCTACAGCCACAGCCATCTGCCATCATAGATAACATTGTACCAAGTTGCACAGAGCTTTTATACCCAATTGCTGTAAATAGCCCCCAATGAATAGACAGGTAGAAGAGAAATACCTAGTTCACCTCAGGTTTTGAGAACACCGAAATGAGACCACTGAACTGCGTCAAGTGTCAAAAGGGAGTTAGACCTCCTTAAAGTACAGGTTACTGATTTCATATAATGTTCCCATTTTGAGTTTAACAGGGGTTTACTATGAGAAATTATTATTAAAAGTATGAAGGGTAAGTCGCGAAAAATGCACTTTCCAAATGCACTTGTTACTGTTAATCTTTTTTCCAAAAGAAAATATATGTAGTGTAAGTAGGCAGGGAACACTACCCCTGCTTTTGTTGTTTGTTGTTAATATCTGTTATTTCTTAAATTGATTTACATCTGTGTTTTATAAGATACGGTTTAACATTACCACAAAGAGCGTTATACACAGGTTGGATCACACTTATATTTACTTTATTGTGACGTAAACCATCCTCTTCCTTTCCCCTTTACCTAGCGCTCTTCTCCCCAACACTAACCCACCTTCTCCCTCCCCCTTT
This sequence comes from Bombina bombina, assembly GCF_027579735.1. Classification (NCBI taxonomy): domain Eukaryota; kingdom Metazoa; phylum Chordata; class Amphibia; order Anura; family Bombinatoridae; genus Bombina; species Bombina bombina. Next base: position 647,115,010 of record NC_069501.1, read on the forward strand.
TTCCCCTCCTCCCATTTTCTCACTTCTTCCTCCCCTCCCCCCCTTTTTTTTTTTTTTTCCCTTCCCGAACCATTGAAAATGGCGAACTCACACACAGGAGTTGTGTCCCGCCCCATAGAACTGATTTCTATAAACGCAAAGGGCCTAAATAGTCCAGCTAAACGTTCTATGGTACTGAGAGACTTACATAGACAAGGGGGTAATGTCATCTACTTGCAAGAAACTCATTTTGCGTCAGGCCATAAACCCCGTTGGTTTAGTCGACAGTACCCCTTAGCCGGCCCTCAGAAAAGAAATGGGGTGGGTATTCTTTTTAGTGCGGACTTGCCATTCCAACTCGCACAAATACACAGAGACCCAGAAGGTAGGTACATGATCCTCACAGGCTCAATATACAATAGACCCATAACACTGGTTAATGTTTATTGCCCCAATCAATCTCAGCAGGTCTTCTTTCAAAAGGTTCTGCATAAGGTGCTCGAAGTACAATCTGGCATATTATTCTTGGGAGGTGATCTAAATGCCTCCCTAGATCCAGTCTTAGATACCTCTGATGGAGTTTCCAGCATCCCCCATAGATCTCTCAAATGCATGTTATCCTCTCTCAGAGACGCGGCACTACACGACATTTGGCGGTCACAACATCCCTCCTCTAAGAATTTCACATTCTATTCTCATCCCCATAGAAAATACTCCAGAATAGACTACTGCTTTACAGACGCGACAGGACTCACAATTACCACAAGCAGTAACATACTTCCTATCACATGGTCCGACCATGTCACCTGTACTGTATCATGGTCTAATGCACCGGCCATGCCTTACATTTGGAAACTGGATGACCTCATGTTGGATGATCCGGTTTTCAAGTGAGAAGTAGAGGAAGCACTAACAGAATATTTTCAAATACACAGAGGTTCGGGCTCCCAACCTACAGTGATCTGGAAGGCTCATAAATGTACAATCAGAGGCCTCTTCCTTAAGCAGAAAGCTAGGCTAGTCAAGAAGAGAAGAGAGATGTACCGCATCTTGCTAGTAGAGGTAGAAAAGGCGGAGTATGTGCATAAGATAGCGCCAGCAGATGACACATTAACCAAGACTTTGGTTCAGGCGAGAACGGAACTCTTGAAATTCCTTCAAGTGGACTATCAAAGGGCGGCCTTAATTTTAAGGCAACAATTTTTTGAGCAGGGAGACAAAGCCGGACGCTTACTAGCCAGAGCCATAGCGCGGAAAAAAAAGAAACACTATGTGCACAGTATGATTCACCCGGACAGGGAATCAAAAGAGGATGGTAAGTCAATCGCTGAGATCTTCGGATCTTATTATGAAACCCTATATAACATCCAGAAAACAGATGAAAGGATATGATCCATCCTTTTGGGCACGCGAGACGCAAAAGATACTTGAGTATCTCGGGAGGGTTGAGGTCCCCGGGCTTTCTGAACAAGACTCGGAGGCTCTGGAATCTCCATTCACATTGCCTGAAATTAAACAAGCCATCAAAGACTTAACAACCGGGAAAAGCCCGGGTCCGGACGGATTTGGGGCCAAGTACTATAAAGTATATAGTGACATACTGGCACCTGAAATGCTGATTCTCTTCAACCAGCTATCAGACTCCCCGGTCCTGCCTCGCTCGATGCTGGAGGCCCATATTACAGTAATCCCCAAACCAGACAAACCAGACAATAGACCAGAGAATTATCGCCCCATATCGTTGCTAAATTCGGATATCAAAATCTTAGCGAAAGTCATAGCTAATCGCCTCAATAAAAACCTGCCACAGCTGATCTCTACTGATCAAGTGGGTTTTATTCCGAAACGTGAAGCCAGGGATAATACCCTAAAGGTCCTTCAGATAAAAACATATGCCCATAACAATGCAACCCCGCTGGCTCTGGTCTCTACAGACGTTGAGAAAGCGTTTGACCGGGTCAGCTGGGCATTTATGCAACACACTCTGGAGAAATTTGGTTTTGGTCCTAAACTTATAAATAGGATCATGTCCTTATATTCGTCACTGAACGCTAGAGTTAGGGTGAACGGTACACTCTCCAATGCCTTTGCAATCTGTAATGGGACCAGGCAGGGTTGTCCCCTCTCCCCGCTCTTGTTCGCGTTGACAATTGAAATCTTGGCAAGCAAAATTCGAGCAAGTCCAGAGGTGAATGGAATCTCTATAGGGGGCTATGAATATAAGCTCGCCATGTATGCCGACGATGTCTTATTAATGATATCAGATGTAGGAGGGTCCCTTGTAGCAGCCCTGGATGAGTTCACACATTTCGGTGAGGTATCAAATTTCCTCTTGAATCCCTTAAAGTCTGAGATTATGAATGTCACAATCCCCCACACTGAATATGAGACTCTGGAAGGCGACTGCCCGATAAAAGAAGCGCATGGCAAATTGAAATATCTTGGCATTTATCTGACACCATGTATAAAGGAGATGGTGGACATGAACTATAAAACCATTAGAGATGAGATCCTTAAAGATCTATTGAGCTGGAAAAATAAAACCATCTCCTGGCTAGGCCGCATTGGAGTGGTCAAAATGAATGTGATGCCAAGGGGGCTTTATGTCATGCAGACTATTCCATTGTCCGCGGCCTCTCACATTATTCATCAGATACAGTCGGCTATGGAGTCTTACATTTGGAGGGATCTGAAGCCGAGAATTAACAGGAAAACTATTTTCCTACCACGGAATAAAGGCAGACTGGGTGTACCAGACCTACAGGTATACCAAAGCGCGATATCCCTCCAAAGATTGGTGGAATGGTGTCATAACTCGACTCAAAAGGCCTGGGTTTAGATTGACAGCATGATTTTGAGGAGAGGAAATGTGGGAGCCCTTGCATGGATCACTCCCAATGGCAGACCCCCTGCAATCCGGCTCTACCCTATGATAGAAGAAGTATTCTCAGGCTGGGATAAATTGATTAAAAGAGCCCCTTATATCTCCACTACGTTCTCGCTGGCTACCCCTCTTAGAGAAAATCCCGATATGGAATTCCTATCAAGAACTAATTTCCCGGACAAGACCTATGGTCTTGGGGATTCGGCAATATATAACATACTTCATCGGGATAAATTGAAGTCCCAGACGGAATTATCTGAATGGGACAGTGAAGTTTTCACTTCATGGTTTACAGTGGCACAGACCAAGCATTACTTTGACACTCACAGAGCTAGGCCAGACTTGACGAGATGCAGAACCCATTTTGAAACCCTATGCACAATGACCCCACATCCGACTCACTTGATCTCACAAATTTATAGATTATTACAACAGGGTGGAGACATTTACCTTCCAGGATACACACAGACATGGCAAAGCGAACTGGGCCTAGAGATAGGACATAAGGAACAAAATTTTTGACAAAACAAGGCGGGCATCAGTCTCAGCCAGGGTCCAGGAAACACAATATAAACTGTTGAGCAGGTGGTACCTGACCCCCCAAAGATTGAAACACATATACCCACATGCGAATGGGGGATGCTGGAGAGGATGCGGGGAGAACGGTACCCTCTTACACATTTGGTGGTCCTGTCCCCTGCTAACACCTTACTGGAATGACATAATGGCTGAAATGAGTAGGGTCCTTGAAATAATCATTCCCCCCCAACCCCAGTTATCTACTATATCACCAACTACCAAGGATTATTAGGGAAGACAAATACCTGCTTCTTCTGCTGATGCTCAATGGAGCAAAAAGCCTGATCCCCATATACTGGAAAAAACAGACCATCCCTAGTATTCAGGAATGGAAAAACAAAGTAGCTGACCTGCTGAGACTTGAAAGGTATCATTATCTCAAAATTGGGAAACTGAGCACACACGAGATGATGCTGCTGACCTGGGAGGGGAGAGGACTCTGATTAACTGGTAAAACAATAATAGTAGACGCTGTAAACGACTGTAGCACTGTGTCCATTTTTTTTTCTCTCCCCCTCCACTTGAACTGATTACCCCTTTCTACCCCGCTCTACCTTTCTGCCCTTATAGTTACCTTTACACCGAGTACAACTTTATCCGCAGCTGTGTGTTGTAGGTAAGCTGTTACAACGCCCTCTTTGCCATATGATCCGTACCCGAGGAATTATACTTTTTTCCTATGCTTTCTCTGTAAATAATAACTGTTATCACTAAACAGCTGAAGTTTGATGTTTATGCAATATAGTCAGTATACATTTCTATAGTATCTGACGAAGTTTTCTATGCTGTTTGATTTGAACTTTTTACTAGCTGCGAAGTGTCTCAAAAATAAAATTGTACAATTGTATAGATTCATGTAAAATTGAAAGATGTATTGTACTTACATTATTATTCTGTATTTTTCGCATTTCGCTAATAAAGCTTATTTGAAAACTAAAAAAAAATAAAAAAAATGGACTGTTTCTTTAAATAGCTGTACTATATGGGCTCCATGTACTAAGCAGCGGGCGGACAGCTTCTCAACTCGCAAAGTTGTCCGCTAGCCTTCGCTACACACGGGCAGCCAATCTGTTGATCCGCTTGCCCGTATGTATCATTACACACACATCGGAGTGTGTAATACCCGCCCCTTCATTCTTGCGACCAATCACACGACTGAAAGGGCTGTCAATCACAGAGAGCAAGCTCTCTGTGATTTTCCCTCGCCACCTCAGAGGTGGCGTAAGGTGTAAGAAGCAGCAGTCTAATGACCGATGCTTCTTACTTTGCGGGAAGCAGGCTTGCATATGGGAACCTGCCCTGCAAGGGCTCCGGAGCAGCTTTCGCTGCTTCGTACATGGAGCCCTATGTGTTTACAGCGTTGTCATATCTTCACTTGGTATAGTATAATCAAATAAGAACTGCTCCTTTAAATACCATGGGGCCGATTAATCAAATGTCTGTCCGACATGATCCGCTCAGCGAATCATGTCCAACAGACAACGCTGAATGCCGACAGCATACGATGTCGGCATTTAACATTGCACAAGCAGTTCTGATGAACTGCTTGTGCAATGCCACCCCCTACAGAATTGCGGCCAATTGGCTGCTAGCGGTGGGTGTCAATCAACCTGATCATATGAGATCGGGGAGATTGATATCCGCAGCCTCAGAGGCAGCAGACCAGTTAAGGAGCAGCAGTCTTAAGACCACTGCTTCATAACTGCTGTTTCCGGCGAGCCTGAAGGTTCGCGCTGACACAGGGGCATCAGGGGCCATTCAGCCCTTGATAAATCGGCCCCCATAAATGAAAAGCCACCTCATTAGTGTTTCTTTAAACCATTCCTTAGATCACTGGTTTTCAAACCTGCCCTCAGGCCTCCCTAACAGGCCAGATTTTCAAGATTACATTGAATGAGAGCAGGTAAAATAACCATATTTACTAATCAGCTGATTAATTCACCTGTGCTCTAGTGCAGATATCCTCAAAATTCGGCCTGTTAGGGAGGCCTTAAGACCGGTTTGAAAACTTGTGCCTTAGATCATACAAAGATATTTATATTTGCACTCTTTGAACTCTCTACCCCGCTCCATCAGACTGTCTCCAACCTTGTATATCTTCAGAAGATCCTTGAAAACCCACCTATTCAGAGAGGCTTGCCATCTCTCCTCCATCCCGCATCCGAACCAAGCTAATACCTGTACATGAACTGCCTGACTCACTGCTGCAAATACAACAGATGTAACAAGCTACCCCAACCTTATGTCTCTGCACCCTAAACCTATAGACTGTGAGCTCTCCGGAGCAGGGCCCTCTTCCTCCTGTGCTAGATTTGTTTAGTCTTGTTATGTTTTGTATTGTATCACAAATCTTTGTCATTGTATACCCCTATCATTGTACCCAGCGCTATGGAATTTGGTGGCGCTATACAAATAAATGATAATAATAATTTGTTAGATATTAGTATATTGCTTACAAGAGAAAATGTCTGCATTGGAGCTCTTATAATGATGTTAGTTTGTCATAGAAAAATCCTGCGCACCGTTCTACCTTATTTGTGCTATAGGCTGTAAACACCAATGGTACAAAACCACGCACAGTTTATTTAAGGGATTAAGTGAGTGCTTGGTATCCCTTATTCAGTTCTATAAACTGGATTTGTTAAAGGTTCAAACCTTGTAATTGCAAGACATTAACTGTATGATGTCTAGCTATAGAATTACTAGAAAAACCACGTTTAGACATTTCTTGTTTGCTGCCATTGTTTTTCAACAACCAAACACCATCCACCACTTGCTCTGTAGACAAAAAGACTATCCATTATGTTGGTATAAAGTGCAGTTGTTATCAGCAATTAGAGAAAATATGTAGGAAGGTTAGGAGGTCTGAGACTTAAAAAAACAAACAAAAAAATTAATTTCAGAGCTAAATGACATAAAACTGTTATATTTGCAAATTGTTTTTCTATGTATAACTAAGGGGCCTATTTATGATGGTGCGAGCGGACATGATCCGATATTGCAGATCATGTCCGCTGCACATCGATAAATGCAGACAACATAAGCTCTCTGCATTTATCACTGAACCAGCAGTTCTGGTGAACTGCTGATGCAATGCCGCCCCCTGCAGATTCGCAGCCAATTAGCCGCTAGCAGTGGGTGTCAATCAACCCGATCGTATTCAATCGGGTTGATTTCTGTACGCCGCTTTAGAGCAGGCAGACAGGTTATGGAGCAGTGGTCTTTAGACCGCTGCTTCATAACTTCTGTTTCTAGCAAGCCAAAACACGGGGCATCAAACACATTCTACAATTGCTACTTTATGTCCTTTTTTTGTTCAAATTACAGTGGGTCTGGGAAATACTCTAGGAAGTCTAAGTTTAAACCTTCACATAAAGTCCTGCAAAGGAAGCACATTTCCTATTTCTCCTTTAGATTTTTTCCCAAAAATATTATATTTTTTCAGATTCTTGGCCAAACAGAATTGTGTTCTAGGGACATAGCTCAGACACAGTCTACCTTCTTCAACTGCTTTTTTTAAGTTATGATGGTTTATTTTTCACTAAAGCTATGTAGTACCATCAGGCTGGATTCATTCATTATGGATCTTTCTGGACATTATTCTGGTTTGACCAAAGCAGTCAGGGATATACTGCAGATGCAGGTTCCTTGTCCCAAGGATTGATGGTGGTACTAGGTTTGATGGAAGACATTTTAGATGTAGTTCCATTTGCACAGTTTGACTTAAGACCATTTAATTTAAATGTCTTGTCGCACTGTAACTCAGATTTTTGAGACTCACAGAGTTTATTGCTCTCCCCAGGAAATATGCAGGCACTGCAAATGAATTAGATTCTGCACCCAATACTATATGGATTTAAAAAAAAATGCTATTTGGGTCACAGTTTTGGTCTCCTTAGGAGACATTCTTTACTATAAATGTTTTAGAGCTCAGAGCAGAGATTTTTTTTGCTCTCACCCATTCATTGTCTATCATGTTTGTATCCTGTTTGACAACATGATTGTCATTGTATTGCATAACCATCAGGGAGAGCTCATAGCAGGCTTGCTATGCCTGAGGTCGTTTGAATACCTAAGTAGATTTACTGGGTTACTAGAACATTTATCATAGAGTGTGGTCTCTCCTCAAAGATTTGTTTCTGGTAATTATCCAGAAAATTTGGTTTACAGAATAAGATCTGATGGTAACATGTGTAGTCTGGAAGGTTGTCAGTTTTGGGATCATCCTGGTGCCTTTGTGGTGGATTTAATAGCAATATCTTGGAGATTCAGACTACATGATGTCTTTTCTCTAGTTGATTAGTAAATTAAACATAAGATGAATTCTCTAGCTCTAACGTACCCAAAAAAGATTGATTTTTAGATCTAGTTCCTCTGGCAAGACAAATGTACTGGCTTCGTCCTCATTTTACCAATCTTCTGTCTTAAGATCAATTTCTTTTTTTGTCATCAAGAGTTAAAGTTCTACACTGTCAACTTAATGTTTAAATTATTCATTTTCAAGAGTAAAATATTTTCGATAAAGTAGTTTCTACTTTTCTAAGGGCCCGTTAACCTGTAATAACTGTTGCATATTATAAAACTTAAGGATTATGGTGTGAAGAAAGGATTTTCCTTTAGAGCTATATATCTCTTTCAAAGTCTTTGGGTGGTATAGTTATAGGCTTATCAATTAGTGACATAAAAGCTCTGTTTGATGAACGTTCCATTCTTTTAAAGTAAAATATTTTCCCTTTTATCCTGTTCAGCCATCCTTTTAAGCACCAGAAAATATGTTTCCTGTCTTTGAGGCATCCATTTATCCACATTTATTTAGTTTTGCAGGTTTTATTATTTAGAAACTACTAAAAAATTCAGGCATTTTGATATTTACTAAAAGTGTCTTTTAAGTAATTTATTTCTAAAACTATCCTGCTGGAGGCTTTGTTTATGGCAAGTCATATTTCTGAGAAAGGTGCTCTTCTTTGTGTCCTACCTTCTTTGATTTTCCAGGATAAGGTAATTTGAGAACTTTGATTTTATTTCTGCTAAACGTGGATTCTTTTTATAATTGTATTTCTGAGATTCTGTTTTCTTTATTCTGTCTGATTTCTAGGAATTATTTGCAAAATTGATGTCAGAATTCTAAAATATAATTAGAAAACTAGCAAGAAAATCTGGATGTCTAAGATTTATTTTATCTAGATGCCAGAAAAGGCTGAAACAATCAGGTCTCTTTCCACTCTGAACATGATAACTACCAGTTTTATGTGCTTAAAGAAGAGAATGTGAAATAAATCTGTATTTTTTCCCAAAGATAAATCAATGGGGCCCATTTAAAAAGCTCCATATGGAGCTTGAAGGCCTGTGTTTCTGGCAAGCCTTCAGACTCGCCAGAAACACCAGTTATGAAGCAGCGGTCTAAAGACCGCTGCTCCATAACCTGTCCGCCTGCTCTGAGCAGGCGGACAGACATCGCCGGAAATCAACCCGATTGAGTACGATCGGGTTGATTGACACCTCCCTGCTAGCGGCCAATTGGCCACGAGTCAGCAGGGGGCGGCGTTGCACCAGCAGCTCTTGTGAGCTGCTGGTGCAATGTTAAATGCGGAGAGCGTATTGCTCTCCGCATTTAGCGAGGTCTTGCGGACCTGATCCGCACTGTTGGATCAGGTCCGCAAGACCTTTAATAAATAGGGGCCTATGTCTTTATACTCCAAGAAGAAACATGTAATATTTGGTACAATTTTTTGGTTCATGCCTTTTTGGACCAAACCAATTTGCCATAAGGCATATGTTAATAATATTCTTATTATTTTCTGAACTTACATAGAATTGGTAAGCAGCACTTTTTATTTGAGTAGATTTTAATCTTCCAAGATTTCCTGTCTTGAAACTTGCTGATATTTAAACAATTATTCTAATCTGACTACAAAGTTCTTGAATACATACTGGATTTTGATGCAGGTTACTATGGACTTCCATATTTCTTACATCTGAGACAATAGAAGTGTAGAAAAATGCAGTATTAGAAAGACACTAAACACTAAATAAAAGCTAGATATAAGGATGCATTTATAGCAAATGATTGGTTTAAGGGTAATTTTTTTAATTATGTTAGTTGTTCAACTTTTGAGACAAATAAGTTTAATTTTAAGCTCATATAAGGTACAGTGTTTTGCCATTTTGTAGCATATTTTTTACTAGGTTTAAAATCTTATATTGTCTCCTCCGCTAAGTCCAGTAAAAGGGCAGTTATAAATTAACAATCTCTCAGTAGAAATGAAAGTCAGGCCCGGCTCAAGATATTCTGCTGCCTGGGTCCGAGAATGAAATGACCCCCCCCCCCCCGTAGTAGCATTACTTGTTCGCAAATCAACCTACTAGCCTGTCCACTGACCTTACTAAGAGGCCCAATTATCAAGCTCTGAATGGAGATTGAGGGCCCGTGTTTCTGGCGAGCCAGAAACTGCAGTTATGAAGCAGCGGTCTAAAGATCGCTGCTCTATAACCTGTCTGCCTGCTCTGAGCAGGTGGACAGAGATCACCACAATTCAGAGACACCCCCTGCTGGCGGGCCAATTAGCCACAAATCTGCAGGGGGCGGCGTTGCACCAGCAACTCCCAAGAGCTGCTGGTGCAATGCTGAATACGGAGAGTGTATTGCTCTCCGCATTCAGTAAGGTCTGTCGGACCAGATCCTCACTGTCGGATCAGGTCCGACAGATCTTTAATAAACAGGCCTCCATGCCTTACGGCCTACCTGCATGCAAACAAAGCTTATGCACAATTGCATAATAAGTGGAAAGGAAGTTAAGTAAGAGATACACTTGTCCCAACTTGAATGTCACCTCCGACTGTTCTGTGTCTTTGTGCATGATCAAGTTAAGCTGCTGTCACAGAGACAGAGGACAGGAATGGTCTGGGTCTGACAGTGATTGACTCAGGCACTAAAGTGCTGCCCCTTGTCAAGTGCTGCCTGGGTCCGTTGGACCCACTTTGTTTCATTGTTGAGCCAGCCCTGATGACAGTTGCCACTTTGCAATCACTGTAATCATTTATTAATCTTCAGATAAAAATATATTAATTAAATGTACATGTTAAATAAAATGTCAAAAATAGAATTGTACCTTGCGACTCTTGGCTCTTGTCCACAAAGTAGCAGAATATTCTGAGTGTTAATATATATTGCCCAACATGGGAAGCATGAAAGAAACAGGATAAGGATCCCACGTTGAATGACTACTCCAATGAGCTTGAGGTTTTTTCCTCCATAGATCTTAAAAGGTAAAAAAGAAATTGTTATTGCCTTTCCTTTAAAAACACCGTAGATAACTGAAGTGACATTAAAGCTGAAAATTGAAGATTTTATCATTCTTAGAACTTGAAATGCATTCTGACGATTTCTCAAAGCTAACCCTGCTACATATATTTCCCTTATTGGCTTTAACTAATAACAACTGCAAAACCATGCAGTGCTAGATTTATAATAAGACAGAGTAGGCATGTGCCTACAGGCGCCCTCCATAAAAGGGTGCCTGTCTCTGCCTATTATAAATACCGGTCAGCCAGCGACCTTAACTAAGATGGCTGCTGCAATATTACGCATGTGTGGCATCCAGCTTCCTTAGCACATACACAATGCTTCCCTATTTAAAATAGATGATCTTTCTGGAGTCACTCTGAAGAAATTTATGACTCCAGACTAGTCATCAGAAGCCATCCTGAAGTATGCCCACAGGCCAAAATATTTAAATGAGATCACTATAGAGCCATTCACTGGCTGTTCATGCTTGTGAAGTAATCAGTAAGGTAATCTGCTAATCATTCTAAAGTCATCCATTTTTTACATTAGCTGATGACTTTACAAGCCTGATGATGTCTGATGATGTGCAAATCACTTCTAAAGTAGTTTGATAATAATCTCAACTCCAGTATGGTCTCTAAAGTAATTCTGTTAGTCTTGGGTTAACAAAGATGGCCATCGCACACAAGAGATGCTGTTATTTCACTGCCGGTGCCCATCTTAGTTAAGGTAGCCGGCATATTGGTGAGCGGAGAGCATGGGGGGTGCAGGGGACGCTTCAGATTTAAATCCCTGCAGGCACCTGGTCTTTAAAGCCGGCCCTGAAACCATGCATTTTATACTAGCTTTATGAAAGTGGCTAACCTTGTTGTCTGCACACTGATTTCAATGTCGAATGAATGGTGGTTTGAATTTGGCTCTTAAAAATTGCAATAAAAACGATGTTAGTTTGTTTTAAAAACATTTAGCCTCTGCTGATATTTTATTCTATAGCAACACAACAGACATGTATAGTATTTGTTATCCCCTTAAGTAAACATAAAGGCACAACTTTTTCCATTTTTGTGAATATGGTGATGCATAATCCTAGGTATGATATCCGTGCCTGGACTGGCCATAGGGCCTACAGAGCAAATGACTGGTGGGCCGGGCTCTTATGTTGGCCTTGCTGCTATATAGAAGCCCCACCCTCTCTTAATATGGGTAACAATAGGAAAACTGTTACATTCTGCCTATTTTGTAAAGAAGAAAGTACATTGTCTATTTGGTTGTTAAGCAGAAGTGCTGCAAGATGAGAGATCTCATTTATTATGGCTACTTAGCTGACATAAGTCTAACTTTTGTGGGCTGCTCCGCCTTTAAATGTCCAGGACTATTGTTGGCCCCAGTTCATTCCTGATCATATCTACAAGTACACATTTAACCCTTTGAGTGCTAAGCACTTTCCCACCTGGGTGCTAAGGTTTTTTAAAGGTTTTTTTTTATTTTATATTTTTAAAAATATTTTATTTTAACTTTTTTTATTTCAGATCCCCAAAACTTACACTGTTGGAAAGGTTAGGCGATTACCTTTCCAATGGTGGGTCTTGGGGGTCTGTAGCTGCTTAGATGCCTGAGATACAGGCTTCTAAGCAGCATGCCCCGTGCTCCTATATTTAACATTGTTAATGTTAAATAAAGTTGCGCAGTGACGTCATCATGTCATTGCGCGTGACGTCACGTAACGTGAAGCCCTGGCAATGCCTGTCACTATGCAGGCCTGATCGCTGGGGTAGGAGCCGGTGGGAGCCCCCAGATCTCCCTCAAAGTGGGAGAGTGCTAGTGACGGCTCTTATCACCTGACTGAGACAATTTGTGACGGCTCAGAGCCGTCATTAGCTAATTAGACAAAACGTTCTAATATAAAGTTTACATGCGGTTATCCTTTAGATTGTCTCTTAAAAAAAGTGTTAAATACCCAGCGCTTTTACTTCTACATCTAAATTCATAATTATTTAAAGATGGAGCGTGTCTTTCTGTTGTTCATTTATTGCAACATAACAGAAATATTGAAAGATATGTACATATGTTAAACTTAAAGGGCCACTAAACCCAAAATCTTTCTTTCATGATTCAGATAGAGAATAGAAATTTAAACAACATTACAATTTACTTCCATTATTTATTTTGCTTCATTTTTAAAATATCCTTAGTTGAAGAAAAAGCAATGCACATGGTGAGCCAATCACACGAGGCTTCTATGTGCAGCAACCAATCAGCAGCTAGTGAGCATATCTAGATATGCTTTTCATCAAAGAATATCAAGAGAATAAAACAAATTAAATAATATAAGCAAATTAGAAAGATGTTTAAAATTGCATTCTGTTTATAAATCGTAAAAGAAAAAATGTGAGTGGCATGTCCCTTTAAGTGAACTAAATTAAAATACCCCCCCCCCCCATTTTTGGTTTCGAAGTATATAGTCTAAATCTCCCAAATTGTTATAGTTACGGTAGTTGGTGAATTCAGTTACATTTGCATTACATGAAAACAATACTTTCTCTGTTGTGATTTAGATAGAGCATGAAACTTCTAACAACTTTTGAATTTATTTCTATTATCTAATTTGCTTCATTCTCCTGGTATCCTTTGTTTCAAAGTATACCTAGGTAGGCTAGGCAGCAATAATACAGGGAGGTAGCTGCTGATTGGTGGGTGCACATGCAGTGTATGCATCTTGTCATTGGCTCACCCAAAGTGTAAATTGGGAAGTTGTTTAAAATAGTTCACTATGGGGACAATTTATCAAGCTCCGTATAGAGCTTGATGCCCCTTTTTTTCTGGCGAGCTGCTCCATAGCTTGTCTGCCTGCTCTGAGGCCGTGGACAGAAATCAACCCCATCGAATACCATCGGGTTGATTGACACCCCCTGCTAGCGGCCAATTGGCCGTGAATCTGCAGGGGGCAGCATTGCACCAGCAGTTCACAAGAACTTCTGGGGCAATGATAAATGCAGACAGTGTATGCTAACGGAATTTATCGATGTGCAGCGGACATGATGTGTTACTTTGTATCATGTCCGCTCACACATTGATAAATTCGCCCTGAATCCTGAAAGAAAAAAAATGGGTTTCATATTCCTTTAAGCTTTTCAGGCATAATCATCAATTTAAGTCTATTTTGATATACTATGGAAAAATGTATTTATATTTAGTCATCTTGGCTACGTATGGTGGATTTATTAATGCCCAGTAACAAATACACTTGGTGGTAAACTTAGCTATGTAAACACAAGTCATCAGTATTCAGGAAACTCTGTTATATTCGCTGGCCTAGATTCACCTTTAGCTATTGTTGTAGAAGTACATCTATTACTGATTGTGCTCAAGGTCAGATATGTCCTCTCCTTTTGTTTAAGTTTGTTAATATAAGTATTGTCTGTCTTATAGATGTAATGTAGGCCTCTATAGTGCTGCGCAAAATGCTGGAGCTTTATAAATTATAGCTAACTAGTGGGAAAGCCTGCCCAGAGGGTATTCTATTGTGGTGACGGAACCACGGAACCACCCTGCCATTTTCGGAAGGACAGTCTATTGTGGTGATGGAACCACCCTATGCTGCATCCAGGTGGATTCCGAAAATGGCAGGGTGGTGAAAGAATCCACCTGAATGCAGCTTATGCTGCATCCAGGTGGATTCTTTCACCACATTGCCATCCAGGTGTATTCCAAAAATGGCAGGGTTCAAATCAGCCAATAGGATAAGAGCTACTAAAATTATTTTGGCTGATTTGAATAGCCAATAGAATTTCAGTAGCTCTCATCCTATTGACTGATTTAAACAGCCAATAGGATTTCAGTAGCTCTCATCCTATTGGCTGATTTGAATTTGAAGAATCAAATCAGCCAATAGGAATTAAAGGGATGCCATCTTTAATCGCGTACCCTGAATTAATTATTCAGTGTACGGCGGCAGAGGATTCTCCACGATCCATGGCTCCGCGCCAGATTGTTCCTGGAAGAAGAAAGAAGAGGTTGCCGCTTGGAAGAAGACTTTACCGTCTGGAACAGGACCTTCAGCGCCGGACTTCAGGAACGGTGAGCACCAACCTGTGGATTAGACTTAGGTTTTTTTTAAGGGTTTTTTGGGGGGTTTGTTTTATTTATATTAGGGATGTGCAGTAAAAGAGATAAATGCCCTTTTAAGGGTTAATGCCCAAACAAATGCCCTTTTCAGGGCAATGGGTAGTTTGTTTTTTAGTGTTAGGTTCTTTTATTTTGGTGGGTTTGGTGGGTGGGGGGGTTTACTGTTGGGGGGACTTTGTGTATGTTTAATGTAAAAGAGCTGTTTATCTTGGGGCAATACCCTGTAAAAAGCCCTTTTAAGGGCTACTGGTAGGTTATTCTTAGAGTAGGGGGTGTTTTTATTTTGGGGGGCTTTTTATTTTCATAGGGATTAGGTTTAATTTTGTATACTTTGGTCATTTGTTTTTTTATTTTCTGCAATGTTAGTCTTTTTATTTTTGTAATCTTAGCTTTTTTTTTGTAATTTTAGTATTCTTAAGTTTAGTTAATTTGTGTTAATTTATGGGGTGTTAGGTTAGGGGGCGTTAGGTTAGGGGGCTTAGTAATTTAATTAGTTATTTGTGTTGTGGGTTTTGGCAGTTTAAGGGGTTAATAGGTTCATTAGGTTTATTGTGATGTGGGGGTTTGCAGTTTAGGGGTTAATGGGGGTAAATAGGTGTATTGCGATGTGTGGGTTTTGCGGTTTAGGGGTTAATAGGTTAATTATGTTTATTGCGATGTGGGGGTTTGGCGGTTTAGGGGTTAATACTTTAATTAGTTTTATTGTGATGTGCTGGTTTTGCGGTTTAGGGGTTAATAGGTTAATTATGTTTATTGCAATGTGGAGGTTTTGCGGTTTAGGGGTTAATAGGGTAATTAGGTTTATTTTGATGTGGGTGGTTGACGGTTAAGGGGTTAATTACTTTATATTTTGCGATGTGTGTGTTTGCAGTGTATGTGTTAATAATTTGTGTGGGAGGATTCTTTCACCACCGTGCCGTTTTTGGCTGTGCTATGTGTGGGTTTGCGGTGTATGTGTTAATACTTCGTGTGGGAGGTTCATTTTTTTTTTTGTACTTTTGTGGGCGGTGTTTTTTTTTTTTTTTAATGCTCCGTTTGCCTTTGCTGCATCCCAGTGGATTCTGAAAATGACCTTTGGTGGATTCTTTCACCACCGTGCCGTTTTTAGAATCCACCTGGATGCAGCTTCGCTGCACCCAGGTGAATTCTTTTGGCTGTGCGCGCAGCCAATATTCTGTTGGCTGCCTCGCGCTGCCAACATTCCATTAAGGATGCGTGCGCAACTGCCGACGGCGATGGACATTACAAACACAATTATAGTATAGATAATAAAAATTAGTAATATGAAGGAGTTCAGCTGAGTCCAAGTATGGTTGCAGATCTGAGTAGACAAACTATGGTCTAGGGGCCAAATCTATTTTTTGCACGTACTGTGTGAGCTAAGAATTATTTTTTGAGCAGAATAGTTGCAACAGAGAACATACTTCAGGATGACTTCAGATAACTAGTCTGGAGTTATCAATTACTTCAGAAAGACTCCGGGAAAATCTTCCTTTTTGGCTAGGGCAGTCTCAGTATTTCCCTCTTCAGTTTAAAGGAACATTAAATTGCTGGATACTACTGAACATGCTGTTATTTTCCCTCTTGCTAGCAGCTCACTTTTAAGCTGTTGGCTTAATTTTACACTTTTACAAGTGCTAGCTACTGAAGCTATGCATCTTCACTTTCAAGGGATATAGATAATTATTTAAATGTTAACAGCTGAGTATGAGCTCTTTTCAATGTTGATGTGATCACAATAAGCCTTTTTATTGTTTATCAACAGACTTTTTACATTAACCTTTTAAAGCCATTATGACGTTCTATTCCGTCATAATTAGACTGGGCTTTAAAGCCATTATGACGGAATAGAACGTCAAAATTAACGGCTGTCCTGAAGCCTTCTGTGCAGTCAGGACTTGATCGCGGTCTTGGGGGCGTTCCTAGGGTTGTAGGGACGCCCCCCAGACGCGATCCAATAATTGAAATCTCGTGATCGTGTGCACGATCGCGTGGTTTCAATTTGTCTACATCGGAACAGTTGTTCCGATGTAGGCACTTTAGCCCAGACTCGAAAGGGTTAAATCCCTTTACTTAATGAGCCAATCCTGTTTTACTGATCACAATCCAAAGTCTCCATACTTAATTACACATTTACAGGGCCATTTTCACACATTGAATTCCACTGATAAAAATACTCAATAAACCCTCTTATCTACTTATTACTGATTATCCCAAAAAGTATGCTACTCTGGTTTTGCGTCTGAGCAAATCCTACTGATATTACACCCCTGCTATACTGAACGACATTAGGTCACCAAACAGATGCAAACAGCCCCTGCCTAATCAATTTAATCTAAAAAAAACCCAATAATAAACTCTTTTCCACTAATAAAAATTAGTCAGATTTATACCAATAATATCCATGTTAAATTTCCTTAAAAAACATACGCATAGCTCTATGATTTTGGAGCTCTTATTACGCACTATTAAAAGTGATAAATTAACATGTGGGTCCTTAAACTGTGTTATTGGTTAACCCAAGGAAAAAATCACCATTTTGTTGGTCACAAATTGTGCACATTAGGGGCGCGATCCGATATCGATCGCAGTTTGCGGCGCAAGCGAGGGAACCGGCGTCGCCCGCAGTTTCAGCTCGCAACTCGAGCCATCCCATATAGGTCGCCGTCAGATGCTAACGTGCCGTAAGTCTCACAAACCAGCGATGTCCAGAAATCTGCGTAAGTACAAATTTCTGGCGTCGCCAGTGACTTGCGGCACGTTAGAAACTGCCGGCGCCTATAAAACCTGACTAAAGTTTAAAACACCCGCACTGTCTAACACGCCTCCCTAACATAGCCCGCACTGTCTAACACGCCTCCCTAACATAGCCCGCACTGTCTAACCCTCTATCCGCTATCCCCCCTCACTAGCCTAACAATAAAAAAGCTATTAACCCCTAAACCGCCGATCCTTTACCCCGCCGCAACCTAATAAAGTTATTAACCCCTAAACCGCCGCTCCCGTACCCCGCCGCCAGCTATATTATATCTATAACCCCCTAAAGTGAGCCCCTAACACCGCCGCCATCTATATTAAAATTATTAACCCCTAATGTAAGCCCCTTACACCGCCGCCATCTCTATTAAAATGATTAACCCCTAATTTAATCTACCTACCCCGCCGCCAGCTATATTATCTATATTAACCCTAAGTATATTATAGTTAATATAGGTATTACATTATATATATTAACTATATTAACCCTAATTATATTAGGGTTAATATAGTTAATATAGTTACTATAGTATTTATATTAACTATATTAACTCTATCTAACCCTAACTAAATTTATATTAAATTAATCTAATTCATTTATAAACTAAAATATTCCTATTTAAATCTAAATACTTACCTATAAAATAAACCCTAAGATAGCTACAATATAATTAATAATTACATTGTAGCTATGTTAGGGTTAATATTTATTTTACAGGTAAATTGTTAATTATTTTAACTAGGTATAATAGATATTAAATAGTTATTAACTATTTAATATCTACCTAGTTAAAATAATTACCCAATTACCTGTAAAATAAATCCTAACCTAAGTTACAAATACACCTACACTATCAATAAATTTAATAAACTACAAACATCTATCTAAAAATACAATTAAATTAACTAAACTAAATTACAAAAAAAAACAAACACTAAATTACAAAAAATAAAAAAAAGATTACAAGATATTTAAGCTAATTACACCTATTCTAAGCCCCCTAATAAAATAATAAACCCCCAAAATAAAAAAAATTCCCTGCCCTATTCTAAATTCAACAAATTTCAAAGCTCTTTACCTTACCAGCCCTTAAAAGGGCCTTTTGTGGGGCATGCCCCAAAGAATTCAGCTCTTTTGCATACAACAAATACAATACCCCCCCCCCCCATTACAACCCACCACCCACAGACCCCTATTCTAAACCCACCCAACCCCCCCTTAAAAAAGCCTAACACTACCCCCCTGAAGATCTCCCTACCTTGTCTTCACCACACCGGGCCGAACTCCTGATCCGATCCGGGCGATGTCTTCCTCCAAGCGGCAAAGAAGAATTCTTCCTCCGGCGATGTCATCCTCCAAGCGGCAAAGAAGAATTCTTCCTCCGGCGACGTCTTCCTCCAAGCGGCAGCACAGTCTTCATTCTTCCGGCGGCATCTTCAATCTTCTTTCTTCGCTCCGCCGCCGCGGAGCATCCATCCCGGCCGACTGCTGAACTTGGAATGAGGTACCTTTAAATGACGTCATCCAAGATGGCGTCCGCCGAATTCCGATTGGCTGATAGGATTCTATCAGCCAATCGGAATTAAGTTAAAAAAATCTGATTGGCTGATTGAATCAGCCAATCAGATTCAAGTTCAATCCGATTGGCTGATCCAATCAGCCAATCAGATTGAGCTCGCATTCTATTGGCTGATCGGAACAGCCAATAGAATGCGAGCTCCAATCTGATTGAACTTGAATCTGATTGGCTGACGTCATTTAAAGGTACCTCATTCCAAGTTCAGCAGTCGGCCGGGATGGATGCTCCGCGGCGGCGGAGCGAAGAAAGAAGATTGAAGATGCCGCCGGAAGAATGAAGACTTTGCTGCCGCTTGGAGGAAGACGTCGCCGGAGGAAGAATTCTTCTTTGCCGCTTGGAGGATGACATCGCCGGAGGAAGAATTCTTCTTTGCCGCTTGGAGGAAGACATCGCCCGGATCGGATCAGGAG
This sequence comes from Bombina bombina, assembly GCF_027579735.1. Lineage (NCBI taxonomy): Eukaryota > Metazoa > Chordata > Amphibia > Anura > Bombinatoridae > Bombina > Bombina bombina. The sequence goes on from NC_069501.1 coordinate 647,134,609, forward strand.
TTCGGCCCGGTGTGGTGAAGACAAGGTAGGGAGATCTTCAGGGGGGTAGTGTTAGGCTTTTTTAAGGGGGGGTTGGGTGGGTTTAGAATAGGGGTATGTGGGTGGTGGGTTGTAATGGGGGGGGGGGTATTGTATTTGTTGTATGCAAAAGAGCTGAATTCTTTGGGGCATGCCCCACAAAAGGCCCTTTTAAGGGCTGGTAAGGTAAAGAGCTTTGAAATTTGTTGAATTTAGAATAGGGCAGGGAATTTTTTTTATTTTGGGGGTTTATTATTTTATTAGGGGGCTTAGAATAGGTGTAATTAGCTTAAATATCTTGTAATCTTTTTTTTATTTTTTGTAATTTAGTGTTTGTTTTTTTTTGTAATTTAGTTTAGTTAATTTAATTGTATTTTTAGATAGATGTTTGTAGTTTATTAAATTTATTGATAGTGTAGGTGTATTTGTAACGTAGGTTAGGATTTATTTTACAGGTAATTGGGTAATTATTTTAACTAGGTAGATATTAAATAGTTAATAACTATTTAATATCTATTATACCTAGTTAAAATAATTAACAATTTACCTGTAAAATAAATATTAACCCTAACATAGCTACAATGTAATTATTAATTATATTGTAGCTATCTTAGGGTTTATTTTATAGGTAAGTATTTAGATTTAAATAGGAATATTTTAGTTTATAAATGAATTAGATTAATTTAATATAAATTTAGTTAGGGTTAGATAGAGTTAATATAGTTAATATAAATACTATAGTAACTATATTAACTATATTAACCCTAATATAATTAGGGTTAATATAGTTAATATATATAATGTAATACCTATATTAACTATAATATACTTAGGGTTAATATAGATAATATAGCTGGCGGCGGGGTAGGTAGATTAAATTAGGGGTTAATCATTTTAATAGAGATGGCGGCGGTGTAAGGGGCTTATATTAGGGGTTAATAATTTTTATATAGGTGGCGGCGGTGTAAGGGGTCAGATTAGGGGATAGATAAGGTAGATGGCGGCGGTTTTAGAGGCTCACAGTAGGGGGTTAGTTTATGTAGATGGCGGCGGGGTCCGGGAGCGGCGGTTTAGGGGGTAATAACTTTATTAGGGATTTCGGGGGGGGGGGGGATCGCGGTTGACAGGGAGATAGACATTGCGCATGCGTTAGGTGTTAGGTTTATTTTAGCAGATCGCGGTTGACAGGGAGATAGACATTGCGCATGCGTTAGGTGTTAGGTTTATTTTCTAGTTAGTTTAGGGAGTTACGGGGCTCCAATAGTCAGCGTAAGGCTTCTTATGGCTGCTTTTTGTGGCGAGGTGAAAATGGAGTAAGTTTTCTCCATTTTCGCCACGTAAGTCCTTACGCTGCATATTGGATACCAAACTGCGCGGGTTTGGTATACCTGCCTATGGCCCAAAAAACTGCGGGCGACGGCAGAAATATACGGGCGTAACTTCTAGGTTACGCCGTATATGTGATACCAAATCCGCGCAAATATTGGCGTCGCCGGCTTTTGCGGGCGACGATTTATATCGGATCGACCCCTAGATTTTTTGATAACAAAATCAATAGATTAATGATGCAGATAATGAATTTGCGTTTTTTTTTGTTGGAAAAAATAATTCTGACATTCAGGGGGGATTAATGGCAGATACATTGTTTGTTTTGTAATCATTGGAAAAACACACTGACAATACTGGACAATGTTCAAAAGAATTGTCATCTGCTGAAAACAAGTGCAAGTTTGTCATCAATTTTTTAGTCTGCTAGATTTGATAGTGTTTTCTGATTATTTTACAGAGGTATAAAAAGAAAGTGTTAGCGGCAAAGCCAATTGAATTTTTGTACCTGGGAGATTAGAGTGTCACATGCTGATGCCAATCCAAGCCCAATAGACTGTCCTGTCACTGCAGCAATCTGAAAAGAAATACATAGATAACTTTATAGAAAGCAGTTTAAAATGTATCTTATGAATCACATCTATTCAACATAAACATCTAACATCATGACATCAAATTAGATATGATTGTCATCTCTATTTTCTTATATTAAATGGCAAAAAAAATACATTCATGATAGAGTTGTTTTTCTTAGTCAAAAATAAAAACGCAGGGAAATAACTGGATCAAGCTGTCTCTTAATGGTAAACTAGAACTACAGTTCTGCATTAACCCTTTTCCTTATGCAGTCCCAACCATATAAATGACTGCACCACCTTACTTTGGAGCTTGTAATATAATGGCACAACTAAGCTTTATATATGACAAGCAGATTTCAATAAATAATGTGACTTTGTTTTGTGAAATAAGTAAAGGTTTATTGTTTTTTTATTGGTAATTTATCAGCTTGCCAGAGAAAAAAAAAACATTGCTAACCACTGTCATAACCCTGTCCACATGTATTGGATATGCATTGTGGTTTAAAGGACCATTAAATCCTCTAGACTTGCATAATCAACAAATGCACAAAAAAGACTATACAATAACACTTTCAAATAAGCACTCTTTTTTTTTCTGACAAATTTCAAATAATTTTCCTGCCCCATGTTTCATGCAACTATGTGATGTACTGTGAAATCTTGTACATGCTCTATAGGAGCTGGTACCTCAGAAAGTGTGCACATAAAACGAGTAAGTTGCAAGTGGGATTGCTCTGCAAATGCATTATTTATCCTCATATAGGTTACACAGTGATAACTATACCTGTAATTTGTTTATAAAACATTGTATTATCTTGTTTGCGTACTTACTACCAATTTGACGATTAAAATGTTTTCTATGTATAACGTGTCTGAATGATAATGTGTTTTTGCTGTTTATCTCTATGGCAATTCATTCTAAACATTAAGTTGCATCATCATTGAAGTATGTATGTGTATGTCGCTTTCTTCAGTATTCAATTCATGTATTTATTTATTTTTTATGTTCCTCTTCCACACAGTTGTAGCACAGGGTCTGTTTAGTTATTTTTTTTATAATACATAAACAAGTTTATTAAACAAACAGACCTTTAATTAGTTGACCCTGTTAATTCCCAAGGTGCTAGAATCCATGGAGAAGCATACCCCGGGGGTTCCATTGCAGAAGATGTAACCAATTCATCCAACAATACACAGTTTATTTATTCTGGGTGAAATAGGAACATGAACTGACAGTAAATGTTTCCAATCTCTACTCTATAACTAAGTATAAACTAATAACTAAGTATAAACTAAGTATAAATATTGATATTATACATTTATAACCTCAGAGGATCACAGTCCATAATTGCTGAAATGCAGCCATTAACCTGTAGGTTACTGTGCAAGTACAGGCTGCTGCTATCTGACTAGTGTCTTACAATAACATCCATACTTATGCACCTAGTGCTATTGCAAATAATGTTTTTGTTTTTCATGACCAGCAAAGCTAGTAGACAGTGAAGTTTACTGATGAAAAAGATGTCAGTCACTGAGAAACGACCCTCATTGTTAAGGAGGAACTAGCCAGATAGAAATCATGGCTACTAAAAATGTTGCTTCAAAGTTATTTATTTAAAATTTCAACATTCAGCTTTCTGAAGACATATGAGTGCTCTAAGCATTTATTCTCAAGCTTGCTGCAGTGGTGAGTATTATTTTGGGCTTTTAAGCCTTAGTTCAAATAGAAACAAAAGATTAAAACTGGTTAGGGGTCCAAAGGGTAACCTTTGAATTTTCACTTAGGGGAGCTTAAGCTTATACCAGGAATTTCTACTTGACCAAGAACTTACACTCTTGCTTGAAAACACATTTACTTATGACAGGTTGCTAAAAGCAAATAAATAAATAAAAAATACATTGGATGGATATGAAAACCTTTTGATATTCTAATATGAAATGTTTGAAATAAAACAACTGTGCATTATAATTGTATTACATAGTTTGCTGCCTTTTCCAGTACTTTAATTGTGAAATTTATGTGAAAAGAATTGGCAACCTTCATAAACCTCATCCTTGCTACATATCTGTCCCAAATTGGCCTCAGCAGGAAGGTTCAGACAGTGAAGGAACTGCAGAACAATTATAGATTTGTTTACTTCTAACAAAACTCAAGATTGGCTCCTCCAAATAAGTGGTGGTGGGAATTTTGGCTATTGTAAAAATAATTGCAGCAAATATGGTGTTAATGCATTAAACATTACACTCAACTAGCATATTAATTATTGCAAGATGGCAGAGAAACTTTGTAATTACGAGGTGTTTATGTGTGTATATACCAATTAGTTGTAACACTATGTATGGAAAGTGTTTGTTACTTGAGCCAATCATTTTCTATAAACTACATATTCTAAAAATTACACTATATACACTGCAAGTATGTTTAAAAGTTTTTCTTCATTTTGTATGAAGTGAAAATATGACTATTAATAATTACAAAGCATATATGCTAGCCTTGTAGAAAATGTGATAATAGTTTTCTTTTTCATAAATATGTAAAATAGCAGAAGTCATTAAAACATTGTTATGGTAGCAATTTTCTTGTTCATAATGTAATGCAAAATGTAGTAATTATATAGATATAAAGTTATACCTACAGCATTAGCCAGCGTGATGGAATCTAGTTCAACCTTTCCTAGATGTCCACAAAATATAGCCGTTATGACGTATGGTGCATAGTCCAATACACTGATCAAAGTCTAAAAAAAATAAGAAAATATAGATTTGAAACAATACACATTGAATGAAAACTACTGATAATATTGTTTTCATGACTATAGACAATAAGATAAATTAGCAGTTTTATGCTACATGGTACTTGCATGTGCACCATTATGGGATATGTGTGTCAGTGAGAGAGAATGGGTCAGGTCTCCAGGTTTCAGGTGCAGGTGAAGAAATATATTTTATAGCTTGTTACACAGATTATAATGCATTTACAAAATGTCTCACTGGTAGTCAGGGTTGGCTCCAAGGGGGTGCATTGGGGGGCAATGCCCACCCAAATGGAATGCTGTGCCCCCTCAAAAATATTGATATGATCATACGCTTTAAAAATAATAAATAAAATAATGAATTGTTATGTAATGCTGCATGCTGGGGGCAGAGTTAGCTGCCGAACTGTGAGGTCGCATCACGCATCTGCAAGGAGCTCCTTGTGTTAACCTCTTATTTGGAATTGGAAGTTAATTAGAGACTTTTTGGACTTGTCTTTAACCCTATTAATTTTACCTAACTATCGTGAGTTACTCATTTTCTTAAACAATAGACCACAATAAGTATATGATTGTATCATATAAATGGATGAAGACTTCTACCGGATGGAGGACCTCTTCTTGCCCCGCTTGGATGAAGACTTCTACCGGATGAAGGACCTCATCTGCGCACCTTGGATGAAGAATTCGGCTCGGCTGGGTGAAGACGACTCAAGGTAGGGAGATCTTCAGGGGGTTAGCGATAAGTTTTTTTTAAGGGGGGTTTGGGTGGGTTAGAGTAGGGGTATGTGGGTTGTAATGTTGGGGGGTATTGAATTTTTATTTTCAGGTAAAAGAGCTGATTACTTTGGGGCAATGCCCTGCAAAAAGCCCTTTTAAGGGCTGGTAAAAGAGCTGATTACTTTAGTAATTTAGGATAGGGTAGGGCATTTTTTTATTTTGGGGTATTTTTTATTTTATTAGGGGGCTTAGATTAGGTGTAATTAGTTTAAACTTCTTGTAATTTTTTCTTATTTTTTGTAATTTAGTGTTTGTCTGTATTTTAGTGTTTGTCTGTATTGTCTGTAATTGTATTTTAGTTTAGCTAATTGTAGTTAATTTATTTAATTAATTTAATGATAGCGTAGTGTTAGGTGTATTTGTAACTTAGGTTAGGATTTATTTTACAGGTAATTTTGTACTTATTTTAACTAGGTATCTATTAAATAGTTATTAACTATTTAATAGCTATTGTACCTAGTTAAAATAAATACAAAGTTGCCTGTAAAATAAATATAAATCCTAAAATAGCTACAATATAATTATTATTTGTATTATAGCTATATTAGGGTTTATTTTCTAGGTAAGTATTTAGTTTTAAATAGGAATAATTTATTTAATTTTAGGAATATTATTTTGTTTAATTAAAATTATATTTAACTTAGGGTGGTGTTAGGGTTAGGGTTAGAGTTAGGTTTAGGGGTTAATATATTTATTATAGTAGTGGCGACGTTGTGGGCGAGAGATTAGGGGTTAATAATTGTAGGTAGGTGGCGGCGATGTTAGGGAGGGCAGATTAGGGGTTAATACAATTTATTCTAGTGTTTGCGAGGCGGGAGTGTGGCGGTTTAGGGGTTAATACATTTATTATAGTGACGGCGAGGTCCAGTCGGCAGATTAGGGGTTAATAAGTGTAGTTAGGTAGCGGCAACGTTGGGGGGGCAGATTAGGGGTTAATAAATATAATATAGGTGTCGGCGATGTTAGGGACAGCAGATTAGGGGTTCATAGGTATAATGTAGGTGGTGGCGGTGTCCGGTCGGCAGATTAGGGGTTAAAAAATTTTATTATAGGGTTTGCGATGTGGGGGGGGCCTCGGTTTAGGGGTACATAGGTAGTTTATGGGTGTTAGTGTACTTTGTAGCACAGTAGTTAAGAGCTTTATATTACCGTGTTAGCCCATAAAGCTCTTAACTACTGACTTTTTTTGTCGGTAGGAGTCTTGTCGGTATTGGGTCTACCGCTCACTTGGTCCAAGACTCCAAATACCAGCGTTAGGCAAATCCCATAGAAAAGATAGGATACGCAATTGACGTAAGGGGATCTGTGGTAGACTGGAGTCAGGGTAAGGAAGTGAGCGTTAGACCCTTTCCTGGCTGACTCTAAATACCAGCGGGCATTAAAACGCAGTGTTAGGACCCCTTAACGCTGATTTTGACGGCTAACGCCGAACTCTAAATCTAGCCGATAATGTCTCACTGGTAGGTATACATAGTAATGTATTTTATATCTTAATACACAGATTATAACACATTTACATAAAGTATCACTGGTAGGTATACATAGTAATGCATTGTATATCTTTTTACACAGATTATAACCTATTTACATAATGTCTCACTGGTAGGTATACATAGAAATGTATTTTATATCTTAATACACAGATTATAAAGTTTTTACATAATGTATCACTGGTAGGTATACAATTTATGTATTTTATATCTTAATACACAGATTATAATGCATTTACATAATGGCCTCTAGTTATCAAGGTCTGGCGGACCTGATCCGACACTACGACCTCGCTGAATACGGCAAGCAATATGCTCGCCGTATTCAGCATTGCGCCATCAGCTCACAAGAGCTGCTGGTGCAACGCCGCCTCCTGCAGACTCGCGGCCAATGGGCCGCCAGCAGGGGGGTGTCAATCAACCCGATCATACTCGATCGGGTTGTATTGTGGCGATGTGTGTCCGCCTGTTCAGAGCAGGCGGACAGGTTATGGAGCAGCGTTCTTTGTGACCTCTGCTTCATAACTGCTGTTTCTGGCGAGCCTGCAGGCTCACAAGAAATACGGGGCACCAAGCTCCATTTGGAGCTTGATACATATGCCCCATAGTCTCACTGGTAAGTATACATATAAATGTATGTTATATCTTGTTACACAGATTATAATTAGTGATGTCCTGAATAGTTCGCCGTTGAATAGTTCCCGGCGAACATAGCTTTAAAAATTGTAAAGCTTTTTTACCTTACCAGCCCTTAAAAGGGCCTTTTGCGGGGCATGCCCCAAAGAATTCTGCTCTTTTGCCTGTAAAAAAAAACATACAATACCCCCCCAACATTACAACCCACCACCCACATACCCCTAATCTAACCCAAACCCCCCTTAAATAAACCTAACACTAAGCCCCTGAAGATCTCCCTACCTCGTCTTCACCACGCCGGGAATCACCGATCCATCCAGAAGAGGGTCCGAAGTCTTCATCCAATCCGGGCGATGTCTTCATTCAAGCGGGGGCTGAAGAGGTCCATCATCCGGCTGAAGTCTTCATCCAAGCGGGGGCTGAAGAGGTCCATCATCCGGCTGAAGTCTTCTATCAAGCGGCATCTTCAATCTTCTTTCTTCCGGATCCATATTCATCCCGCTGATGCGGAACATCCTTCCTCCACGACGAACTCCGAATGAATGAATGTTCCTTTAAGGTGTCGTCATCCAAGATGGAGCCCCTCGAATTACGATTGGCTGATAGGATTCTATCAGCCAATCGGAATTAAGGTAGGAAAATTCTGATTGGCTAATTGAATCAGCCAATCAGATTCAAGTTCAATCCGATTGGCTGATTGGATGAGCCAATCAGATTGAGCTCGCATTCTTTTGGCTGATTGGAACAGCCAATAGAATGCAAGCTCAATCTGATTGGCTGATTGGATCAGCCAATCGGATTGAACTTGAATCTGATTGGCTGATTCTTCATTCGTCGGGAGTTCATCATGGAGGAAGGATGTTACGCATCAGCGGGATGAAGATGGATCCGGAAGAAAGAAGATTGAAGATGCCTCTTGATAGAAGACTTCAGCTGGATGATGGACCTCTTCAGCCCCCGCTTGGATGAAGACTTCAGCTGGATGATGGGCCTCTTCAGCCCCCGCTTGGATGAAGACATCGCCCGGATTGGATGAAGACTTTGGACCCTCTTCTTGTGGTGAAGACAAGGTAGGGAGATCTTCAGGCGCTTAGTGTTAGGTTTATTTAAGGGGGGTTTGGGTTAGATTAGGGGTATGTGGGTGGTGGGTTGTAATGTTGGGGAGGTGTTGTATGTTTTTTTTTACAGGCAAAAGAGCAGAATTCTTTGGGGCATGCCCCGCAAAATGCCCTTTTAAGGGCTGGTAAGGTAAAAGAGCTTTACAATTTTTATTGTAGAATAGGGTAGGGAATTTTTTTTATTTTGGGGGGCTTTGTTATTTTATTAGGGGGCTTAGAGTAGGTGTATTTAGCTTAAAATTGTTGTAATATTTTTATAATGTTTGTAAATTATAATTTTTTTTGTAACTTAGTTCTTTTTTTATTTTTTGTACTTTAGTTAGTGTATTTATTTGTATTTATTTGTAGGTATTTGTATTGAATTTAATGATAGTGTAGTGTTAGGTTTAATTGTAACTTAGGTTAGGATTTATTTTACTGGTAATTTTGTATTTCTTTTAGCTAGGTAGCTATTAAATAGTTAATAACTATTTAATAGCTATTGTACCTAGTTAAAATAAATACAAAGTTGCATGTAAAATAAATATTAATCCTAAAATAGCTACAATATAATTATTATTTATATTGTAGCTATATTAGGGTTTATTTTACAGGTAAATATTTAGCTTTAAATAGGAATAATTTATTTAATAAGATTTATTTTATTTTGTTAGATAAAAATTATATTTAACTTAGAGGGGTGTTAGGGTTAGGGTTAGACTTAGCTTTAGCGGTTAATACATTTATTATAGTAGTGGTGAGGTCCGGTCGGCAGATTAGGGGTTAATAATTGTATATAGGTAGCGGCGACGTTGAAGGGGTCAGATTAGGGGGTAATAAATATTATGTAGGTGTCGGCGGTGTTAGGGGCAGCAGATTAGGGGTACATAGGGATAATGTAGGTGGCGGCGGTGGGCGGTCGGCAGATTAGGGGTTAAAAAAAATTAATAGAGTGATGGCGATGTGGGAGGACCTCGGTTTAGGGGTGCATAGGTAGTTTATGGGTGTTAGTGTACTTTAGAGCACAATAGTTAAGAGCTTTATGAACCTGCGTTAGCCCATAAAGCTCTTAACTCCTGACTAGGGATGGGCGAATGTTTCGCTACATTCGAAAAACGGCACGAATTTTAACACATTCGTTCGTTCGAATCGAATTTCGAATGTTTACATAACATTCTAACATTCGATTTTCGAATATTCGGTTTCGAATTTTACGATTACATTCGAAAATATTCTAATTCGAAAAATTCGAATTTAGATTGTAATAGTATTTCTAATGCTTTTTCTTTAAATGTAATATTGGAATTATGCAATATTCGAATTCGAAAAATTCGAATTTAGATTGTAATAGTATTTCTAATGCTTTTTCTTTAAATGTAATATTCGAATTATGCAATACGTGTATTCGAATTCGAAAAATTCGAATTTAGATTGTAATAGTATTTCTAATGCTTTTTCTTTAAATGTAATATTCGAATTATGCAATATGTGTATTCGAATTCGAAAAATTCGAATTTAGATTGTAATAGTATTTCTAAAGCTTTTTCTTTAAATGTAATATTCGAATTATGCAATACGTGTATTCGAATTCGAAAAATTCGAATTTAGATTGTAATAGTATTTCTAATGCTTTTTCTTTAAATGTAATATTCGAATTACGCAATATTCGAATTCGAAAAATTCGAATTTAGATTGTAATAGTATTTCTAATGCTTTTTCTTTACATGTAATATTCGAATTATGCAATATTCGAATTCGAAAAATTCGAATTTAGATTGTAATAGTATTTCTAATGCTTTTTCTTTAAATGTAATATTCGAATTATGCAATATTCGAATTCGAAAAATTCGAATTTAGATTGTAATAGTATTTCTAATGCTTTTTCTTTAAATGTAATATTCGAATTATGCAATACGTGTATTCGAATTCGAAAAATTCGAATTTAGATTGTAATAGTATTTCTAATGTTTTTCTTTAAATGTAATATTCGAATTATGCAATATTCGAATTCGAAAAATTCGAATTTAGATTGTAATAGTATTTCTAATGCTTTTTCTTTAAATGTAATATTCGAATTATGCAATACGTGTATTCGAATTTGAAAAATTCGAATTTAGATTGTAATAGTATTTCTAATGCTTTTTCTTTAAATGTAATATTCGAATTATGCAATACGTGTATTCGAATTCAAAAAAATCGAATTTAGATTGTAATAGTATTTCTAATGCTTTTTCTTTAAATGTAATATTCGAATTATGCAATATTCGAAAAAAAAAAATTTGAATTTAGATTGTAATAGTATTTCTAATGCTTTTAAATGTAATATTCGAATTATGCAATATTCGAATTCGAAAAATTCGAATTTATATTCGAATTCGAAAAATTCGAATTTATATTCGAATTCGAAAAATTCGAATTTATATTCGAATTCGAAAAATTCGAATTTATATATTCGAATTCGAAAAATTCGAATTTATATTTGAATTCGAAAAATTCGAATTTCGAATGTAGACATTCGATATAATTATAAACATTCGAATTCGAAAGTGACATTCGAAAACTGTAAATAACATTCGATTTTCGAATTTTTAAGAATATTCGTTCTTATCGACATTCGAATTTAGAATTCGAATTTCGGTAATAACATTCGTTCTACATTCGAAATTCGAAAATTTGCACATTCGCCCATCCCTACTCCTGACTTTTTTCTGCAGCTGGAGTTTTGTCGTTAGATTTCTAACGCTCACTTCAGCCAAGACTCTAAATACCGGCGTTAGAAAGATCCCATTGAAAAGATAGGATACACAAATGGCGTAGGGGGATCTGCGGTATGGAAAAGTCGCGGCTGGAAAGTGAGCGTTAGACCCTTTCCTGACTGACTCTAAATACCAGCGGGCGGCCAAAACCAGAGTTAGGACCCCCTAACGCTGGTTTTGACGGCTAACGCAGAACTCTAAATCTAGGCGTTAGGGTTTATTTTACAGGTAAGTATTTAGTTTTAAATAGGATTAATTTAGTTAATAATAGTAATTTAAATTTAGATTTATTAAAATAATATTTAAGTTAGGGGGGGTTAGGGTAAGTGTTAGACTTAGGTTTAGGGGTTAATAATTTTAATATAGATGGCGGCGGTATAGGGGGGGCAGGATAGGGGTTAATAAGTTTAATATAGGTGGCTTCGGTATGGGGGGCAGGATAGGGGTTAATAACTTTAATAAAGGTGGCGGTGGGGTCCGGGAGCAGCGGTTTAGGGGTTAAACAATTTATTTAGTTGCGGCAGGGTCCGGGATTGCAGGATAGGGGTAAATAAGTTTATGTAGGTGGTGGCGGTATAGGGGGCGGATGATTAGGGGTTAATATGTATAATGTAGGTGGCGGCGGGGTCAGGGAGCGGCGGTTTAGGGGTTAACATGTGTATTATAGTTGCAGCGGGGTCCAGGAGCGGCGGTTTAGGGGGTAATACATTTATTTAGTTGCAGAGGTGTAGGGGGGCAGATTAGGGGTGTTTAGACTCGGGGTACATGTTAGGGTGTTAGGTGCAGACATTTCCCATAGGAATCAATGGGATATCGGGCAGCAGCGAACATGAGCTTTCACTATGGTCAGACTCCCATTGATTCCTATGGGATCTGCCGCCTCTAGGGCGGCGGATTTAAATCCAGGTACACTGGCCCGGAATAGTGGCGTGCGTATCTGGTAGTAGTTTGATAACTACCAAAAGTAGTCAGATTGTGCCGAACTTGCGTTCGGAACATCTGTAGTGACGTAAGCATCGATCTGTGTCGGACTGAGTCCGGCGGATCGAAGCTTACGTCACTTGATTCTACTTTTTCCGGGCAGTAGGGCTTGATAACTAAGGTGAATCAGCCTCGCCACAAATACGCTGCGGAATTCCAGCGTATTTGCTGTTGACGGCTTGATAACTAGAGGCCAATGTCTCACTAGTAGGTATACATAGAAATGTATTTTACAGCTTTTCAAACAGATTATAACATATTTACATAATGTCTCACTGGTAGGTATACATAGAAATGTATTTTACAGCTTGTTAAACAGATTATAACATATTTACATAATGTCTTACTGGTAGGTATACATAGTAATGTAATTTATATCATGTTACACAGATTATAATGCATTTACATAATGTCTTACTGGTAGGTATACATAGAAATGGGTTTTATAGCTTGTTACACAGATTATAACACATTTATATGATATCTCACTGGTAGGTATACATAGAAAAGTATTTTACATCTTGGTAAACAGATTATAACACATTTATATGATGTCTCACTGGTAGGTATACATAGTAATGTATTTTATATCTTGTTACACAGATTATAATGTATTTACATAATGTCCCACAGGTGATTTTTAAGAAGAGCAAAGATATTAAAAATTATATTGCTCCCACAAAATTAAGAGATAATAAAAAACAATCTGTTTCTCTGAATAAATGGTGTGGGGGCAAAAATGGTTTACATCTGTGCAAAAAGAAGGATTGTATTTTGTGTCCTTTAATAGATAAAGACAGTACTCATTTTTATAACTATAACAATAGCAAAAAGTATACATGTAAAGATAGATATACATGTCACACTACATATGTGGTCTATCAATTAGTCTGTAAATGTGGATATATTTATATAGGGCGCACGAAGAGAAAAATCAAATATAGAATCAGAGAACATGTAAATAATATTTCAAACGGTTTTGAAAATCATAGTGTGTCCCGTCACTTCAAAACCCACCACAATCAAAATCCCCTAGATCTCACTGTCAAAGTTATAGAGTGGGTAAAACCTAATGTATGGGACACAAATAGACTATTAAAACTTAGAAAACAAGAAACCTTTTGGATTAAAAATCTCAATTGTATGGAGCCCAATGGGTTAAATATAGAAATTGACTTGCAGGCCTTTTTATAAAATAGTTTCATAACATACATCAATTTTAATGGTTTTAATTTTTTAATTTTAATTCAGGTGTTACTATTATTAGTATTTTTAAGATACATATATTTATATTTAATATATACATGTTTACACAATTTTTCTATATATATAGTATTTTAATATTTGAATATTGGTCTATGTATTATAGCATATTCTTATTAACATATTCATATATATATTCTTGTATCTATATTGTATGGTATTATTAGCATGCCCATCTTTATTAATCAATATTTATATGCATATCGTATTTAGTATTTATTATTGTGATATTTTAAAGAAAGTATTGTCATTTTTCTTATATGTCGTTTTTATCTTAGATATCCAACACTGCCGTTATTTACCCCATGCGATTGGTCTAATAAGTGGGTGTGTGTATTTACACTCCCCTTTATAGAGCCTCTCTTCCCTTATCACCTATTACTCTTGAGAAAGTCACGCCGAGACGTGACGAAACGCGTAGAGACCCTCCCATCCCTGAGCCATTCGTTCCTGTGAAGCCGCCCCAGCTCTAAGTCTGCAGCTACGAGTCTGGAGGTATAAGAGCAGAGGAACGTTATTACATAGTCGCAATTGTCAATCTGCCTGTTATCCTCCTTGCCCCATATTCCAGTATTGAATCACAGGTATTATTACCACTGTTGTTTATGTCTGATGCTTTTGCTTGAACTTTGTTTGGAGACACTTTGCAACGGACATAATCTGACAACCGGGCTATATTTGGAAATCATTGGAGGGACACGCCAACTTTGACATTTTTGGAACACAGAAGGAACCTGACATGAGACGATAAGTCTTTTGTGTTATTGTTGCACATATGCTGAATTTTAACTTTTATCTTGTGAGTGGCCATTTGTCTTGTGTGTTATATTAAAACTGTTATTACTCTGCATTTGAGTCTGCGCTCCTCTCTTCTCTAATTTCAGAGAAAAAACGTGTTTTACAATCAAGGTCTGTGGAATCACCTGTTCAAGAGGAGCTGCTGGAATCCTTTGCTTTATTCATAGGATCTTTTAATAAGTATAAAGAACTTTCCTTGCATCTACATCACTGGACTTTGTGTTATTTGTATTTATATTTTACACAATAACAATTGGTATGTTTTATATATGATATTCAATTTATAACTTCCAGGTTTATTGCGCTGCTTTGGTGTGTGTGTGCAAACACTCCCCATTTGTTTGTATTATATTCAGATTATAACACATTTACATAATGTATCACAGGTAGGTATACATAGTAATGCATTTTATAGCTTGTTACACAGATTATAACACATTTACATGATGTCTCACTGGTAGGTATACATAGTAATGTATTTTATAGCTTGTTACACAGATTATAACACATTTACATAATGTCTTACTGGTATTTATACATAGTAATGTATTGTATAGCTTGTTACACAGATTATAATACATTTACATAATGTCTCACTGGTAGGTATACATAGTAATGCATTTTATAGCTTGTTACACAGATTATAACACATTTACATAATGTCTCACTGGTAGGTATACATAGTAATGTAATTTATATCTTGTTACACAGATTATAATGCATTTACATAATGTCTCACGGTAGGTATACATAGTAATGCATTTTATAGCTTGTTACACAGATTATAACATATTTACATAATGTCTCACTGGTAGGGATACATAGTAATGTATTTTATATCTTGTTACACTGATTATAACACATTTACATGATGTCTCACTGGTAGGTATACATAGTAATGTATTTTATAGCTTGTTACACAGATTATAATGTATTTACATAATGTATCACTGGTAGGTATACATAGTAATGTATTTTATAGCTTTATACACAGATTATAACACATTTACATGATGTCTCACTGGTAGGTATACATAGTAATGTATTTTATAGCTTTATACACAGATTATAACACATTTACATGATGTCTCACTGGTAGGTATACATAGTAATGTATTTTATAGCTTGTTACACAGATTATAACACATTTACATGATGTCTCACTGGTAGGTATACATAGTAATGTATTTTATAGCTTGTTACACAGATTATAATTTATTTACATAATGTCTCACTGGTAGGTATACATAGTAATGTATTTTATAGCTTGTTACACAGATTATAACACATTTACATGATGTCTCACTGGTAGGTATACATAGTAATGTATTTTATAGCTTGTTACACAGATTATAATGTATTTACATAATGTCTCACTGGTAGGTATACATAGTAATGTAATTTATATCTTGTTACACAGATTATAACACATTTATATAATGTCTCACTAGTAGGTATACATAGTAATGTATTTTATTTGGGTGATATTTAATTGTATCTGTGTTATGCAAAATGTAAATGTAATGTTCCCTTGCATTAGCAGAAAGATAATTCTTCATATAGAAAACCAGCTTTACTCTATTGCCTCAGGATGTTCTTGTAGATGGATTTGTGCCCTGTGATACTGGGAAGAAGGATTAATAATGTAGATTATAGGGTAGGTATGGTTGTTTTTATATTAGTAACAATGTTATACATTGTTGCAAACACTGATTTTTTTTCTAGTGCTTAACAATGTACAGTATTGTTAAAATAAATGTTATAAACACAGCTGTCATACAGTGCTCGGGACACATACATGCTTCTCAGCCTACCTAGGTATGCTCTCCAACAAAGGATAACAAGAGAGCAAAATAAATGCGATAATAGAAGTAAACTTGAAAGTTGTGTAAAACTTTCTTCCTTTCTTTCTTGATATTGATATTAGCAGAAAGTGCATAGTAAAGAAACTGAAAAAGCTACAAGTATTTAGCACTCAGTTACCTTATATTCACTAAGTGTGAAACAGAAGACTATAGGGGGCGCACTATCACTACAGACCCTACAAAGATACAGAAATATGAAGTATATAAATATGAAGATAATTGTTTAAATACAATCAAACTTGTAAAAATACACAAATGATAAGAAAATATTTTCAAATGTCCTGTCCAATAAGTAAAACAAGACTGTCCAAATCTCTATCCTAAGATATCTTTACACAGGAGAAGTCATCAAAACCTGGTTGTGACAAAACCATCATCTAAAGATAACTGCAAAAACAAAACAAAAAATGAGGTGCCACTTTTCTCAGTTTCATTACTGATATTGAGTTAAAAAGGAGATACCCAGCACCTTCCTCATTATACTAAATTAAGTTGACTGACTAAGGAAAAGTAAACTGTGGATAATGTCTATTGTATTTCTACTGCAAATCTAATATAAAGGTGCATGTTTGTGAACTACTAACAAATATTCACTGGCTAAGGAGAATCCCCACAGCACAGTCTATGCAAGGAATAACGAGTCCCTAGCTTTATTTAATCACAGAAATGTTTAAAAATGAGAGAGAAAAAAAAATCTGAATTGCATTGTAACAGCAATAAAGAAAACTTGTGTTTGCCCTGGCAGTGGCATCACTAGGGGGTGCGGGCCACACCTGGGTGACACCCTCCAGGGGGTGACACCACTAAAAAAATTTTTTTTATTTTTTTTTTAATTTTATTGAAATTCAAAGAAATACAATGTAGAGATGCATATATTTTTTTATTAGAGGGGCCAGAATTTGTGAACATTAGTGGGACTGGGGAAGTTGTAGACACATATTTTTGAGCCAGCACTGCAATTTTCACAAATAGTTTTCCCAACTGCTTTTGCTTGTTTGTACTTTGCTCCTCTACTGCCCAATTTCACTATGAATGTTGTGGGCGTGCCGTGGGGCTTGTAAAGTTGTACTGCTAGCCTAAACCTGCCTGCCTATCTGTGCTCACTGCTCAGTGGCATGTGGAGCTGTGGAGTCACTCACTGCTGTGCTGTCTCTCTAATCAGGAACTGGGAAATCATGAGGGGGATGACTGTCTGACACTGTCTCTAAAGTTACGGTACACTAAGTTCAGACTGAAGAGGTAGGAGAGGAGGGCAGGTGGGGGTCTGGGGGTGAGCAGAGAGCAGAGGTGCTTGGCCATAAGAAGTGGTAGACACGCAGCCCGGGCTGTGCACTGACAGACTTGGTACAGAGTCAGAGAGCAGAATTTTCATAGTTTGCGTGCCTAAACCTTTTCTTTAGTGATTTATTTTTAGAGCGCCCTGTTTATCTTTCATTTGATGCTCTGCTGAGCCAGGGAGCAGCTCTAGGCATGAGCTTTATAATTAATGCAGTGCAGTTTACATATTTTGTATGTGTGTGTGTCTGAGTGTTTTTGTGTGTGTTTGAGTGTTTTTGTGTGTCTGAGTGTTTTTGTGTGTGTGTGTATCTGAGTGTTTCTGTGTGTGTGCCTGAGTGTTTCTGTGTGTGTGCCTGAGTATTTTTGTGCGTGTGTCTGAGTGTTTTTGTGCGTGTCTGAGTATGTTTCCGAGTGTTTGTGTGTGCATCCGAGTGTGTTTTTAAGTGTGTCTGAGTGTTTGTATTTGTGTGTGCCTGTGTTTGTGTGTTTACTTTCTGGGAGGAGGGGGGGTGATATGCAATATGAGTGAATATATTAGAATGTTTTAAAGAAACCACAAAAAATGTGTCAGAGACTTACCAGAGGGCCAGTAAACCACAGAAGCATCTTCAATTCCCCAATATTGTCTATAAAGAACTGCTGAATCCTCTTAAAGCTTGTGCTGCAGCAACCAGAAAAGCAATTTAGTGTCATTGTGATAACTTCTTAGATAGTTTGTTTTCTTTCAAAAAATCACAAATGAAAGGTTCCTTGTCTGTAGCTGTGGTACATAAACCGTCACAAAAGGAACTGAATAACACCTGATTTAGAGTGCATGAGAGTTAAACTAATGGACAAGTTTGTCAGCTTTTTTTTGTGGCTGGGCAGGTTTCTTGGTGCAGGAATGTAAAGTAAGAATTTGTCTTTAAATTAAAACAAGTATATCCTGCAGGGGACTTGATTTATTTTATAATGCGTTATTGCTAACATATTGATTGTTTATGTACTACTAGTTTTAATGTAGTGTTTTAGCGGATAACATTTTACAGATGGATATTAAAGATATTAAAGAGACACTAAAGTCAAATTAAACTTTCATGATTCAGAAAGAGCAAAATGATAAGAAACTTTCTAATTTACTCCTATTATCAAATTTTCTCCCTTCCCTTGGGATCTTTATTTGAAAAAAAAAAAGGAATGTAGTAAGCTTAAAAGCCCATTCTTTGTTCAGAACATGGGTTGTACTTGCTTACTGGTGGCTAAATGTAGCCACCAATCAGCAAGCACTAGCCAGGAACCAAAAATAGGCCAGCTCCTTAGCTTACATTGTAAGTTTTTCAAATAAAGATACCAAGGCCTAGATTTGGAGTTTGGCGGTAGATGGGCTGTTAACGCTCCGCTGGCTTTTTTCTGGCCGCAGCATAAAATTAACTCTGGTATCGAGAGTTCAAAAAAATGCTGCGTTAGGCTCCAAAAAAGGAGCGTAGAGCATCTTTACCGCAAATGCAACTCTCGATACCAGAGTTGCTTACGGACGCGGCCAGCCTCAAAAACGTGCTCGTGCACGATTCTCCCATAGGAAACAATGGGGCTGTTTGAGCTGTAAAAAAACCTAACACCTGCAAAAAAGCAGCGTTCAGCTCCTAACGCAGCCATATTGTTTCCTATGGGGAAACACTTCCTACGTCTGCACCTAACACTCTAACATGTACCCCGAGTCTAAACACCCCTAACCTTACACTTATTAACCCCTAATCTGCCGCCCCCGCTATCGCTGACCCCTGCATATTATTTTTAACCCCTAATCTTCCGCTCCGTACACCGCCGCAACCTACGTTATCCCTATGTACCCCTAATCTGCTGCCCCTAACACCGCCGACCCCTATATTATATTTATTAACCCCTAATCTGCCCCCCTCAACGTCGCCTCCACCTGCCTACACTTATTAACCCCTAATCTGCCGAGCGGACCTGAGCGCTACTATAATAAAGTTATTAACCCCTAACCCGCCTCACTAACCCTATCATAAATAGTATTAACCCCTAATCTGCCCTCCCTAACATCGCCGACACCTAACTTCAATTATTAACCCCTAATCTGACGACCGGAGCTCACCGCTACTATAATAAATGGATTAACCCCTAAAGCTAAGTCTAACCCTAACACTAACACCCCCCTAAGTTAAATATAATTTAAATCTAACGAAATTAATTAACTCTTATTAAATAAATTATTCCTATTTAAAGCTAAATACTTACCTGTAAAATACATCCTAATATAGCTACAATATAAATTATAATTATATTGTAGCTATTTTAGGATTAATATTTATTTTACAGGCAACTTGGTAATTATTTTAACCAGGTACAATAGATATTAAATAGTTAAGAACTATTTAATAGTTACCTAGTTAAAATAATTACAAAATTACCTGTAAAATAAATCCTAACCTAAGTTATAATTAAACCTAACACTACCCTATCAATAAATTAATTAAATAAAATACCTACAATTACCTACAATTAACCTAACACTACACTATCAATAAATAAATTACAATTTCTACAAATAACTACAATTACATAAACTAACTAAAGTACAAAAAATAAAAAAGAACTAAGTTACAAAAAATAAAAAAATATTTACAAACATAAGAAAAATATTACAACAATTTTAAACTAATTACACCTACTCTAAGCCCCCTAATAAAATAACAAAGACCCCCAAAATAAAAAATTCCCTACCCTATTCTAAATTAATAAATGTAAAAGCTCTTTTACCTTACCAGCCCTGAACAGGGCCCTTTGCGGGGCATGCCCCAAGAAAATCAGCTCTTTTGCCTGTAAAAAAAAACATACAATACCCCCCCCCCCCAACATTACAACCCACCACCCACATACCCCTAATCTAACCCAAACCCCCCTTAAATAAACCTAACACTAAGCCCCTGAAGATCTTCCTACCTTGTCTTCACCATCCAGGTATCACCGATCCGTCCTGGCATCCGGTGCTGAAGAGGTCCAGAAGAGGCTCCAAAGTCTTCCTCCTATCCGGCAAGAAGAGGACATCCGGACCGGCAAACATCTTCTCCAAGCGGCATCTTCGATCTTCTTCCATCCGGTGCGGAGCGGGTCCATCTTGAATCAGCCAACGCGGATCCATCCTCTTCTTCCGGCGTCTCCCGACGAATGACGGTTCCTTTAAGGGACGTCATCCAAGATGGCGTCCCTCGAATTCCGATTGGCTGATAGGATTCTATCAGCCAATCGGAATTAAGATAGGAATATTCTGATTGGCTGATGGAATCAGCCAATCAGAATCAAGTTCAATCCGATTGGCTGATCCAATCAGCCAATCAGATTGAGCTCACATTCTATTGGCTGATCGGAACAGCCAATAGAATGCGAGCTCAATCTGATTGGCTGATTGGATTTTTTATTTTTTGTAACTTAATTCTTTTTTATTTTTTGTACTTTAGTTAGTTTATGTAATTGTAGTTATTTGTAGAAATTGTATTTAATTTATTTATTGATAGTGTAGTGTTAGGTTAATTGTAGGTAATTGTAGGTATTTTATTTAATTAATTTATTGATAGGGTAGTGTTAGGTTTAATTATAACTTAGGTTAGGATTTATTTTACAGGTAATTTTGTTATTATTTTAACTAGGTAACTATTAAATAGTTCTTAACTATTTAATAGCTATTGTACCTGGTTAAAATAATTACCAAGTTGCCTGTAAAATAAATATTAATCCTAAAATAGCTACAATATAATTATAATTTATATTGTAGCTATATTAGGATGTATTTTACAGGTAAGTATTTAGCTTTAAATAGGAATAATTTATTTAATAAGAGTTAATTAATTTCGTTAGATTTAAATTATATTTAATTTAGGGGGGTGTTAGTGTTAGGGTTAGACTTAGCTTTAGGGGTTAATCCATTTATTATAGTAGCGGTGAGCTCCGGTCGTCAGATTAGGGGTTAATAATTGAAGTTAGGTGTCGGCGATGTTAGGGAGGGCAGATTAGGGGTTAATACTATTTATGATAGGGTTAGTGAGGCGGATTAGGGGTTAATAACTTTATTATAGTAGCGCTCAGGTCCGCTCGGCAGATTAGGGGTTAATAAGTGTAGGCAGGTGTCGGCGACGTTGTGGGGGGCAGATTAGGGGTTAATAAATATAATATAGGGGTCGGCGGTGTTAGGGGCAGCAGATTAGGGGTACATAAGGATAACGTAGGTGGCGGCACTTTGCGGTCGGCAGATTAGGGGTTAATTATTGTAGGTAGCTGGCGGCGACGTTGTGGGGGGCAGGTTAGGGGTTAATAAATATAATACAGGGGTCGGCGGGGTTAGGGGCAGCAGATTAGGGGTACATAAGTATAACGTAGGTGGCGGTCAGCAGATTAGGGGTTAAAAAATTTTAATCGAGTGGCGGCGATGTGGGGGGACCTCGGTTTAGGGGTACATAGGTAGTTTATGGGTGTTAGTGTACTTTAGGGTACAGTAGTTAAGAGCTTTATGAACCGGCGTTAGCCCAGAAAGCTCTTAACTCCTGCTATTTTCCGGCGGCTGGAGTTTTGTCGTTAGAGCTCTAACGCTCACTTCAGAAACGACTCTAAATACCGGCGTTAGAAAGATCCCATTGAAAAGATAGGATATGCAATTGACGTAAGGGGATTTGCGGTATGGAAAAGTCGCGGCTGAAAAGTGAGCGTTAGACCCTATTTTGAGTGACTCCAAATACCGGCGGTAGCCTAAAACCAGCGTTAGGAGCCTCTAACGCTGGTTTTCACGGCTACCGCCGAACTCTAAATCTAGGCCCAAGAGAATAAAGAAATAATTATAATAGGAGTATATTAGAAAGTTGCTTAAAATTGCATGCTCTCTCTGAATCATGAAAGAAAAAATTTGGGTTTACTATCCCTTTAAAGGGATATACATGTTCAAAAACAAAATACTCCAACAATAATGGAGTCAATTATAATCCTTTACAAAAACATATATAATGGTTTTTAACAGAAAATCACCATTAATATCTACAAGGATAGTTGTAGATAAATAATTTCATTGTGATATTTATGTGGATTACTAACGCCTAGATTTAGAGTTTTGTCAGTAAAAACCTGCGGCTCTAACGCTCCTTTTTTTTCCAGCGCTCCCTTAAGCCAACGCTGGTATTACGAGTTTTCTGAATGGCTTCGTTAGCCTCAGAAAAGTGAGCGTTGAGATAAATTTAGTTCCACTTCAACCCTCAATACCAGCGTTCCTTACGGTAGCGGTAAGCTGGAAAAACATGCTCATGTACGATATCCCCATAGGAAACAATGGGGCTGAGATGGCAGAAAAAAACCTGCAAAAAAGTAGCGTTCAGCTCCTAACGCAGCCCCATTGTTTCCTATGGGGAAACACTTTCTAAGTCTACACCTAACACCCTAACATGAACCCAGAGTCTAAAAACCCCTAACCATACACTTATTAACCCCTAATCTGCCACTCCCGCTATCTCTGACACCTGCATTTTATTATTAACCCCTAATCTGCAGCTCCGGACACCGCTGCCACCTACATTATCCATATGAACCCCTAATCTGTTGTCCCTAACATCACAGACACCTACATTATATTTATTAACCCCTAATCTGCCCCCCCCAACGTCTCCGCCACCTACCTACACTTATTAACCCCTAATCTGCCGACCGGACATCGCCACCACTATAATAAATGTATTAACTACTAAACTGCCACACTCCCGCCTAGCAAACACTAAAATAAATTTTATTAACCCCTAATCTGCCCTCCCTAACATCGCTGCCACCTACCTACAATTATTAACCCCTAACCTGCCGCCCCCAATGTCGCCGCTACTATAATAAAGTTATTAACCCCTAAACCTAAGTCTAACCCTAACACCCCCCCAAGTTAAATATAATTTAAATACATTTAAATAAATTTACTATAATTAAATAAATTATTCCTATTTAAAACTAAATACCAATAAAATAAACCCTAAAATAGCTACAATATAATTAATTATTACATTGTAGCTATTTTAGGATTTATATTTATTTCACAGGCAACTTTGTATTTATTTTAACTAGGTACAATAGCTATTAAATAGTTAATAACTATTTAATAGCTACCTAGTTAAAATGATTAGAAAATTACCTGTAAAATAAATCCTAACCTAAGTTACAAATACACCTAACACTACATTATCAATAAATTAATTAAATTAATTACCTACAATTATCTAAACTAAAATACAATTAGATAAACTAAACTATAGTACAAAAAAAACCCCCACTAAATTACAAAAAATAAAAAAATATTTCAAGAATTTTAATCTAATTACACCTAATCTAAGTCCCCTAATAAAATAAAAAGCCCCCCAAAATAATAAAATCCCCTACCCTATACTATATTACAAAGTAGTCAGCTCTTTTACCAGCCCTTAAAAGGGCTTTTTGTGGGCATTGCCCCAAAGTAATCAGCTCTTTTACCTGTAAAATAAAATACAACCCCCCCCAACATTACAACAACCCACCACCCACACACCCCTACTCTAAAACCCACCCGATCCCCCCTTAAATAAACCTAACACTACCCCATTGAAGATCACCCTACCTTGAGCCGTCTTCACCCAACCGGGCCGAACTCTTCATCCGATGCGGGCACAAGTGGTCCTCCAGCCGGGCACAAGTCTTCATCATATCTTGGCAGAAGAGGACATCCGGACCGGCAGACATCTTCATGCAAGCGGCATCTTCTATCTTCATCCTTCCGGCGATGAGTGGCTCCATCTTGAAAACCTCCGGCACGGAACATCCAGCTCTACCGACGACTACCCGACTAATGACTGGTCCTTTAAATGACGTCATCCAAGATGGCGTCCCTCAAATTCCGATTGGCTGATAGAATCCTATCAGCCAATCGGAATTCGATGGAACGCCATCTTGGATGACATCATTTAAAGGACCAGTCATTCATCGGGTAGTCGTCGGTAGAGCTGGATGTTCCGCACCAGAGGTCTTCAAGATCGAGCCGCTCATCGCCAAAAGGATGAAGATAGAAGATACCGCTTGGATGAAGATGTCTGCTGGTCTGGATGTCCTCTTCTGCCCGGATAGGATGAAGACTTTTGCCCGGCTGGAGGAACACTCGTGCATGCATCGGATGAAGAGTTCGGCCCGTGTTACAAACTGCTATTTGTAACTGGCCCTTTAAATGGAAAATTGCCCTGCTTCCCTGGATTGTGGAGAAGCCTATTTGCCAGCCTCCTTCCTCATGACTATGGCCCCTGGAAGATTGTGCCCCTGAACACATATTAACTTTTATTGGGTGTGTATGGCCCTTTAAGAGCTGTCTGGGGACATATTGTGACTTTGGTGAACAATGCCCCTTTAAGACTATGTCCCCAGACCTGTAAAATAACTTGTCCCTGGCTTTCTCCCACTTGGTTCAGTAAATAGGGCTTACTGAACCAAGTACCACACAGTCAGTATTACCTGCTGCACCCCCTCTATACACATCTGTTACAGAAGCATTAGTTTTCATTGTGTACCGTTGAGTGCTATGTGACAGACCCTTCGGTCAGAACTGAAAGAGTTCCTGATCCTGCTTTGCTCTACAGAAGGAAGAGGTTCACCTACTGGAGCCTGGTCGTAGGTCCAGGGCGCAGAGCAGACAGCGAGATACCAGCCCAGCAGTGGTGGTTCATAGAGTTTGCATTACTTATGGTGGCTACGCAGTAGTTATGGTGTCTACAGTACTGATGATCCTTTGGTGAGCACTAGGAGCATCCTTTTCTACGGTCCAACTTCCAGCCAGCCTGGAGGCAACCGTAACATTTGGCGGCAGCGGTGGGATGGCGTCCTAGTGCAAGGAGCAGCACCCCAACAGCACTGGTATCGTATGAGAGTTATTGAGGGCAACGCTAGCCACTGTGCAGCATCCCTACCTACAGCAGCATGGAGCTGACAAGACACTGGTCAGAACCCTGTGAAGAGCACCTCAACCTGATCCGTCGCTATGAGGGCGCTGATTTCTTTCCAGAGGTAAAGAGGCGGCTAGTCCGATATGGTCCAGACCCTGCGCAGGAGGTAGTCAGTCGAATCATCCGGGAATTGGATACTGAGAACGAAGCGGCATGAGCCTTTGAGCGCCAACTGTGGAGTTTGGGGGTATGGACACCTGGTCTCCAGCGAGAAAGTGAGTTACAGGGAGCGGAGAGCAACGACCTCCCTCCCTCCCCAGCGGCAGCCTGAGTTACAGGGAGAGGAGAGCAGCAACCTCCCTCCCCAGCGGCAGTATACCGTGCAGAGGGAAGAGACAACCGGTCTCCTTCCCAACCCCAACCAGAGATACCCGAGGCAGCAGGCCTCATAGACTGGTCCTGGGAGGACCCAAAGCAGGCAGGTGGAGATGGGACTGCAGTCTCTCTACTGGCCGTTGAGTGCTATGTGACAGACCCTTCGGTCAGAACTGAAAGAGTTAACTTTGTTCAGCTTTAAGAAGCTATTTTCTAAATACAAGTTTGCTGGCATCAGCTCTAATTAAGTTTAGTGATAAACATTCCCATTGTCTAATCACCTCCGGAGTCAGACTGCTAGTTGATAAAATGGACTGCATTGTTTTCTTGTGTGTAACTTGTTATCTGCTGAAGTAATGTAATTCTATTGTGGCCTGTCAAAGGGCGTTGTCTCTCTATCTAAATGTACCAAATGTGTGATGGGGGATTTTATGCTTCCCCCCCTGGGAGTGTCATGTGTGCATGTAACCTCAATAAAAACCAGGCTGGGTGTTCCAGCACCTCAGACCTCTTCTGACCCTCTAACTTGCAGCCTTGACTCATGTTTGTAGGGGACAGCTATAATCACTACAGGGATTGCTATGCTCTTCATACTCCCTTAGCTACTGAGCTCTTGTAAGAGCTCTTGTTCCTGATCCTGCTTCGCTCTACAGAAGGAAGAGGTTCACCTACTGGAGCCTGGTCCAGGGCGCAGAGCAGACAGCGAGATACCAGCCCAGCAGCGGTGGTTCGTAGAGTCTGCATTACTTATGGTGGCTACGCAGTAGTTATGGTGTCTACGGTGCTGATGATCCTTTGGTGAGCGCTAGGAGCATCCTTTTCTACGGTCCAACTTCTAGCCAACCTGGAGGCAACCATAACAGCCCGGTTGAGTGAAGACGGCTAAAGGTAGGGGGATCTTCAATGGGGTAGTGTTAGGTTTATTTAAGAGGGGATCGGGTGGATTTTAGAGTAGGGGTGTATGAGGGTTGTAGGTTGTAATGTTGGGGGGTCTTGCATTTTATTTTACAGGTAAAAGAGCTGATTATTTTGGGGCAATGCCCCGCAAAAAGTCCTTTTAAGGGTTGGTAAAAGAGCTGATTACTTTTGTAATTTAGTATAGGGTAGGGAATTTTATTATTTTGGGGGCTTTTTTATTTTATTAGGGGGCTTAGATTAGGTGTAATTAGATTAAAATTCTTGTAATATTTTTTTATTTTTTTCTAATTTAGTGTTTGTTTGCTTTTGGCGCTACATAGAACGATGAAGGCAATCCTGAATCTGCACCCACATGGAACAGAGTTGCTGGAGATGCTCCTCCAAAGCCGGAATACCCTGAGACATGAATGAATCAGGGAACAAGGATGGTTGAAACTCATAATTCGCCATGAACGGGGATAACTAGGAGGAAGCATTAATAGCACTATTACGAGCAAACTCTGCCCAAGGTAACAGTTTAGACCAATTATTGTGGTGATCTGAGACATAGCAATGGAGGAACTGTTCCAGAGCTTAATGAGACCATTCCGCAGCCCCATAGGATTGAGGGTGATATGCTGAGGAGAAGGAAAGCTGGATCCCCATTTGAGCACAAAAGGAACGCCAAAATCTGGAGACAAACTGGCTACCCTGGTTCAACACTATCTCCTTGGTTAACCCATGTAAATGGAAGACCTCCCGGGCAAAAATTGAAGCAAGCTCCTGAGTGGTAGGCAGCTTCATCAAGGAAATGCAATGTGACATTTTAGAAAAAACGATCAACCACCATAAGGATAACAGTATTGCCATTGGAAGCAGGGAGCTCGACAATGAAGTCCATGGAAAGATGTGTCCAAAGACGCTCACCATTAGCAATAGATTGAAGAAGACTCACAGGAAGACGTTGAGAAATCTTATTCTGTGCAAAAACTGAGCAGGAGGCAACATGCGCAGCAACATCAGAATAAAGACCTGGCCACCAGAATTGTCGAGTGACAGACCAAATAATTTGGTTCTTGCTTGGATAGTGGTAAGTGTGCAAAAGTTTAGTTTGAAGATTCTCAGGAACAAAACACTTACCACTAGGTTTCTCAGGAGGTGCATTGGTTTGTGCAGCCAGGATCTCCTCCCCCAATGGAGAAGTCAAATTAGTACGTATGGTAGCCAAAATATGGTCAGGAGGTATAACAGGAGAAGGTACAGACTCCTCCTTGGACAGAGGTGAAAATTGTCGAGAGAGGGCATCAGCCCTAACATTCTTACTACCAGGCAGGTAGTTTACTATAGTTTAGTTTATTTAATTGTATTTTAGTTTAGATAATTGTAGGTAATTTATTTAATTAATTTATTGATAGTGTAGTGTTAGGTGTAATTGTAACTTAGATTAGGATTTATTTTACAGGTAATTTTGTAAATATTTTAACTAGGTAGCTATTAAATAGTTATTGACTATTTAATAGCTATTGTACCTAGTTAAAATAAATACAAAGTTGCCTGTTAAATAAATATAAATCCCAAAATAGCTTCAATGTAACTATTAGTTATATTGTAGCTACATTAGGGTTTATTTGATAGGTATTTCGTTTTAAATAGGAATAATTTATTTAATTATAGTAAATTTATTTTGTTTTATTTAAATTATATTTAACTTAGGGGGATGTTTGGGTTAGGGTTAGACTTAGGTTTAGGGGTTAATAACTTTATTATATTAGCAGCGATGTTGGGGGCGGCAGATTAGGGGACAATAATTGTAGTTAGGTGGCGGCGATGTTAGGGAGGGCAGATTAGGGGTTAATATTATAGTGTTTGCGAGGCAGGAGTGTGGTGGTTTAGGGGTTAATACATTTATTATAGTGGCGGCGATGTCCGGTCGGCAGATTAGGGGTTAATAATTGTAGGTAGGTGGCGGCGACGTTGGGGGGCAGATTAGGGGTTATTAAATATAATATAGGTTTCAGCGATGTTTGGGACAGCAGATTAGGGGTTCATAGGTATAATGTAGGTGGCGGCGATGTCCGGTCGCAGATTAGGGGTTAAATAATTTTATTTTAGTGTTTGCGATGTGGGGAGCCTCGGATTAGGGGTTCATAGGTAGTTTATGGGTGTTAATGTACTTTGTAGCACAGTAGTTAAGAGCTTTATGTTCCGACATTAGCCCATAAAACTCTTAAATACTGACTTTTTTAGGCGGTAGAAGTCTTAGCAGTAGAGGCTGTACCGCTCACTTCTTCCAAGACTTATAATACCAGCATTAGGCAAATCCCATAGAAAAGATAGGATACGCAATTGACGTAAGGGGATTTGCGGTAGCCAAAAGTCGTGGAAGAAAAGTGAGCGGTAGACCCTTTCCTGCCTGACTCGTAATACCAGCGGGCGTTGAAAAGCAGCGCTAGGACCCCTTAACGCTGCTTTTTAAGGCTAACGCAGAACTCTAAATCTAGGTGTAAGTGTTTAAAATATGCAAATCGATTAATCTGAAAATAAAAAAAATATAGAGTGAAGACTTTTATCAGGTATTGGAATCCTCTCTTAGCTTTAGCATCATGTATTATATCTATCAATATTCATATTAGTTGGTTAAGGACAATATGGATGTCAAAGGGTTAAAATATTTGTAAGCTTTTCAGTATACATAGATCTTTTTTAGATATGGGCTGTTGGTTGCCTGGGTTCACGCTCAGTGCATAGAAAGAGAGCTAACTGTCTCCCTTGCTCATTGTTGGCCACCCACATAGCCCTCTAAACCAATCAGAGAGACTGTAACATAATGCAACACATACATTCTGAAAAAAAAAAAAAATGTTGGCCTTTGAGATGCAAACTACACCAGCCCTTAAAGGGTTATTACTCAATTGCTGCAAAGGCAAAATGACATATCTGTGAACCCTAGGCCCTAGGTAGGCATTTATAGCTAATGTAAACGCGTATGGTGAGAATTCTAGATGAAAAACAGGTTTTCTTTTGAATACAAATAAGAACTCTAGGTGTAACATAATTGTTTAACGAAAATAAAAAAAAAATGTCTTCATTCAGTAAAATTTAGTAAATCTTACATGGGGAATTTTTGAGTTTAATATGTATTTAAAGGGACAGTCTAGTCAAAATTAAACTTTCATGATTTAGATAGGGCATTCAATTTAAAAAAAACTTTCTAATTTACTTTTATCTGCCTACCTGGGAAATTAAAAAAAATTAAATTAAAAAAACCTAACCCTACTAAAAAAAAATCTACAGTTACAAAAAATTAAAAATACTAAATTACAAAAAATAAAAAAATACTAAATTACAAAAAATTAAAAATACTAAATTACAAAAAATAACAAACAAAATTATCCAAAATAAAAACAATTACACCTAATCTAATAGCCCTATAAAAAATAAAAAAAGCCCCCCCAAAATAAAAAAACCCCTAGCCTACAATAAACTACAAATAGCCCTTAAAAGGGCATTTTGTTGGGCATTGCCCTAATGAAATCAGCTCTTTTCCCTGAAAAAAAATGCAAAGACCTCCCAACAGTAAAACCCACCACCCAACCAACCCCCCAAAATAAAAAACCTAACTCTAACAAAAACCTAAGGTACCCATTGCCCTGAAAATAGCATTTGTATGGGCATTGCCCTTAAAAGGGCATTTAGCTCTTTTTCTTTCCCTTAAAAGGGCATTTAGCTCTTTTAAGACAAGCCCAAATCCTAATTTAAAAAATAAATCAACCCAAAAGAAGTAAAAAAAAACCTAACACTAACCCCGACGATCCACAAACAATTTCTGAAGTCCGGACATCCAGGCGGTGAGAGGTCTTCATCCATCCAGACGGTGTCTTCTATCTTCATCCAGGTAGCATCTTCTTTGAATAGCCAATAGAATTTCAGTAGCTCTCAATCTATTGACTGATTTGAACAGCCAATTGGATTTTAGTAGCTCTCATCCTATTAGCTGATTTGAATTTCCAAAATCAAATCAGCCAATAGAAATGCAAGGGATGCCATTTTGAAAGGCTTCCTTGCTTTCAGGGTGCCAGGAATCAGACTGAGACGAGAAGTGCAAAAATAATCACACCTTTATTAATAGCAAAAAATAATAAAAAGTCCACAAGTCAAATAACAAGCCAGGAGCTGGTAGTCAGATGAGCCAAGTCAGGAGCCAAAGCAAATAGTCAGATGAGCCAGAATCAGGAACAAGGAAAACAGCAGAGTCAGGAACAAGGCAGAGAGCAGGAACCAGGAAGGACGTCAGGCAGCCAGGTAATACACAGGAACTCTCACAAACAGGTCTGAGACAACACAAAGGCAAAGCATACTGAACAGATGCCTATTAAACAATAAGTGATGACATCACAATTCTGAGACTGGATCCTGTCTCACATGGATGATGCACACCAGTCTGGCCATAAAAGGAAGTGCAGGAAAAGAGCAGCATCCCCCACAATGCATCATAGTCAGCAAGAGAGGTGAGTAAAATGGCTGCGAGCAGCACATGGCAAACACAACAGGGAAAAATCCCTGACAGTACCCTCCCCTCAATGACCCCTCCCCTGCGGGAAGACAAAAGGCTTATTGGGGAAACAGGCATGGAAGGCACGGAGAAGGGTGGGAGCATGAACATCAGAGGAGGGAACCCAAGAACGCTCCTCCAGACCGTAGCCCCTCCATTGAACCAAATACTGTACACAGCCCCTGGACGTACGAGAGTCAAAAATGCTGCTGACCTCATACTCCTCATGGTTGTCAATAAAGATAGGACAGGGATGAGGCAACACAGTGGTAAACCGATTACAAACCAATGGTTTCAAGAGGGAGACATGAAAAACATTGGAGATTCACATAGCAGGAGGAAGGTCAAGAGCGTAGGCTACAGGATTAACCCGTCGGAGAATTTGAAAAGGACCAACCTAATGGGGAGCCAATTTATTGGAAGGCACACGAAGGTTCAAGTTGCGGGAGGACAGTGAAATTCTCTCATCAACCTGGTAGGAAGGTGCGGGCAGATGCCTACGATCAGCCTGGAACTTTGGCGCTACATAGAACGATGAAGGCAATCCTGAATCTGCACCCACATGGAACAGAGTTGCTGGAGATGCTCCTCCAAAGCCGGAATACCCTGAGACATGAATGAATCGGGGAACAAGGATGGTTGAAACTCATAATTCGCCATGAACGGGGATAACTAGGAGGAAGCATTAATAGCACTATTACGAGCAAACTCTGCCCAAGGTAACAGTTTAGACCAATTATTGTGGTGATCTGAGACATAGCAATGGAGGAACTGTTCCAGCGCTTAATGAGACCATTCCGCAGCCCCATAGGATTGAGGGTGATATGCTGAGGAGAAGGAAAGCTGGATCCCCATTTGAGCACAAAAGGAACGCCAAAATCTGGAGACAAACTGGCTACCCTGGTTCGACACTATCTCCTTGGTTAACCCATGTAAATGGAAGACCTCCCGGGCAAAAATTGAAGCAAGCTCCTGAGTGGTAGGCAGCTTCATCAAGGAAATGCAATGTGACATTTTAGAAAAACGATCAACCACCATAAGGATAACAGTATTGCCATTGGAAGCAGGGAGCTCGACAATGAAGTCCATGGAAAGATGTGTCCAAAGACGCTCACCATTAGCAATAGATTGAAGAAGACTCACAGGAAGACGTTGAGAAATCTTATTCTGTGCAAAAACTGAGCAGGAGGCAACATGCGCAGCAACATCAGAATAAAGACCTGGCCACCAGAATTGTCGAGTGACAGACCAAATAATTTGGTTCTTGCTTGGATAGTGGTAAGTGTGCAAAAGTTTAGTTTGAAGATTCTCAGGAACAAAACACTTACCACTAGGTTTCTCAGGAGGTGCATTGGTTTGTGCAGCCAGGATCTCCTCCCCCAATGGAGAAGTCAAATTAGTACGTATGGTAGCCAAAATATGGTCAGGAGGTATAACAGGAGAAGGTACAGACTCCTCCTTGGACAGAGGTGAAAATTGTCGAGAGAGGGCATCAGCCCTAACATTCTTACTACCAGGCAGGTAGGAGACCACATAATTAAACCGAGACAAAAATAGCGCCCATCTGGCCTGTTGGGGTGACAAACGTTTTGCTTCAGATAGATAAGTTAAATCCTTGTGGTCAGTACGAATGAGCACTGGCACGCTAGTATCCCTCGAGAAGATGCCTCCATTCCTTAAGTGCCAAAATTATGGCCAGTAATTCCCTGTCGCCAATTTCATAATTGCACTCCGCTGGAGACAATTTCTTAGAGAAGAAACCACACGGATGCAAGGAACCATCAGGCGTAGGACGTTGAGACAAGAGGGCACCTACCCCAGTCTCAGATGCATCAACCTCAAGAACGAAAGGCAGGACATGGTTAGGATGAGCCAGAACTGGAGCGGCAGCAAAGGCAGTCATAAGACTATCAAAGGCCTTAATGGCAGTAGTTGACCAATGGAGTGGATCATTCTCTTTACGGTCATGTCTGTGATAGGTTTGACCAAGGAAGAAAAGATTTTAATAAACTTTCTATAGTAATTGGCGAACCCCAAAAAATGTTGAATAGACTGAAGACCAACCGGGGCGAGGCCACTGCAGAACTGCAGATAACTTGTCAGGATCCATGGAGAACCCTGCAATGGAGATAACATAACCTAGGAAGGTTACTTGAGTCTGATGGAACTCACATTTCTCGAATTTACAAAACAGGCCGTTCTCATGTAGTCTCTGAAGAACCCGTGTAACATCAGAACGATGAGCCTCAAGAGTGGTTGAGTGTATATCTCATAGGCCATCATTAATAAATTCCTGAAAAACAGAAGGAGCATTACTTAGGCCAAAGGACATTACAAGATACTAATAATGCCCGCTCCTGGTGTTAAATGCTGTTTTCCATTTGCGGCCCTCCTTAATCCTAATGAGATTATACCCTCCTCTCAAATCAAGTTAGTAAAGACCGTAGCTCCCTTGAGGCGGTCAAAAAGTTTCGTAATAAGCGGGATAAGGTAAGCATTCTTAATGGTAAGACGATTAAGACCCCTATAATCGATACATGGTCTTAACTCTCCACCCTTTTTCTTCACAAAGAAGAAGGCAGCCCCTGCAGGAGAGCAGGATTTGCAGATGATCCCCCATGACAGAGCATCGGCAACATACTCCTCCATAGCACAATTCTCTGCAACAGACAGAGGGTACACCCGTCCCTGAGGAGGAATGGCTCCGGGTTGCAGGTCTATGGCACAATTGTAAGACCGGTGAGGAGGCAACGTACCGGCACGCACCTTGTCAAACACGTTTAGGAACTCTCGGTACTCCTCTGGCAATTGAGATACCAAAGAAGTGCACAAGACTTTAACTGGTGTCCAAGACAAATGGGAATACATTGCGGGGACCACAACAAAATTTCGGACTAGCGCCAGTTGAGACTGGGATTGTTCTTTTGGAGCCAGGGATAGCCCAGAACAACCAAAAAATGTGGAGAGTTTATTACCTGGAACTGGAGAGTTTCAAAATGGAGAGCCCCAACAGCCATGGACAACGGAGCAGTTTTGTGAGTAACGAGTGTGGGCTGAAGGGGCCTGCAATCAATGGCCTCAATAGCAAGTGGAACGGACCGAGGCAAAACAGGAATGGAGTGCTTTGATACAAAAGCACTGTCAATGAAATAGCCCGCAGCACCGGAATCAACAAGAGCCTGAGGGACTATGGTGGAGTCCACCCAGGAAAGGACAACCGTGACCAAAGGTTTCTCCTTAAGTGGTTCCGGGGACGAGGATAAACCACCCAAGGTCTGCCCCCTGTGAGCGTTTCCTGGCCGTGTAGGAAAAGACTTCAAAAGGTGGCTCTGTAACCCACAATAGAGACAGAGCCCCTCCCTCCTCCTAAAGGCCCTCTCCACTGTGGAGAGATGCGTGAATCCCAGCTGCATAATCTCATGTAGTGCCGTTGTTGTTTTTCCTTTTTTGTTGTTATAATCTCAGCAGTACCTGGTGACTGGGGACCGGGATGCATGGGAGGAGAGGGAGGCATGGCTGGGAATGAACACTTAGGAGACAACGGAACAGTAGGCTTCCGCAAGAGCTCCTTGAAAGCCTCGCTCTGAGTCTGATGCCAATTAGGATAAAAAAAGACACCAATGCCTCGAGATCCTCTGGTAAATCTCTGGCAGCAACTTCGTCTTTAATCACATCAGAGAGCCTATGAAAGAATGCGGCAACAAGGGCATCATTGTTCCAACCTACCTCTGCGGCAAGCATACGGAACTCAATAGCATACTGAGCAACAGATCTTGTACCTTACTGAATGGACATGAGTAATTTAGCAGCAGAGGAGGAGCGAGTCGGAACATAAAATACCCTTCGAAAGGAGAACACAAATTCAGGGTAATTTGAAATCACAGGTTTATTAGTCTCCCACAAGGGATTAGCCCAGGCAAGAGCTGTGTCAGAGAGTAATGAGATGAGAAATCCCACCTTAGCTCTGTCAGAGGGAAATGCCTGAGGTAACATCTCAAAGTAAATGCCCACCTGGTTGAAAACCCTCTGCACTGAATAGGATTGCCTCCATAACGCTGAGGTAGAGGTGCAGAACCGGACATGCTCCTGGTAGGCATAGGTGCAGCAGCGGAATCAGGAGCAGCCATAACTTGCGGGACACTTTGGTCCAAATGTGCAGTGCGAGTCAGCAGGGTTTGCAGGACTAGTGCAAATGGATCTAAGTGGTAATCCTGTTAATCAATCCTGCAAATGATGGCAGGTAAAGGGGGATTATTAGCACCATCAGGATTCATGGCCTTTGCGTAATGTCAGGGTGCCAGGAATCAGACTGAAAAGAGAAGTGCAAAAATAATCACACCTTTATTAATAGCAAAAAATAATAAACAGTCCACAAGTCAAATAACAAGCCAGGAGTCAAAACCAGAGCTGGTAGTCAGACGAACCGAGTCAGGAGCCAAAGCAAATAGTCAGACGAGCCGGAATCAGGAACAAGGAAAACAGCAGAGTCAGGAACAAGCCAGGGATCAGGAACCAGGAAGGATGTCAGGCAGCCAGGTAATACACAGGAACTCTCACAAACAGGTCTGAGACAACGCAAAGGCAAAGCATACTGAACAGAGGCCCTTTAAATAATAAGTGATGACATCACAATTCTGAGACAGCATCCTGTCTCACATGGATGAAACACACCAGTCTGGCCATAAAAGGAAGTGCAGGAAATGAGCAGCATCCCCCACAATGCACCATAGTCAGGAAGAGAGGTGAGTAAAATGGCTGCCAGCAGCACATGGCAAACACGACAGGAAAAAAACCCTGACGCTTGCATTGAAGATTCAGTATACGGCGGCGACCTTATGAAGAGGATGCTTCGCACCGAATGTCTTCAGGATGCACCTGCTCTGTGCTGCCGGGATGAAGATAGAAGATGCCGCCTGGATGACGATAGAAGACACCGCCTGGATGGATGAAGACCTCGCCGCCTGGATGTGCAGGAAATGAGCAGCATCCCCCACAATGCACCATAGTCAGGAAGAGAGGTGAGTAAAATGGCTGCCAGCAGCACATGGCAAACACGACAGGAAAAAAACCCTGACACTTGCATTGAAGATTCAGTATACGGCGGCGACCTTAGGAAGAGGATGCTTCGCACCGAATGTCTTCAGGATGCACCTGCTCTGTGCTGCCGGGATGAAGATAGAAGATGCCGCCTGGATGACGATAGAAGACACCGCCTGGATGGATGAAGACCTCGCCGCCTGGATGTCCGGACTTCAGAAACTGTAAGTGGATCATCGGGGGTTAGTGTTAGGTTTTTTTAAACTTTTTTTGTGTGGTGGTTTTTTTTTAGATTAGGGTTTGGATTTTTCTTAAGAGAAAAAGAGCTAAATACCCTTTTAAGGGCAATGCCCATACAAATGTTCTTTTCAGGGCAATGGGTAGATTAAGTTTTTGTTAGAGTTTTGTTAGGCTTTTTATTTTGGGGGGGGGTTGGTTGGGTGGTGGATTTTACTGTTGGGGGGTCTTTTTTTCAGGTAAAAGAGCAGATTTCTTTATTGCAATGCCCTACAAAAGGCACTTTTAAGGGCTATTTGTAGTTTATTGTAGGCTAGGTTTTTTTTTATTTTAGGTGGACTTTTTTATTTTTATTAGATTAGGTTATTTGTTTGTTTTTTTATAATTTTGTTTATATTTCGTACTTTAGTATTTTTTTATTTTTTGTAATTTAGTATTTACATTTTTTGCAACTGTAGATTTAATTTTTTTAGTAGTGTTAGTTTTTTTAATGAGTAATTACATTTATTTAATTGATAGTTATTTTAATTTTAGTATAATAGTAATGTTAGTTTAATTTATAGTTTAAATTTAGTCTTTTTTTAATTTCCCAGGTAAGTTTTTATTTATTTTAAGATAGGGATCTTGCAATTTTAATTTAAAGTTAGGGGGTTGTTAGGTTTAGGGGTTAATAATTTAATTTATTTTTTGGTGATGTGGGGGGTTGGTGTTTTAGGGGTTAATTGGTTTATTTAGTGGTGGTGATGTTGGAGGGCAGAGGTTTAGGGGTTAATAACTTTATTTGGTGGTGGCAGTATCGGGGAGCGGCGGAATAGAGGTTAATATCTTTATTATAGTGTGGACAATGTCGAGGATCAACGGAATAGGGGTTAATATCATTATTATAGTGTGGGCAATGTTGTGGTGCGGGGCAATAGGGGTTAATACATTTAGTATAGTGGCGGTGATATCGAGAGGGGCAGATTAGGGGTTAATAGATTTATTTAGGTGTCGGCGATGTCTGGGCAGCAGATTAGAGTGTTAGAAAAAAACTAACACTTTCTCCCCATTGATGTATATGGGGAAAGCATGCACGAGCACGTCAAAGCAGTTCGGTATTGAGGTCATCGCCACCATATCGTACGCACAAGGTGGCTTTTCAAAAACTTGTAATGGCAGCGCTATGGAGGGTGAAATAATGCAACTTTTGTTGCGTTCGTTTCGCACCCTCTATAACGTAAAACTTGTAATCTAGGTGATTGCTTCTGTTGCATACACATTACTGCTACTGCAAAAAGAGGTTGAAATTACTTTGCAATAAAAATCTTTAGAATTGTGGAGCATAATAAATTAAATGGAAAGTACGTTCTGTAGCTAAGTAGCTAGGGATGTTTCACAGTGAATCTACTAAGTCCAATAATAAATACGGATACAACTGCTATAGTATCATAGTATCATGTACTCGGCGTATAATTCTTTTTTTCAAAGGCTGATCAATCTTCTTTTTGGAAGGCTGAGACACTTGCCTATCTGGCTGAGTTTCACTGTTTGAAGATTCCAATGCAGCATAATTCTTTAACTCCAATTTGTCTGTTAAGAAAAAAAACCCTGCAATATCTGTTTAAAAAAAAAAAGAAAAGGATTCAGGGGGTTACCAATTGTGTGTGTGTATATATATATATATATATATATATATATATATATATATACAGGGAGTGCAGAATTATTAGGCAAATGAGTATTTTGACCACATCATCCTCTATATGCATGTTGTCTTACTCCAAGCTGTATAGGCTCAAAAGCCTACTACCAATTAAGCATATTAGGTGATGTGCATCTCTGTAATGAGAAGGGGTGTGGTCTAATGACATCAACACCCTATATCAGGTGTGCATAATTATTAGGCAACTTCTTTTCCTTTGGCAAAATGGGTCAAAAGAAGGACTTGACAGGCTCAGAAAAGTGAAAAATAGTGAGATATCTTGCAGAGGGATGCAGCAGTCTTAAAATTGCAAAGCTTCTGAAGCGTGATCATCGAACAATCAAGTGTTTCATTCAAAATAGTCAACAGGGTCGCAAGAAGCGTGTGGAAAAACCAAGGCGCAAAATAACTGCACATGAACTGAGAAAAGTCAAGCGTGCAGCTGCCAAGATGCCACTTGCCACCAGTTTGGCCATATTTCAGAGCTGCAACATCAATGGAGTGCCCAAAAGCACAAGGTGTGCAATACTCAGAGACATGGCCAAGGTAAGAAAGGCTGAAAGACGACCACCACTGAACAAGACACACAAGCTGAAACGTCAAGACTGGGCCAAGAAATATCTCAAGACTGATTTTTCTAAGGTTTTATGGACTGATGAAATGAGAGTGAGTCTTGATGGGCCAGATGGATGGGCCCGTGGCTGGATTGGTAAAGGGCAGAGAGCTCCAGTCCGACTCAGACGCCAGCAAGGTGGAGGTGGAGTACTGGTTTGGGCTGGTATCATCAAAGATGAGCTTGTGGGGCCTTTTCGGGTTGAGGATGGAGTCAAACTCAACTCCCAGTCCTACTGCCAGTTTCTGGAAGACACCTTCTTCAAGCAGTGGTACAGGAAGAAGTCTGCATCCTTCAAGAAAAACATGATTTTCATGCAGGACAATGCTCCATCACACGCGTCCAAGTAATCCACAGCGTGGCTGGCAAGAAAGGGTATAAAGAAGAAAATCTAATGACATGGCCTCCTTGTTCACCTGATCTGAACCCCATTGAGAACCTGTGGTCCATCATCAAATGTGAGATTTACAAGGAGGGAAAACAGTACACCTCTCTGAACAGTGTCTGGGAGGCTGTGGTTGCTGCTGCACGCAATGTTGATGGTGAACAGATCAAAACACTGACAGAATCCATGGATGGCAGGCTTTTGAGTGTCCTTGCAAAGAAAGGTAGCTATATTGGTCACTGATTTGTTTTTGAATGTCAGAAATGTATATTTGTGAATGTTGAGATGTTATATTGGTTTCACTGGTAAAAATAAATAATTGAAATGGGTATATATTTGTTTTTTGTTAAGTTGCCTAATAATTATGTACAGTAATAGTCACCTGCACACACAGATATCCCCCTAAAATAGCTATAACTAAAAACAAACTAAAAACTACTTCCAAAACTATTCAGCTTTGATATTAATGAGTTTTTTGGGTTCATTGAGAACATGGTTGTTGTTCAATAATAAAATTAATCCTCAAAAATACAACTTGCCTAATAATTCTGCACTCCCTGTATATACAGTCGTATGCAAAAGTTTAGGCACCCCTGACAATTTCCATGATTTTAATTTATAAAAAATTGGGTGTTTGGATCAGCAATTTCATTTTGATCTATCAAATAACTGAAGGACATAGTAATATTTCAATTGTGAAATAATGTTTATTGGATTAACAGAAAATGTGCAATATGCATCAAAACAAAATTAGACAGGTGCATAAATATGGGCACCCTTGTAATTTTGTTGATTTGAATACCTGTAACTACCTAGCACTGATTAATTGTAACACACAATTGGTTTTGTGAGCCTGTTAAGTCTTGAACTTTATAGACAGGTGCATCCAATCATGAGAAAAGGTATTTAATTAAGGTGGCCAATTGCAAATCTATGTTCTCTTTGACTCTCCTCTGAAGAGTGGCAACATGGGAGCCTCAAAACAACTCTCAAATGACCTGAAAACAAAGATTGTTCAACATTATGGTTTAGGGGAAGGCTACAAAAAGCTATTGCAGAGATTTAACCTGTCAGTGTCTACTGTGAAGAACATAGTGCGGAAATGGAAGACCACAGGCACAGATCTTGTTAAGGCCAGAAGTAAAATATCGGAGAGGCCAAGGCAAAGGATGGTGAGAATGGTGAAAAACAGCCCACAGACCACCTCCTAAGACCTACAACATCAACTTGCTGCAGATTGTGTCACTGTGCATCGTTCAACAATTCAGCGCACTTTGCACAAGGAGAAGCTGTATGGGAGAGTGATGCAGAAGAAGCCTTTTCTGCACACACGCCAGTCGCTTGAGGTATGAAAATGCACATTTGGTCAAGCCAGCTTCATTTTGGAAGAAGGTGCTGTGGATTGATGAAACAAAGATTGAGTTATTTGGTCATAACAAGGGGCGTTATGCATGGCGGCAAAAGAACACAGCGTTCCAAGACAAACACTTGCTAGCCACAGTAAAATTTGGTGGATGTTCCATCATGCTGTGGGGCTGTGTGGCCAGTGCCGGTACTGGGAATCTTGTTAAAGTTAAGGGTCGGATGGATTCCACTCAATATCAGCAGATACTTGAAAATAATGTTGACAAAGCAGTCACAAAGTTGAAGTTACACATGGGCTGGATATTTCAACAAGCCAACGACCCAAAACACTGCTCAAAATCTACTCTGGCATTTATGTAGAGGAACAAGTCAAATGTTCTGGAATGGCCATCCCAGTCCCCAGACCTGAATATCATTGAAAATCTGTGGGGTCATTTGATGTGAGCTGTCCATGCACAGCAACCATCAAACCTAACTGAACTGGAGATGTTTTGCAAGGAGGAATGGTCCAAAATACCTTCAACTAGAATCCAGACACTCATTACAGGCTATAGGAAGTGTCTAGAGGCTGTTATTTCTGCTAAAGGTCTCTACTAAATATTGATGCAATATTTCTGTTGGGGTACCCACATTTATGTACCTGTCTAATTTTGTTTTGATGCATATTTCACATTTTCTGTTAATCCAATAAACCTCATTTAACTACTGCAATATTACTGTGTCCTTCACTTATTTGATAAATCAAAATGAAATTGCTGATCAAAAAAACCAAATATTTATAAATGAAAATCATGGAAATTGTCAGGGGTGCCTAAACTGTATATATGTATATATATATATATATATATATATATATATATATATATATATATATATATATATATATGTACAAATAGATCCCGCTCAAAAGGATATTCTGGTGATTAGTAATGGGAGACCTGACTTACAAAGTATTTGCAGATGAACCAGTGCACGGAACTCATAAAGCTAATAATATGAAAAAAAATAAGAAAAATAGGCAGATGAGTTAATACAGCACAAACTAAATTGCAAACCAAATCAAATAATTGAATAGGTCTATGATCACAGGAAGCTGCCAATTCAAACCAGAGAGAGCAATTTATTGGTTAATAACTACCTCTGTATATCACATCAATAAAATAGTAATGTATATAGAACAAAATAATTAAAGAAATCCAAAAACCCTAGGAAAAATCAGGCCTGATATAACCTAAATATACCAGTATATATACTAGAAAAGTAACTGTCATCAAGGCCTAGATTGTGATTGACCTCAGTATAAAAGCTAGTATACGTAAAAAGTCATGCAAAAAATATATCATTGAGCAAGTTTACGACATGGTATCTACACACAGTAA
Source organism: Bombina bombina (assembly GCF_027579735.1). Taxonomy (NCBI): domain Eukaryota; kingdom Metazoa; phylum Chordata; class Amphibia; order Anura; family Bombinatoridae; genus Bombina; species Bombina bombina. Next base: position 647,176,668 of record NC_069501.1, read on the forward strand.
CAAAGTATCAGCAAGATCTCAAAATGCAACATTTAGCAATAAAAGTAAATAGTAGTCAAAGCCCAGCAACATGTATATGCAGATTTGACGTTACAAAGATGAAATGTTAAAGCACATAGTCACTGTAGCTGAGTAGTTAGTTAAAGCAGTGTGTTTGTAGCCAAAGTAAAACTTGTCTTCACTTCAAAGGCAGCTTGTCATAACAGTGATAGCACACAAATTAATACCAGCTTGTCGTAGCAAAATAATACCAGCTTGTCGTAGCAAATGGTGCAAAGTCATTTGAGCATAATATCAGTAGAGTGTCAAAGCGGTATATTATGGCAAAAGCAGATGTTAAGCACACAAATTATCCAGCACTTCAAAGCAGCTTATTATGGCAATGTTTGCTCACAGACTTTTAAACGATGATGTAGTCACATAGACCCACAGTTAAACAATCACAGTAGGAACAAGCAATTCAGCAAAGCGTCCTTGATTAATAGACAAAATAAAGAGACCAGGATCAAAGGCTTATAGCCCACAGCTCACCAGACCAGGCTCAACGCCTCCCACTCACCAGACCAGACTAGTGTGTCCTCCGTGGTAATACGGCCACAATAAGGAGAGCTGTCCTTCCGTCTCCATCCGAAATGCTTTGCAAGTAGACTCCAGCTGCACAAGTAAACCGGCCAAACTTCTCCCAGGTTCACGTTCAACGCCTCTACCTTCTTAGAGGCGTCACCTTCACGCAACGTGCGTTTCAACCTCTGAAAATTCAAATTGGGCTTTCTCAAGCGTCATACTGTCGGTTGCTTAATGGCAACTTATATAGGCTGATCCTAATTATAATTTGGTGAAATATCTGCACAGGATTCCTTATTATATCGCATACTTAATTGAAATAACTGTTTCTCAAAATATTAAGTGAAATTATATACAAAATATACCTATTTACATATACACTGAGTTTAACTTTTTGAGATTGGGAGATAGAATCAAAGGACATATTTTTCATTTTAATTGAAATCCCATAGACATGTCAAAAAAAAATAAAATATATATATATATATATATATATATATTCAGATCTACCATTACACTTCAGATCATTAAAGAGACAGGAGCATACAACTCGCCATGTACGATCATTCTATCATAATGGAAAAAAATTATTGTAAATTTTGGAGTACTAAAAGAGAGAAAGGACATTGAGTTTTTTATCTTTTAATTAGATTTTATTATTTAGTAGATACATTTTAACCAAGGAAAGGGGCATAATTGATTTCTTCATTTAAGCAATTGGGGGTCAAATAATTCATGTTATATATCCATTTACATTCTGCCTTCAATAAGGCCTGATCAATATCCCCTCCTCTGTCCTTAAAGTCTATCAGTTCTAGACCTATCCATTTAAAATCAGTGTCCAGACTCATATGGTGTTCCTGAAAATGTCGGGCAATTCCACTATTCTTAATATTTTCATTTAGGATATCCCTCCTATGTTCCTTTATCCTCTCATGTAATTCCCCATAGGTTTTTCCTATATAGAATTTGGGACAAGAACAGGTCACCATATAGATTACTCCAATACTTTTGCAAGTTATATGTCCCCTTATTCTGAAAGCTGTACCTTCCAAGTTTACAATTTTATTACTTTTGATCATAAACTTACAGATAATACATTTTCTACACATAAAGGACCCATTTTCTTTCGCCTTTTTTGCTAGCCAGTTCTCTCTTCAATCTTTATTCACAAAATGACTTGTTACCAGCTTATCCTTTAATGAAGGTGCTTTCTTAGCAGTCAGTGAGGGATATTTCCCTACAATTTTTTTAACCTCTTGATCCAAAGGCCCTCACATCCTGTCATCTGTCGTTGAATGTTGATCTATATCTTACAATGGGTTGTTTATATTCTTTATCTTTATAAAGTAAAGTGTCTCTGTCTGAAGCTTTAGCTCTTTTAAAGCCTTCCTTTATACATTTGTTTGAATAGCCTCTTGCTATAAAGCTTTTAGTTTGATCCGCTGCATGTATTTTGAATCCATCATCCATTGAGCAGTTTCTCCAATGCCTTAACACAGCAACTATATTAGTCTTTATAGATGTAGAGGCTTTGTATTCTTGCATTCCCCACAAGCAAGGGATTGAAGCATGTAAATATTATTTAAAACAAAGAGGTACTAAATATGATAAACATACAGCTTTCGTGTTAAAACTGTTAATTTTTATGTTGGAACATAATTATTTTCTTTTTGACAGAAAATATTATAGACAACTAATGGGGACAGCCATGGGGGCATGCTGTGCCCCCACATATGCCGTCTGTATTTAGGCATGTGGGAAGCTAATACTATTTTGAATATCTCTGCACAATATGACCCCATGGTTGACATGTGGACACGTTATATAGACGATGTCCTCCTTTTATGGACAGGAACTGTTGATGATTTACATACATTTATGAAAATGTTGAATAAAAATTCCTTCAATTTAAAATTTACGTATGAATACAGCAATAGTGAATTAACATTTCTTGATCTAAGGATTATGAAGAATGGTAATGTTCTTATTACAGAATCCTATAGAAAACCTACATCAGCTAATACACTACTGTTAGCTAGCATCCATCACCCAAAAAGTCAGATTGAGTCCATTACCGTTGGGCAGTTGCTCAGGCATAGGAGAAACTGCTCAACGGATGATGGATTCAAAATACATGCAGCAGATCAAAATAAAAGGTTTATAGCAAGAGGCTATTCAAGCAAATTTATAAAGAAAGGCTTTAAAAGAGCTAAAGATTCAGACAGAGACACTTTACTTTATAAAGATAAAGAATGTAAGCAACCCATTGTAAGATATACATCAACATTCAACGACAGATGGCAGGATGTGAGGGCCATTTTAAAAAAACACTGGAGTCTACTAACTTTGGATCTAGAGGTTAAGAAAATTGTAGGGGAATATCCCTCACTGACTGCTAAGAAAGCACCTTCATTAAAGGATAAGCTGGTAGCAAGTCATTTTGTGAATAAAGATTCAAGAGAGAACTGGCTAGCAAAAAAGGCAAAAGAAAATGGGTCCTTTATGTGTAGAAAATGTATTATCTGTAAGTTTATGATCAAAAGTAATAAAATTGTAAACTTGGAAGGTACAGCTTTCAGAATAAGGGGACATATAACTTGCAAAAGTATTGGAGTAATCTATATGGTGACCTGTTCTTGTCCCAAATTCTATGTAGGAAAAACCTATAGGGAATTACATGAGAGGATAAAGGAACATAGGAGGGATATCCTAAATGAAAATATTAAGAATAGTGGAATTGCCCGACATTTTCAGGAACACCATAGGAGTCTGGACACTGATTTTAAATGGATAGGTCTAGAACTGATAGACTTTAAGGACAGAGGAGGGTATATTGATCAGGCCTTATTGAAGGCAGAATTTAAATGGATATGTAATATGAATTCTTTGACCCCCAATGGCTTAAATGAAGAAATAAATTTTGCCCCATTCCTTGGTTAAAATGTATCTACTAAATAATAAAATCTAATTAAAAGATGAAAAAACTCAATGTCCTTTCTCTCTTTTAGTACTCCAAAATTTACAATACATCTTTTCCATTATGATAGAATGATCGTACATGGCGAGTTGTATGCTCCTGTCTCTTTAATGATCTGAAGTGTAATGGTAGATCTGAATATATATATATATATATATATATATATAAAAAAAAATTTGACATGTCTATGGGTTTTCAATTAAAATTAAAAATATGTCCTTTGATTCTATCTCCCACTCTCAAAAAGTTCAACTCAATGTAAAAGTATATAGGTATATTTTGTATATATTTTCACTTCATATTTTGAGAAACAGTTATTTCAAATAAGTATGCGAGATAATATGGAATCCTGTGCAGATATTTCACCAAATTATAATTAGGATCAGCCTATATAAGTTGCCATTAAGCAACCGACAGTATGGTATGGTCATTCACTTTTTTTCCTAACAAGACTTGGTAATGCTAGAAGACTGACAGAAATCCCCATGTGGGAAGGTAAGCCATATTCTGAGACTCAGTATAGAAGGATGGCTTAGTTAAAGGGCTTAAATACTGATGGCTAAGTTGATTATTTTATTACTATAATCTCTTATTTGCACAAGTGTTTTTTATGTTTGGAACACTTTTTGGGGTTTTAATACTCCTGGCATATGTTTAGACACCTAATTTGGCTTAGGAAGGCCCCATAACTCCGGAGTGAAGAGGGAGGGGGCCTAATTTTCGCTCCTCAGTTGCGCAGTTCTTTTGCAAGACAGCTTCATGCAGCTTCACGTGTAGAGTCCAGAGATTGCTGGAGGACTCCAGGGAGGCTTATTTTCGTCCAAAAGTAATCCCCAAGGAAGGTAGGGCCACAGCAGAGACTGTGGCATTGTGCTGTAGTGTGTTAAACCGGTAGCCTGCTTCAATTTGCTCCGGTTTGGGCAAACGTTGTGTGCAATCATTTCAAAGCATTAGGATCATGTGGTGAAAATTTCATAAAGATTGGATGTTTTTTGGAGATTTGGTAAAAAAGTGTGTGCTTTTTATTATTTAAAGGCACAGTAACGTTTTTTCAAAAAGTATTTTTTACTGTATTTGAGTGCTGTCTAAGTCTGTCAAACATGTCTGAGCCTTCAGATAGACCCTGTTCTATGTGTTTAAAAGCCATGGCGGTACCCCCATTGCATTTGTGTTTAAAGTGTGCTAAGGTATCTAAACATTTTAAAGACCATGCAGTGACACTTAAAAATGTAGCCCAAGATGATTCTTTAACAGAAGGTAACAAGGATAGTCCTCCTTCCTCTCCCCATGTGTCAACACCAGTTACGCCCGCGTAAGCGATGTCTAGTACCTCTAGCGCATTGGCCCCTATTACATTACAACAATTAGCAGCAGTCATGGATAATTCCCTTGCAGCATTTTTATCCAAACTGCCAGTTTTTCCAAAGAAGCGTGATAGCTCAGTTTTAAGAACAGAGGATGAGCAATCAGAAGCTTTGGATGATTTATCTGTAGTACCCTCACAACACTCTGAAGTGGCAGTGAGGGACGGTCTGTCCGAGGGAGAAATTTCTGACACAGGAAAAGATTCTCAGCGGACAGAGTCAGATTCCTTAGCGTTTAAATTTAAGATGGAACACCTCCGCGTCCTGCTTAAGGAGGTTTTAGCTACACTGGATGATTGTGACCCCATGGTCATCCCAGAAAAATTGTGTAAAATGGACAGGTTTTTAGAGGTCCCTGTATACACTGATGCGTTTCCGATCCCGAAGAGGGTGGCGGATATTGTGACTAGGGAGTGGGAGAGACCAGGTGTACCTTTTGTTCACCCCCCTATCTTTAAGAAAATGTTCCCCATAAATGACCCCAGGCGGGGCGCGTGGCAGATGGTCCCTAAGGTAGAGGGAGCAGTTTCAACACTTGCTAAGAGTACAACTATACCAATAGAAGACAGTTGTGCTTTCAAAGACCCTATCGATAAAAAATTGGAAGGTTTGCTGAAGAAAAGGTTTGTTCAGCAAGGTTTCCTTCTTCAACCAATTGCCTGCATTATTCCTGTAACTACTGCAGCGGCTTTTTGGTTTGAGGTGCTGGAGGAGTCGCTCCAGAGGGAGACTTCATATGACGAAGTCATGGATAGAATTCATGCTCTAAAGCTGGCTAATTCTTTTATCACTGATGCCGCTTTCCAATTAGCTAAGTTAGTGGCGAAAAATTCAGGTTTTGCCATTATGGCGCGAAGAGCGCTTTGGCTCAAATCATGGTCGTCCAAAACTAAGTTACTAAACATTCCTTTCAAGGGGAAGACCCTCTTTGGTCCCGAGTTGAAAGAAATGATCGCGGATATCACTGGGGGGAAGGGTCATGCCTTCCCGCAGGATAGACCGTTTAAGGCCAAAAACAAGGCTAATTTTCGCTCCTTTCGCAACTTCAGGAGCGGACCTGCTTCAACCTCTGCTGCCGCAAAGCAGGAGGGTAACGCTTCACAGCCCAAAGCAATATGGAAACCCTTGCAGGGCTGGAACAAGGGTAAACAGGCCAAGAAGCCTGCGCCTGCTACCAAGACAGCATGAAGGGGTAGCCCCCAATCCGGGACCGGATCTAGTAGGGGGCAGACTTTCTCTCTTTGCTCAGGCTTGGCCAAGAGATGTTCCAGATCCCTGGGCGTTAGAAATTGTTGTTCAGGGGTATCTTCTAGTATTCAAGGACTCTCCCCCAAGGGGAAGGTTCCACATTTCTTGTTTGTCTTCAGACCAGACAAAGAAACAGGCGTTCTTACGCTGTGTAGAAGATTTTCTAAAGATGGGAGTGATACACCCAGTTCCAATTGCAGAACAAGGACTGGGATTTTACTCAAACCTGTTTGTAGTTCCCAGAAAGGAAGGAATTTTCAGGCCAATCCTGGATCTAAAAATTCTAAACAAATTCCTCAGAGTTCCATCTTTCAAAATGGAAACCATTCGGACAATCTTGCCGATGATCCAGGAAGGTCAATATATGACTACTGTGGATCTAAAGGATGCGTACCTACATATTCCTATCCCCAAAGATCATCATCAGTTCCTAAGGTTCGCCTTTCTGGATACGCATTACCAGTTCGTGGCCCTTCCTTTCGGGTTGGCCACCGATCCCAGAATTTTCACAAAGGTGCTAGGGTCCCATCTAGTGGTACTAAGACCGTGGGGCATTGCAGTAGCACCTTACCTAGACGACATCTTAATACAGGCGTCGTCTTTTCACAGAGCCAAGGCTCATACGGACATTGTTCTGGCCTTTCTAAGGTCTCACAGGTGGAAGGTGAACGTTGAAAAAAGTTCTCTGTCCCCACTCACAAGGGTTCCCTTCCTGGGAACACTAATAGACTCAGTAGAAATGAAAATCTTTCTGACAGAGGTCAGGAAGTCAAAACCTTTAAATACTTGCTGGGTTCTTCATTCCATTCCTCGGCCTTCTGTGGCTCAGTGCATGGAGGTAATCGGTTTAATGGTTGCGGCAATGGACGTTGTCCCTTTTGCCCGAATTCATCTAATACCACTGCAACTGTGCATGCTCAAACAGTGGAATGGGGATTATGCAGATTTGTCTCCTCAAATACAAATGGACCAGAAAACCATAGACTCTCTTCTCTGGTGGTTGTCTCAGGATCACCTGTCTCAGGGAATGAGCTTCCGCAGACCGGAGCGGATCATTGTCACGACCGATGCCAGTCTATTAGGCTGGGGTGCGGTCTGGTACTCCCTGAAAGCTCAGGGTCTATGGTCTCGGGAAAATCTCTTCTCCCGATAAACATTTTGGAACTGAGAGCGATATTCAATACGCTTCAGGCATGGCCTCAACTAGCAGAGGCCAAATTCATCAGATTTCAACATCACGACTGTAGCATACATCAATCATCAGAGAGGAACAAAGAGTTCCCTAGCGATGAAGGAAGTAACCAAGATCATCAAATGGGCGGAGGATCACTCCTGCCATCTATCTGCAATTCACATCCCAGGAGTAGACAACTGGGAGGTGGATTTTCGGAGTCGTCAGACTTTCCATCTGGGGGAGTGGGAACTCCACCCAGAGGTTTTTGCTCAGTAGACCCAGCTATGGGGCATTCCAGAATTGGATCTGATGGCGTCCCGTCAGAACACCAAACTTCCCCTTTACGGATCCAGGTCCACGGATCCCAAGGTGGCATTGATAGATGCTTTAGTAGCGCCTTGGTCATTCAGTCTAGCTTATGTCTTTCCACCGTTTCCTCTTCTCCCTCGGCTAGTTGCCAGAATCAAACAGGAGAAGGCTTTGGTAATTCTGATAGGGCCTGCGTGGCCACGCAGGACTTGGTATGCAGACCTAGTGGACATGTCATCGGTTCCACCATGGAAACTGCCATCGAGGCAGGATCTTCTAATTCAGGGTCCATTCAAGCATCCAAATCTAGTTTCTCTGCAACTGACTGCTTGGAGATTGAATGCTTAATTGGGTGGGTTCTCTGAATCGGTTATAGATACTCTGATCCAGGCCAGGAAGCCTGTCACTAGGAAAATTTACCATAAGATATGGCGGAAATATCTTTGTTGGTGCGAATCCAAGGGTTACTCTTGGAGTAAGGTTAGGATTCCAAGGATATTGTCTTTTCTCCAAGAAGGATTGGAGAAAGGTTTGTCAGCTAGTTCCTTAAAGGGACAGATATCTGCTCTGTATATCCTGTTACACAAGCGTCTGGCAGATGTTCAGGCGTTTGCACAGGCCCTAGTTAGAATCAAGCCTGTCTACAGACCTGTGGCTCCTCCATGGAGTTTAAATTTAGTTCTTTCAGTTCTTCAAGGGGTTCCGTTTGAACCTTTGCATTCCATAGATATTAAGTTATTATCTTGGAAAATTTTGTTTTTGATAGCTATTTCTTCTGCTCGAAGAGTTTCTGAATTGTGTAATTCACCCTATCTGGTGTTCCATGCAGATAAGGTTGTTTTGCGTACCAAACCTGGTTTCCTTCCAAAAGTGGTTTTTAATAAGAATATTAACCAGGATATCATTGTTCCTTCTCTGTATCCTAGTCAAGTTTCTAAGAAGGAACGACTGTTACACAATCTTGATGTGTTTCATGCTTTAAAATTCTATTTAAAGGCAACTAAAGATTTCAGACAAACATCATCCTTGTTTGTTGTCTATTCTGGTAAGAGGAGAGGTCAGAAAGCGACTGCTACCTCTCTTTCCTTCTGGCTGAAAAGCATCATCCGATTGGCTTATGAGACTGCTGGACAGCAGCCTCCTGAACGAGTTACAGCTCATTCCACTAGAGCTGTGGCTTCCACATGGACTTTCAAGAATGAGGCTTCTGTGGAACAGATTTGTAAGGCAGCGACTTGGTCTTCACTGCATACATTTGCCAAATTTTACAAATTCGATACTTTTGCTTCCTCGGAGGCTATTTTTGGGAGAAAGGTTTTGCAAGCAGTGGTGCCTTCTGTTTAGGTTACCTGACTTGTTTCCTCCCTTCATCCGTGTCCTAAAGCTTTGGTATTGGTATCCCACAAGTAAGGATGAATCCGTGGACTGGATACACCATGTAAGAGAAAACAGAATTTATGCTTACCTGATAAATTACTTTCTCTTACAGTGTATCCAGTCCACGGCCCGCCCTGGCAATTAAGTCAGGTTCAAATTTATTTTGTAAAACTACAGTCACCACTGCATCCTATAGTTTCTCCTTTTTCTCCTAACCGTCGGTCGAATGACTGGGGGGACGGAGCCTGAGGGGAGCTATATGGACAGCTCTGCTGTGTGCTCTCTTTGCCACTTCCTGTAGGGACTGAGAATATCCCACAAGTAAGGATGAATCCGTGGACTGGATACACCGTAAGAGAAAGTAATTTATCAGGTAAGCATAAATTCTGTTTTTTCTTACTTTTATATATATATATATATATATATATATATATATATATATATATATATATGCAATAAACAATGGACAGGTACAACATTTGCATTTTTGCAGTAATAATTTCTTGTCCTGCACACCTCTAATAAACAGAAGCAAATCCAAAAGGAAGACATCAGCACCCACAGTTCATCAAAGTGTTGTCTTTATTTTACAGTGACATTGAAGACAAAAAGCAGCAACGTTTTGGATCCATCTGATCCTTAGTCATGATATAGTATACAGTACTAACATTCAATCCCTTATATAGCACTTGTGTGGTGATTAATTCTTTCCCCTGTTCATTCTTAATGGTGAGCACATTTAACATTAACTATCACCATCTAGTGGATGTACTATATTATTGCCAAATTTAAACAGACTTTTTTCCTTTTTTATTTCTTTAAACTGATTTAAAATTTTGAACTATTGAATAGAATGATAGTTGGATAATAGAAACAACACATCACATATTAAAAAAAAAACTCTATTGCAGTCAATTGAAGATTACTTAAATATGAATATAGAAAAATCATTATAAAAACAAATGTAAATCATCATCCCTATTTAATCCGGCAGGATGTAGTGTCCTTAAATTTTGTATCCACCAAACCTCTCTCCTTTTCAATAGTAATTCCCTATCCCCACCCCTATTTAATTTTGGGATGTGATTTATAACTTGAAACCTAAGTTGGCTCACTGACGGCTAGATTTAGAGTTTTGTCGGTAACAACCCGCGTAGCTAACGCTGGCTTTTTTCTGGCCGCACCTTTTAAATAACTCTGGTATTGAGAGTTCACAGAATGGCTGCGTTAAGCTCCAAAAAGGGAGCGTACAGGCATATTTAACGCCACTGCAACTCTCGATACCAGAGTTGCTTACGGACACGGCCATCTTAAAAAACGTGCTTGTGCACGATATCCCCATAGGAAACAATGGGGCTGTTTGAGCTGAAAAAAAACCTAACACCTGCAAAAAAACATAATTTATGTAAGAACTTACCTGATAAATTCATTTCTTTCATATTAGCAAGAGTCCATGAGCTAGTGACGTATGGGATATACATTCCTACCAGGAGGGGCAAAGTTTCCCAAACCTCAAAATGCCTATAAATACACCCCTCACCACACCCACAATTCAGTTTAACGAATAGCCAAGAAGTGGGGTGATAAAAAAGTGCGAAAGCATATAAAATAAGGAATTGGAATAAATTGTGCTTTATACAAAATCATAACCACCACAAAAAAGGGTGGGCCTCATGGACTCTTGCTAATATGAAAGAAATGAATTTATCAGGTAAGTTCTTACATAAATTATGTTTTCTTTCATGTAATTAGCAAGAGTCCATGAGCTAGTGACGTATGGGATAATGACTACCCAAGATGTGGATCTTTCCACGCAAGAGTCACTAGAGAGGGAGGGATAAAATAAAGACAGCCAATTCCTGCTGAAAATAATCCACACCCAAAATAAAAGTTTAACGAAAAACATAAGCAGAAGATTCAAACTGAAACCGCTGCCTGAAGTACTTTTCTACCAAAAACTGCTTCAGAAGAAGAAAATACATCAAAATGGTAGAATTTAGTAAAAGTATGCAAAGAGGACCAAGTTGCTGCTTTGCAAATCTGGTCAACCGAAGCTTCATTCCTAAACGCCCAGGAAGTAGAAACTGACCTAGTAGAATGAGCTGTAATTCTCTGAGGCGGAGTTTTACCCGACTCAACATAAGCAAGATGAATTAAAGATTTCAACCAAGATGCCAAAGAAATGGCAGAAGCTTTCTGGCCTTTTCTAGAACCGGAAAAGATAACAAATAGACTAGAAGTCTTACGGAAAGATTTCGTAGCTTCAACATAATATTTCAAAGCTCTAACAACATCCAAAGAATGCAACGATTTCTCCTTAGAATTCTTAGGATTAGGACATAATGAAGGAACCACAATTTCTCTACTAATGTTGTTGGAATTCACAACTTTAGGTAAAAATTCAAAAGAAGTTCGCAACACCGCCTTATCCTGGTGAAAAATCAGAAAAGGAGACTCACAAGAAAGAGCAGATAATTCAGAAACTCTTCTAGCAGAAGAGATGGCCAAAAGGAACAAAACTTTCCAAGAAAGCAATTTAATGTCCAATGAATGCATAGGTTCAAACGGAGGAGCTTGAAGAGCTCCCAGAACCAGATTCAAACTCCAAGGAGGAGAGATTGACTTAATGACAGGTTTTATACGAACCAAAGCTTGTACAAAACAATGAATATCAGGAAGAATAGCAATCTTTCTGTGAAAAAGAACAGAAAGAGCAGAGATTTGTCCTTTCAAAGAACTTGCGGACAAACCCTTATCTAAACCATCCTGAAGAAACTGTAAAATTCTCGGTATTCTAAAAGAATGCCAAGAAAAATGATGAGAAAGACAGCAAGAAATATAAGTCTTCCAGACTCTATAATATATCTCTCGAGATACAGACTTACGAGCCTGTAACATAGTATTAATGACAGAGTCAGAGAAACCTCTTTGACCAAGAATCAAGCGTTCAATCTCCATACCTTTAAATTTAAGGATTTCAGATCCTGATGGAAAAAAGGACCTTGTGACAGAAGGTCTGGTCTTAACGGAAGAGTCCACGGTTGGCAAGAGGCCATGCCGGAGCTACCAGCAGAACAAACGAGCATTCCTTCAGAATCTTGGATATTACTCTTGGAAGAAGAACTAGAGGCGGAAAGATATAGGCAGGATGATACTTCCAAGGAAGTGATAATGCATCCACTGCCTCCGCCTGAGGATCCCGGGATCTGGACAGATACCTGGGAAGTTTCTTGTTTAGATGGGACGCCATCAGATCTATTTCTGGAAGTTCCCACATTTGAACAATCTGAAGAAATACCTCTGGGTGAAGAGACCATTCGCCCGGATGTAACGTTTGGCGACTGAGATAATCCGCTTCCCAATTGTCTATACCTGGGATATGAACCGCAGAGATTAGACAGGAGCTGGATTCCGCCCAAACCAAAATTCGAGATACTTCTCTCATAGCCAGAGGACTGTGAGTCCCTCCTTGATGATTGATGTATGCCACAGTTGTGACATTGTCCGTCTGAAAACAAATGAACGATTCTCTCTTCAGAAGAGGCCAAAACTGAAGAGCTCTGAAAATTGCACGGAGTTCCAAAATATTGATCGGTAATCTCACCTCCTGAGATTCCCAAACTCCTTGTGCTGTCAGAGATCCCCACACAGCTCCCCAACCTGAAAGACTTGCATCTGTTGAAATTACAGTCCAGGTCGGAAGCACAAAAGAAGCCCCCTGAATTAAACGATGGTGGTCTGTCCACCATGTTAGAGAGTGTCGAACAATCGGTTTTAAAGATATTATTTGAGAAATCTTTGTGTAATCCTTGCACCATTGCTTCAGCATACAGAGCTGAAGAGGTCGCATGTGAAAACGAGCAAAGGGGATCGCGTCCGATGCAGCAGTCATAAGACCTAGAATTTCCATGCATAAGGCTACCGAAGGGAATGATTGTGACTGAAGGTTTTGACAAGCTGCAATCAATTTTAGACGTCTCTTGTCTGTTAAAGACAGAGTCATGGACACTGAATCCATCTGGAAACCCAGAAAGGTTACTCTTGTCTGAGGAATCAAAGAACTTTTTGGTAAATTGATCCTCCAACCATGATCTTGAAGAAACAACACAAGTCGATTCGTATGAGATTCTGCTAAATGTAAAGACTGAGCAAGTACCAAGATATCGTCCAAATAAGGAAATACCACAATACCCTGTTCTCTGATTACAGACAGAAGGGCACCGAGAACCTTTGTAAAAATTCTTGGAGCTGTAGCTAGGCCAAACGGCAGAGCCACAAACTGGTAATGCTTGTCCAGAAAAGAGAATCTCAGGAACTGATAATGATCTGGATGAATCGGAATATGCAGATATGCATCCTGTAAATCTATTGTGGACATATAATTCCCTTGCTGAACAAAAGGCAATATAGTCCTTACAGTTACCATCTTGAACGTTGGTATCCTTACATAACGATTCAATATTTTTAGATCCAGAACTGGTCTGAAGGAATTCTCCTTCTTTGGTACAATGAAGAGATTTGAATAAAACCCCATCCCCTGTTCCGGAACTGGAACTGGCATAATTACTCCAGACAACTCTAGATCTGAAACACATTTCAGAAATGCTTGAGCTTTTACTGGATTTACTGGGACACGGGAAAGAAAAAATCTCTTTGCAGGAGGTCTCATCTTGAAACCAATTCTGTACCCTTCTAAAACAATGCTCTGAATCCAAAGATTGTGAACAGAATTGATCCAAATTTCCTTGAAAAAACGTAACCTGCCCCCTACCAGCTGAGCTGGAACGAGGGCCGCACCTTCATGTGGACTTAGAAGCAGGCTTTGCCTTTCTAGCTGGCTTGGATTTATTCCAGACTGGAGATGGTTTCCAAACCGAAACTGCTCCTGAGGATGAAGGATCAGGTTTTTGTTCTTTGTTGAAACGAAAGGAACGAAAACGATTATTAGCCCTGTTTTTACCTTTAGATTTTTTATCCTGTGGTAAAAAAGTTCCTTTCCCACCAGTAACAGTTGAAATAATGGAATCCAACTGAGAACCAAATAATTTGTTACCCTGGAAAGAAATGGAAAGCAAAGTTGATTTAGAAGCCATATCAGCATTCCAAGTTTTAAGCCATAAAGCTCTTCTAGCTAAGATAGCTAGAGACATAAACCTGACATCAACTCTGATAATATCAAAAATAGCATCACATATAAAATTATTAGCATGCTGAAGAAGAATAATAATATCATGAGAATCCCGATGTGTTACTTGTTGCGCTAAAGTTTCCAACCAAAAAGTTGAAGCTGCAGCAACATCAGCCAAAGATATAGCAGGTCTAAGAAGATTACCTGAACACAGATAAGCTTTTCTTAGAAAGGATTCAATTTTCCTATCTAGAGGATCTTTAAACGAAGTACCATCTGACGTAGGAATAGTAGTACGTTTAGCAAGGGTAGAAATAGCCCCATCAACTTTAGGGATCTTGTCCCAAAATTCTAATCTGTCAGACGGCACAGGATATAAATGCTTAAAACGTTTAGAAGGAGTAAATGAATTACCCAATTTATCCCATTCCTTGGAAATTACTGCAGAAATAGCATTAGGAACAGGAAAAACTTCTGGAAAAACCACAGGAGCTTTAAAAACCTTATCCAAACGTTTAGAATTAACATCAAGAGGACCAGAATCCTCTATTTCTAAAGCAATTAGTACTTCTTTAAGTAAAGAACGAATAAATTCCATTTTAAATAAATATGAAGATTTATCAGCATCAACCTTTGAGACAGAATCCTCTGAACCAGAGGAATCATCAGAATCAGAATGATGATCTTCATTTAAAAATTCATCTGTAGGGAGAGAAGTTTTAAAAGATTTTTTACGTTTACTAGAAGGAGAAATAACAGACATAGCCTTCTTAATGGATTCTGAAACAAAATCTCTTATATTATCAGGAACATTCTGCACCTTAGATGTTGAAGGAACTGCAACAGGCAATGGTACTTTACTAAAGGAAATATTATCTGCTTTAACAAGTTTGTCATGACAATCAATACAAACAACAGCTGGAGGAATAGCTACCAAAAGTTTACAGCAGATGCACTTAGCTTTGGTAGATTCAGCACTTGACAGCGATTTTCCTGTAGTATCTTCTGACTCAGATGCAACGTGGGACATCTTGCAATATGTAAGAGAAAAAACAACATATATAAAGCAAAATTGATCAAATTCCTTAAAAGACAGTTTCAGGAATGGGAAAAAATGCCAAAGAACAAGCTTCTAGCAACCAGAAGCAAAAATGAGACTAAAATAATGTGGAGACAAAAGTGACGCCCATATTTTTTCGCGCCAAATAAGACGCCCACATTATTTGGCGCCTAAATGCTTTTGGCGCCAAAAATGACGCCACATCCGGAACGCCGACATTTTTGGCGCAAAATAACGTCAAAAAAATGACGCAACTTCCGGCGACACGTATGACGCCGGAAACGGAAATAGAATTTTTGCGCCAAAAAAATCCGCGCCAAGAATGACGCAATAAAATGAAGCATTTTCAGCCCCCGCGAGCCTAACAGCCCACAGGGAAGAGTCAAATTTTTTGAAGGTAAGAAAAAATTTATTAAATCAAATGCATTATCCCAAATATGAAACTGACTGTCTGAAAATAAGGAAAGTTGAACATTCTGAGTCAAGGCAAATAAATGTTTGAATACATATATTTAGAACTTTATAAACAAAGTGCCCAACCATAGCTTGGAGTGTCACAGAAAATAAGACTTACTTACCCCAGGACACTCATCTACATATAGCAGATAGCCAAACCAGTACTGAAACGAGAATCAGTAGAGGTAATGGTATATATAAGAGTATATTGTCGATCTGAAAAGGGAGGTAAGAGATGAATCTCTACGACCGATAACAGAGAACCTATGAAATAGACTCCGTAGAAGGAGATCACTGCATTCAAATAGGCAATACTCTCCTCACATCCCTCTGACATTCACTGCACGCTGAGAGGAAAACCGGGCTCCAACTTGCTGCGGAGCGCATATCAACGTAGAATCTAGCACAAACTTACTTCACCACCTCCATCGGAGGCAAAGTTTGTAAAACTGAATTGTGGGTGTGGTGAGGGGTGTATTTATAGGCATTTTGAGGTTTGGGAAACTTTGCCCCTCCTGGTAGGAATGTATATCCCATACGTCACTAGCTCATGGACTCTTGCTAATTACATGAAAGAAAGCCGCGTTCAGCTCCTAACACAGCCCCATTGTTTCCTATGGGGAAACACTTCCTACGTCTGCACCTAACACCCTAACATGTACCCCGAATCTAAACACCCCTAACATTACACTTATTAACCCCTAATCTGCTGCCCCCACTATCGCTGACCCCTGCATATTATTTTTAACCCCTAATCTGCCGCTCCGTACACCCCCGCCACCTACATTATCCCTATGTACCCCTAATCTGCTGCCCTAACATCACGGACCCCTATATTATATTTATTAACCCCTAATCTGCCGCCCACAACGTCGCCTCCACCTAACTACACTTATTAACCCCTAATCTACCGACCGGACCTGAGCGCTACTATAATAAATGTATTAACCCCTAATCCGCCTCACTCCCGCCTCAATAACCCTATAATAAATAGTATTAACCCCTAATCTGTCCTTCCTAACATCGCCGACACCTAACTTCAAACATTAACCCCTAATCTGCTGACTGGAGCTCACCGCTATTCTAATAAATGTATTAACCCCTAAAGTCTAACCCTAACACTAACACCCCCCTAAGTTAAATATAATTTAAATCTAACGAAATAAATTAACTCTTATTAAATAAATTAATCCTATTTAAAGCTAAATACTTACCTGTAAAATAAACCCTAATATAGCTACAATATAAATTATAATTATATTATAGCTATTTTAGGATTAATATTTATTTTACAGGTAACTTTGTATTTATTTTAACCAGGTACAATAGCGATTAAATAGTTAAGAACTATTTAATAGCTAAAATAGTTAAAATAATTACAAAATTACCTGTAAAATAAATCCTAACCTAAGTTGCAATTAAACCTAACACTACACTATAAATAAATAAATTAAATAAAATACCTACAATTATCTACAATTAAACCTAACACTACACTATCAATAAATAAATTAAATACAATTCCTACAAATAAATACAATTAAATAAACTAACTAAAGTACAAAAAATAAAAAAGAACTAAGTTACAAAAAATAAAAAAAATATTTACAAACATTAGAAAAAAATTACAACAATTTTAAACTAATTACACCTACTCTAAGCTCCCTAATAAAATAACAAAGCCCCCCAAAATAAAAAAAATGCCCTACCCTATTCTAAATTACAAAAGTTCAAAGCTCTTTTACCTTACCAGCCCTGAACAGGGCCCTTTGCGGGGCATGCCCCAAAGAATTCAGCTCTTTTGCCTGTAAAAAAAAACATACAATACCCCCCCCAACATTACAACCCACCACCCACATACCCCTAATCTAACCCAAACCCCCCTTAAATAAACCTAACACTAAGCCCCTGAAGATCTTCCTACCTTGTCTTCACCATGCCAGGTATCACTGATCGTTCCAGGCTCCGAAATCTTCATCCAAGCCCAAGCGGGGGCTAGACATCCATCATCCGACGGCTGAAGAAGTCCAGAAGAGGGTCCAAAGTCTTCATCCTATCCGGGAAGAAGAGTAGATCCGGACCGGCAATCATCTTCTTCCAAGCGGCATCTTCTATCTTCATCCGATGAGGACCGGCTCCATCTTGAAGACCTCCATCGTGGATCCATCCTTCTTCTCCGACGACTTCCCGATGAATGACGGTTCCTTTAAGGGACGTCATCCAAGATGGCGTCCCTTGAATTCCGATCAGCCAATAGAATGCGAGCTCAATCTGATTGGCTGATTGAATCAGCCAATCGGATTGAACTTGATTCTGATTGGCTGATTCCATCAGCCAATCAGAATTTTCCTACCTTAATTCCAATTGGCTGATAGAATCCTATCAGCCAATCGGAATTCGAGGGACGCCATCTTGGATGACGTCCCTTAAAGGAACCGTCATTCGTCGGGAAGTCGTCGGAGAAGAAGGATGGATCCGCGATGGAGGTCTTCAAGATGGAGCCGGTCCTCATCGGATGAAGATAGAAGATGCCGCTTGGAAGAAGATGGTTGCCGGTCCGGATCTACTCTTCTTCCCGGATAGGATGAAGACTTTGGACGCTTTTCTGGACTTCTTCAGCCGTCGGATGATGGATGTCTAGCCCCCGCTTGGGTTGGATGAAGATATCGGAGCCAGGACGGATCAGTGTGATACCCGGTGAGGTGAAGACAAGGTAGGAAGATCTTCAGGGGCTTAGTGTTAGGTTTATTTAAGGGGGGTTTGGGTTAGATTAGGGGTATGTGGGTGGTGGGTTGTAATGTTGGGGGGGTATTGTATGTGTTTTTTTACAGGCAAAAGAGCTGAATTTCTTGGGGCATGCCCCGCAAAGGGCCCTGTTCAGGGCTGGTAAGGTAAAAGAGCTTTGAACTTTTGTAATTTAGAATAGGGTAGGGCATTTTTTTATTTTGGGGGGCTTTGTTATTTTATTAGGGGGCTTAGAGTAGGTGTAATTAGTTTAAAATTGTTGTAATATTTTTCTAATGTTTGTAAATATTTTTTTATTTTTTGTACTTTAGTTAGTTTATTTAATTGTATTTATTTGTAGATATTGTATTTAATTCATTTATTGATAGTGTAGTGTTAGGTTTAATTGTAGGTAATTGTAGGTATTTTATTTAATGTATTTATTGATAGTGTAGTGTTAGGTTTAATTGTAACTTAGGTTAGGATTTATTTTACAGGTAAATTTGTAATTATTTTAACTATTTTAGCTATTAAATAGTTCTTAACTATTTAATAGCTATTGTACCTGGTTAACCCCTTAGTGACCAGACCACTTTTCAATTTGTTGACCATCTGGGACCAAGGCTATTTTTGCATTTCTGCGATGTTTGTGTTTAACTGTAATTTTCCTCTTACTCATTTACTGTACCCACACATATTATATACTGTTTTTCTCACCATTAAATGGACTTTCTAAAGAAATGATTATTTTCATCATATCTTATAATTTACTATAAAAAAATATAAAATATGAGGAAAAAATGAAAAAAAATTCACTTTTTCTAACTTTGAGCCCCAAAATCTCTTACACATCTACAACCACCATAAAATACCAATGCTAAACAGCTTCTAAATTTTGTCCTGAGTTTATAAATACCCAATGTTTACATTTTCTTTGCTTTTTCTGCAAGTTATAGGGCAATAAGTACAAGTAGCACTTTGCTATTTCAAAACCATGTTTTTTCAAAATTGGCGATAGTTACATTGTAACACCAATATCTGTCAGGAATCCCTGAATAACCCTTCAAATGTATATATTTTTTAAAAGAATACAACCTAAGGTATTAAACTTGGGGTATTTTGACTTTTTTCATGCAACCATTTTACCACCAATCTATGCCAAAGTTTGGGGGGGGAAAAAATAATTAGATTTTTTGACAAAATAGCAATTTAAGAATACATTTACTGATAATATTAAGGGTTACTGCCAAATAACACCCTAATATGTCTTCAGCAGCATCTCCTGGGTACAGTGATACCACCCATGTATAGGTGTGTCGGGTTCTCGGGGGGCTAAAAGCTCTTATTTTTAGAGAGCGCATTCCAGTTTTTCAACTTGGAATTTTCACATCGGTCATCATGCACCCATGTCCTATTTGGGACATTTCTGAAGCTGGCCAATGGAATTTACCCCCATAAAACCATATATTTTTGAAAAGTAGATACCCTAGGGTATTTCAAATGCTGGTATTTTAACACTTTCCATGCACTAATTCAACCACCAGTCTTTGTCAAACTTTTGGGTAGTTATTTTTTTGTGTTATTTTTCACACACATTGTACTTTAGGCATGGATTCTCAGTTCCTGTTATGTGTTACTGCCAAAAAACACCTCAATATGTATTCAACAACATCTCCTGAGTATAGTTATACCACCCATGTATAGGTGTGTCGGGTTCTCTGTGGGCTAAAAAGCCTTAATTTTAGGAAGCGCATTCCAGTTTTTCAACTTGGAATTTTCACATCGGTCATCATGCACCCATGTCCTATTTGGGACATTTCTGAAGCTGGTCAATGGAATTTACCCCCATAAAACCATATATTTTTGAAAAGTAGACACCCTAGGGTATTTCAAATGCTTGTATTTTAACACTTTCCATGCACTAATTCAACCACCAGTCTTTGTCAAACTTTTGGGTAGTCATTTTTTTGTGTTATTTTTCACACACATTGTACTTTAGGCATGGATTCTCAGTTCCTGTTATGTGTTACTGCCAAAAAACACCTCAATATGTGTTCAACAACATCTCCTGAGTACAGTGATACTACCCATGTATAGGTGTGTCGGGTTCTCTGGGGGCCAAAAGGCCTTAATTTTAGGAAGCGCATTCCAGTTTTACAAC
Organism: Bombina bombina; assembly: GCF_027579735.1. Taxonomy (NCBI): domain Eukaryota; kingdom Metazoa; phylum Chordata; class Amphibia; order Anura; family Bombinatoridae; genus Bombina; species Bombina bombina. The sequence continues at coordinate 647,197,213 of NC_069501.1, forward strand.
TTGGAATTTTCACATCGGTCATCATGCACCCATGTCCTATTTGGGACATTTCTGAAGCTGGCCAATGTAATTTACCCCCATAAAACCATTTATTTTTGAAAAGTAGACATCCTAGGGTATTTCAAATGCAGGTATTTTAACACTTTCCATACACTAATTCAACCACTAGTCTTTGTCAAACTATTGGGCATTCATTTCTTTGTGTTATTTTTCACATACATTGTACTTTAGACATGGATTCACAGCTCCTGTTATGTGTTACTTCCAAAGAAGACACCAATATGTGGTCACCAACATCTCCTGAGTTCAGTGATACCACCTATGCATAGGTTTGGTGGCTTGTTTGGGCGGTGCAATGCCAAATGTCTGACATGTGTTTGTGATTTTTTTTCACATTTAACATATTTTCTTTGCCTATGGTCTTTTTTGGGGGTCTTTTAACATACCCCAATTTATTTGTTTTCCATAAATGTGATTATATTTAAAAAGTTGACACCCCAAGGTATTATACATGGAGTGGTTTGATGACTTTGATGCAACCGTTTTAGCCCAAAAAATTGGAGAAAGTATATGGTGGTAATTTTTCAATTTTCATTGTAACAGACACATTGCTTTTTTACTATGATTTAGGAGAGACTGTTGTAAGTTATTGCAAAAGAATACTTCAGGTTGTTTTCTGCAAGGCACCCTCAGTACACCTATGCCCCCCATGCATAGGTTTGCCAGGATTTTGGGAAGGTTATGTTACATGATTTTAGTTATTAAAAATGAGAGTATTTCTTCTGATAGGCCTATCTTTAGTTTGGGGCCTATCGCATACCCCACTTTTATTTATTGCATTCAAAGTGTATATTTTTTAAATGTTGACACCCCAAGGTATTGTATATGGTGTGCTTTGATGCCTTTGAAGCAACCGTTTTAGCCCAAAAAATTGGAGAAAGTGTATGGTGGTAATTTTTCAATTTTCATTTTTACAGACACATTGCTTTTTGACTATGATTTAGGAGAGATTGTTGTAAGTTATTGCAAAAGAATACTTCAGGTTGTTTTCTGCAAGGCACCCTGAGTACACCTATGCCCCCTATGCATAGGTTTGCCAGGATTTTGGGAAGGTTATGTTACAATTTTATGACTTGTGATTTTAGTTATTAAAAATGAGAGTATTTCTTCTGATAGGCCTATCTTTAGTTTGGGGCCTATCGCATACCCCACTTTTATTTATTGCATTCAAAGTGTATATTTTTTAAATGTTGACACCCCAAGGTATTGTATATGGTGTGCTTTGATGCCTTTGAAGCAACCGTTTTAGCCCAAAAAATTGGAGAAAGTGTATGGTGGTAATTTTTCAATTTTCATTTTTACAGACACATTGCTTTTTGACTATGATTTAGGAGAGACTGTTGTAAGTTATTACAAAAACATACTTCAGGTTGTTTTCTGCAAGGCACCCTGAGAACACCTATGTCCCCCATGCATAGGTTTGACAGGGGTTTTGGTTAAAAAAAAAACAGGCCCAATTTTAGAAAAAAATAGAGTAGTGAAATGTAAAAATCTGGCACAGTAAAAGTAAAAAAAACAAAAAAACATCTAACTGTAAACATAACCAAAAAAAAAATATATATATATAACAGCAAATGTATTTATTTTTTAAAAAATTGACCATTGTATGGTACCGCTTGAAGCAGTCCCCAATGCTGAGTGCAGGCTGTCCAGGGCAATCAGGACAGTGATATATGGTGTCCCTTCTCTTCCCCCTCTTGGTACAGACTCTGCATTTTTTTTGTGGTTTCTGCTTTGCGGCAGTAGGGGGGATTTTAAAAATAAAATGGGTAGCCCCAACTCTGCTCTCTCCCATCACCGCCCGGGGAGCAGGCCATCACCGCCCGGGGAGCAGGTGCATCATGGTACAAAATCCCCGTAATAATCTGGAGCTGAAACTGTAAAAAAGTTTTTTTAACTCTGGGGTTTGCTTTTTTGAACAACAAAAAAGCGTTGTGGGTTGCAATCTGCATTAGGTAAATTGCAACCTTTTTGTACCAGGCCCTTGTCTTCCGCATAATTAGGTAGGGCTGCAGCAGCTGATCATCCAGATCAACCCCACCCATATGCCGGTTATAAGACTTGATGCACACTGGCTTCCTTATGATCTCAGCTCTGCCACGTACAGAAACCGCCACCGTCCTCTCTGTGTGGATGGTGGTAAGAAGGTATACATCCTTCTTGTCTCTGTACTTCAGTGCCAACAGCTCCTCTTGGCGCAGAGCTGAGGTCTCCCCCCTTCGTAGCCGGGTGCGTACAAGCTGTCCTGGGAAACCTGCGCGGTTCTTTTTAATTGTACCACAAGCTACTGTATCAAAGCAATACAGTAGCTTGAACAAAAGGACACTTGTAAAAAAATTGTGATACCCTTTGTTCATTAGGGGTAATATCAGGTCCCAGACAATCTTGCCAGTGGTTCCCATATGTTCTGGGCAACCTGAAGGGTCAAGTTAGCTATCCTTTCCCTCATACACCCGGAAGGCCTGAGTATACCCATTCTCGCTGTCACAGAGCTTATACACCTTTACCCCATATCTGGAGCGCTTGGAAGGAATAAACTGCTTGAATCCCAGCTTTCCCTTATACTTCATTAGGGATTCATCAACGCATATATTCCTTCCAGGTGTATAAGCCTCTGCAAACCTGGCAGAAAAGTGGGTTATCAGGGGGCGGATTTTATACAGCCTGTCAAATTGGGGATGCTCCCTAGGGAGGCACAGGCTGTTGTCGCTGAAGTGCATGAAATGCAGAATCATTTCATACCTCTTCCTCGACATAATCTGGGAGAAAATGGGGGTAGAGCAGATGGGGCTAGTACTCCAGTAGGAGCGAATGGAGGGTTTCTTTATGATGCCCATCAGCATGGTCAATGCCCAGAATTTTTTGAATTCTGGCACATTGATGGGGGCCCATTGCTGCTTTGCCAAATATGTTCCAGGCTTTGCAGCACGGAACTGATGGGCATATAAATTAGTTTGGGCGACAATGTTCCCCAATACATCATCGCCCAGAAACACTTCCAGAAACTGCTGGGGGCTAAAACCTGCCACATCTATATTTATGCCAGCATTTGCTGTGAAGGGTGGGATATCTGGCCTCTGGAGATGGTGTTACCCACTCTTCAGCAGCAATGGCAGCAACACGCCTCCTTCTGGTAGGGGGTCTAGCAGCCACAGATACATCACTATCAGTTAAGACTGCATCTAGTGATGTATCTGAGCATATGGCAGGGTCAAAATTGGGGTCTGAGTCAGACATAGAGGCATCTGACTCTGACGCAAGGATGGCATTTTCTGTGACATTTTTGTATCTGTCACAGAAAAAATGTACTAAATTTTTTTAAATTAAATTAATTAACTAAATTAATTAACTAAATAAACTAGCAAAAAAAGTACTGCTATGTTACTGCCAGTGATTTATAGCGATCACTGGCAAGCTAGGGGTTAATGGCTCTGAAAATTAAATTAAATTAACTAAATGGTTCTGAAAAGAGCCTCTGGATTTTTAAAAAATTACAACAACAAAATTAACCCCTAAAAAAATGCACAGACAGCAAAAAAGTACAACTATGCTACTGCCAGTGATTTATAGCGATCACTGGCAAGCTAGGGGTTAATGGCTCTGAAAATTAATTTAAATTAACTAAATGGTTCTGAAAAGAGCCTCTGGATTTTTAAAAAATTACAACAACAAAATTAACCCCTAAAAAAATGCACAGACAGCAAAAAAGTACAGCTATGCTACTGCCAGGGATTTATAGCGATCACTGGCAAGCTAGGGGTTAATGGCTCTGAAAATTAAATTAAATTAACTAAATGGTTCTGAAAAGAGCCTCTGGATTTTTAAAAAATTACAACAACAAAATTAACCCCTAAAAAAATGCACAGACAGCAAAAAAGTACAGCTATGCTACTGCCAGTGATTTATAGCGATCACTGGCAAGCTAGGGGTTAATGGCTCTGAAAAGAGCCTTTGGTTCTATATTTTTTTAACAAATAAAAGAATTAAATCTCTCTCTGCAAAAAAACAGGTCTCTCTCTCTCTCCAACAAAATCGCAAGTGAGGAGAGGGAGGGAGATCCACACTGATCAGTGTCAATATTTACAAATATTGACATGATCAGACAAATGAGGTATTTTATTATTAATATTTTTTTTGGGTGGGAGGCTCAGATTGGGTGACCCTAGCTTGCCCCTATGATGAGGCAGGCTAGGGACACCCCCAGAAGCCCCATGATGCACTGGGCATCGCCATCTTGGATGCCTAGTGAAGGGGGAGGGGGGGGGCTATTTAGGGCTTTTTTTTTATACGTTTTTTTTTTTTTATTATTATTTTTTACTTTTATTTATAACTAACTAAGTGCCTCGACCCACCGAGGCCCTTAGCACACAAGCAGAGCATCGGAAGCGTGTCCGATCGCTTCCGATGCTCTGAAACACTGCCGGGCTCCACGTGGAGCGAAACCGGAAGTGATCACTCGTGGGGGAGTGATCAATCCGGTCCCGGCACTCGGGAACAGTATTGCAGGATGCCTAGACCTCAAGGCAAGCCTGCAATACTGTTAGAGCAGCTGGAAGCGATTTCGATCGCTTCCAGTGCTCTGTTAAACAGACGACGTATGCCATACGTCCTCGGTCGTTAAGTGCTTTTTTTTTTTGGACGTATGGCATACGTTGTCGGTCGTTAAGGGGTTAAAATAAATACAAAGTTACCTGTAAAATAAATATAAATCCTAAAATAGCTATAATATAAATATAATTTATATTGTAGCTATATTAGGGTTTATTTTACAGGTAAGTATTTAGCTTTAAATAGGAATAATTTATTTAATAAGAGTTAATTTATTTTGTTAGATTTAAATTATATTTAATTTAGGGGGGTGTTAGGGTTAGGGTTAGACTTAGCTTTAGGGGTTAATCCAATTATTACAGTAGCGGCGAGATTCGGTCGGCAGATTAGGGGTTAATAATTGAAGTTAGGTGTCGACGATGTTAGGGAGGGCAGATTAGGAGTTAATACTATTTATGATAGGGTTATTGAGGCGGGAGTGAGGCGGATTAGGGGTTAATAACTTTATTATAGTAGCGGTGCGGTCCGCTCGGCAGATTAGAGGATAATAAGTGTAGGCAGGTGGAGGCGACGTTCAGGGGGGCAGATTAGGGGTTAATAAATATAATATAGGGGTCGGCAGTGTTAGGGGCAGCAGATTAGGGGTACATAAGTATAATGTAGGTGGCGGTCGGCAGATTAGGGGTTATTATTGTAGGTAGCTGGCGGCGACGTTGTGGGGGGCAGGTTAGGGGTTAATAAATATAATATAGGGGTCGGCGGTGTTAGGGGCAGCAGATTAGGGGTACATAAGTATAACGTAGGTGGCGGTCGGCAGATTAGGGGTTAAAAAAATTTAATCGAGTGGCGGCGATGTGGGGGGACCTCGGTTTAGGGGTACATAGGTAGTTTATGGGTGTTAGTGTACTTTAGAGCACAGTAGTTAAGAGCTTTATGAACCGGCGTTAGCCCAGAAAGCTCTTAACTACTGACTTTTTTCTGCGGCTGGAGTTTTGTCGTTAGATTTCTAACGCTCACTTCAGCCACGACTCTAAATACCGGAGTTAGAAAGATCCCATTGAAAAGATAGGATACGCAATTTACGTAAGGGGATCTGCGGTATGGAAAAGTCACGGCTGAAAAGTGAGCGTTAGACCCTTTCCTGACTGACTCCAAATACCGGCGGTAGCCTAAAACCAGCGTTAGGAGCCTCTAATGCTGGTTTTCACGGCTACCGCCAAACTCTAAATCTAGGCCTGAATGTCCTGCCACAATAGAATAGGCAGAGACTGGAAGGGACTTATCCTCACACCAAATTGAAGATTTATGTGCACTGATTCTATCCTTACTGGGGCGTATTGTTTCACCCACATATCCCCGCCCACATGGTAAACTACATAGTCAGTATCACATGTGTAGAAACCATTTATCTCTCGCTTTTTCCTATCATTTACTTGTGCTATACACTTTCCCTTGATCATAGAGTTGCATTGTGCGCAATGAAGGCAAGGATAAGATCCCTTCTTATGAGTGGTCAAAAAGTTAATTTTTTGTTCCTTCCTTGTTTCCATATCAGCTTTTACAAGCATATCTCTGAGGTTTTTTACCCTCTTGTAGGCATGGATGGGGGGATATTGAAATTCACTAAAGTTGGGGTTGTATTTGTTAAGCAAATACTTATTGGCTAGATTTAGAGTTTTGTCGGTTAAGACCTGCATAGCTAACACAGCTTTATTTCCTACCGCTGGTATTGAGAGTAGTCTGAGGAGCTGCGTTAGGCTCAAAAAAGGGTGCGTTGAGACGAATTTACCGCCACTTCAACCCTCAATACCAGCGTGCTCGTACACGATTCCCCCATAGGAAACAATGGGGCAGTTTGGGCTGAAAAAAACCTAACACCTGCAAAAAAGCAGCGTTAAGCTCCTAACGCAGCCCCATTGTTTACTATGGGGAAACAGTTTCTAAGTCTGCAACTAACACCCTAACATGAACCCCGAGTCTAAACACCCCTAACCTTACACTTATTAACCCCTAATCTGCCAACCCCGCTGTCGCTGACACCTGCATTATACTATTAACCCCTAATCTGCCGCTGCAGACACCGCCGCCGCCTACATTATCCCTATGAACCCCTAATCTGCTGCCCCCAACATCGTCGACACCTACATTATATTTATTAACCCCTAATCTGCCCCCCCAACGTAGCCGCTACCTTGCCTACACTTATTAACCCCTAATCTGCCAACCGGACCTCACCGCTACTCTAATAAAGTTATTAACCCCTAAACCGCCGCACTCCCGCCTCGCAAACCCTATAATAAATAGTATTAACCCCTAATCTGCCCCCCCAATGTCAATGCCACCTAACTTCAAGTATTAACCCCTAATCTGCCTACCGAACCTCGCCGCTACTCTAATAAATGTATTAACCCCTAAAGCTAAGTCTAACCCTAACCCTAACACCCCCCTAAATTAAATATAATTTTAATCTAATGAAATAAATTAAATCTTATTAACTAAAGTCTTCCTATTTAAAACTAAATACTTACCTGTAAAATAAACCCTAATACAAATAATTTTATGCAACATATATGCCCCAAATGAGACACAAATCTCCTTCTTTTCCCAAATCGCTTACTTATTGACTCAATGGTCACAAGCTAGGATCATATTAGGGGGTGATTTTAATATATCGATGTATACATTTCAGGGCACAGAAAGGCTAAAGCTAACTCAGAAGCAGATGAGACACAACTCATTGGTTAAAAAGATTAAGGAGACCCTTCTATCACACAACTTAATAGATTCCTGGGACACTTTATATGGTAAAACCACAGACTACACCTACTACTCTCACGCACACAAGACCTATTCCAAATTATACTATGTATATTTGAGTCAGATATGGATCCCAGACTTGACAGCCTCTACCATACATGCATGCGCTTGGTCAGACCATTCCATAGTCCAGGTACACATCAAAGAGACATTCCAAGTTAGCTCGGCTCGCTCTTGGAACTACGACCCTTATGTATTACAAAACCCAACTGTACACAATTCCATAACTTTAGCTTTATCTGAATATTGGGAATCAAATGTAGGATCCACTTCCAAACCAATTAATACCTGGACAGCACACAAACCCTTTATTCGGGGATTACTCATTAAAGAGAAATCGGCCATTACCAAAGCAAATAGACAGCAAATTGACTCTCTTCAGACCCAGATAGATACACTTACCAAACTCCATCAACAGAATTTAGCGACAGAAATCTTTCAGGAACTACAGACTAAAAGATCAGAATTAGCAAACATCATGAACAAAGCGGCGGTTAGAGCAGCACATAGGCTGAAAGCACAATACTTCCTCTATTCTAATAAACCTGACAGATTCTTGGCGCATAAGCTTAGAGAAAAGACTAACGGCTAGATTTAGAGTTTTGTCGGTAAGGACCCGCGTAGCTAACGCCGGTTTTTTCTGGCCGCACCATAAAAATAACTCTGGTATTGAGAGTCCACATAAAGGCTGCGTTAGGCTCCAAAAAAGGAGCGTAGAGCATTTTTAACGCAGCTTCAACTCTCGATACCAGAGTTGCTTACGCAAGCGGCCAGCCTCAAAAACGTGCTTGTGCACGATTCCCCCATAGGAAACAATGGGGCTGTTTGAGCTGAAAAAAAACCTAACACCTGCAAAAAAGCCGTGTTCCGCTCCTAACGCAGCCCCATTGTTTGCTATGCGTAAACACTTCCTACGTCTGCACCTAACACTCTAACATGTACCCCGAGTCTAAACACCCCTAAGCTTACACTTATTAACCCCTATTCTGCCGCCCCCGCTATCGCTGACCCCTGCATATTATTATTAACCCCTAATCTACCGCTCCGGACACCGTCGCTACTTACATTATCCCTATGTACCCCTAATCTGCTGCCCTAACATTGCCGACCCCTATATTATATTTATTAACCCCTAATCTGCCCCCCACAACGTCGCCTCCACCTGCCTACACTTATTAACCCCTAATCTGCCGAGCGGACCTGAGCGCTACTATAATAAAGTTATTAACCCCTAATCCGCCTCACTAACCCTATAATAAATAGTATTAACCCCTAATCTGCCCTCCCTAACATCGCCGACACCTAACTTCAATTATTAACCCCTAATCTGCCGACCGGAGCTCACCGCTATTCTAATAAATGTATTAACCCCTAAAGCTAAGTATAACCCTAACACTAACACCCCCCTAAGTTAAATATAATTTACATCTAACGAAATTAATTAACTCTTATTAAATAAATTATTCCTATTTAAAGCTAAATACTTACCTGTAAAATAAATCCTAATATAGCTACAATATAAATTATAATTACATTGTAGCTATTTTAGGATTAATATTTATTTTACAGGCAACTTTGTAATTATTTTAACCAGGTACAATAGCTATTAAATAGTTAAGAACTATTTAATAGTTACCTAGTTAAAATAATTACAAAATTACCTGTCAAATAAATCCTAACCTAAGTTACAATTAAACCTAACACTATACTATCATTAAATTAATTAAATAAAATACCTACAATTACCTACAATTAAACCTAACACTACACTATCAATACATTAATTAAATACAAATAATATAACTACAATGAAATAAACTAACTAAAGTACAAAAAATAAAAAAGAACTAAGTTACAAAAAATAAAAAAATATCTACAAACATAAGAAAAATATTACAACAATTTTAAACTAATTACACCTACTCTAAGCCCCCTAATAAAACAACAAAGCCCCCCAAAATAAAAAATGCCCTACCCTATTCTAAATTACTAAAGTTAAAAGCTCTTTTACCTTACCAGCCCTGAACAGGGCCCTTTGCGGGGCATGCCCCAAGAAGTTCAGCTCTTTTGCCTGTAAAAAAAACATACAATACCCCCCCCAACATTACAACCCACCACCCACATACCCCTAATCTAACCCAAACCCCCCTTAAATAAACCTAACACTAAGCCCCTGAAGATCTTCCTACCTTGTCTTCACCATACCAGGTTCACCGATCGGTCCTGAAGAGCTCCTCCGATGTCCTGATCCAAGCCCAAGCGGGGGGCTGAAGATGTCCATGATCCGGTAGAAGTCTTCATCCAAGCGGGGCAGAAGAGGTCTTCCATCCGATTGAAGTCTTCATCCAGGCGGCATCTTCTATCGACATCCATCTGGAAAGGAGCGGCAGCATCCTGAAGACCTCCGACGCGGAACATCCATCCTGGCCGACGACTGAACGACGAATGATGGTTCCTTTAAATGACGTCATCCAAGATGGCGTCCCTCGAATTCCGATTGGCTGATAGGATTCTATCAGCCAATCGGAATTAAGGTAGGAATATTCTGATTGGCTGATGGAATCAGCCAATCAGAATCAAGTTCAATCCGATTGGCTGATCCAATCAGCCAATCAGATTGAGCTCGCATTCTATTGGCTGTTCCGATCAGCCAATAGAATGCGAGCTAAATCTGATTGGCTGATTCCATCAGCCAATCAGAATATTCCTACCTTAATTCCGATTGGCTGATAGAATCCTATCAGCCAATCGGAATTCGAGGGACGCCATCTTGGATGACGTCATTTAAAGGAACCGTCATTCGTCGTTCAGTCGTCGGCCAGGATGGATGTTCCGCGTCGGAGGTCTTCAGGATGCTGTCCCTCCGTTCCAGATGGATGTCGATAGAAGATGCCGCCTGGATGAAGACTTCAATTGGATGGAAGACTCTCTGCCCCGCTTGGATGAAGACTTCTACCGGATCATGGACATCTTCAGCCCCCCGCTTGGGCTTGGATCAGGACATCGGAGGAGCTCTTCAGGACCGATCGGTGAACCTGGTATGGTGAAGACAAGGTAGGAAGATCTTCAGGGGCTTAGTGTTAGGTTTATTAAAGGGGGGTTTGGGTTAGATTAGGGGTATGTGGGTGGTGGGTTGTAATGTTGGGGGGGGGGGTATTGTGTGTTTTTTTTACAGGCAAAAGAGCTGAACTTCTTGGGGCATGCCCCGCAAAGGGCCCTGTTCAGGGCTGGTAAGGTAAAAGAGCTTTTAACTTTAGTAATTTAGAATAGGGTAGGGCATTTTTTATTTTGGGGGGCTTTGTTGTTTTATTAGGGGACTTAGAGTAGGTGTAATTAGTTTAAAATTGTTGTAATATTTTTCTTATGTTTGTAGATATTTTTTAATTTTTTGTAACTTAGTTCTTTTTTATTTTTTGTACTTTAGTTAGTTTATTTCATTGTAGTTATTTGTAGGTTTTGTATTTAATTAATGTATTGATAGTGTAGTGTTAGGTTTAATTGTAGGTAATTGTAGGTATTGTATTTAATTAATTTATTGATAGTGTAGTGTTAGGTTTAATTGTAGGTAATTGTAGGTATTTTATTTAATTAATTTAATGATAGTATAGTGTTAGGTTTAATTGTAACTTAGGTTAGGATTTATTTGACAGGTAATTTTGTAATTATTTTAACTAGGTAACTATTAAATAGTTCTTAACTATTTAATAGCTATTGTACCAGGTTAAAATAATTACAAAGTTGCCTGTAAAATAAATATTAATCCTAAAATAGCTACAATATAATTATAATTTATATTGTAGCTATATTAGGATTTATTTTACAGGTAAGTATTTAGCTTTAAATAGGAATAATTTATTTAATAAGAGTTAATTAATTTCGTTAGATGTAAATTATATTTAATTTAGGGGGTGTTAGTGTTAGGGTTAGACTTAGCTTTAGGGGTTAATACATTTATTAGAATAGCGGTGAGCTCCGGTCGGCAGATTAGGGGTTAATAATTGAAGTTAGGTGTTGGCGATGTTAGGGAGGGCAGATTAGGGGTTAATACTATTTATTATAGGGTTAGTGAGGCGGATTAGGGGTTAATAACTTTATTATAGTAGCGCTCAGGTCCGCTCGGCAGATTAGGGGTTAATAAGTGTAGGCAGGTGGAGGCGACGTTGTGGGGGGCAGATTAGGGGTTAATAAATATAATATAGGGGTCGGCGGTGTTAGGGGCAGCAGATTAGGGGTACATAAGGATAACGTAGGTGGCGGCGCTTTGCGGTCGGCAGATTAGGGGTTAATAAGTGTAGGTAGCTGGAGGCGACGTTGTGGGGGGCAGGTTAGGGGTTACTAAATATAATATAGGGGTCGGCGGTGTTAGGGGCAGCAGATTAGGGGTACATAAGGATAACATAGTTGGCGGTCGGCAGATTAGGGGTTAAAAAAAATTAATCGAGTGGCAGCGATGTGGGGGGACCTCGGTTTAGGGGTACATAGATAGTTTATGGGTGTTAGTGTACTTTAGAGTACAGTAGATAAGAGCTTTATGAACCGGCGTTAGCCCAGAAAGCTCTTAACTACTGACTTTTTTCCTGCGGCTGGAGTTTTGTCGTTAGAGTTCTAACGCTCACTTCAGCCACGACTCTAAATACCGGAGTTAGAAAAATCCCATTGAAAAGATAGGATACGCAATTTACGTAAGGGGATCTGCGGTATGGAAAAGTCGCGGCTGAAAAGTGAGCGTTAGACCCTTTTTTGAGTGACTCCAAATACCAGAGTTAGCCTAAAACCAGCGTTAGGAGCCTCTAACGCTGGTTTTCACGGCTAACGCCAAACTCCAAATCTAGGCCTAAATATTTTACAATTCCACATCTTCTGAAAACGGACGGCACATGCACCTCGAATCCTCAAGAAATAGCGGATAGTTTTGCTCTATATTACGCACAATTATATGACGGAGAAAAAACGGCACATAATGACCACACTAAGCAAATGATGTGCAAATTTTTAGATAGCGCGAAACTCAAACCCATAGATGACAATATTAGGGACGAATTGAATGCGAAGGTGTCTGCCAGGGAGGTACTTAACGCTATCAGAGACCTGAAGCCTGGAAAGGCAGCTGGCCCGGATGGCTTCCCAGGAGTACCAACTTTTTAAAACCACCTTAATCCCGCACATAGCGACACTTTGCAATGACATATTACAAGGCAAGGAAATTCCAGACGAAATTCTTCAAGCTAAGATAGTGGTGATTCCTTAAACCGGGAAGGAACCCAAAAGTGTGCCAAAATTATAGACCCATATCATTAATCAACCAAGATATAAAGATAGTCACGAAAATTTTAGCAAACCGGCTTAAGGTACACCTACCTGGCTTGGTTCATCCAGATCAGGTGGGATTCATTCTGGATAGGGAAGCCCCAGACAATACTAGACGTATGATCTCCCTGGTGGATTATTTAACAAAACACGGACGCCTTCTCTGGTCCTGTCTCTGGACGCGGAGAAGGCATTCGATAGGATAGACTGGGACTTTATGTTTGAGGTTTTGGACCGACTGGGATTTCAGGGCCCATTTATACAGGCTATTAGAAGCTTATATTCACACCCCACAGCACACATCAGAGCGGCAGGCTATCAATCCAAACGTATTAACATTTGGAATGGGACAAGACAAGGCTGTCCTCTGTCACCACTCTTGTTTGCACTCTGTATAGAGACGTTGGCAGCGACAATCCGTTTGGCTTCAGAGGTACATGGCGACGATGTCCTCCTCACCCTGACAAGACCGTTAACATCTCTCCCTCATTTATATCAAATTCTCCAAGACTACTCGGACATTTCAGGATACAAAATCAACTTAGACAAGAGCGAAGCTCTACGTATCGCACTTCCAAATCACACAAAAAAGTTAATTGACACTAACTTCGCACTTAAATGGGTAAAAGAGGCACTGAAGTATCTAGGAATTAAACTATCAAGTGATATGACAGAACTATATAAATTGAACTATGTTCCACTATACAAAACAATCAGACAGGAGATAAAAACATGGAAAGCCGGTAGTTTTTCGTGGTATGGTCAATTATCGGCTGTTAAAATGAACAGTCTCCCAAGACTTCTATTACTATTCAGGACCTTACCAAAATCCCTTTAGTAGACCTCAATAGACTCCAGACGGACTTGATTGGCTTTATAAGGGGTAGTAAGAAAGCTAGAATTCCTTCCCATACACTACTTCGCCATAGGCAACTGGTAGGGGTAGGGGTTCCCAATCTCATAAACTACTACCAGGCGGAGAGACTAGCGCAAACCACTTTACTAGGCAAAAGAACAAACAATCTTAGATGGGTACGAGTTGAGACATTGATGGCAGGTTACAAGCACTCAGATGATATTCTTTGGGAGAAACCGGGACATATTTCTAATAAACCACAGGCTTCTAAACTAACAGGGGAGATGATGGCACTATGGAGTTCGCTATCTTCCTCTCTAAATTTACTACCAACAGACTCACTGAAAAGACCAATTAGGACTCTTATGCACCAAGACTTCCACAATCAGATAGGAAAATGGGAGAACAAAGGACTTTACAGAGTTGCGGACTTCTTACATAACAGTAAAATAGTTACATTCCAACAACTACAAGACAAATTACAACCAGAAAGGCTACATTGGTTTTTATACCTGCAGATGGCATCAGCCATATCAAGCGCTACAACTCGCAACCCCAGACAACATCTGACTACACTAGAACGATACTCCAGTTCGAGTATTAGACACAAAAACTTATTTCTCACATATACATCTCAATACAGATGGCCAAAAACACCTCTAAGACTCCATTAATGGAAAAGTGGGAATCATACACAAATAAGATCCAATCCAAAAAGGAATGGGAAGAAACCTTCTATACTGCAGGGAGGGGTCTGATCAATGCAGACTTTAAAGAGAATTGTATTAAAACCACCTTCAGATGGTATCTCACACCAGTAATTACATTGCATTATAGCCAGAAGGGCAACAAGAATTGCTATAGAGGGTGTATAGAGATGGGGACTTATATACACATGTGGTGGGAATGCCCCCAGATACAACTGGTATGGACTAGGCTATCTGCACTATTAAGTGGTGTTCTGACTGAAAATATAAACTTAACAATGTCCCAAGCATTATTAAACGAACATATTAAACCCTTTAACAAAGCCATCAACACATTTATACATACACTATTCACAGCTACTAGGATATGTGTGGCCAGATACTGGAAGATAGGGATCCCCACATGGGGAGAAATAATAGAGAAGATCAAAGCCACATATAAGTTGTCCGAATCAGCCTCCTTTATACAAGCAAGCCATGACCAATTTCTAAAGATATGGAATTACTGGATCTTGAAGGGGTATTAAAACATTACTGATAAAGAACTAGAACACACAAACATTATAAGACACAGACATTAACTTAAAGTTACAAGAGGACATAGGACACTGACTGTTTATGAGAAAACACAAGAAAATTTAGTAAAGCTCTCCTAAATAAATCTAAATAATATAAGCTATAGTGCAACCTAGAAAACTATATATTTGAAAAAACAGGAAAAAAGAGAGAAGATTCCACAAATAAGTGCAACCTCAAAGTCTAGGATACAAAGCACAAATAGAGACAGGACCAGTAAGTTCAATGCAAAAATAATATATTTAAATATACATAATGAACAGTGAAATATACAGTTAAATGCATTCAACTACATCCATACACACACATAAATACATACTTCATTAAAAGGGGTACCCCAATAGGCAGCAAAATTGTGGTGCACAGCATAAGTTCAGAGACTGTAAATCAGGATGGCATTGGATGTTAAAGTCAAGCACTAGATACATGCAAACAAATGCGTGAGCCAGATGTAATATAGCAGGGATTTAAAGCAGGGATTAAAGCATTTTTTCCAAGGGTCCTTCATGCAAGTTGGTTAGTGCATTAAACTCATGAATCACAATCCCGTACACATATCCAAATATCCTGTGCAAGCAGTAGCGTTAGTAACATGCAAATGGAGCAAAGTTTGATAAGACTCCTTTTAGTGTAGCAACGTTATTAAAGCACAATTTCTACCACAAGCACTGTTATGCAGTAAATAGGTATATACGTCTCATTGGTGCATATTTCCTCTTTAAAGGCCGAAAGCCACAGCAAATAAACAGTCACTTGCAGTCCGCAAATAAATGCTTAGTAAGCACATCAGAAGTAATCACAGACAGGTAATCACATACCAGCCGCATCGAGCGGCATACTTGGTTTCAGAGACACCGTGATCCTCATCCGTCTGTGTGTATACAGCAACAGTGGCAAGACGTCCAAATCTGAGTTTCTTAATCTTTGCTTTCAACGGGGTAACTCTTCCTAATAGCGGGCTTAGAGTGTAAGGTAGCGTTGCATTGAACTTACTGGTCCTGTCTCTATTTGTGCTTTGTATCCTAGACTTTGAGGTTGCACTTATTTGTGGAATCTTCTCTCTTTTTTCCTGTTTTTTTCATGTTTATGAGAAAACCCTTGTATGGCAAGGAGGGGGGCTTCCTCCCTGGATCTACGGAAGGGGATTGAATGAGACAGGCAAGTTACAGTTAAAGTTTATGTTTTGTTTTATTGTTTAATATTTATTGTTATTATTTACAGTTGGGGGGGTAAGAGGTTCAATTTATGCATTAGAGAGCTAGGGAGGGAGATGGTCGTACTGTTACAAAGACTTTTCTGCTTCTTGGATGATATACACCCCTCTCTCGCTTTTGGATGCTATAATAATATATGCAGACGCACACGCACAGACATACAGAATACTCTGGTTGAAGCTGCGCTAAACTTTTATTTTCACAATTTTGACATCACATGAACTCAAGCCTACCAGGCAAGGAAATGAAGATTTATTTTTGAAAGGTGGGAAGGGCAAGGAATCTTACCTGAATGAATAATATGTGATGTAAGTTTTATATGTTCTGCAATAATAAAAATAATTTCAACTAAAATAAACCCTAATATAGATACAATATAACGAATAATTATATTGTAGCTATTTTAGGATTTATATTTATTTTACAGGCAACTTTGTATTTATTTTAACTAGGTACAATAGCTAGGGGAGTAGTGGCGAGGTCCGGTCGGCAGATTAGGGGTTAATAAGTGTAGGTAAAGTAGCGGCGACATTGGGGGGGCAGATTAGGGGTTAATAAATATTATGTAGATGTCAGCGATGTTAGGGGCAGCAGATTAGGGGTTCATAGGGATAATGTAGGTGGCGGCGATGTGCGGTCGGCAGATTAGGGGTTAAAATATTTATTATAGTGGCGGCGATGTGGGGGGACCTCGGTTTAGGGGTACATAGGTAGTTTATGGGTGTTAGTGTACTTTAGAGCACAGTAGTTAAGAGCTTTATAAACCGGTGTTAGACCATAAAGCTCTTAACTACAGACTTTTTTTGTCGGTAGGAGTCTTGTCGGTAGAGACTCTACCGCTCACTTCAGCCAAGACTCTAAATACCAGCGTTAGGAAGATCCCATTGAAAATATAGGATACGCAATTGGAATAAGGGGATCTGCGGTATGGAAAAGTTGCGGCTTGAAAGTTAGCGTTAGACCCTTTCCTGCCTGACTCTAGATACCAGCGGGCAGCCAAAAGCAGCGTTAGGACCCCATAACGCTGCTTTTGACGGCTAACGCAGAACTCTAAATCTAGGCAAATGTTTTTTTGATAATTCCATAAATTCTTTCACTATACATACTATGTTCTGTTGTGAATACAATCTGTTCCTTTTTATTACACTTTATCACTGAATCACATTCTACCCTTTCAGTTAAATATAACAAAGATAGATAGGGTACAGCGCTAGACCAATCCTACTATGCCTAACTATGGTAATTGTCTCCTCCCTAGACAATTCAAAATATATAAATTAGTAAAGCAATAGGTATAGAAGGCGCTAAAAAGCAGTAGGATTTATAGATATGTGGTATCACTTTATGTCAAATAGATCAATGTCACCTTATATAAAATAGATAAATGAACCAATACTAGTATAAAATAAAATAGCCATTTTAATCAATATAAAAATCAATCAGAGTGTAACTAAAACCCATCAATGGTTAAAATCCAAAATTCAGATAAAAGATAAAAAATCTCTTAAACAGCTAAAACATGTATGTGTTATTACAAGATAAACATTCACACTGCTCATTCAACAATACAATCTCTCAGACTCTTAATGCACATAACAGACTATATAAATGCCAGTATCACAAGTGTCCAGCTGAAACTTTCTTTTATGGGGATCCCCAACTTAGATTCTTATAGATTCGGAGGTCAATATGGGCTAAATTATCTGCAGTTCTCCAACATAAGTTACTAGTATGTGTGCCCCCGGATGTCAGCGTCCTCACTTTACCTTCAGTAGCTCCTTTTCAATAAGGTTACAGATCAAAGTGGTTTATCTCATTCCCTTACCGCTGTATTAGTGATTGGAACAGTCAATGATACTGAATGGAGCTGGGAGGCTCTCTTACCTCCTCTAAGTGTCTACTTGTCGGCCACCTCACCTGACCCGACACTATGGCTTCTCCTTCGGTTCCTGGCTTTCAGATTTCCGTGAGTGACGTCACCCGGTTCCCGGAACCTAGGTGACTACTTGCGCAAGTAATTTCCACGGATGTATCCAGATGATCCTCTGCACTTCAGTACACCAGGGTACGCAGAGTTCAGCTTAGCTGCAAAATGTCAAACACGTAAATGGCAGGAAAAGTCCTCTACACGTATCAACTTAGCTGCAAAATGTCAAACACGTAAATGGCAGGAAAAGTCCTCTACACGTATCAACCCCTCTCAGGGTCTTTATCAAGATACCACTTCCTGCATCCTCTGTCCTTAAATACTCTCTCTATGTAGGTGATTCGCTGTTGCTCCAATACCTTTTCAGCAGGTAAGTATTTCCTGGGGGGGAAAAACGGTAGCCACACATGTTGTTCATTCTTCACATAGCCATTTACGATACACCTAATACCAATCCCATATTACTGGAATCGCTAATATTTAAATTCAGACAACACAACTTCCATACAATCAAGCTAAACATATTCCCAAACTGAAAATACTTAAAATGGATAATCCATTCTAAAACATGTTAAACATAACCAATTGATTAAAGTACAAATTATATCTATAAAATTATGTCTATAAAAATTATATCTATAACAATTAATACCACCACTATTAAAAAATATATATAAAATGGCTTAGAATATAAATTGGAGGATATATATATATATATATATATATATATATATATATATATATATATATATATATATCGAGAATTCATAACAGATCAAAAATTTCAAACACCGGAAATTAATGACATATACAATATTCCTCTAAGCATGCATACATATCCCTGGTTAGCTGACAAGTATAAGATCACCCTAAGAATAATAATATGTTCATAAGCATTACTATGTACATAAAACAGGCTTAAAAATACATATTAAAAATATACAAACATTAAGAGACTGAAATTTAATTAAATATACCAAAATAGGAAAGAATTCAAGCAGGATTAAAATCAAAAACCTAGTTCAAACAAACCTAGCCTTAAAAATTATCCATATCAAGAAAAAATACCCAATAATAATACTCCAATCATATTTAGGTTATAAAATTATAATTCTTATTTAGGTTAAAAAAGGGGCTAATTCCAACTTTAATTATAGCAACAAGTGGGAGTTTTTGGAAAGGAAAGGCATTATTGGTTTATGTGAAGGAAGGGGAGGGTTTATTGCAAACATATGGTTACTGATCCCTATTTAAAGGGAATTAAAACAGTCTTATACAAGCCTGATGAAACAGGGTTATCCCTGAGAAACGCGTCGCTATTATCTCTGCATACACAAGGAGATTTGCCTTTTAACACACCCAGCTTTAATTCATTGCACTGATGGTATTTTTATTTTTGGAACAATAAAATACTTGGTATATTTTTTTTACAAATCTGGTGTTTGTGTGGCATTTCCCTTGCAAGTAACCCTTCGGGCTGTTTAGCCTTTCTCCCCTCTTCACTCCAGTTCCATTCTGCTGAAAGTGACCCAGACAAGGATTGCTTTTGGGACAACTAGAACCATAGGACATCACGACGGAGATTCCCTGGTACAGCCAGCTGGTTTGCTGTGAAAATACCAGCCTGCCTCTACAGGCACAAGAGAGTGCCTTCACGTTTGTGAGTATCCTGTATCTTGTATCGCTTGGATATTGTCAGCTTTGATTGATCTACACATGTGGCGCCTCTGTTTCTGTTCTCATTACAGTTAACCATTTTAGAAGCTACACGATCGTTTGGGTGAAGACCGAGAGCTGCCTGTTCTATTTCTGGACTTTGTTGGATACCATTTGAACTTATCAAATGGCATAAATGGGTGATATGGATCATTTTTAAGGCTAGGTTTGTTTGAACTAGGCTTTGATTTTAATCCTGCTTGAATTCTTTCAGATTTTGGTATATTTAATTAAATTTCAGTCTCTTAATGTTTGTATATTTTTAATATGTATTTTTAAGCCTGTTTTATGTACATAGTAATGCTTATGAACATATTATTAATCTTAGGGTGATATTATACTTGTCAGCTAACCAGGGATATTTATGTATGCTTAGAGGAATATTGTATATGTCATTAAATTGTATATGTCATTGAAATTTTTGATCTGTTATGAATTCTCGATATATATATATATCCTCCAATTTATATTCTAAGCCATTTTATATATATTTTTTTAATAGTGGTGGTATTAATTGTTATAGATATAATTTTTATAGACATAATTTTATAGATATAATTTGTACTTTAATCAATTGGTTATGTTTAACATGTTTTAGAATAGATTATCCATTTTAAGTATTTTCAGTTTGGGAATATGTTTAGCTTGATTGTATGGAAGTTGTGTTGTCTGAATTTAAATATTAGCGATTCCAGTAATATGCGATTGGTATTAGGTGTATCGAAAATGGCTATGTGAAGAATGAACAACATGTGTGGCTACCGTTTTTTCCCCCCAGGAAATACATACCTGCTGAAAAGGTATTGGAGCAACAGCGAATCACCTACATAGAGAGAGTATTTAAGGACAGAGGATGCAGGAAGTGGTATCTTGATAAAGACCCTGAGAGGAGTTGAAACGCGTAGACGACTTTTCCTGCCATTTACTGTGGGCTGTTTGACATTTTGCAGCTAAGCTGAACTCTGCGTACCCTGGTGTACTGAAGTGCAGAGGATCGTCTGGATACATCCGTGGAAATTACTTGCGCAAGTAGTCACCTAGGATCCGGGAACTGGGTGACGTCACTCACGGAAATCTGAAAGCCAGGAACCGAAGGAGAAGCCATAGTGTCGGGTCAGGTGAGGTGGCCGACAAGTAGACACTTAGAGAAGGTAAGAGAGCCTCCCAGCTCCATTCAGTATCATTGACTGTTCCAATCACTAATACAGCGGTAAGGGAATGAGATAAACCATCTGGTAATAACACATATATGTTTTAGCTGTTTAAGAAATTTTTTATCTTTTATCTGAATTTTGGATTTTAACCATTGATGGGTTTTAGTTATACTCTGATTGATTTTTATATTGATTAAAATTGCTATTTTATTTTATACTAGTATTGGTTCATTTATCTATTTTATATAAGGTGACATCGATCTATTTGACATAAAGTGATACCACATATCTATAAATCCTACTGCTTTTTAGTGCCTTCTATACCCTTTCAGTTAACACTTCCCGTTTGCAGCTAGTTATTAAAGATTTTGGGTATCCCCTTTGTTTAAAGTTAGTTGCCATTTGTTCTAATCTTACTGGTTGTTAGTTCTTGTCCTTTACATTCCTCAAGTCCTAACAAACTGACTTTTGGGGACAGAACTAAAAACCCGCTTAGGGTGACAGCTGTCATAATGTAAAAGTGTGTTAAGTGTGTTATGTCCTTGCATAGACTGTGCTGTGGGGATTCTCCTTAGCCAGTGAATACTTGTTAGTTCACAAACATGCACCTTTATATTAGATTTGCTGTAGAAATACAATAGGCACTATCCACAGTTTACTTTTCCTTAGTCAGTCCACTTAATTTAGTATAATGAGGAAGGTGCTGGGTATCTCCTTTTTAACTCAATATCAGTAATGAAACTGAGAAAAGTGGCACCTCATTTTTTGTTTTGTTTTTGCAGTTATCTTTAGATAATGCTTTTGTCACAACCAGGTTTTGATGACTTCTCCTGTGTAAAGATATCTTAGGATAGAGATTTGGACAGTATTGTTTTACTTATTGGACAGGACATTTGAAAATATTTTCTTATCATTTGTGTATTTTTACAAGTTTGATTGGCTTTAAAAAATTATCTTCATATTTATATACTTCATATTTCTGTATCTTTGTAGGGTCTGTAGTGATAGTGCACCCCCTATAGTCTTCAGTTTCACACTTACTGAATATAAGGTAACTGAAATAACTTCTCATTCTATTGGCTGATCCAATCAGCCAATCGGATTGAACTTCAATCCGATTGGCTGATTAAATCAACCAATCTGATTTTTCCTACCTTAATTCCGATTGGCTGATAGAAACCTATCAGCCAATCGGAATTCGAGGGACGCCCTCTTGGATGACGTCATTTAAAGGAACCATCATTCTTCGTTAGGATATCGGAAGAAGAAAATGGCTCAGCGTCGGATGGATAGAAGATGGCTCCGCTCCGGAAGGATGAAGATAGAAGATGCCGACTGGTTGAAGACTTCTGCCGGTGCCCGGCTGGGTGAACACGGCTCAAGGTAGGGTGATCTTCAATGGGGTAGTGTTTTTTTTAAGGGGGGATCGGATGGGTTTTAGAGTAGGGGTGTGTAGGTGGTGGTTTGTAATGTGGGGGGGTATTTTATTTCTTTTTTTTACAGGTAAAAGAGCTGATTACTTTGGGGCAATGCCCCACAAAAAGCCCTTTTAAGGGATGGTAAAAGAGCTGATTACTTTGAAATTTAGTTTAGGATAGGGAATTTTGTTATTTTGGGGGGCTTTTTTATTTTATTAGGGGGATTCGATTAGGTGTAATTAGATTAAACGTCTTGTAATATTTTATTTTTGTAATTTAGTGTTTGTTTTTTTGTAATATAGTTTAGTTTATTTAATTGTATTTTAGTTTTGATAATTGTAGTTAATTAATTTAATTTATTTATTTATAGTGTAGTGTTAGGTGTATTTGTAACTTAGGTTAGGATTTATTTTACAGGTAATTTTGTAATTATTTTAACTAGGTAGCTATTAAAAAGTTATTAACTATTTAATAGCTATTGTACCTAGTTGAAATAAATTATAAATAAAATAAATAAATACAAAGTTGCCTTTAAAATAAATATAAATCCTAAGCTAGCTACAATGTAACTATTAGTTATATTGTAGCTATCTTATGGTTTATTTTATAGGTAAATATTTAGTTTTAAATAAGGATAATTTATTTAATTATAGTAATTTTATTTAGATTTATTTAAATTATATTTAACTTAGGGGGGTGTTAGGGTTAGGGTTAGACTTAGGAGTTAATAACTTTATTATAGTAGCAGCGACGTTGGGGGCGGCAGATTAGGGGTTAATAATTCTAGGTAGGTGGCAGCGATGTTAGGGATGGCAGATTAGGGGTTAATACAATTTATTATAGTGTTTGCGAGGCGGGAGTGTGGCAGTTTAGGGGTTAATAAGTGTAGGTAGGTGGGGGCAACATGGGGGGGCAGATTAAGGGTTAATAAATATAATGTAGGTGTCGGCGATGTTAGGGGCAGCAGATTAGGAGTTCATAGGTATAATGTAGGTGGCGGCGATGTCCGTTAGGCAGATTAGGGGTTAAATAATTTTATTATAGTGTTTGCGATGTGAGGGGGCCTCGGTTTAGGGGTTAATAGGCAGTTTATGGTATATTTATATGTTAGTGTACTTTTTAGCACTGTAGTTAAGAGCTTTATGTTCCGGCGTTAGCCCATAAAACTCTTACTACTGACTTTTATATGCGGTAGGAGTCTTGGAGATAGAGGCTGTACCGCTCACTTTCTCCAAGACTTGTAATACCAGCGTTAGACAAATCCCATTAAAAAGATAGGATACGCAATTGACGTAAGGGGATTTGTGGTATGGAAAAGTCGTGGAAAAAAAGTGAGCGGTACACCTGTACCTCCCTGACTCGTAATACCAGCGGGTGTTAAAAAGCAGTGTTAGGAGTCAGGACCCCTTAACGCTGCTTTTTAAGGCTAACGCAGAACTCGGAATCTGGGCGAGTGTTTGCAGAAATGTATAACACTGTTACTAATATAAAAACAACCATACCTACCCTATAATCTACATTATTAATCCTTCTTCCCAGTATCACAGGGCACAAATCCATCTACAAGTTAATCCTGAGGCTATAGAGTAAAGCTGGTTTTCTACATGAAGAATTATCTTTCTGCTAATGCAAGGGAACATAACATTTACATTTTGCATAACACAGATACAATTAAATATCACCCAAATAAAATACATTTATATGTATACCTACCAGTGAGACATCATGTAAATGTGTTATAATCTGTGTAACAAGCTGTAAAATACATTACTATGTATACCTACTAGTGAGACATTATGTAAATGTATTATTATCTGTGTAACAATTATAAAACACATTTCTATGTATACCTACCAGTGAGACATCATGAAATTGCATTATAATCTGTGTAACAAGCTATAAAATGCATTACTATGTATACCTAACAGTGAGACATTATGTAAATGCATTATAATCTGTGTATTAAAATATAAAATACTTTTCTATGTATATCTACCAGTGAGACATTGGCCTCTAGTTATCAAGCCGTCTACTTTACCTGCCTTCGCCGGCCCAATACGCCCGCCTAAGCTCGCCTACCATCGCCGCTGCGGACCTGAAAAATTTTGCCAAAGTTATCAATAAATCTGTCAAAAAGCCGCGCACCAAGTACGGGGTGATGAGCAGCGGACTGTGATAGTTATCACTCATCCGATCTCGCTGCTCTTCAGCTTTTTGACAGCTTTATTGACAAGCTGTCACTAAGCACCCACACTAACTACACTGTTCTACCCCCTATACCGGCGCCCCGGAGCCCCCTGAAACTAAATAAAGTTATTAACCCCTAAACCACCGCTCCCGTACACCGCCGCAACTATAATAAATATATTAACCCCTAAACCGCCGCTCCCGGACACCGCCGCCACCTATATTAAACTTATTAACCCCTAATCTGCCCCCCCCTACACCGCCGCCACCTATAATAAAGTTATTAACCCCTATCCTGCGGATCCCGGACCTCGCCGCAACTAAATAAATAGTTTAACCCCTAAACCGCCGCTCCCGGACCCCGCCACAACCTATATTAAACTTATTAACCCCTAATCTGCCCCCCCCCTACACCGCCGCCACTATAATAAAATTATTAACCCCTAAACCTAAAATCTAACACTAACCCTAACACCCCCCTAACTTAAATATTAATTAAATACATCTAAATAATATTTCCCTTATTAACAAAATTAATCCTATTTAAAACTAAATACTTACCTTTAAAATAAACCCTAATATAGCTACAATATAAATAATAATTATATTGTAGCTATCTTAGGATTTATTTTTATTTTACAGGCAACTTTCAATTTATTTTAACTAGGTACAATAGCTATTAAATAGTTATTAACTATTTAATAGCTACCTAGTTAAAATAAAGAGAAATTTACCTGTAAAATAAAAGCTAACCTAAGTTACAATTACACCTAACTCTACACTATACTTAAATAAATTAATCCTATTTAAAACTAAATACTTACCTGTAAAATAAACCCTAAGATAGCTACAAAAAAATAATAATTACATTGTAGCTATTTTAGGATTTATATTTATTTTACAGGTAACTTTGTATTTATTTTAGCTAGTTAGAATAGTTATTAAATAGTTATTAACTATTTAATAACTACCTAGCTAAAATAAATACAAAATTACCTGTAAAATAAATCCTAACCTAAGTTACAATTAAACCTAACACTACACTATCATTAAATTAGTTAAATAAATTAGCTACAATTATCTACAATTAAATTCAATTAAATAAACTAACTAAAGTACAAAAAAATAACAATATTTAAGCTACTTACACCTAATCTAAGCCCCCTAATAAAATAACAAAGCCCCCCAAAATAAAAAAATTCCCTACCCTATTCTACATTAAATAGTTACCAGCTCTATTACCTTACCAGCCCTTAAAAGGGCCTTTTGCGGGGCATGCCCCAAAGAAAACAGCTCTTTTGCCTGTAAACATTAAAACCCCCAACATTAAAACCCACCACCCACATACCCCTAATCTAACAAAAAAAAAACTTAAATAAACCTAACACTACCCCCCTGAAGATCATCCTACCTTGAGCCGTCTTCAGCCACCCAACCACCGATGGAACCGAAGAGGAGATCCGGAGTGGCAGAAGTCATAATCCAAGGGGCGCTAAAGAAGTCTTCCATCTGATTGAAGTCATCATCCAAGGGGCACTTAAGAAGTCTTCCATCCGATTGAAGTCAACATCCAGGTGGCTCTGAAGAAGTCTTCCATCCGATTGAAGTTTTCATCCAAGCGGCGTCTTCAATCTTCATCCATCCAGAGCGGAGCGGAGCCATCTTCAGATGAGCCAACACGGAGCCATCCTCTACTTCCCGACAACTAACGACGAATGACTGTACCTTTAAGATACGTCATCCAAGATGGCGTCCCTCGAATTCAGATTGGCTGATAGGATTCTATCAGCCAATCGGAATTAAGGTAGGAAAAATCTGATTGGCTGATTGGATCAGCCAATCGGATTGAACTTCAATCTGATTGGCTGATTCAATCAGCCAATCAGATTTTTCCTACCTTAATTCCGATTGGCTGATAGAATTCCATCGGTGGTCGGCTTGCTGAAGACGGCTCAAGGTAGGATGATCTTCAGGGGGGTAGTGTTAGGTTTATTTAAGGGGGTTTTGGGTTAGATTAGGGGTATGTGGATGGTGGGTTTTAATGTTGGGGGGGGGGTCGTATTTTTTTTTACAGGCAAAAGAGCTGTTTTCTTTGGGGCATGCCCCGCAAAAGGCCCTTTTAAGGGCTGGTAAGGTAATAGAGCTGTTAACTATTTAATGTAGAATAGGGTAGGGATTTTTTTTATTTTGGGGGGCTTTGTTATTTTATTAGGGGCTTAGATTAGGTGTAAGTAACTTAAAATTGTTGTAATATTTTTTTAAATGTTTGTAACTTTTTTTTTTTTTTTTTTTTTCTAACAGCTTTTTTTATTTTTTTGTACTTTAGTTAGTTTATTTAATTGAATTTAATTGTAGTTAATTGTAGCTAATTTATTTAACTAATTTAATGATAGTGTAATGTTAGGTTTAATTGTAACTTAAGTTAGGATTTATTTTACAGGTAATTTTGTATTTCTTTTAGCTAGGTAGTTATTAAATAGTTAATAACTATTTAATAACTATTCTAACTAGCTAAAATAAATACAAAGTTACCTGTAAAATAAATATAATTCCTAAAATAGCTACAATGTAATTATTAATTACATTGTAGCTATCTTAGGGTTTATTTTACAGGTAAGTATTTAGTTTTTAATAGGATTAATTTATTTAAGTATAGTGTAGTGTCAGGTGTAATTGTAACTTAGGTTAGTTTTTATTTTACATGTAATTTTCTCTTTATTTTAACTAGGTAGCTATTAAATAGTTAATAACTATTTAATAGCTATTGTACCTAGTTAAAATAAATTGAAATTTGCCTGTAAAATAAAAATAAATTCTAAGATAGCTACAATAAAATTATTATTTATATTATAGCTATATTAGGGTTTACTTTAAAGGTAAGTATTTAGTTTTAAATAGGAATAATTAATTTAATAAGAGTTACATTTATTTAGATGTATTTAATTAATATTTAAGTTAGGGGGGTGTTAGGGTTAGGGTTAGACTTAGGTTTAGGTGTTAATAAATTTATTATAGTTGCGGCGGTGTAGGGGGGGCAGGATAGGGGTTAATAAATTTATTATAGGTGGCGATGGTGTAGGGGGGGCAGATTAGGGGTTAATAAATTTAATATAGGTTGCGGCGGGGTCCGGGAGCGGCAGTTTAGGGGCTAAACTATTTATTTAGTTGCGGCTTGGTCCGGGATTGCTAGGATAGGAGTTAATAACTTTATTATATGTGGCGACGGTGTAGGGGGGGCAGGATAGGGGTTACTAGGTATAATGTAGGTGGCGACGGTGTAGGGGGTACAAGATAGGGGTTAATAACTTTATTATAGGTGGCGACGGTGTAGGGGGGGCAGGATAGGGGTTAATAGGTCGTATGTAGGTGGCGGCAGGGTCCGGGATCAGCGGTTTAGGGGTTAACATATTTATTATAGTTGCGGCGGTGTCTGGGAGCGGCGGTTTAGGGGGTAATACATTTATTTAGTTGCGGCGGTGTAGGGGGGACAGATTAGGGGTGTTTAGACTCGGGGTACATGTTAGGGTGTTAGGTGTAGACCGCTCCCATAGGAATCAATGGTATATCTGCCAGCAGCGAACATGAACTTTCGCTATGGTCAGACTCCCATTGATTCCTATGAAAACCAGGTACGCTGGGCCGGAAAAGTGGCAAGCGTACCTGCTAGTTTTTTGATAACTAGCAAAAGTAGTCAGATAGGGCCGAACTTGTGTGCGGAACATCTGTAGTGACGTAAGAATTGATCTGTGTCGGACTGGGTCCGGCGGA
The DNA here is from genome assembly GCF_027579735.1 of Bombina bombina. Lineage (NCBI taxonomy): Eukaryota > Metazoa > Chordata > Amphibia > Anura > Bombinatoridae > Bombina > Bombina bombina. The sequence continues at coordinate 647,225,468 of NC_069501.1, forward strand.
TCGAAGCTTACGTCACTAAATTCTACTTTTGCCGGTGTCTAGGGCTTGATTACTAAGGCGAATCAGCCTCGCCACAAATACGCTGCGGAATTCCAGCGTATTTGAGGTTGACGGCTTGATAACTAGGGGCCATTATGTAAATATATTATAACCTGTGTATAAAGCTATACAATGTATTACTATGTATACCTACCAGTGAGACATTATGTAAATAATCTGTGTAACAAGATATAAAATACATTTATATGTATATCTAACAGTAAAACATTATGTGCATGCATTATAGTCTGTGTATTAAGATATAAAATACATTAATTGTATACCTACCAGTAATACATTATGTAAATGCTTTATAATCTGTGTATTAAGATATAAAATACATTTCTATGTATACCGAACTGTAATTTGTTTTTTATTTTCTGTAATTTAGTGTTTCTGTTTTGTGATTTAACTAATTGAATTTAATGTATTTAATTGTATTTAATGTAGGTAATTGATTTAATTGTAGTGTTAGGTGTTAATGTAACTTAGGTTATGTTTAATTTTACAGGTAAATTTGTATTTATTTTAGCTAGGTAGTTATTAAATAGTTAATAATTATTTAATAACTATTCTACCTAGTTAAAATAAATACAAACTTGCAGTTAATTTGCAGTTAATTTGGCATTCTCTTCATATAAGGGTGCAGCAAGGAATTGAGCACACCAATCTGGTAGTAGGAAGCTGTGTAAATACACTTGTTTCCTCCAGCTGAACATTGCTCTTGAGAAAGCCCGGGCGTACTCTGGGAGAAATGTGTTCGGCTTGTTATGTCCTGTCCAAGGATCCATAGCTGAGCTGCAAAAGACTGTTCCAATCGGATGCAAGCACTATATGCGACCAATATTTGGGAACAGTGGCAAACACGAGGACCAACACTGGACTAGTGACTTCTTTTTGCTTGAAAGAACTTACTTCTAGTACATGCAATTTAAATGTGTTTCTTATGCTGTGAATAAAAACTACCTTGACTTTGGGTTGCGCTGTTTCTTTTGTTTCAAATATCCTAGATCTACTCGTTTGCCCATGGAGGAGGAACACATGAGACTAGAAATGGCATCACCCTTTACAGCAGGCTGGGTTTTCATGTTTTGTGGATTTTGGACCTCTTAAACCCGGTTTGAGAATTACGTTGCTCTTTGAGGTCTACTAACCGTAAGAACAGCTTTTGCCTATTTAACCTTGCTGTCAAAATAACATCATGCTTTATTAACATTTGGCTAGATTACGAGTTTTGCGGTATGAGTGACAAAGCAGCGGTAAGGCTCTTTTTCACTACCGCTGATCTTGCAGGTTTAGGGGCACCATACACTTTTCTGGCCGTAACGCAACGTAATTACCACAGCTTTCAAAAAGTCCTTTTTCAATGGGACTTCCACTTCAGCCAATCGGAATTCAAGGGACGCCATCTTTGATGATGTCACTTAAAGGAACCTTTATTCTGGAAGAGTCGTTGTAAGAAGAGGATGCTCCGCGACGGATGTCTTGAAGATGGACCCGCTCCGCGCCAGATATATGAAGATAGAAGATGCCGTCTGGATGAAGACTTCTGCCGCTTCGCTGAGGACTTCTGCTGGCTTCGTTGAGGATGGAAGTCCGGTCTTCAAAAACTGTAAGTGGATCTTCGGGGGTTAGTTTTTTAAAGGGTTTATTGGGTGGGTTTTATTTTTAGATTAGGGCTTTTGGGTGGAAAAAGGGCTAAATGCCCTTTTAAGGGCAATTCCCATCCAAAAGCACTTTTCAGGGCAATGGGGAGCTTAGGTTTTTTAATTAGGATTTTATTTGGGGGGTTGGTTGTGTGGGTGGCGGGCTTTGCTGTTGGGGTTTTTTTTGTATTTTTTTTTTTTACAGGTGAAAGAGCTGATTTCTTTGGGGCAATGCCCCGCAAAAGGCCCTTTTAAGGGCTATTGGTAGTTTATTTTAGGCTAGGGTTTTTTATTTGGGGGGGGGGCTTTTTTATTTTGATAGGGCTATTAGATTAGGTGTAATTCATTTAAATATCTGATCATTTCTTTTTTTTATTTTGTGTAATTTAGTGTTTTTTTTTTTTTTTAATTTAGTTAATTGTATTTAATTTAGGTAATTGATTTAATTGTAGTGTAAGGTTAGGTGTACCAATCAGCCAATAGGATTGAAGTTCAATCCTATTGGCTGATTGCATCAGCCAATAGGATTTTTTCTACCTTAATTCCGATTGGCTGATAGAATTCTTTCAGCCAATCGGAATTGAAGGGAAGCCATCTTGGATGACGTCATTTAAAGGAACCTTTATTCTGTCGTCAGATGAAGAAAGAAGAGGATGCTCTGTGTCGGATGTCTTGAAGATGGACCCGCTCCGCGCCGGATGGATGAAGATAGAAGATGCTGTCTGGATGAAGACTTCTGCCCGTCTGGAGGACCACTTTGCCTGGCTGCGTTGAGGACTTCGGCCCGGTTGGGTGAAGACTTCTCAAGGTAGGGTGATCTTCAAGGGGTTAGTGTTAGGTTTTATTAAAGGGACACTGAACCCAAAAAATTTCTTTTGTGATTCAGATTGAGCATGAAATTTTAAGCAACTTTCTAATTTACTCGTATTATCAAATTTTCTTCTTTCTCTTGGTATCTTTATTTGAAATGCAAGAATGTAAGTTTAGATGCCAGCCCATTTTTGGTGAACAACCTGGGTTGTCCTTGCTGATTGGTGGATAAATTCACCCACCAATAAAAAAGTGCTGTCCAGAGTACTGAAACAAAAAAAAGCTTAGATGCCTTCTTTTTCAAATAATGATAGCAAGAGAAAGAAAAAAAATTATAATAGGAGTAAATTAGAAAGTTGCTTAAAATTGCATGCTCTTTCTGAATTACAAAATATTTTTTTTGGGTACAGTGTCCCTTTAAGGGGGAATTGGGTGGGTTTTAGAGTAGGGTTGGGTGTGTGGGTGGTGGGTTTTAATGTTGGGGGATATTGTACTTTTTTTTACAGGTAAAAGAGCTGATTACTTTGGGGCAATGCCCCGCAAAAGGCCCTTTTAAGGGCTATTTGTAATTTAGTATAGGGTAGGGCTTTTTATTATTTTGGGGGCTTTTTATTTTATTAGGGGGATTAGATTAGGTGTAATTAGTTTAAAAAACTTGTAATTATTTTATTATTTTCTGTAATTTAGTGGGGGGTTTTCCTACTTTAGATAATTGTATTTAATTATATTTAATTGTAGTTAATTTAGGGAATTAATTTAATTATAGTGTAGTGTTAGGTGTAATTGTAACTTAAGTTAGGTTTTATTTTACAGGTAAATTTGTCTTTATTTTAACTAGGTAGCTATTAACTAGTTAATAAATATTTAATAACTATTCTACCTAGTTAAAATAAATACAAAGTTGCCTGTAAAATAAATATAAATCCTAAACTAGCTACAATGTAACTATTAGTTATATTGTAGCTAGCGTAGGGTTTATTTTATAGGTAAGTATTTAGTTTTAAATAGGAATAATTTATTTAATTGTAGTAATTTTATTTATATATATTTAAATTATATTTAAGTTAGGGGGGTTAGGGTTAGGCTTAGATTTAGGGTTAATAATTTTAATATAGTGGCGGCGACGTTGGGGGCGGCAGATTAGGGGTTAATAAAATTTAACTAGTGTTTAACATGCAGGAGTGCGGCGGTTTAGGGGTTAATATATTTATTATATCCAGTGTCCGGTTAGTCAGATTAGGGTTTAAAAAAAAATTGTTAGTGTTTGCGATGTGGGGGGGGGGGCCTCGGTTTAGGGATTAATAGGTAGCTTATGAGTGTTAGTGTACTTTTTAGCACTTTAGTTAAGAGTTTTATGCTACGGCATTGTAGTGTAAAACTCTTAACTACTGACTTTAAAATGCGGTACCAGGCTTGACAGGAGAGGGTCTACCGCTCACTTTTTAGAAGACTTGTTATACCAGCGTTATGCAAGTCCCATTGAAAAAATAGGATACGCAATTGACGTAAGTGGATTTGCGGTATTTTCGAGTCTGGCCGAAAAAGTGAGCGGTACACCTATACAGGGAGTGCAGAATTATTAGGCAAATGAGTATTTTGACCACATCATCCTCTTTATGCATGTTGTCTTACTCCAAGCTGTACAGGCTCGAAAGCCTACTACCAATTAAGCATATTAGGTGATGTGCATCTCTGTAATGAGAAGGGGTGTGGTCTAATGACATCAACACCCTATATCAGGTGTGCATAATTATTAGGCAACTTCTTTTCCTTTGGCAAAATGGGTCAAAAGAAGGACTTGACAGGCTCAGAAAAGTCAAAAATAGTGAGATATCTTGCAGAGGGATGCAGCACTCTTAAAATTGCAAAGCTTCTGAAGCGTGATCATCGAACAATCAAGCGTTTCATTAAAAATAGTCAACAGGGTCGCAAGAAGCATGTGGAAAAACCAAGGCGCAAAATAACTGCCCATGAACTGAGAAAAGTCAAGCGTGCAGCTGCCAAGATGCCACTTGCCACCAGTTTGGCCATATTTCAGAGCTGCAACATCACTGGAGTGCCCAAAAGCACAAGGTGTGCAATACTCAGAGACATGGCCAAGGTAAGAAAGGCTGAAAGACGACCACCACTGAACAAGACACACAAGCTGAAACGTCAAGACTGGGCCAAGAAATATCTCAAGACTGATTTTTCTAAGGTTTTATGGACTGATGAAATGAGAGTGAGACTTGATGGGCCAGATGGATGGGCCCGTGGCTGGATTGGTAAAGGGCAGAGAGCTCCAGTCCGACTCAGACGCCAGCAAGGTGGAGGTGGAGTACTGGTTTGGGCTGGTATCATCAAAGATGAGTTTGTGGGGCCTTTTCGGGTTGAGGATGGAGTCAAGCTCAACTCCCAGTCCTACTGCTAGTTTCTGGAAGACACCTTCTTCAAGCAGTGGTACAGGAAGAAGTCTGCATCCTTCAAGAAAAACATGATTTTCATGCAGGACAATGCTCCATCACACGCGTCCAAGTACTCCACAGCGTGGCTGGCAAGAAAGGGTATAAAAGAAGAAAATCTAATGACATGGCCTCCTTGTTCACCTGATCTGAACCCCATTGAGAACCTGTGGTCCATCATCAAATGTGAGATTTACAAGGAGGGAAAACAGTACACCTCTCTGAACAGTGTCTGGGAGGCTGTGGTTGCTGCTGCACGCAATGTTGATGGTGAACAGATCAAAACACTGACAGAATCCATGGATGGCAGGCTTTTGAGTGTCCTTGCAAAGAAAGGTGGCTATATTGGTCACTGATTTGTTTTTGTTTTGTTTTTGAATGTCAGAAATGTATATTTGTGAATGTTGAGATGTTATATTGGTTTCACTGGTAAAAATAAATAATTGAAATGGGTATATATTTGTTTTTTGTTAAGTTGCCTAATAATTATGCACAGTAATAGTCACCTGCACACACAGATATCCCCCTAAAATAGCTAAAACTAAAAACAAACTAAAAACTACTTCCAAAAATATTCAGCTTTGATATTGAGATTTTTGGGTTCATTGAGAACATGGTTGTTGTTCAATAATAAAATGAATCCTCAAAAATAGTACTTGCCTAATAATTCTGCACTCCCTGTACCTGCAAGACTCGTAATACCAGTGGGCGTTAAAAAGCAGCGTTGGGACCTCTCAACACTGCTTTTAAAGGCTAATGCAAGACTCGTAATTTAGCAGTTAGTTATTAATAGTAGGTTTTATTTAGATTTATTTTAATTACATTAACGTTAGTGGGTGTTAGGGTTAGACTTAGGGTTAGGTTTAGGGGTTAATAAATTTAGAATAGTGGCGGCGACGTTGGGGGTAGCAGATTAGGGGTTAATAAGTGTAGGTAGGTTGCGGCGACATTGGGGGCGGGAGATTAGGGGTTAATAAATATAATGTAGGTGTCGGCGATGTCGGGGTGGCAGATTAGGGGCTAATAAGTATAATGTAGGTGTCGGCGATGTCGGGGGCAGCAGATTAGGGGTTAATAAGTGTAATGTAGGTGTTGGCGATGTCGGGGGCAGCAGAATAGGGGTGTTTAGACTCAGGGTTCATGTTAGGGTGTTAGGTGTAAACATACATTTTGTTTCCCCATAGGAATCAATGGGGCTGTGTTACGGAGCTTTACGCTGCTTTTTGTGCAGGTGTTAGACTTTTTTTTTTAGCCAGGTCTCTCCATTGATGACTATGGGGAAATCGTGCACGAGCACGTAAAACCAGATAACTGCAGCTTTCAGCAGCGCTGGTATTGGAGTGCGGTATGGAGTTCAATTTTGCTTTATGCTCACTTCTTGCCTGCTAACGCCGTTTTTTGTTAAACCTGTAATACCACCACTGTAGGTAAGTGAGCGGTGACAATAACGTGATAGTTAGTACCGCACCCGATTGTTTGTCTCGTTGCTTAAATAACACTGCTTGTCAGGCTATTCTAATTATGCTGTGAGTCTCCTGCTGCTGTGTTGTTTACATTGCAACAATTTTTGGTATATAATTTGGTGGATTTAAATTTTATTGAAGATTGTTCAATTGTTAACCTATCTTAGTGTAAGCACTGCTTTTCTAACTTGAGTTCTTTCCAGGTGTTGTGATGTGTATCCCAGTAGAAGGTAGAAGAGATAAGCAATAAAATGTTAGTTTTCAATAGTTCTAAGTATTAGGCTTTGGATTACAGAGATAATATAAAGAAGCATGTGTGTGTACAGAAAGTTATACACTAAGGATATCAATTTTCCTGCAACCTCAACCCATTTAAATGGGTTGCGGTTTCAAAGAACACAACATCTATTTCAAATACAGAAATAAACCAAAATGAGCATTTTATCCTACATTTTATACTCTGCAGCTAATATAACAAGACATGGGAAACACATTAAGATTAAAGACAATTTTACAGTACACTGTCCCTTTAATATTCCTTTACAACATGATGGATTGTCACAATTAAAGGATCATACATATAGTTATTTTTTATTTATTATTATTATTCTACAAACCTTCCTTCTATCGAGTTATATACACTTTAAAAAGGACATTTTCAAGTAACAAAATGATGTAACAAAAGATAAATATGAGATTTGTAAAACTGATATAATTGCTTGCAAAGATTTATATCGTGCACATGTGTACAAAACTGTAAAGTAAATAATGGTTTGTGATTAAATTGAGATGATAATTATTTCTAGATTCTATATAACACTTGTTCCTAAAAGGGAGCTAGGCATGTGTCACAGTTAATCTAATAGTAAGACTAATTAGAAAAACAGACACAATAACAATTATTTCTAGGACACGGCGGATGATTATCTTTTTAAGTGGTTGTTCAATCTTCTCTCGGTGAAGATTTGGCGGTTCATCATGTAGTTCTGTCTCTGTATAAGTAGAATCCAATGAAGCATAATTTTTCAATTCCAAATTAGCTACAAGAAAAAAAAATACTAGCATTTATAATCAAAAAAAGTATGTAACATTTTAGTTAAAGGGAAATACTAGAGCAAAAATAAAACCACGCAAATGTTGTAGAACATTTTGTTATTGCACTAAATTTTACCCCTAAGATCCAGTATAAGTATAACTTCATCAAATAGGTTAAACACATCACTAAATTCTTGTTTAGGAGTTCAACTGTCAGGCAGCAGGTAGGAGACATTGGACCAATCATTTTGCTTTAGGTACAGACTAGGGATGGGCAAATGTTTTGCAACATCTATACTATAATTGCGTTTGTAACGTGTCCGTCGGTGTCGCAAGTTGCCCACGCATCCTCAAAGGAATGTTTGCAGGAATGTTGGCAGCGCGAGGCAGCCAAAAGAATTCACCATGATGCAGCGAAGGTGGATTCTTTCACCACCCTGCCATTTTCGGAATTCAATGGGATGCAGCTAAGGCAAACAGAGCATTACAAAAAAAAAAAACTAACCGCCCGCAATAAGTATTAAAAAAAAATAACCATCCGCAATAAGTATTAAAAAAAATAAAAATACCTAATAAAATTATTAACCCCTAAATCCGCCAACTCCAACATTATCCAAAATAAATAAATAAAACCTAATCCCTATAAAAATAAAAAAACTAAATAAAAACACCCCCTAATCTAAGAATAAACTACCAATAGCCCTTAAAAGGGCTTTTTGTAGGGCATTGCCCTAAAGAAATCAGTTCTTTTACATTAAAAATAAACCAAGTCCCCCCTAACAGTGAAACCCCCCACACACCAAACCCCCCAAAATTAAAAAAACCTAACACTAAAAAAAAATAAACCTCCCATTGCCCCTAAAGGGGCATTTGTATGGCCATTGCCCTTAAAAGGGCATTTAGCTCTTTTTCAATTGCCCATATCCCTAATCTTAAAAATAAAAAAAATAGGTACTCACGGTTCTTGAAGTCCGACGGAGAAGGTCTTCTTCCAGACGGGTCCATCATCTTCTATCTTCATCCACAGTGAAGGCAGCATGGAGTGGTCTTCCCAGATTGGCGATCCACAGCGGCGGTGCTCCTCATGTGATCGTCTGCCTCACACTGAAGATTGAATGCAAGGTACCCCATATTTATTGGGGTATCTTGCATTCCTATTTGCTGATATTTTAAAATCACATGAAATCTTATTGGCTGATTTGAACAGCAAATAGTATTTCAGTAGCTTTAATCCTATTGGCTGATTTCAAAATTTCAGCCAATAGGAATGCAAGGTACCCCCAAATTGATTGCAGTACCTTGCATTCAATCTTCAGTCTATGACTGACATCGGATGAAGTGGAGCCTCCATGCCGACGAGGAACACCTCCGCTGCCAATGACCTCCGCCGTCGACGACCGCCGCCACAGAGGACTGCAGCTGAGGATCCAGGCATTGGGAACACAGCTCTGCACCTCTGCGTCGCCTTTACTCCGGATGAAGATAGAAGATGGAGACCTTCTCCCCCGGACTTCAGGAACCGTCGATACCTATTTTGGTCTTAGTGTTAGGGTTTTTTTTATTTTATTTTTTATTTTTAATATTAGGGATTTGGGCAATTAAAAAAAGTTAATGCCCTTTTAAGGGCAATGCCCATACAAATGTCCCTTTAGGGGCAATGGGTAGTTTAGTTTTTTTTTAGTGTTAGTTTTTTTTTATTTTGGGGGGTTTGGTGGGTGGGGGTTTTTTATTGTTAGGGGGAATTAAGTATTTTTCAGAGGTAAAAGACTGTTTAACTTTTTGGTTACCGTTGCTTATTTTTTTCTGTAATTTTAGTTGTTTTTTTTTTGTAACTTTAGCTTGGGGGTTTTTAGTTTTTAAACATAGACCTGCCCTCTGGGCTGGCTTATCACCTAGTTCTAAAAAATAAAATTAATCTTAACACATTTGCTCGTTCGTTTTGAATTTTGAATGTTTGCACAACATTATAACATTTGTTTAATGTAATAGTATTTTAATGCTATCTTTAAATGTAATAATTGTTTTGAATCTTTTTAATTTGGGTATGTCATAATTTAAATCGAATTATGCAATATTCAAAATAGAACTTTTTTAATCAGCATATTTCGATCTGTTATGTATCAATTTACTAAATTCCCTACTACATAAATTATTAAACTTTTGAATATTATTTGTTACATCAAATGTTACATTTAAATTTTCAAATGGGGATATACAATCTAATTGTGTACATTCAAAAAGGGCATTCAGCTCTTTTACAGTGCCCATTAAAAGTCCTAATCTAAAAAAAAAAAAAAAAAAAAAAAAAAACTAAGTCTAACCCCTAAATTGGTACTCAAGTCCGGCAGAGAAGGTCTTTTTCCAAGCGGCAGTGAAGTCTTCTTGGAGGCAGCGACATCTTCTTCCAGCGCGGTGACCTTTTCTATCTTCATCCAGGACCAAGCTGGTGCGGAGCAGAGGTGACCACGGAACAGGACCAGCGACTGCCGAGCCATCAAGCGTGGAGGATCTGCTTTGTACAATCGTCACCGCACACTGAAGATTGAATGCAAGGAACCCCATTTATATTGGGGTACCTTGTATTCATATTGGCTGAAATTTTAAAATCAGCCAATAGGATGAGAGCTACTGAAATACTATTGGCTGATTTGAACGGCTGATTTAAAAATGACAGCCAATAGGAATGAAAGTTACCCCATATTTAAGCGGGTACCTTGAATTCAATCCTCAGTGTGTGGCGGTGATCTACGAAGAGAATCTCCATGCTCGATGGCTCTGCAGTCGCCAGTCCGGTTCCGTGGTCACCTCCGCACCGGCTTGGTCATGGATGAAGAAAGAAGAGTTTGGAAGAAGATGTCGCTGCCTCCAAGAAGACTTCACCGCCGGACTTCAGGAATGGCGAGTACCTATTTGGGAGTTAGATTTAGGGTTTTTTTTTATTTATTTTTTATATTAGGGCTTTTAATGGGCAATGTAAAAGAGCTGAATGGCCTTTTAAGGGGCAATGCCCATACAAATGCCCCTTTAGGGGCAATGCATAGTTTATGATTTGTTAGTGTTAGGTTTTTTATTTTGGGGGGTTTGGTGGGTGGGGTTTTTTACTGTTAGGGGGAACTTAATTTTTTTAATGTAAAAGAGCTGTTTAAACTTAGGACAATGCCCTACAAAGGGCCCTTTTTAAGGGCTATTGGTAGTTTAGTTTAGATTAGGGGGTGTTTTTATTTTGGGGGGCTTTTTTATTTTCATAGGGATTAGGTTTAATTTTTTTATTTTTGAAAATTCGGATTATTATTTTCTGTAATGTTAGACTTTTATTTTTTGTAATTTTAGATTAATTTAAATTTAGTTTTTTATTTTTAAAGTAATGTTAGGGGTTTTTTTGTTTTGTTTTTTTTTAAATAAATTTTTTTTGAGGTTACGTACAATACACAGCGTAAGATAGAGCATTATGAGACACAGAAAAGAAAAAAGAGAATACTGCTTACAATTAGTTGTTGTTAAACACAAAGCATCTCAGATTATTATTAGTTAGCAATTTAAAAATTTTATATTATATCCACAATAAGTTCCTCTTTGACATTAGGGGTCACTTTTGGACCTGTGAAGACTGAAATAAACCATAATAAGGAAGTTGGCTTTTGGAGTGGCCACTCTTGGGCCTATAAACTTGAGCGTGGGGAGGGGGAATATCAGCAGACAAGAGCTGCTCAATAAGACAATAAGGAGGGGAACTGGGTTATTATAAATTTAAAATATAATACTCAACATTAAAGATTAAAGATAGGATGGAGGATTTTACAGTAGGGATCTATGACAGAGGACATATGTGCACGAATGACTGTGACTAATTAAGTTATCCAAGGGCGAGCTTATAAGGGAGGTCACTGTAGAAGGAAAGTAGGTAGATTGCGTATCTCTCAAGGAGATGGGTTCTATCTGTGCCAATTTGTATTATAGAGAGCAGAATTAAAACATAACTAACAATTCTTATAACCTATAAGAATAACAACATTACAGCGAAATGCAATACATAGGCATCTTGTATCTCAAAGTTTACTCAGATCGTATTCACACTACTAAAGGATAATACAAAAGCTAGGTACCCATTCAGGGCAAATTAGATTAGCTATTAAACCGTGGTATTTCTCAATTAGGTGGAGGGGTCTACGGATTATGGGGGAGAATATTAGGCCAAACACAGTTCCAAGCCAGAGGAATTTCGTATTGGAGCATAAGTGAAGCAGCTCTTAGGGAGTAACATTGCCCAAACTATAATTCAGACTAATATGACTCTATATTGGTAATATATTATACATCTATACTAATTATACCTCAAGATGAAGTGCAGACCTTAATCCTATCCAATATTAGGTGAAAGGGGCATAAGAGATCTAAGGAGCATTGGGCATAAGATAAAGTATAGGGAACCTGTTTCTAGTATCTCTAAATTCTAAAAACTACTGTCTGGAATATCTTAACTTTTAGTGTAAACCATGTGACATCATACCATAATGTCTCCCTTAGAATCTCAGTGGCTAAAGGCAACTCCATATGTTATACCTAATGATGTGGCACAGGACAAAAAGAGAAACAAAAAAGAGACAAGAAAAAAAACAAATAAATACAGAATATGTGTGAAAGGATCTGGACTAACTGTTTAGGGGCTTAGTCAAATTATATATATGTCAACAAGCAAAAACTTAACTCTTTCCATAATCTGCTCTAAAGACTTTCCTACATAAAAGCCTCTAGTTACTAATTACATATCTATTTAAGAAAGCTAACTATTAGTCCACTACGCAACAGATATATGTCAGATCAATAACCATTAACAAATAACACATATTATAGGAACAGATGTAGAGATCATTGTCCGGTGATTTAGACCCAGTCTTAAACGATTTGTGCATTATTAAAACTTCTCCGATTCTAACCTACGCCAGAACGAGTCAGGATTAAGTCACTGTGATACAAGTCCCACTCCTTGCTAATATCGGCGGTAATGTCTAATAAAGGTACCCGGGAGAACTCTGCTATACACCGGGTCAGATAAACAGCTGTAGAAATACCTTCTTTCTCGTTCGGGAGCTCTGGAACAATGTACCTCTGCAGCAGTTCCGTATGCCCCTCCCGGAAGCCGGCCGCATCCTCCGACCAGAGCAACGGAGATGAGAAGGAGGCTATTATTTTCTCAATTGGAGCTGGAGTGAGGAAGGGCAGTTGTGGGTAGACCAGGTGCACTACATCTGGGAGCTAGATGGCACTCAATCCTCGGGGCTCCGTCAAGACTACAGAGAAGCGATGTGGGTAAGTTGAGGAAGGCGTCTCTGAGCGGTGCACACTGGTTACCACCGTGGTTTCATCCGGAGTCCATATATTTACTTTTGATCGATCGGTTAAGGGCTGCTCTGCAGAGAGGTGGAGATCAATTGGATCAGAACCATCGGACATTGCACATGGGTGCCGGGCGCCATCTTATATGCAGGCTTCTAGGATGCAGTCTCTTAGATCGGCATACTTTGTGTCCATCTGTCGGCCTAGCTCCAGAAGCAAAGCAGCTATAGCCAGTCGGGGATCCTCCATCCTGTGAGATAGCCATTAGATTAGCCCGTTATACCCGGAAGGCCGGGGGGGTTAGATAGTAAAACTTGCAGGCCGCCTCCTCACTCGACTCAGTGTAGAGAGTAGAAGTCCAAGTTGTGGAATCTGTTCAGGTATAGTCCTCTGATAGAGGGTATTAGCCTTTTATACACTTGTTTTTTAAATGGGAGATCTGCTAAACTTGAATAATCTGACGGAGATCGTGCAGAATCAAGTGCGGATGGCGGCCGAAACTTATTGCTGGCTATTTCAGATCCTGGGTGTTATTATAAGCCCAACTCGGCTCAGCTTGATATCACAAAATAAGTAGTAGTAGGTTGCTGCAGTTTACAGATGGATTGAGAGCTATATATCTAGTAAAACGTGAAAATAATATAAATAGACCCAGGAGCTTCATGAAAAGCGACCGATCATGGCCTCTTCTTAGCCACGCCCCCCTGTTAGGTTTTTTTAATTTAATTGTAATTTAGTATTTTTTAATTTTTGGTAATTAGGGTTAATTTAGGGGGTGTTAGGTTAGGGGACCTAGTAATTGAATTAGTTATTTGCGTTGTAGTTGGCGGTTTAGGAGTTAATAGATGTATTAGGTTAATTGTGTTGTGGGGGGTTGGCGGTTTAGGGGTTAATAGATTTATTAGGTTTAATGCGTTGTGGGGGGGTGGCGGATTAGGGGTCAATAGAGTTATTAGGTAGATTTGCGATGTTGGGGTTGGCGGATTTAGGGGCTAATACTTTTAGACATTTGCGTTTTGTTTCGTTCCAAATCAAAATTCAGACAAATTTGTCAAATTCTGAGCTTTGGATCGATTTGAATTTCTGAATTACCCTGGCAATGTAACTAAACTAATCCAAATGCATTTGTAATGAATAAATCCGAATTAGTTCGGATTTATTTGTTACATTTGAATGGCCATCGACTAATCACAATTACACTAGTATTGTTGTACAGTATATTAGGTTATATCACTCTGCTAGCTCTGTGCAGGGCACATTATGTAGCTGGTACCTGTGAGGTTGGCACTTAGGTGGTATGTGCTGTGTATTAGACTAGTATTATGTACTGCATATTAGGTTATATGCCTTTGCTAGCTCTGTGCATATTGTGTAGCTGGTATCTGTGAGGTTGGTACTTATGTTGATTCAGATGGGTTACACCTAATATACAGTACATAATACTAGTCTAATACACAGCACATCCCACCTAACACATACTGAACTTCCTATTCGAATCTGAATCAAATACATACGAATTTATTCAAATCCGAATGAATTTGAAACTAATACATTCAAATGTATCCAAATTCAAATGGATCTGAAAACAAAATTAGAAAAAATCAGAATCGGTCTAAAACGAAAACAAATTTTTCCGCAGCGCACGTCTACTTTTATTAGGTATATTGCGATGTGGGTGAATGGTGGATTAGGGGTTAATAAATGTATTAGTTAGATTTGCGATTTGGGTGAATTGCGGGATTAGGGCTTAATAGTTTAATTAGGCATATTGCGTTGTGGGGGGTTGGCGGTTTAGGGGTTAATACTTTATTATTAGTTGTGAAGTGGGGGTTTGTGGAAATAGGGGTTTTGACATGTCAGGTTTATTTTTGGGAGGTGTGTTAGAATTTTACAGGATATTTCACTTTTTAGTGTGTGTTTTTTTTATGCGCCGGCAGTTTCTAAAGTGCCGTAAGTAACTAGTGACTCCAGAAATGTGTATCTGGGCTTTGTTGGTTTATTCAACTTACGGCAGTTTATGAACTGCTGGCGGGGTTTATGTGATTCCCTGATGTGCGAGGGGAAATTACGGGTGACGCAGGTTTCAGCAGTTGCGCTGAAGCCTGCGCCGCATATGTAATCTCACCTGAGATTTGCAGACAACATGAGAAAAAAGAAATCCCAGCTGCAACATATAGAAACATAATTTTGCAGTCACACACTTAAAATGTTTAATTTCATTTTCAAAAAGAGGATTTCTATCAGCAGTTCTGTATTTGTTATCAGAATTTAACAGTTTGCCGTTCTATCTTGTTTATTGATTTAGTGTTAATTGGTAACCTAAAAACTCTCATTGGCATCTTCTTATAGATATCTGTCAAAGACAAACCTTTTTCTTGACAGTGAGGTTTGGAACTTTTGGTGATATTTTAATCCTCATCACTTTGCGGTTTCACTATTTACAGTGAACAAAATTACAAGTTGTGTGCTGAAAAATTGGCCATTGCGCGCTAAATCGACAGGTCTCCCGTATTACAAGTAGCTGTGGTGCGGCTATACCGCTAGCGTTTTAGCCGCAACGCAACTCTCCCTTCCGCACTCAAAAAATGACTTGAGTGCGGGATTTTCATACCGCTGTATTACAGGTTGTTAGGTGAAGGTAAAATGCTAGCGGTATAGCTTATACCACCCTGATCCATTCCGCAATCTGAGACCAGTAGTTATGGATTTTGCAAAACAAAAATGTTTCACAAAACTCATAACTAAAATGTTACAAAGTACACTAACACCCATAAACTACACTATTAACTCCTAAACCTCCACCCCCGCAAATACCATAATAAATCTATTAACCCCTAAACCGCCGGGCCCCCACATCGCAAAACACTAAATTAAACTATTAACCCCTAAACCTTACTATTCCCTATACTTTAAATTAAATTTTATAATATAACCATCTTAAAATAAATAAAAACTTACCTGTGAAATTAAAAAAAACTAATACATTAACATAACATTACTTTATTAACATAAAAAATAAATGAAAAATAAAAGTTACAAAATTAAAAAAATCTTAACACTACAATTTTTAAAAAAAAACTAACATTAAAAATAAAACACTAACGGCTAGATTTAGAGTTTTGTCGGTAAAGACCCGCGTAGCTAACGCAGCTTTTTTTCCTACCGCTGCCTCCCAAACAACGCTGGTATTTAGAGTTGTCTGAGGGGCTGCGTTAGGCTCCAAAAAAGGGAGCGTTGAGCCTAATTTACCGCCACTTCAACCTCTAATACCAGCGTTGCTTATGGAAGCGGTAAGCAGCTAAAACGTGCTCGTGCATGATTCCCCCATAGGAAACAATGGGGCAGTTTGGGCTGAAAAAAAACCTAAAACCTGCAAAAAAGCAGCGTTAAGCTCCCAACGCAGCCCCATTGTTTCCTATGGGGAAACACTTTCTAAGTCTGCACCTAACACCCTAACATGAACCCCGAGTCTAAACACCCCTAACCTTACACTTATTAACCCATAATCTGCCGCCCCCCGCTATCGCTGACACCTGCATTACACAATTAACCCCTAATCTGCCGCTCCGGACACCGTCGCCACCTACATTATCCCTATGAACCCCTAATCTGCTGCCCCCAACATCGCCGACACCTATATAATATTTATTAACCCCTAATCTGCCCCCCCCAATGTCGCTGCTACCTTACCTACACTTATTAACCCCTAATCAGCCGGCCAGACCTCGCCGCTACTTTAATAAATGTATTAACCCCTAAACCGATGCACTCCCGCCTTGCAAAGCCTATAATAATTTGTATTAACCCCTAATCTGCCCCCCCCCCAACGTCACCGCCACCACCTAACTTCAAGTATTAACCCCTAATCTGCCGACCGGAAATTGCCTCTACTCTAATAAATGTATTAACCCCTAAAGCTAAGTCTAATCCTAACCCTAACACCCCCCTAAGTTAAATATAATTTAACTTTATAAACTAAATAAATTAAATATTATTAACTAAAGTATTCCTATTTAAAACTAAATACTTACCTGCAAAATAAACCCTAAACTAGCTACAATATAAAGAATAATTATATTGTAGCTGTTTTAGGATTTATATTTATTTTACAGGCAACTTTGTATTTATTTTAATTAGGTACAATAGCTAATAATAGTTAATAACTATTTAATAGCTACCTAGTTAAAATAATTACAAAATTACCTGTAAAATAAATCCTAACCTAAGTTACAATTAAACCTAACACTACACTATCAATAAATTAATTAAATAAATTACCTACAATTACATACAATTAAATAAACTAAACTAAATTACAAAAAAAAAACACTAAATTACAAAAAATAAAAAAAATTACAAGAATATTGGGTTAATTACACCTACTCTAAGCCCCCTAATAAAATAAAAAGCCCCCAAAATAATAAAGGTCCCTACCCTATTCTAAATTAAAAAGTAACCAGCTCTTTTACCAGCCCTTAAAAGGGCTTTTTGCGGGGCATGCCCCAAAGTAATCAGCTCTTTTGCCTGTAAAAAAAAAATACAACCCCCCCAACATTAAAACCCACCACCCACATACCCCTACTCTAACCCAAACCCCCCTGAAGATCTCCCTACCTTGAGTCATCTTCACCCAGCTGGGCCGAAGTCTTCATCCGATGGGGCAGAAGAGGACATCCAGACCGGCAGAAGTCTTCATCCTATCCAGGCAGAAGAGGACATCCGGACTGGAAGACATCTTCATCCAAGCGGCATCTTCTATCTTCATCCATCCGACGAGGAGCGGCTCCATCTTCAAGACCTCCGGCCCGGAACATCCTTCTTCCCGATGACTACCCGACAAATGAAGGTTCCTTTCAGTGACGTCATCCAAGATGGCGTCCTTTGAATTCCAAATGGCTGATAGAATCCTATCAGCCAATCGGAATTCGAGGGACGCCATCTTGGATGACGTCACTTAAAGGAACCTTCATTCGTCGGGTAGTTGTCGGGGAAGAAGGATGTTCCGTGCCGGAGGTCTTGAAGATGGAGCCGCTCCTCGTCGGATGGATGAAGATAGAAGATGCCGCTTGGATGAAGATGTCTTCAGGTCCGGATGTCCTCTTCTGCCTGGATAGGATGAAGACTTCTGCTGGTCTGTATGCCCTCTTCTGCCCCATCGGATGAAGACTTCGGCCCGGCTGGGTGAAGACGACTCAAGGTAGGGAGATCTTCATGGGGGTAGTGTTAGGTTTATTTAATGGGGGTTTGGGTTAGAGTAGGGGTATGTGGGTGGTGGGTTTTAATGTAGGGGGGGGTTGTATTTTTTTTTTACAGGCAAAAGAGCTGATTACTTTGGTGCATGCCCCTCAAAAAGCCCTTTTAAGGGCTGGTAAAAGAGCTGGTTACTTTTTAATTTAGAATAGGGTAGGGACTTTATTATTTTGGGGGGCTTTTTTATTTTATTAGGGGGCTTAGAGTAGGTGTAATTAGCTTAATATTCTTGTAATCTTTTTTTATTTTTTGTAATTTAGTGTTTGTTGTTTTTTTGTAATTTAGTTTAGTTTATTTAATTGTATGTAATTGTAGGTAATTTATTTAATTAATTTATTGATAGTGTAGTGTTAGGTTTAATTGTAACTTAGGTTAGGATTTATTTTACAGGTAATTTTGTATTTATTTTAACTAGGTAGCTATTAAATAGTTATTAACTATTAATAGCTATTGTACCTAGTTAAAATAAATACAAAGTTGCCTGTAAAATAAATATAAATCCTAAAATAGCTACAATGTAATTATTCATTATATTGTAGCTATATTAGGGTTTATTTTACAGGTAAGTATTTAGTTTTAAATAGGAAGACTTTAGTTAATAATATTTAATTTATTTTGTTAGATTAAAATTATATTTAATTTAGGGGGGTGTTAGGGTTAGACTTAACTTAGATTAGGGGTTAATACTTGAAGTTAGGTGGCGGCGATGTTGGGGGGGCAGATTAGGGGTTAATAAATATTATGTAGCTGTCGGCGATGTTGGGGGCAGCAGATTAGGGGTTCATAGGTCTAATGTAGGTGGCGGCGGTGTCCGGAGCGGCAGATTAGGGGTTAATTGTGTAATGCAGGTGTCAGCGATAGCGGGGGGCGGCAGATTAGGGGTTAATAAGTGTAAGGTTAGGGGTGTTTAGACTCGGGGTTCATGTTAGGGTGTTAGGTGCAGACTTAGAAAGTGTTTCCCCATAGGAAACAATGGGGCTGCGTTGGGAGCTTAACGCTGTTTTTTTGCAGGTGTTAGGTTTTTTTTCATACCAAACTGACCCATTGTTTCCTATGGGGTAGTCGGGCACAAGCACGTTTTGCCAGCTTACCACTACCGTAAGCAATGCTGGTATTGAGGGTTGAAGTGGCGGTAAATTCGGCTCAACGCTCCCTTTTTGGAGCCTAACGCAGCCCTTCAGACCACTCTAAATACCAGCGTTGTTTGGAAGCAGCGGTAGGAAAAAAAGCTTTGTTAGCTACGCGGGTCTTTACCGACAAAACTCTAAATCTAGGCCTTAGGAAGGAAACCTAACTTAGTACGAAGAACCACCTTATCGGCATGAAAAATAAAATAAGGGGAATCACACAGCAGAGCTGAGACTTCATAAGATTCTTTGAGCAGAAGAGATAGCAAAAAGAAACAAAACCTTCCAAGATAACAACTTAATGTCTATGGAATGTAATGGCTCAAACAAAGTCAGCTGTAAATCTTTAAGAACAAGGTTAAGGCTCCAAGGAGGAGCAACAGTCTTAAAGACAGGCCTGATTTTGACCAAGGCCTGACAAAAAGATTGCACATTTTGCACATCCGCCAAACATTTATGTAGTAAAACTAATAAAGCAGAAATCTGACCCTCCAGGGTACTGACTGACAATCCCTTCTCCAGGCCTTCCTGAAGAAAAGATAAATTTCTATGAATTCTAATTCTACTCCAAGAGTAGCCCTTGGATTCACACCAATAAAGATATTTACGCCATATCTTATGGTACATCTTTCTAGTAACAGGCTTGCGAGCCTGAATCATGGTCTCAATGAACGACCAGAAAAAACTCGCTTAGACAGAATTAAGCGTTCAATCTCCAAGCAGTCAGCTTCAGAGAAATGTGATTTGGATGAAGGAAAGGACCCTGAATCAGGAGTTCCTTCCTCAGAGGAAGTCTTTAATCCTATCTTGAATTTTATCCAAGGAAGTCTCTACTTGAAGAGAATCAGACAAGGCATTGAATCAATAAGATACCGCACTAGTCACGGTGGCAATTCACACCACAGGTTGCCATTGGAGACCTTGATGAACATAAATCTTTTTCAAATAAGCCTCCAGCTTCTTGTCCATCGGATCCTTAAAAGAGCGGGCTATCCTCAATAGGAATAGTGGTTCTCTTAGCCAGTGGAAATGGCCCCTTCAACTTTGGGTACAGTATACCAAGGGTCTTTAATGGAGTCCTCAACAGGAAACATTTTCATAAAAATGGGAGATGGGGAAAAAGACACACCTGGTTTCTCCCATTCCTGTGAGATAATCTTCCTAGCACGGTCCGGCACAGGAAAACACCTCCGAAGTGGAAGGTTCATCAAAAAAACTAGGTTTCCTAGATTTCTTAGGAGTGACAACGACAGGGGTATCGGAGTCATCTAAAGTAGCTAAAACCTCCTTTAACAATACACAAAAGTGTTCAAGCTTAAATCTGAAGGGTACCATCTCAGTCTCAGAAGAAGCAATTATACAGTCTGAGATTTCACCCTCAGAAAGTCCCAATGTATGTTCCTCATCAGACTTATGAGAAAGGCAACTTGCGAAGCAGAACTGAGGCAGGCACCTTACTTTCTGAATTTCTAGATTTTCTCTTGCATTTTCCCTGTAATCTGAGAATGGCAGCTAATGCCGCAGATACTGCTGAAGAAACTTAGGCAGCAATTTCTGCTTTTAAATAAACTCCTCTAGGAGTTATAGAGGAACCACAGAGCACTGCATGTGACTCCATTTATGATTGGGATGTAGCAGGAGAAAGCTGAGGTATTATTTTAAAAGCATTATCCTGAGAGACATTAGGCTAAAAAATTTTACCTTTATTTTGCAAGGTTTTCTTGACACATGAAGAATAAAATTGCATAGGAGCTGCAATTTGTGCATCTAAACATAATAAGCATGAATTCATGAGAGCAGGCTCTCGCTCCATATCAGACATGTTGTGAAACAGTAAATAAACTTGTACAGATAAGTTTCAAAGATTTTAATATTCAATTAAAATAAGCTAAGGAAGAAATACCCTTTAAATTTTATCCCAAATTAGGATCAATCCTCAGCTAAAATTATGTGAGAAAAGTTAAGAAAAAACTTTTAAATAACATCAAATAAACTTTTAAAATACTGCTCAGGGCAACGCCACACCTCAATTACTAAGGTGCCTTACAACAACTTTTTCCTCAGAAACGTTATGAAGTAAAGCCGGTCATGTGACTGCAACTGCCAAGCTCAAATTACTGCCGCAACACAGAGAGGCACTAAAAATAGCTTCTTGGTACACTGAGTACCAGAAATAACCGTTTTTTAAAACCTGACAGTTTAAAATGTTGCAGCATTTATTTTAAAGCAAAGGGGAAATGAATAAGTTGCTGAAATAGAAACTTCAGCCTTACTTTCAGTTTAAACTTGTATTTTTTTATCAAGTAAATATGTGTCAGAAAATAAATCCTGATAAAAATATTTTACCCTTTCTTCTTAAAGAGTTAAAATGTTAGTCTCACACATGCTACAGTGCCTGCTTCATGCCCTAGTGTAACCCATACAACAGGATTGTCCCAATAAAAAAGCTGTGGTCTTAATTTGTTAAGTGCATGGTCTCCCCATCTGGAAGAAAAAGTCCTTACCTGCTCCACTGTCTGGCATGTAGACAGTTACAAGGTATGAGAAGACACAGATGGCGTCCCTCGAATTCCAATTGGCTGATAGGATTCTATCAGCCAATCGGAATTAAGGTAGGAAAAATCTGATTGGCTGATTCAATCAGCCAATCAGATTGGGCTCGCATTCTATTGGCTGATCGGAACAGCCAATAGAATGCAAGCTCAATCTGATTGGCTGCTTGGATCAGCCAATCGGATTGAACTTCAATCTGATTGGCTGATTGAATCAGCCAATCAGATTTTTCCTACCTTAATTCCGATTGGCTGATAGAATCCTATCAGCCAATCGGAATTCATGGGACACCATCTTGGATGACGTCCCTTAAAGGAACCTTCATTTGTCGTTAGTCCATCAGGGAAGGAGGATGTTCAACGTCGGCGGGATGAAGATGGATCCGGAAGACAGAAGATAGAAGATGCCGCTTGGAAGAAGATGGAGGACCTCTTCTTTGCCGCTTGGATCAAGACTTCTACCGGATGGAGGACGACATCGCCCAGATTGGATGAAGACTTCGGCTCGGCTGAGTGAAGACGACTCAAGGTAGGGAGATCTTCAGGGGGTTAGGGATAGGTTTTTTTTAAGGGGGGTTTGGGTGGGTTAGAATAGGGGTATGTGGGTGGTGGGTTGTAATGTTGGGGGGTATTGTATTTTCTTTTACAGGTAAAAGAGCTAATTACTTTGGGGCAATGCCCCGCAAAAAGCCCTTTTAAGGGCTGGTACTAGAGCTGATTACTTTTGTAATTTAGAATAGGGTAGGGAATTTTTTATTTTGGGGGGCTTTTTTATTTTATTAGGGGGCTTAGATTAGGTGTAATTAGATTAAAATTCTTGTAATATTTTTTTATTTTTTGTAATTTAGTGTTTGTTTTTTTGTATTATAGATTAGTTTATTTAATTGTATTTTAGTTTAGCTAATTGTAGGTAATTTATTTAATTAATTTAATGATAGTGTAGTGCTAGGTTTAATTGTAATTTAGGTTAGGATTTATTTTACATGTAATTTTGTAATTATTTTAACTAGGTAGCTATTAAATAGTTAATAACTATTTAATAGCTATTGTACCTAGTTAAAATAAATACAAAGTTGCCTGTAAAATAAATATAAATCCTAAAATAGATACAATGTAATTATTATTTATATTGTAGCTATATTAGGGTTTATTTTATAGGTAAGTATTTAGTTTTAAATAGGAATCATTTATTTAATTATAGGAATATTATTTTGTTTAATTTAAATTATATTTATGTTAGGGGGTGTTAGGGTTAGAGTTAGGTTTAGGGGTTAATAATTGTAGGTAGGTGGCGGCGATGTTAGGGAGGGCAGATAGGGGTTAATAAAATTTATTATAGTGTTTGCGAGGCGGGAGTGCGGCAGTTTAGGGGTTAATACATTTATTATAGCGGCGGCAAGGTCCGGTCGGCAGATTAGGGGTTAATAAGTGTAGGTAAGGTAGCGGCAATGTTGGGGGGGGGCAGATTAGGGGTTTAATAAATATAATATAGGTGTTGGCTATGTTAGGGGCAGCAGATTAGGGTTTCATAGCTATAATGTAGGTGGCGGCGGTGTCCGGGTAGGGGTTAAAAAAAAATGTATTATAGTGGCGTCGATGTGGGGGGGGGGCCTCAGTTTAGGGGTACATAGGTAGTTTATGGGTGTTAGTGTACAGTAGATAAGAGCTTTATATTCCCGCGTTAGCACATAAAGCTCTTAACTACTGACTTTTTTTGTCGGTAGGAGTCTTGTCGGTAGAGGGCCTACCGCTCACTTCTTCCAAGACTCCAAATACCGGCATTAGGCAGATCCCATAGAAAAGATAGGATACGCAATTGGCGTAAGGGGATCTGCGGTCAGCCTGGAGTCGCGGGGTAACGAAGTGAGCGCTAGACCCTTTCCTGCCTGACTCTAAATACCAGCGGGCGGTAAAAAGCAGCGTTAGGACCCCTTAACGCTGCTTTTGACGGCTAACGCCAAACTCTAAATCTAGCCGTTAGATTACAAAAAGTAATAAACAAAATTTTTTAAAATAATAAAAATTAATCCTAAACTAATAGCCCTATAATAACAAAAAAAAGCCACCCCAAAATTAAAACACCCCCTAACCTAACAATAAACTACCAATAACCCTTAAAAGGGCCTTTTGTAGGGCAGCTCTTTTACCTACAAAAATTACAAATTTCCCCCTAAAAGTAAACCCCACCCACCCAACCAACCCCCCAAAATAAGGGGCATTCAGCTCTTTTGTGCCCAATAAAATAAAAAAGCCATAATCTAAAAAAAACACACACAATTTTTTTTAAAAAAAGTCTAACCCCCAACTAGGTACTCACCATTTCTGAAGTCCAGCGAAGAAGGTCTTCTTCCAGGCGGTGATGGTCTTCTTCCATCCAGCACGGGGACCTCTTCTATATTTGAACAGCCAATAGGATTTAAGCAGCTCTAATCCTATTTGCTGATTTGAACTATATATATATATATATATATATATATATATATATATATATATATATATAGTGTGCGGCGACAATCGTACGAAGAGGATCCTCCACACTCGATGGCTCCTGTTTCCGCGGTCACCTCTGCTCCGCGCCACCTTCACCATGGATGAAGATGTCCCCAAACTGGATGAGGATGTCCGTGCCTAGAAGAAGACCTTCACCGCCTGGAAGAAGACCTTTTCCGCCGGACTTCAGGAACGGTGAGTACCTATTTGGGAGTTAACCTTTGGGGGTTGTTTTATTTTTTTGGGTGTTTTTTTTTAGATCAGGCCTTTTTTTATTTCATTGGGCACAAAAGAGCTGAATGCCCTTTTTTTTGCAATGCCCATACAAATGCCCCTTTAGGGGCAATGGGTAGCTTAGGTTTTTTTTAGAGTTAGTTTTTTTTATTTTGGGGGGTTGGTTGAGTCTTTGTTAGTTTAGGGGTTAATAGGTTTAGTTTAGTCTTTGTTATGTGGGGGGTGGCATTTTAGGGGTTAATACATTTATTATAGTAGTTGTGATGTGGGGGGCTGGCGGTTTAGGGGTTAATAGGTTTATTATAGTAATAGCGATGTTGGGGGTGGTGGTTTACGGGATAATAGATTTATTTTTTTAGTAGCGATGTGGGAGGCCGGCAGTTTAGGGGTTTAGAGGTTTATTCTATTAGTAGCGATGTGGGGGCCGGTGGTTTAAGGGTTAATAAGTTTATTTAGTGTCGGCTATGTGGGGGCAGGCGGTTTAGGGGTTAATAGGTTTATTATAGTAGTTACAATGTGGGGGACGACGGTTAAGGGGTTAATAGGTTTATTATAGTAGTAGCAATGTGGGGGGGGGGTTAGGAGTTAATAGGTTTATTTTATTAGTAGCAATGTGAGGGGCCGACGGTTTTAAGTGTTAATAAATGTATTCAGTGTCGGCGATGTCAGGAGGGCGGGGGGGATTAGGGGTATTTAGACTAGGGGTTTATGTTAGGGTGTTTTACATAACGTTCTCTTTCCCATAAACATCAATGGGGTTGTGTTACGGCGATCTGCCATTCCCAATCGCAGGTGTTAGTTTTTTTCTAACACTTTCTCCCCATTGATGTCTATGGGGGGAAGCCGTGCACAATCAGACCTTGGGTTTTGTGCAGTATGGTGCTGATCGCACAGCACTAGGAGGTTTTTCTGTAACTTGTAATGGCAGCTCTATGGGAGAGTGCGATACCACTCATGTTTTTGCGTTATATATGCACCTGGTATAGCGCGCAACTTGTAATCTCAGTGAGTGTGAGCACTGTTAACTTAAGAAAATGACAAAAGGTTATCGGCATCCATTATCAGCAGTACCAAGTTCTAGATTAATCTGATGTGATTAACAATCTCAGCTGTGTTTTAACTAAGAAAGATTGTGATCCCTTTGTCAGAAAGAGTCTGTTTCTAAGCTTTTCCAATATGGGGGGGCAGAAACATTAGAATTCACCCCATTGTGTTTTATGGTGAAATAATGATACTACTATAATGCACAAACATTTCACCTTATTAGTGAGAAAATATAAATATTTGAGAAAACAGAGCAGACAACATAAGCACGATATATAACGTAGAGATAGCAAAGCAAGAGAGGCATATGAACTTTAATTATGAAAATGTTTTGA
Source organism: Bombina bombina (assembly GCF_027579735.1). Taxonomy (NCBI): domain Eukaryota; kingdom Metazoa; phylum Chordata; class Amphibia; order Anura; family Bombinatoridae; genus Bombina; species Bombina bombina. Next base: position 647,251,268 of record NC_069501.1, read on the forward strand.
GTAGCTGGCCAACATTTACATTTAATTAAAAATAGAAGAAAAAGTACTAATTAATTAATAAGACATTGTTTTTATATCTGCTTTTAAATGGAACAGATACCTGGTTTATCAGTACTGCTGCAATTGAAATCTGTAGCACTTTCCTTTATGGGAACCATATCCAGCTCGCTCTTGGGCCTAAAAATAATTAGATTAATATTGAGGAACATTAGTGATAATGTTTTTAAAAATGTGATTAACAATAAAATGTGTAGTGTTTATGTTTTAATGTAGATGATGTAGCTGTATAATCTCTCTTCTTTTCTCTTCTGAACAATACATATTAATGTAACAAAGTATTTCCTTGAAAGTTTTAGCCCTTATTTAAATGGTTTCTAATGTCTAGTTACAGTATGTCACACTGTGAGACAGGGTAACACACTATTTTGAGTGGCTTCTCCAGATCACACTATGGATAAGGATTTTCACACTTTGAAATTAAGTCATGTATAAACTGGGTGTAGGTAGGGTTGCCGCTATCCTCTACAAAAATACTGTAAATCTGTAGTTAACTAGTCACAATGGTAACAACACCCCCTGCAAATAGCCCACTCTCTTGATTCTACCAAATGAGCAGTTGTACCTCTTGGCTGTTAATGTTATGGCCTCTAGTTATCAACATGTCTACTTACCTGCCATCGCCGGCCCCAATACGCCCGCCTCACATCGCCGCGCAGACCTAATATACGCTCACCAAAGTTATTAAAAAAGCTGTCCAAAAACCGCACACCAAGTACGGGGCGATGAGCAGCCGGACTGTGATAGTTAGCACTCTTCCGATCATCGCTGCTCTTCGGCTTTTCTATCTAGCACTTATTAATATCCCCTGTCACTAAGCAGCCCACACTAAACACTACTGTTCACCCCCTTATACCGACGCCCCCGGTGGACCCCCCGCAACCTAAATAAAGTTATTAACCCCTAAACCGCCGCTCCTAGACCCCGCCGCAACTATAATAAATGTATTAACCCCTAAACCGCCGCTCCCAGACCCCGCCGCAACTATAATAAATGTATTAACCCCTAAACCGCTGCTCCCGGACCCCTCCGCCACCTACATAATACCTATTAACCCCTATCCTGCCCCCCTATACCGCCACCACCTATAATAAATTTATTAACCCCTATCCTGCCGATCCCATACCCTGCCGCAACTAAATAAATTGTTTAACCCCTAAACTGCCGCTCCCGGACCCTGCCGCCACCTATATTAAACTTATTAACCCCTAATCTGCATCCCTACACCATCGCCACCTATAATAAATTTATTAACCCCTATCCTGCCCCCCCTATACCGCCGCAACCTATAATAAAATTATTAACCCCTAAACCTAAGTCTAACACTAACCCTAACACCCCCCTATCTTAAATATTAATTAAATAAATCTAAATAAATAATACTCTTATTAAATTAGTTATTCCTATCATTAAATAAATTAATCCTATATAAAACTAAAATACTTACCTGTAAAATAAACCCTAATATAGCTACAATATAACTAATAGTTACATTGTAGCTATTTTAGCATTTATATTTATTTTACAGGCAACTTTGTATTATTTTAACTAGGTACAATAGCTATTAAATAGTTATTGACTAATTAATAGCTACCTAGTTAAAATAATTACAAAATTACCTGTAAAATAAATCCTAACCTAAGTTACTATTAAACCTAACACTACACTATCATTAAATAAATTAACTACAAGTACCTACAATTAAATACAATGAAATAAACTAAACTAAAGTACAAAAAAACAAACACTAAATTACAAAAAATAAAAAAATTACAAGAATTTTAAACTAATTACACCTAATCTAAGCCCCCTAATAAAATAACAAAGCCCCCCAAAATAAAAAAATGCCCTACCCTATACTAAATTACAAAAGTAATCAGCTCTATTACCTTACCAGCCCTGAACAGGGCCTTTTGCGGGGGCATGCCCCAAAGAAAACAGCTCTTTTGCCTGTAAAAAAAAACACAATACCCCCCCCCACATTACAACCCACCACCCACATACCCCTACTCTAACCCAAACCCCCCTTAAATAAACCTAACACTACCCCCCTGAAGATCTCTCTCTACCGTGTCTTCACCCAGCGGGCCGAAGTCTTCATCCGATCGGGCAGAAGAGGACATCCAGACCGGCAGAAGTCTTCATCCAAGCGGGGCAAGAAGAGGTCTTCCATCCATCAGAAGTCTTGATCCAGGCGGCATCTTCTCTGTTCATCCATCCGGAGCGGAGCGGCAGCATCCTGAAGACATCCCACGCAGAGCATCCTCTTCTTTCTTGATCGGACGACTAGGTGACTGTACCTTTAAGTGACGTCATCCAAGATGGCGTCCCTTGAATTCCGATTGGCTGATAGGATTCTATCAGCCAATCGGAATTAAGGTAGGAAAAATCTGATTGGCTGATTCAATCAGCCAATCAGATTCAAGTTCAATCCGATTGGCTGATCGAATCAGCCAATCAGATTGAGCTCGCATTCTATTGGCTGATCGATCAGCCAATAGAATGCGAGGTCAATCTGATTGGCTGATTCGATCAGCCAATCGGATTGAACTTGAATCTGATTGGCTGATTGAATCAGCCAATCAGATTTTTCCTACCTTAATTCCGATTGGCTGATAGAATCCTATCAGCCAATCGGAATTCAAGGGACGCCATCTTGGATGACGTCACTTAAAGGTACAGTCACCTAGTCGTCAGGATCAAGAAAGAAGAGGATGCTCTGCGTGGGATGTCTTCAGGATGCTGCCGCTCCGCTCCGGATGGATGAACAGAGAAGATGCCGCCTGGATCAAGACTTCTGATGGATGGAAGACCTCTTCTTGCCCCGCTTGGATGAAGACTTCTGCCGGTCTGGATGTCCTCTTCTGCCCGATCGGATGAAGACTTCGGCCGCTGGGTGAAGACACGGTAGGAGAGATCTTCAGGGGGGTAGTGTTAGGTTTATTTAAGGGGGGTTTGGGTTAGAGTAGGGGTATGTGGGTGGTGGGTTGTAATGTGGGGGGGGGTATTGTGTTTTTTTTTACAGGCAAAAGAGCTGTTTTCTTTGGGGCATGCCCCGCAAAAGGCCCTGTTCAGGGCTGGTAAGGTAATAGAGCTGATTACTTTTGTAATTTAGTATAGGGTAGGGCATTTTTTTTATTTTGGGGGGCTTTGTTATTTTATTAGGGGGCTTAGATTAGGTGTAATTAGTTTAAAATTCTTGTAATATTTTTTTATTTTTTGTAATTTAGTGTTTGTTTTTTTGTACTTTAGTTTAGTTTATTTCATTGTATTTAATTGTAGGTACTTGTAGTTAATTTATTTAATGATAGTGTAGTGTTAGGTTTAATTGTAACTTAGGTTAGGATTTATTTTACAGGTAATTTTGTAATTATTTTAACTAGGTAGCTATTAAATAGTCAATATCTATTTAATAGCTATTGTACCTAGTTAAAATAAATACAAAGTTGCCTGTAAAATAAATATAAATGCTAAAATAGCTACAATGTAACTATTAGTTATATTGCAGCTATATTAGGGTTTATTTTACAGGTAAGTATTTAGTTTTATATAGGATTAATTTATTTAGTTAATTTAATGATAGTGTAGTGTTAGGTGTAATTGTAACTTAGGTTAGGTTTTATTTTACAGGTAAATTTGTATTTATTTTAGCTAGGTAGTTATTAAATAGTTATTAACTATTTAATAGCTATTGTACCTAGTTAAAATAAATACAAAGTTGCCTGTAAAATAAATATAAATCCTAAAATAGCTACAATGTAACTATTAGTTATATTGAAGCTATTTTAGGATTTATATTACAGGTAAGTCTTAGTTTTAAATAGGATTCATTTATTTAACTATAGTAAACTTATTTCGTTTTATTTAAATTATATTTAAGTTAGGGGGTGTTAGTGTTAGGGTTAGACTTAGGTTTAGGGGTTAATTCGTTTAATATAGATGGCGGCGGTATAGGGGGCAGGATAGGGGTTAATAAATTTATTATAGGTAGCGACGGTGTAGGGGGCAGATTAGGGGTTAATAAGTTTAATATAGGTGGCGGCGGGGTCCGGGAGCAGCGGTTTAGGGGTTAAACAATTTATTTAGTTGCGGTGGTGTAGGGGGGCAGATTAGGGGTGTTTAGACTCTGGGTACATGTTAGGGTGTTAGGTGTACACATCTCCCATAGGAATCAATGGGATGTCGGGCAGCAGCGAACATGAACTTTCGCTATGGTCAGACTCCCATTGATTCTTATGGGATCCGTACGCTGGGCCGGAAAAGTGCAGAGCGTACCTGGTAGTCATTTGATAACTTCCAAAAGTAGTCAGATTGTGCCGAACTTGTGTTCGGAACATCTGGAGTGACGTAAGAATCGATCTGTGTCGGACTGAGTCCAGCGGATCGAAGCTTATGTCACTATATTTTACTTTTGCCGGGCAGCAGGGCTTGACAACTAAGGCGAATCAGCCTCGCCACAAATACGCTGCGGAATTCCAGCGTTTTTGAGGTTGACGGCTTGATAACTAGAGGCCTATGTCTTCTGATGGCTAGTAATACATGTAAGCAGTAGTTATTTAAAACCCTTGACTACCCTTCACTTCATTCTGCTCCATATTTTAAATGTATTAAGGCAAAGGAGACTTTTAACATTAAGTAATGTTCTGGGACTTTAAAAAACTGGACATTTAAAGGGACAGTAAACCTCAAAAAAATGTTATATAATTCTGCATATAGTGCAGAATTATATAACATTATATTAGCGCAATCTTTATAAACCCTTTTATTCCCTTTGCTTTTTTTAAAAAAACGGCTGTTTTACAGACCCGCTCTCTGTACTCTGCTGAGCGGGTCTGTTTTATTCACACAACGCATCGGGCCAGCTGTATAGTCACAGCCCGGCCCGACCGCGCCATTATACACAGTGCAGCTCGCTCCTGCTGTCAGACAGAGCAGGAGCGAGCTGCACTTAGTGTTATGGCGCGGTCGGGCCGGGCTGTGACTATACAGCTGGCCTGATGCGCTGTGTGAATAAAACAGACCCGCTCAGAAGAGCGCAGAGAGCGGGTCTGTAAAACAGCCGTTTTTTTAAAAAAATTAAAAGGGAATAAAAGGGTTTATAAAGATTGCAAACTAATATAATTATGTCCTGAAAATATATATATATAGGGGGAACCCAGTAATACTCTTGAGAAAAATGGTGTGTGTACATTCTATTGACTCAATGAAAAATAGGATGGGTCTTCATATTTTTCCAGTGCTGCTTTGTATTCACAGTCTGGCCCTGTTGAAAGCCTTTCCATCTCTCTGCACATCTGCATTCTGTTGGCTTGTTTCTTTATAATCAACCTCTCTCTGAAAATGTCTGTATTCTACTTGTGTTCCTTAGTCTTTAATCAAGTTGGTTATTTAACCATAAGCGATTGTCAGCATTTCTCATTTAAAAATACTTTCATGGTGATTATAACTAACATTAGAACTTCTAATATGACAACATCACAAATTGTAATATAGTAGGTTTTGGGATGTTTTGTTCTGATTTCATATGAAAAGGTATAAGCAGTTCAAACAATACAATTCTTTTACATACCTTTATTGTTACATTCTTCCAGTCTAATTTCCAAAAGTAAATTGAAAAGAAAATATTGATAACAAAATAGCAAATAATTACTCCAATCCAAAAGCCTGTGAAAAGAAGTAAAAAACTAAAAACACTTATTTTTGGAGCAGTTTCTTAATATAACATTATCATGGTTTAATGCGATAAGTACAAATAAGTTATTTCTCTTTTTTAAACACATAAATACTCCAGAAATATTGAATCTTGATGTTTTAGAAGATGCATTATATGGCCAAAAGTATATGGACCACCTGCTAATTATTGAGTTCAGGTTTTGCAGCCACACCCATTGCTAACTGGGGCAAAAAAAAATCAGTACGTACCCATGAAATATCCATACACAAACATTGGCAGTCTTACTGAAGAGCTCAGAAACTTTAAACATGGCACTATCATAGGATGCCCCTGTTGCTACAAGTCAGTTTGTGAAATTTCTGCCCAACTAGATCTTCTCAGGTCAATTGCAAGTGCATTTTTTGTAAAGGAGAAGCATCTAGCAGCAAAAACAGGCAAGCCACAAATTAGTTGACCATGCACTGCAGAGTTCCAAACTGCCTCTGGAAGCAACATCCTCACAATAACTGTGCCTCAGTAGCTCCATGAAATAGGTTTCCATGGAACACTGATTGAGAGCCAAACTTTCTCACCTGACCTCACAAAAGCTCTTTTGGCTGAATGGGCACAAATTCATGCTCCAAAATCAGTGGAGTTGCATCTATATTGCAACTAACAATTTCTGGCCCTATAGAACAAGGAAACAGTCAAAAGTCCAGCACCCTTAAATGCCCAATGCTCGCTGCCAGGGTTCCTGCAAACCCCCCAAACAGATGCACACAGAGAATACATAATGGCACTCAAGCATGTCCTTATATACCTATACACAGGTGTAATTAAGTAACAATTAGCAAACAGCTGGTAAATTACAACCTTTCAATAGTATTACACCCTCTAGTGGTGATTTATATTATTGCATCATTACATTTGTTTATTTTCACAATCCTTCAACAAATGATACAAAAAAGAACAAAGTGCTCAAAAATCACTTAAAAACTAATTTAAAATCATGGAAAGCAGTCATTTTGAAGAATAATATCCAATTTCATAAGAAAATAGACCAATCCAGATCTCTATTCATACCTTTTGGTTGCAAAGTCCCTAACTTAAAGATCCAAAAAGCTTCTCTTTTCTTTAATAAATTTTCCCTATTACCTCCTCTCCTGGGTCTATGTACCTGTTCTATAATCTGAAACCTGAGTTGAGAAATGTTATGTTTAGCCTTAATAAAATGGTGGGCAACAGGGGCTTCTAAATCCCCCCTCCTATAGAACAAGGGCCATTGTTAAAGGGACAGCCTAGTCAAAATTAAACTTTAATTATTCAGATAGGACATGTAATTTTAATCAACATTCCAATTTACTTTTATCATCAAATTTGCTTTTTTCTCTTGGTATTCTTAGTTAAACCTAAACCTAGGTAGGCTCATATGCTAATTTAAAGTCCTTGAGGGCTGCCTCTAATCACATGCGTTTTAAATTGCTTTTCACAACAAAAGACTTGATAGCTCACGTGGGCCATATAGATAACACTGTGTTCAGGCACATAAAGTTATTTAAGATTTAGCACAACACAATGCTAAATGCAAGTCAATAGATAATAAACAGTCACAGTCATGTGATCAGGGGGCTTTCAGAAGGTTCTTAGATACAAGTTAATCCCAGAGGTAAAAAGTATATTAATATAACCCTGTTGGTTATGCAAAACTGGGGAATGGGTAATAAAGGGATTATGTATCTTTTAAAACAATAACAATTTTATTGTAGACCCTCCCTTTAAGGATATCATCTACAAAGCATTACTACAAACTAAAAGAAAAAGCTCCCTATAAAAAACTATCTACTCTAACATATGCACAAAAGAAAACTTAAAAACATCTAGAAAAATTGAAGAAAAAGAAACACAAGACAATCTTGTCAGGTTTAGAAATGCTATTCTAGGGCAACAGTATTTATGAATTCCACATGCTTAAATGAGGTTTAGGTGAAAAATACTGATCATATCTGTATAATGCCCTGGAATTCTCACAGCATGTTTTTCTGATGTCTTTATACTACTTTACCCTAATAAAACAAACATGCAAATATTTTACAACAAACATTTACATAACCCATTCTGTTTCCAAAGTGAGTATGGTGTAATTATTGTTTTCCCTCTTTGCTAGTGGTTCTCTCAGCTCTATACAAGTTAATGACAGGAACGACCACTAACAAAACATTAGAAATTGTAAATAAAGCCTATTTTAAACATGATCCCATCATAACAAGGAGACCCCTTAAAAGCCTAATCAGTATTCATGAACCAAACCTAATATCTATCAGGATGTAATCTAAATAAGGAGGTAGAGAAAACTCATGAGCTCAGTCACATATTGAGAACCAATAAAATACGGCTAGATTATGAGTGAAAAATCAGCGTTAAGGCTCTTTTCACTACCGCTGGTATTATGAGTCTTGCAGGTCTAGCTGCACCGCACACTCGTAATCTAGCCGTATTTTATTTTGGCCGTAACACAACGTAACTACCGCAGCTTTCAAAAAGTCCTTTTTCAATGGGACTTCTTTTGCGCCGGTATTACGAGTTTGCCTGGGAGGCCAAAAAGTGAGCGGTACACCCTAAACCATCAAGATCCATACCGTAAACTGAAAGTCAGTAGTTATGGGTTTTATGCTACATAAAACTCATAACTAAAATGCTAAAAAGTACACTAACACCCATAAACTACCTATTAACCCCTAAACCGAGGCCCTCCCGCATCACAAACACTGAAATAAAATTATTAACCCCTAATCTGCCACTCCGGACATCGCCACCACTATATGTGTATATTTGATCATTTCTTTTTTATTTTGTGTAATTTAGTGTTTGTTTTTTTTGTAATTTGGTTAATTGTATTTAATTCATGTAATTTATTTAATTATAGTGTAAGGTTAGGTGTTAGTGTAAGACAGGTTAGGTTTTATTTTACAGGTAAATTTGTATTTATTTTAGCTAGGTAGCTAGTAAATAGTTAATAACTATTTACTAACTATTCTACCTAGTTAAAATAAATACAAACTTGCCTGTGAAATAAAAATAAAACCTAAGATAGGTACAATGTAACTATTAGTTATATTGTAGCTAGCTTAGGGTTTATTTTATAGGTATTTATTTTTAAATAGGAATTATTTAGTTATTAATAGTAGGTTTTATTTAGATTTATTTTAATTACATTAAAGTTAGTGGGTGTTAGGGTTAGGTTTAGGGGTTAATAACTTTAGTATAGTGGCGGCGACGTTGGGGGCAGCAGATTAGGGGTTAATAAGTGTAATGTAGGTGGCGGCGATGTCGGGGGGGCATATTAGGGGTTAATAAGTGTAATGTAGGTGGCGGCGATGTCGGTTGCAGCAGATTAGTGGTTAATAAGTGTAATGTAGGTGGCGGCGATGTCGGGGGTGGCAGATTAGGGGTGTTTAGACTCAGGGTTTATGTTAGGGTGTTAGGTTTAAACAAATTTTCTTTCCCCATAGGAATCAAAGGGGCTGCGTTATGGAGCTTTACGCTCCTTTATTGCAGGTGTTAGGCTTTTTTTAAGCCGGCTCTCCCCATTGATGTCTATGAGGAAATAGTGCACAAGCACATAAAACCAGCTCAAAGCAGCGCTGGTATTTGTGTGCGGTATGGAGCTCAATTTTGCTTTACGCTGCAATATTGCCTGCTAACTCCGGGTTTATGAAAACCTGTAATAGCAGCGCTATAGGGAGGTGAGCGGTGATAATAACTTGCAAGTTAGCACCAAGCAACTCTTACCACAAAACTCGTAATCTAGCCGATAGTTAAGAAAATTCTCTGTACTGGTGCCAGCCTCAAAATGACTAAATTGACTAACAGAGGAACCTTATGGTTCATCTTATGGTGAAGGGATATGTTACCCACATGCTTAATCACTTGTAAGTGTAAGTTTTGGAAGTAACCTAAAATGGAGGTTTGTTTGTGCAATTGTGAATGGTATTCATCCAAAATGGAACACCCATAACATTTTATAGATTGTATTTATTTAAGTAATTTCTGATATAAGATATTACATACCAATCTGTTTCAGGATTGTGAACAAAAAGTCATGTGTTATATCCCAGCTTGCCATGGAGAATATGGCTAAATTAATATCATAGAAGCAAAAGACATCTCAACTTTAATTTTACATTTTTACTTATCATGTAATTGTGTGTGAATGTTTGTATGTGTGCATGTATGTGTTTGTTGCATGTATATGTGTGCATGTATATGTGTGCATGTATGTGTTTGTTGCATGTATATGTGTGCATGTATATGTGTGCATGTATGTGTTTGTTGCATGTATATGTGTGCATGTATATGTGTGCATGTATGTGTTTGTTGCATGTATATGTGTGCATGTATATGTGTGCATGTATGTGTTTGTTGCATGTATATGTGTGCATGTATGTGTTTGTTGCATGTATATGTCTGCATGTATGTGTTTGTTGCATGTATATGTGTGCATGTATGTGTTTGTTGCATGTATATGTGTGCATGTATGTGTTTGTTGCATGTATATGTGTGTGTGCATGTATGTGTTTGTTGCATGTATATGTGTGCATGTATGTGTTTGTTGCATGTATATGTGTGCATGTATGTGTTTCTTGCATGTATATGTGTGCATGTATGTGTTTGTTGCATGTATATGTCTGCATGTATGTGTTTGTTGCATGTATATGTGTGCATGTGTGTGTACATGTGCATGTATGTGGGTGTGTTTATGTATGTGTGCTTGTTTGTGTACGTGTGTGTGGGTATTTGTTTATGTGTGCATGTGTTTGTGCATGCGTGTTTGTGTATGCGCACATGTGTTACATTTGTGTGTGTGTATATGTTTGAGTGTGTTTATCTTATGCATTTTCCTTCATTCATCATTTTAACTTTGTGATAATTCTGTAAACAAATTGCTCATTTTTATTCGATAGCTTACCATATTTATTTTTATAATAAATTAATTAAATCACAGTGACTCACCTCCTATTCCAAGCTTTGCTACAAACATAAGCGGAACTCCAATAGGGAAAACAAAGACACAATATCCAATGCCGTATGCTAAAGCTCCTATTCCCTGTTTGCCAATTCCTCTGAGAAGTCCACTAAATATGCACTGCAGGGAAAAAACAGAACACTGGGTAAGATTGTAATTAAAATAGCACGTGTCCCTTCCGAAATGTGTCTGCTTCTCTTTGCGTTATTTCATTTATATCTAAATCATTACCAGAATTGTGTCTGGTTCCTGCTTATTAAATTATTTTATTTGGTCAGGTTTTTATATAAAAAAAACCCATCGAAATCATTGTAGAATTAGAGCGTAATAGAAGAGCAAACTGTAATGGGGCTTACTAAACTCACACTATGATTTAACATATATCTAGTTTTAATAAGGCAAATCCCCTATCTATTTATGTAACCTGACAAATCTGACTAAAATAATGAGAATCTCATTGCACAAACACAATAAGTCAGCATTATGACCATAATGGTGAATTCAAAAAAGATATTTCCTTACTTATTCATGTTCTCAATTTTGCATATGGGGCCCATTTATCAAGCTCTGTATGGAGCTTGTGGGCCCGTGTTTCTGGCGAGTCTTCAGACCTCTGCTCCATAACTTGTCCGTCTGCTCTGAGGCAGCGGACAGACATCTCCGTAATTCAACCCGCTCGAATACAATCAGGTTGATTGACATCCCCTGCGAGCGAGCGATTGACCGTGAATCTTCAGGGGGCGGCGTTGCACCAGCAGTTCACAAGAGCTGCTGGTGCAATGCTGAATACGGAGAGCGTATTGCTCTCCGCATTCAGCGATGTCTGTCGGACATGATCCACTGATCGGATCATGTCGGACAGACACATAATAAATAGGCCCCATGCTATTTAACACACTAACTCGTGCTCAACTGCATGCTTATGTTGTCTTGAATTAGAAGTTTATATTATATTAAGCTTTCCACTATCATGATCGAAAATAGTCATCACTTGCTAGCACTCATCTCAATTCCTCCTGTGGTTAATAGGGACAGTCAAGTCAAAAAAACACTTTCATGATTCAAATAGGGCCTACAATTTTAAACAACGTTCCAATTTACTTTTATCACCAATATTGCTCTGTTCTCTTGGTATTCTTAGTTGAAAGCTAAAACTAGGTAGGCTCATATGCTAATTTCTTAGACTTTGAAGGCCGCCTCTAATCTAAATGCATTTTGACAGTTTTTCACAACTAGAGGGTGTTAGTTCATGTGTTTCATATAGATAATATTGAGCTCATGCATGTGAATTTACTGAGGGGTGAGCAATGATTGGCTAAAATGCAAGTCTATCAAAAGAATTGAACTAAGGGGGCAGTCTGCAGAGGCTTAGATACAAGGTAATTACAGAGGTAAAACGTATATTATTATAACTGTTTTGGTTATGCAAAACTGGGGAACAGCTAATTATGGGATGATCTATCTTTTAAAACAACAACAATTCTAGTGCTGACTGTCCCTTTAATTACTGTATAGTTGGGTTATTGAGACATTTACAATTAACCCCCCCCCCCCAGTACACAATACTAATATAAGAGGTTAATTAGTTATACATTACTTCTGGGGAGTGGGGGAGGTTTGGCCCCATTGCAGATAAATGCTTTTATTAGCACTGGATTTATAAATACTACATATGTTGCAAAAAGTCTACTTAACATCAAGCAAGACATATAAATGATACAATTTTAGTAGTCACATGACAGGAATGCTGGTCTAATCAATAGGCAATTTTCACCAATCAAAGTTAAAGTGAATGTAAATTTTGATGCTAATGGGCCCGGTTTTTAAAAATTTGATTAAAAACAGGGGCACTTTAATTCATCAAAATTTACATTTCACTCCTGTTGTGAAAAAAAACTTACCTTTTAAACTTGACAGCAGCTCCAGCTTCCTCCGGTCGTCGCAAGCCATTTCTGACGTCAGAAATGATGGATAGGTCATCATCCAATCACGTCTTCCCCCGGGGGAATCAGTGTCTGATTCAACACCATGATTGGAGGAAGCCGGATTCCTCATTTTAGACCCAGGAAGAGGCTTTGCGATGGGTGGAGGAATCTGGATCGGCTGTCAAGATTAAAAGGTAAGTTTTTTTTCACAACAGGAGTGAAATGTAAATTTTGATGAATTAAAGTGCACCTGTTTTTAATCGAATTTTTAAAAACCGGGCACTTTAGCATTAACATTTACATTCACTTTAATATAGGCCTGATTTGAAGCAAAATGGCAATCTAGGTTACTGAGTGTGATAATATTAATTACTTTCCTTGTATTTTCATTTTCCTGTTGTTTTTAAATGATTTCTTTATTTTATTAAATTAATTTTACAATAAATTTAAACTGTTATATTTTAATTATATGCTTATAACTGTAAATGTTTTTAATTTTTATTTTCTTTTTTTCTACACAGCATTGGGTAAATAACTTATCTGTCTCCATGTTGCCAAAAATATAGAAATAAAAGAATAACGTCAATTTGTATATTTGAAAATCTTGATGTAAAAAAGATAAGTAATTTTGCAGAAATTATTAAATTGAAATTCTTATTAATAGTGAACGTATCCCAATAAAGGGATAAAAAAGAGCGCTGATGTTATAAAAGAAAAATAACACATGCAATGTAAAACAAGGTGAAATACTTTGAATATAGTAGATCAGGTCTACCGTATTAGTCCCGTGAAATGTCCATAAGCTGATAGTAACTTTGAAGGAATAAAGATATCCTCCTAATAGGTATGGTGAATCAGGCTGCTCCTCTTAATCCCAGAGAGTATAGGACAACTGTTAAAATACAAAGAGTAGAAAGAGGGCGCCACAATAGCGTGATACCGTCTGGATATGCAGGTACAAATATAAGTAAGTATTATGCTTACCAAATAGTGTGGCACTTTGCTGTGACCAGTTCAAGAAAGCAGGCTAGCACTTATCAGTTCTCAACCTCAACCAGGTTGTTTTATCTGATGAAACAACCTGGTTGAGGTTGAGAAATGCGTCATAAGTATTAAAAGCCATTTTATTTGAAGTTGTCTGTGTTGTGGTTTATCAATACCAACTGAACAACACACAAAAGATTACACCTTTGCAGCACCTGGAGTCCGGCCAACAGGAGGCATATACAAAGATACAACTAGGACAAGTGTCTTTGAAGCTTGGCTTCCACAGTGTACTAGCCACTGATAAGTGCTAGCCTGCTTTCTTGCACTGGTCACAGCACAGTGCCACACCATTTGGTAAGCATAATACTTACTTATATTTGTACCTGCATATCCAGACGGTATCACGCTATTGTGGCGCCCTCTTTCTACTCTTTGTATCTTATTAATAGTAGTTGGATTTTAACAGAAAATCATGTGAGGTTCATGAAAAGCTTAATGTAATTTCATAGCTTTGGTGTACTATTGTAATAAATAATTGTATACTTACAATTGCTGAATCCAGTACATGAAAAAGAGCACATAAGGGCAATACATTAATTACCAGTGCTGTTATATCCCTGAAAAGAAGCAAAACATTTTCAAGAAAGATACAGGATACTTCAAATAAAACTAAATGTCAGTTGCGCATAACTCTGTGGAAGATTCCTTTACACTAAACATCAAACCCCCCATGCTAATTTTACTAAAAATAAAAAATGTAAAATTGCAGAAAAAAATAAACAAAGCTATCCAAAATAAAAAAATTAAACTTAAACTAATACCCCTATAAAAATAAATAATCCCTCCAAAAATAAAAAAATTCCCTAATCTAATACTAAACTACCAATAGCCCTTAATAGGGCCTTTTGCATAGCATTGCCCTAAGTTAAACAGCTCTTTTACTTTAAAAAAAATACCAATTACCCCTAACAGTAAAAACCCCCACCCAACCAACCCCCCAAAATAAAAAAAACTAACACTAAAAAACCCTGAACTACCCATTGCCCCTAAAGGGGCATTTGTATGGGCATTGCCCTTAAAAGGGCATTCAGCTCTTTTACTACCTTAAAAGGGCAAGCAGCTCTTTTACAGTCCATTAAATCCCTAATCTTAAAAAAAAAAAAATATATATATTTTTTTTTTAAATCCTAAAACTAAGCCCCAAATAGGTACTCACCGTTTCTGAAGTCCGGCGGAGAAGGTCTTCTTCCAGGAGGCTCGATCATTTTCTATCTTCATCCTGTGCTTCGGTGTCGCAGAGTCGAGGTGCGGAGTGGTCTTCCCCGATGTGCGGATCCGGAGCAGCGGTCCCCAGCGGCGGTTCTCGGCGATGGTCCTCAACAGCGGTCTTCAGCGGCGAAGATCCTCAGCGGTGTGGAGGCTCTTTTTCATCCGTCCTCCGGCGTACACTAATAATTTAATGGAAGGTACCGCAATCAATTTGGGGTACCTTGCATTCCTATTGGCTGAAATTTTGAAATCAACCAATCGGATTTGAGCTACTGAAATCCTATTGGCTGTTCAAATCAGCCAATAAGATTTCATTAGCACTCATCCTATTGGCTGATTTTCAAATTCCATCCAATAGGAATGCAAGGTACCCCAATAAATATGGAGTACCTTGCATTCAATGTTTAGTGTGCGACGGACGATCGCATGAAGAGGAACCTCCATGTCGCTGAGGACCGCTGCTGAGAACCGCCACTGAGGATAGGTGCATCGGGGAAACCAGGTCCGCGCCACCTTTGCTCCAGATGAAGATAGAAGATGATGGTGCCGTCTGGAAGCAGACTTCCGCCAGACTTCAGGAATGGCGAGTACCTATTTGGGCTTTGTCTTAGGATTTTGTTTAATTTTTGTTTTGGTTTTTAAGATAAGGGATTTAATGGGCTGTAAAAGAGCTGATTGCCCTTTTAAGGGCAGTAAAAGAGCTGAATGCCCTAAGGGAAATGCCCATACATATGCCCCTTTAGGTGCAATGGACAAATTATTTTTTTTTAGTGTTAGTTTTTTTTTTATTTTGGGGGTTTTGGTGGGTGCGGTGGTTTTACTGTTAAGGACTTAGTATTTTTTAAATGTAAAAGAGCTGTTTAACTTAGGGAAATTCCCTACAAAAGGCCCTTTTATGAGCTATTGGTAGTTTAGTTTAGATAAGGGGGTGTTTTTATTTTGGGGGTACAAAGAGTAAAGGGGTGTGTGTATGCGCTAAACAGCTACGGGGAAAAAAAGTATGGCAGTAGTATAGTATTCCTTATAAATAAGTGTGTTAGGGATGTGTTATACAGAACTAATAAGTTTGAATCTAAATATTCTTATATAGACGTATCATATAATATGGCTATTCATCTAAGAATGAATCCAGTAATAAAAAACAGGTATAGCAAGCATAAAATTTATTAATCCCAGATTTAAAAAGATATATTAATCTGGATAAAACATACATATAAACATATATGATTAAATGTTAATATGACCGGTCATACGTTAATATCGTCAGGATTTTATTGCTATTTTTATTGATGATTTGTACTAACTATTAAAATATAAGTGCAACTAAATCTAGAGAATTGTAGGGTAGTTGCTACATATATGAATAAATCCACCTTTGTAGTACTGACACAAAAAGGGAGTGCAGTAAAAATATAAGTTCCAATGTGTTGGTATAAAAAGTTCAGTTTTTGCAATATGTTTGTTTTAAATATATGGCAAAGTTCCGTTATGGCAAAAAACAACTGGTGTTAAAGTTCCATTATAGGGAACTAACTGGTGTTAGAAACAACATGTAGGGATAATGTTGTATTAGTTCCGTTAAAGTTCCGTTCTGGTATTCCAATAGTTCATACAAAGGGTGTAAAATAAAGTGTTATACTTAAAAGTTTAAAAGTTACCTCTGACTTCCACGCTGTGGTGCCCTTACACCTCTATAGTGCCTACCTGCCCTTGTCTCGAGCTGAATCCTCCGTCTGGGTACGGTACAGGTGTCCAAAGCGGCTTCCAACAGCTGGTAACGTCAGGACGTAGAATGCGTGTCAAATGTAGGTCCGGTTAAGGATATGAAACTCTGCGCAGAGTGCTTTAAAAGTTGACAAAGTAGTTCCCACGAATCCTTTGTAATCCTTGTAAGTAATACTTTCTTATCACCTTGTGATTAATAGTCTAGCTCCATCAACGCGTTTCGCCATGTAACATGGCTTTATCAAGATGGTTTAGACTAATTTTGAGATCCTTTATAAATGTGTGGTTCATCCGTGATTGGTCCTGGTTTGATTGTTAATTTCTTTAAGGCCATCCCTTACTTAAGGTGGATATTCTTAAAGGTGGATTACCTGAGTTCTTATTTTCTATTTTGTGAAGCTATTTTCTATGTTATTTACACATAAAACAATTGTCTAAAAATAATTCATTTTAATATGAAGCCATGAAGTCCTATTTTTACTGATTCATTACTTACTCAAATAAATAAATATGTACAATCTATATGGTTTTTCTTTAAAACATCAGATCAGGCATTGATTTAATATAAACTTAGTGATATTTGTCTATCTATGTCTATCATCTATGGTTCTAAACCCTTATTGGAAATCTTATGAATGTCACATAAAAGATTTATGATATGTAAATGATGTTAAATCTTTGTTCATGGTTACGTTTGGAGAAATGTCCAAATATGGATTGTTTTAATAGCAACTAACCTCTATATTTATATTTGTCGGAACCTCTGTTAAAAACTTTCAGTATACACAATAAATGTATGTGAGTTAAAAATTATACAACTATGTTGTTGTTAAACCGTTATTAACTCTATGTGCTAATACTTTCTAGTTGATCTTATAGTACCTAAATAAGAAGTTTTAAAATTATAGGTTTACGAGAAACTAATTATATTGGGAAATATATATCTATGATTTGTGAATATGTGTAATTTGTTAAATTCAATAATTTTATTATATTGGTGTATATGTTATGTCTTATTTATAGTTATACCTTTGAAGTATAGATGTGCCCATTTTTTCTGAAGCGCAATTGTATTATTATATAAAAAGTCAATCAGTTGTGGCATGGTAAAATGTATAGTAAAACATATATGGATAGTGTTTCCAATATATATAATACAATTTCATATAGGTTATTACTAGGTTTGTATATGTAAATTGTTACTAGGTTTGTATATATATATATATGTGGAAATTTACAGGATTAACGGTCTAGGATGAATGGATTTAAGTCTAGCTCTGAATTCAATCCTTGTGGAAATAATGTTTTTAATTCAAAAATAAGTTCAGCTTCTTTTCTAAGGAGTAGTTGGTCAAAATTTCCTCCTCTCCAAGGTTTTGCAATCTTACAGATACCCCAGTATTTAAGATCATTGATGTTATTATGGTGTACTGTCCTGAAATGTTCATATAGCCTAGTCTCTTGATCTCCTTTCTTGATAAGATTAAGGTGTTCTCTGATTCTTGTGCGTAAGACTCAGGAGGTCTCTCCTAAATATTGTTTGCCACATGTGCACTGGATTAAGTATATGATGCCTTTGTCACTGCATCTAATGGTTTCTTCAAAGGCATCATATACTTAATCCAGTGCACATGTGGCAAACAATATTTAGGAGAGACCTCCAGAGTCTTACGCACAAGAATCAGAGAACACCTTAATCTTATCAAGAAAGGAGATCAAGAGACTAGGCTATATGAACATTTCAGGACAGTACACCATAATAACATCAATGATCTTAAATACTGGGGTATCTGTAAGATTGCAAAACCTTGGAGAGGAGGAAATTTTGACCAACTACTCCTTAGAAAAGAAGCTGAACTTATTTTTGAATTAAAAACATTATTTCCACAAGGATTGAATTCAGAGCTAGACTTAAATCCATTCATCCTAGACCGTTAATCCTGTAAATTTCCACATATATATATATACAAACCTAGTAACAATTTACATATACATACCTAGTAATAACATATATGAAATTGTATTATATATATTGGAAACACTATCCATATATGTTTTACTATACATTTTACCATGCCACAACTGATTGACTTTTTATATAATAATACAATTGCGCTTCAGAAAAAATGGGCACATCTATACTTCAAAGGTATAACTATAAATAAGACATAACATATACACCAATATAATAAAATTATTGAATTTAACAAATTACACATATTCACAAATCATAGATATATATTTCCCAATATAATTAGTTTCTCGTAAACATATAATTTTAAAACTTCTTATTTAGGTACCATAAGATCAACTAGAAAGTATTAGCACATAGAGTTAATAACGGTTTAACAACAACATAGTTGTATAATTTTTAACTCACATACATTTATTGTGTATACTGAAAGTTTTTAACAGAGGTTCCGACAAATATAAATATAGAGGTTAGTTGCTATTAAAACAATCCATATTTGGACATTTCTCCAAACGTAACCATGAACAAAGATTTAACATCATTTACATATCATAAATCTTTTATGTGACATTCATAAGATTTCCAATAAGGGTTTAGAACCATAGATGATAGACATAGATAGACAAATATCACTAAGTTTATATTAAATCAATGCCTGATCTGATGTTTTAAAGAAAAACCATATAGATTGTACATATTTATTTATTTATTTGAGTAAGTAATGAATCAGTAAAAATAGGACTTCATGGCTTCATATTAAAATGAATTATTTTTAGACAATTGTTTTATGTGTAAATAACATAGAAAATAGCTTCACAAAATAGAAAATAAGAACTCAGGTAATCCACCTTTAAGAATATCCACCTTAAGTAAGGGATGGCCTTAAAGAAATTAACAATCAAACCAGGACCAATCACGGATGAACCACACATTTATAAAGGATCTCAAAATTAGTCTAAACCATCTTGATAAAGCCATGTTACATGGCGAAACGCGTTGATGAAGCTAGACTATTAATCACAAGGTGATAAGAAAGTATTACTTCCAAGGATTACAAAGGATTCGTGGGAACTACTTTGTCAACTTTTAAAGCACTCTGCGCAGAGTTTCATATCCTTAACCGGACCTACATTTGACACGCATTCTACGTCCTGACGTTACCAGCTGTTGGAAGCCGCTTTGGACACCTGTGCCGTACCCAGACGGAGGATTCAGCTCGAGACAAGGGCAGGTAGGCACTATAGAGGTGTAAGGGCACCACAGCGTGGAAGTCAGAGGTAACTTTTAAACTTTTAAGTATAACACTTTATTTTACACCCTTTGTATGAACTATTGGAATACCAGAACGGAACTTTAACGGAACTAATACAACATTATCCCTACATGTTGTTTCTAACACCAGTTAGTTCCCTATAATGGAACTTTAACACCAGTTGTTTTTTGCCATAACGGAACTTTGCCATATATTTAAAACAAACATATTGCAAAAACTGAACTTTTTATACCAACACATTGGAACTTATATTTTTACTGCACTCCCTTTTTGTGTCAGTACTACAAAGGTGGATTTATTCATATATGTAGCAACTACCCTACAATTCTCTAGATTTAGTTGCACTTATATTTTAATAGTTAATATCGTCAGGATTTTATTGCTATTTTTATTGATGATTTGTACTAACGTATGACCGGTCATATTAACATTTAATCATATATGTTTATATGTATGTTTTATCCAGATTAATATATCTTTTTAAATCTGGGATTAATACATTTTATGCTTGCTATACCTGTTTTTTATTACTGGATTCATTCTTAGATGAATAGCCATATTATATGATACGTCTATATAAGAATATTTAGATTCCAACTTATTAGTTCTGTATAACACATCCCTAACACACTTATTTATAAGGAATACTATACTACTGCCATACTTTTTTTCCCCGTAGCTGTTTAGCGCATACACACACCCCTTTACTCTTTGTACCTATTCTTTAATTATCTGCTTTATGGGAGCAGATTAGTGTGTAGTGCAGGGGTAGATTTGCGCACCTTAAACCCACTGTTTTTTCTTTTTATTTTGGGGGGCCTTTTTATTTTCATTGGGATTAGGTTTAATTTTTTTTATTTTTGATAATTTTGTTTATTTTTTTCTGTAATTTTAGCATTTTTTAATTTTTGTAATTTTAGATTATTTTTTTGTAATTTAATATTAGGTTTTATTATTTGAAGTGTAACTTAGTATTGGGGTTAAATGTGGAGGTTTGGGGGTTTAGGAGTTAATAGGTTAATTAGGTTTATTGCGATGTGGGGGTTTGGGGGTTTGGCGGTTTAGGGGTTAATATTTTAATTATGTTATTTGCGGATTAGGGGTTAATTACTTTATTATTTTGCGATGTTGGGGTTGGCGGTTTCGGTGTTTGTTAATACTTTGTGCGGGAGGTTAGGTTTTATTGTTATACTTTGTGCGGGCGGTTAGGTTTTTCTTTATTTCGTGTGGGTGGTTGCGTGTTTTTTTTTTTTAATGCTTTGTTTGCCTATGATGTATCCAGGTGGATTTCGAAAATTGCAGGGTTTTTGTTTCATTTTTTTTTTTTTTTTTTTATCCTTAAACATAGACAATAACAATATTTAATAGTAAAGAACATGGAACAGCAAGAATATAATAGTACAATATAAAGGTAAAACCTCTTTTTATAGCAAATGCGATTTCCTCCAATAGCAAGTAAGGTCACTCATGGACCCTGTAAGGCTTTAAATACTATAGAGGAGGATTTCTTAAAATATAAATAACTTGATGAAACAATTAAAGACTCATCTAACAAATTATAATAATCAGTCCTGCTGAATAGAGTGTAGTAGTTAGAGTCAATAATGTGATAATGTGGAAAAGTAGATGCTAGGGGGATATTTAAGGTTGCGGCATATGCAAGAAAAGCCGCATATTTAGCCCTCCTCATCCAGGAGGTTCGTTATGTGGGGGGGGGGGAGGTGGTAGCTTAAATTCTCAAGGTAAATGGGGAAATGTTTTATTAATTTCTCTATCCCTTGTGTGTTAATAAATGTGGCATTATAGATATGAAATGTTAGACTGGGCTCATTGAATAAATGGCCTATGTGGGTTACTATAGAGGGAATAAGTGTTAATAGGAATTGGAGACAATCTAAAGATAGGGTATGTGGCTGTCTTAACTCATAAAAAAAAAAGAATAAAAAAAAATATGAAGATCTATTGTGCACAAGCGACATCTTGTATAATTATAACAGTTATAAGCAGTTTTCCTAGGTTGCTCTAAGACAAGCTATATCAGATAATAATATGTGTTAATAGCAGAATGGTGAACTAAAGCTATTTTGACCTTAGGGATGTATAGACTAGGGAACACCTGTCCATTACTCTGGGCCCTTCCAACTCTACAAGCAAAACTAAAGAGCTTTGCATGGCACCTCTGTGAGAATGGTAGCTTATGATACGCCAGCTAGTCAGACATAGAGAACGTTAGTATGAAAGACGTATGAACTTGCCCTGACAGCTCAGCAGCCATAGATAAGGTATTGACAACATGCTCCAAGCCTTAACTTAAAATAAAAGTATTACCTAGAGAAATGGATTTTCGTTGCGATGCAGGGCTAAACCTAAAACTCTTCCCCAGGGCCCCATATTTGTATAACATAGGCATCACACTGCCCCGGCCGCTGGCAGTAGTGTGTCCTAATTAAAAGCTATAACAAGACCCTGAGAATAAACGTTATACATGAGAATCATCTTTAAAACTGATAAATAACTAGAGAGTGGTAATGTAGCCCTACTGAATTAAACATAGAGGCATATATAGATAGTATTAGATTTAGATTCGATTAGCATCCCACTAGGTGCATATAAAACAGCAAACAATTTCAACACACGACTGAGCCATGGAAATAAAATAGTATGGCCCTATGTTTACTTGCATCACCATTTTAGCAAAGGTTGTCCAGTTAAAAAACAGGCATATTTAGCTAGCATATAACATAGAACCTAGCTTGGTATACATTATGCAAATGCTTGCAATGTTACATATTAAAGAGCACAGTAAGGAAGGTTCTTCCCAGCAGGCGGATAGGGAGATT